>NC_090208.1:6245000-7445000 GCF_033026475.1 Channa argus
ACAGGAAAACGTGTCATTTTACTTCCTGTGCAGACTCTGGGGGGGTCGGAAAAAATGTGAAATCTGCTTTTTTTTGCACCACTATTACAATAAGGCTCCTAAAATAGTGACTGTGTTCAGTGCATCATATAAATAGGAGATATTTATTTGCTACATTACTGAAGTTAATCTTTTTGAGCTGCTAAAAACCAGACTATGTGAAATAGTGTTTTTTGATGTTATGTGATAAATAAGTGATCTTTCCAAGGTGTAATCTGCTTCTAAGGGCCCAGATGTACTTGCTGTTTACTGAAGTGTACACACAGACAACAGCAAACACTGCTGCTCAGTGTCACATACTTTGTGTAGTTGTGTAAGTTTTAGGGATTTCAAAGGTTGAAATCTCTGATTGGCTCCAGCACCGAGCAAAGTAAGTGATTAATGGAGGGATGAGTGATGTTGCTGATGATAATGATGATGAAATGGAATTAAAAACAATGTTAAAATGAATCCAACACTGACTCCTGCGTCCCTCACTAAACATTCATGACCTTCCTAAATTACTTTTACATAAAATGTGAAACTGGGTAAATTATTCTTTATAACAATTATTGAAAACAAAAAGATACATTGTGTTTGTGGTTATTCGGTGGTTTAATGACTGTTTCTTATAGTTTTGTAAACACATTAAAATAATACTAATAATATTAGATATTAATATTTTTTTTTATTTCTGATGCTATTAAAGTCTAAATATTTTTTGTTTCAGCCCACAGTGTGCTGTTAGAATAAATTAAAGGTTTAGAAGAAATAGGTTTGCTTTCTTGTATAAGTGAGCTGTGTGGTTTCTCTATATGAGCAGCAAAATGATACTTACCATTTAAGTCACAAACAGGAAACACACTCCACCTTCTTTGAGGTGTAAAGAGTCTTTACTTGTGGCCAGCGTCAACTTCATGAATGTGTCTAAGGTTAACAAATCCCCAACACTGCACAAAGATGTGAAAAGGTGGTTCTTATAATCGTTCTGTATGTAAATTTAGGACAACTTAAAATAATGTTCCATTTCTTCTCCTGATTAAAAAAAATCACTGCTGTAGCAGAGCAGACATGAATATGTTTGCGACACTCACCTGGGATTTTACAAACACTTTCTGCTTATTGTAACATGCCACACACAAATCCTGTCTTTTCAGAAGTTTAACAGCATGATCCAGTCATCCGTCTGCTCCGTGAGCTCCATCAAAGGTCCACACAGTTCCACAAATACTTAATTTCCACATTCAGCAGCCACAAATAAACAGGAATTACTGGTATGAAGCAGCACTTAGTTTCAGTGCAGCCTCCAGAAAATCCAGAGCTCTGGCTTACGGAAGCTATTATGGCCCTGCATGGTCACCAGGTTTCTCTATTAAGATAAATATCATTTTCTTATGAATGTAATTTCGGGTTGTTCTCCCACTTGCCTACATTTTTCTAATAACATAAAGCCAATATTCAGAAAAAGAGAGTCACAGGGTACAACAACAGAATAGCGGCGTATTCACCATCTACAGAAACTGTTTCATCTAACAATATAGTTTTCATAGTGTCAACTGGACACATTATTGAAGCTTTTAATTGTGTTCACAGTAAAAAACACTGAATGTGACTCGCTGTAATAATGTAATGTGGGAACAATCATTATCCTGAACTTATAAGAAACTGATTGTGTTATGATAAGTTGTGTGTGAATGTTTACTCATTGCTAAAATATTTCCTGAGACAATGTGAAAGCAAAGCTGTGATGGTGAAAGTCTGAGTGGATTCATTCTTCTTCACACGCTCTCATTTAGCAATATTGAGCAATATTGAGTGTTATCTGTCTCTGTACCATCAGCTGGATGATTAATGGATTAAACACATTATCTAAACTGTTTACTGTTTGTGCTTGTGTGTGTGCCTACACTAGCATGTGGAGATAGAAGATACATGCTGTACAAAGAACACACACACACACACACGCACATAACCCCATAGGCCAACCTCACCATGTGGTATCCATCAGGACCGAAAGTGGGACATTTAAAAAAAAAAAAAAAAGAATTTTTTAACACTTTATTGATTTCCATATGCAACTGTTGGACATCATAATAACCTTTATCACCCAGAAGGCCTGGAAGCCCAGCTGATACATTTCCACACTTTAATAAGTGAATCGATCATCTTCTCCTCCATCACTGTGTGGTTCTGGACTGCAGAGTTGAATGTCTGTGGGACAAAGCATGTCTGGCTTCTCTCACCCCTGCCAAGCCCTCTTACATAGACCCTCCCCCCAAAAAAGTCCCCAGAATCAAGGCCAGCTGAGATCTGGACAGCTTCCTTTCCCAGGCCAATCTTCAACAAGATTCCAAAAACTGTAATGATGCTCCATTTCCTTTTATACTGTTCATATGCATGTAGTTCCTGCTTCTTTCACTTTCATCATGTCTGTGAAGCTACAGCCCCCCTTCACTTCACCCACCAGCTACATCGCTTACTGTTATTTCTTCATTAAGGTTGGTGAGTAACACACTTAGCTTAAGCAGGAAGGTTTTCACCTTTCACCTGTGTGGGAAGTTAAGGGAATAATCCAATGGTGATCAAAACACAAAAAAAAACTTTAAAAATACCATTTATGAAAACAGTCCCTCATTATTTTTCTCATGTTGGGATTCACCAGCATTTTGTTTTCCACTGAAGGTTTATCCTAGTTGTATTGATGTTGGTGTTGTTTGGTCTGCAGTTAAATCTGTTGTATTGCTGGACCACAATTGACTAATTTTAACTGTTGTAAAACTGGTCCTATTCTTTCATTAAATTTCATTAAAACTCATCTACAGAAAAGAAAAATTAGATTACTTAAGAAAAAAGAGAAAGCTTAGGAAAACTTAAGAAAGAAGTTTCTAATTTGAGGTTAAAGTGCTGTTAGAGTGCCAAAGCCGCCCCAAAAATAATACAACATATAATTTGTAATTAAAAAACTCATAAATTATAACTTTGCAATTTCATTGGAAAGGATGCCAACTTAACCCTAATCCATGCACATTCAGTTGGTGCAGATGTTCCTTCATCATCAGAGGTAACAAAAAAAAGTAAAATAATGAAAATTACATTGGAGCAAAATGTTGCATCCCTCCTGATAAATAAATAATAATCATTATAAAGCATATAATGCAAATATTACTGTATATTGATGAAAAAAAGAATTGTTTTACTCTTAGTTTTAGGGTCTGTCTGCCGATGGGGCTGAAGATGTGATTCAATAGTTTGATTACAGTCAAATCGGGTGGACACTGATGACAGAGCATTAGTTACCATGTGTAAATTCAAACACATAAATTGTATTGAGGTTCTGCCTAAAAGGTCTTTGTTGGGTTCTAATAACCACAACAGCGCTGATTACACCAGGAAGTACAGTTCTACAACAGTGAAATTAACACAGAAGTCGACTTTGTCTTTTACTTGCTGCAAGGGGAGCCGGCGGGTCTCAGTGACAGTTGCACTCACCCGAACACAGCCACTCCAAAGAGTATCCCCTTGCAAGCTCTTTTTATTGTAAACAGGACAGAACAGAGAAGGGTATGCCTTCACGTGATTGGACATTTCATGCATACATTACTTCTCTTTAAGTCAAACCATCTGGTTACTGAACAACCAGATATTCTCACCCAAGAAGGAATGTGGACACATGATGTATGTCCTGCTCTACAGGTCCTAAACTAGAAGATTTACAGAACAGGATGCACCTCCTGCTCTGTCCCAAGGGTAAACTAAATTAAGAAAGAATGTAGCGTAGAATACATACATCACACCAAGTTGTCCATGTGAGTCCTGTGACCTACCACTCTTCACATAATGATAACAACACAAAGAATATAATATAGAATATAATAGAAAATATAACAAACTCCAACATTCCCTCCTGTTTATCAGTATGTGAAAACTGTTATGTTATTTTCTACATGAGTACCACTTAGTTTCCTATTTTCAGTACCAGTGTCATTTTCCATAACATAGTTATCACATATCACACATCCTTTTAACCAGCTTTATCTAGTTATTGTGATTCATTGAAGTTTGGTTCTTCAATACCCATTCTTTGTAACAGCACATAAACAGAAAAAGTCTGATTATGCATCTTCGACACCATAGATCTTAAACAAGGCACAATACAAGCAAAGAATAGGAAAAATACAAGTAACATAATCAAAAATGGAGTTAAAAATTTTAACAACATTTGCCACCAAGACCCAGACAGAAACCATGACAACCAATTTGGTTCTGCTGAAATATGGTCTTGGGACATTACCTTTTGTAAATCCTTCAACACATTCATAGCATCTGAAATGTTTGTGTTTACTTCATCAGGTATGTATGTACAACAAGCTGTTCCTAATTTCACACAGACTCCTCCTTCAGAAGCAGTCAGGAGGTCCAATACCATCCTATTCTGAAGGCTCATGAGTCTTAAGGCATCTATTTCCCTGTTTTGACCTTCATCAATTTTAACAGATTGGTTCACAAACACTTGAAATCGGTAATCAACAGTTTCTAGTCTCAACGCATTTTTTGCCACTCCTACATGTGGAAATAATGCGAGAATAAATCTTCCCCCCTCTGATCGGTGTTTAAACTCATCTGGAACATCGCTTCCCATGGATGTTTTGAGTCAGTGTTAATCCAGTCCCAGTCATCTGTGTGTATGTGTGTCCATCTCTTCGATCGTCTCTGTTTCTGCTCCTGCTGGGAAAATACTAAGAGTGTACCTGCTAGGAATGTAGCCAGAATGAGTTTCCACCACATGGCCATGATTAGTGAGCACAGATCAGCTGATTTCTTCACCGGTTTGAGACCAGGAGTTTCCTCCCACCCTTTGTAGCCGGACTTCCACTGCTACTCGACGCAGGCCAGTGAGGTCACTCTCTTACAATGGCTACGATGTATCCAGGTGGCTCTCTCCTCAATCTTCACAGCAGTTGGTGTGGACAGGATGACTTTGTAGGGTCCCTCCCAGCGAGGGTTGGACCAGCACTTCCTTTTGATGACTTTAATCAGCACCAGATCTCCAGGTTCAATTTGGCTGTCCTGCAAGGATACCACATTATCTGGCAGATTATTCGCACTCATGACTTCTTTACTTCTTAATAACTTAAGCATCCAATCTGCTAAAGTATGTTCTGCCTCAGCTTTTGTGTCATCATCAATAAATACAGGTAATTTAAATGGTCAACCATAAATAATCTCAAATGGAGTTAGACCATTCTCTGTTGGTATAATTCTCATATACAATTTAACAAGATCAATGCATTCAACCCACGTTCTCCCTGTCTGCTCCATGGTTTTTCTTAACCTTAGCTTTACAGTGCCGTTTGTTCTTTCCACTAACCCTGCACTTTGTGGATGGTATGAGCAGTGGTTTTTTAATTCTATTCCAAGATTTTCTGCTATTCTTTTGACCACCTCATTCACAAAGTGAGGACCATTATCACTGTACAGTCTTTGTGGTTTGCCATGGTCAGGTATGATACATTTGCACAGAGCTTTAGCTACGGTCAATGCATCCGCATTTTTACTTGGCAATATCTCTACCCATTTAGAAAATGGACAAATTAACACTAAACAGTACTTATAGTTGTTGCATTTATTTAATTCAATAAAATCCATGTGCAGAAACTGAAATGGATGTTCTGCTTGTGGGAATTTCCCTCTCTTTGGTCTATCATTCCCCTGAGCATTGTGCTTACAACATGTGAGACAGGCTCTACAAAAGTTTTTTGAATAAATATTAAATCCATATGCATGGAAATGCTGCTCTAACATTCTTATCATCCCTCCTGTTGAGACATGGCAAGGCCCATGGCTCAAAATAGCTGCTGTTTTAAAAAGGTTTTTAGGAAGGATGGGCTTGTTGTTAATGTAGTAGGTGTCATTATGAATAGTAGCCCCTTGTTTCAACCACATTTGTTTCTCTTTGTCAGGTGAATGTTTTTGCATGTCTCTCAAAACATCAGTGGAGATTGGTTCTTCCACTGTGCTGTTGTCAATGTGTGTCAGTATGTATGTGCCATGCAGTCCTGTAGCCGCCTCTTTAGCTATTTTATCTGCAAAAGCATTTCCTTTTGTTACAGGGTCTGTGTTTCTTGCGTGTGCTGAGCATTTGCACACCGCTATTCTTTTTGGTAGCAACACTGCATCCAGTAACTTTATTAACAAAGGAGCATGTTCCACTGGTTTGCCCGTGGAGGTTGTCATACCCCTACGTGACCACTGTGCAGCAAAATAGTGTAATGTGGAAAAGGTGTATTGACTGTCAGTATAAATAGTTACACACTTTCCACTAGCAGCTTTTCATGCCTCAATAAGTGCAATAATTTCAGCTGCTTGAGGCGACAAATGTGATGGTAACTTTCCTGCATGCACAATGTTATTATCTGTCACTACAGCAAATCCTGTCTGAGTTTGGCCTGTATTTGTCTTCGAACATGAACCGTCAACAAACCGTGTCTCTCCTGTCTGCATAGGGAAGTCTTGTAAGTCTTGTCTAGGCTTACATTGTTCTTCAGTTAGTTCTATACAGCTATGTGTGTTGCCATCTTCTTCTGTAGGAATGAGTGAAGAAGAGTTCAGGATATTGCATCTTTTAACAGTTATGTGAGGTTGTGACATCAAAGTAGACAAAACAGATAAATGTCTTGCTGGTGATAAGAAAGTCATTTTTGTTTGTGTCAGCAAAATGTCTACAGCATGTGGTACAAGGAGGGTCAATGGATGGAATAACACAACTTCAGATGAGCAGTGTACTGCTTGAGCTGCTGCACACACTGCTCTAACACAATGAGGTAGTGCACTTGCTACAGGATCAAGACGTTTGGAGTAATAAGCTACAGGTTTCAATTTGCCTCTGGTATTTTGTGCAAGCATGGAGGTCATAAAATTGCCTTTGCAATCAACAGTTTGCACAAAAGGCTTGCTGTAATTCGGTAAGCTTAGCACAGTAGCTCCAGTTAGTGCTTGCTTTAATTCTGTCAACGCTTCTTCACCCTCAGGTGTCCATACTACCTTCTGAGTCATTGCCATAGGGTTAGTATATATCATGTCCAGCATTGGCTGTGTCTTTTGGGCATAATTTGGGATCCACAGTCTGCAATAATTACACAGTCCTAAGAATTGCATCATGTGTTGTTTTGTTTCTGGTTTTGGGGCTGTGAGGATGGCATGTTTCCTGTCATAGGTTATGCTTCGCCCTTCCCCACAGAGATCATGACCAAGGAATTTAACTTTTTGTTTTACCCATTGTAGTTTTGACAAAGATGCTTTATTTCCTGTTTTAGCTAGATGTTTAAACAGTGCTATTGAAGTGAGTTTATTGTTTTCTAGAGTGTCAGAGGCTATTAAAATGTCATCTACATATACCAATACTTGACTATGTTTTGGTATTGGAAAATCAGACAGGCAATTTTGTATTTCAGCTGAAAAAATCGTAGGGCTATCACAGAACCCTTGCGGTAGCCTAGTGTACGTGTATTTCTTCCCCTGATAGGTGAAACCAAACCATCCCTGTGATTCTTTTGCTAAAGGAATAGAGAAAAATGCATTACTCAAATCTACTACTGTGAACCATTTCTTATCAGGTTTTAACTGATTCAACAGAGTATGTGGGACCTATTCCAAATCCACTTCTTTGTGTTTACCATCAACCTCAAGAATCCTGTGAGGTCCACACAAGTGGCAGTCACACACACATTCACATATGCATTTCATTCACACTCTATGCGCGCTTTATTTTATTTTTATTTTTTTTTCTTCGACTATTTAAACCTATTTTATTTTAGGTTCTATTTTTCACTTCCTCTCTCTTTAGGCGGAGATTAACCTATTTTCTTCTCTCTTTAGGCGGAGATTAACCTATTTTTATTTTATTTTTCAATTCCTCTCTCTTTAGGCGGAGATTAACCTATTTTTATTTTATTTTTCAATTCCTCTCTCTTTCGGCAGAGATTAACCTTTTTTATTTTATTTTTCAATTCCTCTCTCTTTCGGCAGAGATTAACCTTTTTTATTTTATTTTTCAATTCCTCTCTCTTTCGGCAGAGATTAACCTTTTTTCCTCTCTCTTTAGGCGGAGATTAACCTAATTTATCATTTTCAACAGTCACACTGATCACTCACCGTGTAATTTCACTGGAACTGTCTTCCGGGATTCCGTTGGCCGACACTCAACGAGGGAGGATTGGACTAGTAAAAACACCGGCCCAGCCACGAATTCACGTCCTGGGTCTTTTAACGGGCGTTCCTAGACGTCCGGCGGTCGACCGACTTCGGTGCGTCGTTCTCCTTCCTCGATGACTGTCGTCTCTTGGAATCCGGCTCGAAGGACCAAATAATGTTGGGTTCTAATAACCACAACAGCGCTGATTACACCAGGAAGTACAGTTCTACAACAGTGAAATAAACACAGAAGTCGACTTTGTCTTTTACTTGCTGCAAGGGGAGCCGGCGGGTCTCAGTGACAGTTGCACTCACCCGAACACAGCCACTCCAAAGAGTATCTCCTTGCAAGCTCTTTTTATTGTAAACAGGACAGAACAGAGAAGGGTATGCCTTCACGTGATTGGACATTTCATGCATACATTACTTCTCTTTAAGTCAAACCATCTGGTTACTGAACAACCAGATATTCTCACCCAAGAAGGAATGTGGACACATGATGTATGTCCTGCTCTACAGGTCCTAAACTAGAAGATTCACAGAACAGGATGCACCTCCTGCTCTGTCCCAAGGGTAAACTAAATTAAGAAAGAATGTAGCGTAGAATACATACATCACACCAAGTTGACCATGTGAGTCCTGTGACCTACCACTCTTCACATAATGATAACAACACAAAGAATATAATATAGAATATAATAGAAAATATAACAAACTCCAACAGTCTTTTCAGTGACTTATTTGTTGCGGTTTCAATGTAGTTTTTGCTTTACTTATAATCAAAATGTCCCACAGTAGGACAGTTCTTTCTAATATTGTGTCTGCCATATTATTATTATTATAATTATTGTGACTACCACGACTGCTAATAACAAATTAGCATTGACTGAAATGCCCCTTATGCAGCTTCATAAAAACAGCTCGTGCTGTCATGAGCCTGGACTTTTTCTTTTTCTGTTTTTAGTTCTTGCTTACTGGTTTGTACTTTTATTGTCTTTTTGGTTGCTTTTTCCCTTTGTTAGCTTTCATTGTTTTCTCCTGGTCCCCTGTTTATTTAAACATAGTTCTCTCCACAGTCCCGGCCTTTAGTTAAATAAACCTTTTTATTACCGTCACTGCCTCCTGGGTCCTTAAACACAAACCACTGCACATGTGCTGAGGGACAGGGCTGAATGAACACGTGGTTAGAAATCAGTGTTCTCTACAGGGCACAACTGGGTTTTCTTAATCAAATGCCCTGATTTCAAAGCCAGCTTCCCCAGAACACCAACTGCAGTCTGATTACATAAGTACATGTGAAAGCACTGATTGGTAAATCTGGGGCAGATTATTGGGTGGGACGAGACCTGAGAAGTTGCAGAAGTGAAAGAAGTTAAAAAAAAAAAACACTGACTCGAGCAGCAGATCAACTGAAGCAGCTTCACACCGAGAGTAACTACTTCAACTATGTTGTTACTTTTGGCTTTTCTATTGATTTCTTGGGTTTTTGATTCATTTCAAGGTGAGTTTGTGTGGAAAAAAGTGTGTTGCTTTCCAGGTCTTTGCCTTAAAGGATAAATATTCGTTAGACTTATGCTTCATTGATAAAATGTAATTACATCTACTCATTATTGAGGAAACAAAAACAATAAGCATGTGAATAGTAAAACATTCGCAATTGGAACAATTTTCTGAGAGAACTGTTGCATTTTCTGACAGAATTGCAAGGGTGATGATATTTTTGGCCACGACTGTATTTGTATGTTTATGGAGAAGTGAGTACATCAATATTTCAGTATTTTTGTTTTTCTGTCTATATTAAAACTTATCTATGATTTGTACCTAAGACCTCAGTTTTTAAGTGGTATCTTACATATATCTCATACAGATACACAATACAATTTCATATCTCCAATTAATGGATTTTCATTCAGAAATACTTTTTTCTATTATAGGTGGTATTGGTTATGTGGTAGCGTCTATGTGCCGTCCAAACTCTGTGTCTTATGCATTAAAGCAGGTTCTATGTGCTACGTTTGTTGCAACATCCTCCATTGACAAGGTTTTTGTACCTCTGTCTTTTTTTTTTTCTCTCTTTTTCCACCAAATACACCACACAAAGTGACGCTTCCTCTTGATGTTGCTTAACTGACAAGTTTTGGTTGTGTAGTAGAACTGCATAGGTGTTTAAGAAGAAGCATGTGTGACGTTTTTGCACACGCTGTTCGAAGACAAGCGGAAACTGTGAACAATGGAAGGAAAACAAATGTCAGCACTGCTCTTGACTTTCTCACATGTGAACATGCTGGTGCTGGTTTTTCCAGCCAATTTGACTGTAATCACACCATTCAACGGGGCAATATTAGCCCATACATATGATTCAGTATAGTCTTCTATCTTCCAAACATGTTATTGAAAGGTGGCTTCTAGTGACCCTGGTGTTAAGAGAAGCAGAAGTGACTGTTGTGACATAAAGCAAAAAAATGCATAAGAAGGTGGTTGAGTCAAGTGAATGACTGGATGTGAGGAGCAGAGGAACTTCAAGTTTTAAAAAATCGCTTCCAGTTTCAAACTGACAGTAAATGTTACTACATGAGTAATTCACATTCTTCCTTTTCTCCATCTTTGTGCCTCTTAAATATGGCTCCAAAACCTAATACGTTTGTAGGTCAGCATTCATTTTGTAACCATGACTGCAAAGCTCTGACCATAGCACACAGTTAGAACCCACTAAACCTACTAAGGAGCAGAAAGTATACTGAGTTTTTCTCAGTTTGTCTCTGTATGTCTCAACATGTCAGTCCTTGAACTGGTGAGCTGTCTGGAATCTATCCTGCATTTTTCCAAATAGATAATGGTATATTTTCTGTTTTTGTTTAGAACTGAACACAATAAAAGTGAAGCCTGGACAAAATGCCCTTCTTGAGTGTCATGATCCCAAACATGCCATCATCACACTGCTGGAGTGGGTCAGACCTGATCTGGACTCAGAGGGCTACGTCTTCTTCTACCGCGACAGACACTTATATGACAACTACCAACATCCATCTTTTGTGAACAGAGTGGAGCTGAGAGATCCAGGGATGAAGGATGGAGACGTTTCTGTGATGCTGAAGAACGTCAACACCACCGATACAGGAACATATCAGTGTTACGTGTCCGTGAGCAAACCAAGTCGCCATAAGAGAGCCTCACCTGATTTCAGCAAAACCATCGAGCTGGTGGTTGAGGACTTGGGTTATGTGGAGAGTCCTCACGCAGGTGAGTTTGAGGTCCATCTGTTTCCTGGTTGTTGATGTGAGAGTGAACCATCACAGATCAGATGTTTGTGTTTTCTAAAGATGTTGCTGATGAGACTTTGTAGCAAACAGCTGCTATGAGTGATGTAGATAATGTCTGACAGGAGTTTGAAGAGGAAATGGATTCATCACCTACCTGACACCTCACATTTAAATCTCATTTGCAGGTCAAACAGCTGGATTGAGCAGGGATGGAGGAGACATGCGGGGACATGCTGCATTAATTCTGCCATTTGCTGGTGTGATCGTTGTTGGGGTTTGGGTCTTCCTAAAATATAAAAGACAGGTGCCTAAACATTTGACCCCCTCCTCAAACTACAGCCTTATCGTCGTGGAGGGGTTTATAAGTTCATCACCTGGAACCAGTGATGAACTACACAAAGAGCAGTTCAAAGACCAAAAACAACCAAAAGTAACTTAATATGCGCTTCCTTCTCTTGACTGCTGTTAAAGGCAAATACATTATTTCAGTTCAAATTTTATATAAATGCTTGTGTGTTTTACAGTTTTATTAATTTCAATTATTCATTTAGGAACAAAAATATGAAATATAAATAAATATAAATATAATATTTTTACAATCAGCCGCTTTGCACAAGTATTAAAATAATGCACATAAACTGCTACATGTGAATTATTATAAATAAGCTCCATTTGTTACATTGCACAGGTTACTATAATGAGCAGCTAGTATACTTTACTTTTTTACATTTGTGTATCATTCATTAAATCTTTTTTTTTTTCAAATATAAGCAAAAAACAAAAACAAAATACTAGTTTTTCATTGATTTTTTTGTGCTCAAACCACAAATGGAAAATAAGCAGAAAAAGAGTTTCTGCAGTTCTACAGCTGTTGTTGCAACCGTTCACATGGCCATTTTTGTTCCATCGCAACTGGGGCACAATAAGGTTGTCTCAAGAGAAGAGGTTGGCTTGTAGCCTGTAATGATCAATCGTGTATCACTTTAATCCTTGTGGAACATTTGATCAAGCTAAAAAAGCCATATACACGACCAATTACATTATACATGATTTCCATAGATGATATTCATAGATCAGTCTTATGTTTTTAGTTTCACACAGATATTTTGCAGAAATAGTCAATGTTTGAATGAACTGCTGAACAAATTGACAAGCTGACAGTTGTTCTAATGTCCCTGTCACAGACTCAGTATAGTATTTGTAATAAAATGTGAGGACTGAGATCACAGCTTCTGTCCTCGCTTTCACACACCTGTCTTACAATGATGATTTAGTATGAGCAATAACATTAGACAGGTCTTGGACAGCAAAGTAATGAGCTAAAATCCAACTGGAAGTCGTTTCTTCGACGCCTGTTGAAACAGTTGTTGAAACAGTTGTTGCAACAGTTGTCTGATACGTGCTGTATGAATGAGAGAGTGAAAGTCCTGCTTACAGTCTGTGGCTCAAGCAAATAGTAAGATGCCTGCATGTGAATGTAACTTTGTGCCCAAGACATTTTTTATAGTAATATGTGTGATAGGACACTTAGATCTCCAAATATGCAGTTAAGAACTGAGTATGTTTATTTCCAGGTCATGTTACTGATGTCTGATGAAAAAACTAAAATATAATTTGTTTGGTTGTATCGATTTTTTTACATTTTTTTGATTTGAGCAAAAACAAATTTAATACCAGGAAATTAACCATTATCAGTGTTTTTGCCCGGCTTTTAGAAATAATTATTTTAAAACATTTAAATTTTGGTTTAAATTTGAAGAGCAAATAAACTAATCACAGACATTCACAGACATTCACTTTCAGAATGAAAGTTGAAACAGTTGTTGAAACAGTTGTTGCAACAGTTGTCTGATACGTGCTGTATGAATGAGAGAGTGAAAGTCCTGCTTACAGTCTGTGGCTCAAGCAAATAGTAAGATGCCTGCATGTGAATGTAACTTTGTGCCCAAGACATTTTGTATAGTAATATGTGTCATAGGACACTTAGATCTCCAAATATGCAGTTAAGAACTGAGTATGTTTATTCACTTTCAGAATGAAAGTGAATGAAAGTGATTCAGTCGGGTGGTCATGAAAGAGATTTTGGTTTTTCTTTCAATATCAGCCTTCAAAATTGCTGCCATGTTTTATTTGGCTTATGATGACAAACCGAAACACATTTACGCACTACAGTACTTTGAATACAGTACTAAGAACCGCTTACTCCCTTTTACTCAGAAATTTCATCTGTAACTCTGTACGCAATTTTTGGACGTCTACCAGTGGAAAAGGTTTCACAGTAGTATTTAGCTTCAGGGATATAAAGTTAGCATCTGATTGATATGAATGGACTAAGTGATTCTTTATTCTTCTTCTGTTTTGCACGTGCTATTTGTAAAATTGGCAGAGCTGATATCCTGGGAAACAAGAGCACATGCTGTAATAACAGCTCAGGTGTCATTTGGAATAAACCAGCTGCTTGGAAACTACACAGTTTCAGTTTAGACTTGAATTTATGTTTGACACTTAGCTGGAATTTTACAAAACTTTGTATTTTTTTTAAAAAGAAATGCCCCAAAAACATTCTGACTGCGGACTGTCTTTGTCCAAATAAGACTAGGGAAATCAATTGTACTAGCAGGACTAAAATAAACATATTAATGTGCAGTGATGTGTAGTTGGTTCCTGGTATTTAGACAGAAACTTTGCCAGCAGATACAGTGTGTTAGGGTGGATGAATGGGTCAACAAATGTTCTGCCAGCAAGTAGTGTATGTTGACATGGTGTTTTCATTTAACCACGCTGTGATGGATGGAAGTGTTCCAGAGATTCCTCCTGAGAGATCCTGAAAGGTACAGCTGGTGGCTAATAGGGATCAAATGGACATAAAGTACTGTTAACAGGCTGTTTCATGTAGTAGAAGACTATTTCTCAGAGGACAATGTCGTGCGAAAGTTTTTCGCTTAGCTTTGTAGAAACAAATGTGAGTGTATATCAGCTACAGCTGCATATTACACTAAGCAAGACAGACTGGGACAGTGGTTATGTATTTGCATTTTGATTTATTTACCTGCTTCTGACGTTTATCATCTTGTTTTCAGGTTTATACACGATTCATCAAGTGAGATGAAAACCTAGATTTATTAGCACAGCAATTAGCTTGTACTTTGTTTTTCTTATTCCCTCTGGAAGCAGGGACGGCTGTAGCTCAGTGGGTAAGGCCGTCGTCCATGGACCGAACTACTGCCATGGACCACAGGGGTTAGTGGTTTGATTCCCAGTCCCTCCTGGCTACGTGTCCTCGGCCAAGACACGCAAGTCCGAGTTGCTCTTGGTGGGTCCATTGGCACAGTGTATGTGTGAATGGCATTTTGGCATTCGAGCTGTAAACCATGGCCCTCGTGTCTCACAGTTTCATCACAATCAAGTGAAAAACATTTACCCAAACTGTGGAAATCGGTAAAAGTAAGATTATGTATATATGTGTATATAAATCACTCAAATTTCAATTAAGACCAGCTAGAAAGAACTAAAATTAACCCTACATTCTTCCATAAGTGGGTCAAAAAATGACCTGGATTAGATTTGAAGTGTAATTTTGGTTAAAAAATTATCCCTTGTTTAATCTTTTGAGTTATATTTTTGTCCACACAAGAATGATTTCAACTTTGAAACATTTTTAACATTTTTAAAACATTTTGAAAATTTGAAAAAACAATTACAGCAATAGAACAACAACGTCCATTTTGTGTCTGTGTGTGAGTGTGTAAATGGCAAATGGCCACTTATATAGCACTTTTAATCCAAAGCACTTTACAATGTTGCTTGGAGCATCCGGGAATTGAACCACTGACCCTGTGGTCTGTGGACTGCCTTAACAGCTAGGCTACAGCCACATAATTTGTAGTACTCTCTCACGTCGTCTCACACACAAACACAAATGCAATACATACAGTAATGTTTGCTAAATAGCTGCAAAATATAAAAATAATTTGATGATAGATGATAAGAAACACATACTCTTTCCCAGTAGTCATGAATGACACACACATACGCACACAAGGTACATACACTAAGAGTATGCGTGATAGTCTGTGTGGTCCACAGAATACATAAACATAACCCTGACAGTCAGACAGTGGGAGGTTCACATGAAATTCCGTAGGAAATGATGCGGGTCCTTTTTGACCCAAGATGGAAGCCCGAGCTAGTAACAACAAAACTACAGTTTCCTAAAATGTCAAACATGACTCAGTGAAGTCATTTTCTTAAGAAGATATTACTAGAAAAACCACTTAATTTGTGACTCACTTATGCATCTAAGGGTCAGGAACAGAAACATGTCTATGCTGATGTCTCCCACCCACACATATTTTGGTGTCTTTTCTCCATGTATGTCCTGGTCTGTGTAGGAGACAATGTGGATTCATTGTTCAGATGTTCTCTGGGAAAATACTTGAATGAAGGTATGTGTTATAGAACATCACACCAAAGTCTAATCAGTAAATCTGGGGGACCCGATCCATGAGTTGGACACAAACAGCAAACCACAAAGAAGCTGGCAGGAAGTAGATGGATTGTAACAGCTTCAGACAGTTCTCAGATGAACAGTTCTGTCTTTCAAATATTTGAAAGTGGTTATTTTTTCCACTTTGATGAACAAAACTAAGTTTCGATCAAAATAAAAAACAAACCAATGGAAAATACCAGGTTTCCCTTTTGTTTTAGGAAATGTTATTATCTCTGAACGAAAGTGAAATTGTTTGTCCTTTAGATCGGGACAAACCCACTTTTAATTCCAGTATTCAGGTATTAGTTTGGCATTTACACACAGTTTCTCGGTCAAACTTGTTAAATGCTGGTTTCACGGTCGCCAGCTTCAGTTCCGTCTCTGGACTTTTATTTTGAAATCCTCACCCCCCCTGCAGCGCCTCTAGTTTTATCATCATTATCGGTGTAATTGCCTCGACCTGTGTCTCCCCCTGTCTATTTAAGGACCTCTGTCCCTTTACCGGATGTTCTGATCACTTTGTGTCAACTGTCCAACTTCGGGTACCGAACCTGTTTTGGATCTTCCCTGTTTGGAATCGTAAGATTAACAATTCACTGCTCTGCCTTCGTGTTTCCCCCTGGAAACCCCATGATCTGGTCCTTTCGGTTTCTGGATGTATTTTGGACCTGTTACTGTAAGTTTGGACTGTGAATTTGATTTTGGATTACTTGACTGCATTGATGGCTCTCAGTAGTTTCAGCCGAGTTTACTCCCCTTTATTACACAGAGCTGTTACCGACCTGGTTCCGGGCCCGAGTGTGTGCACGCTGCTTCACCCTGCGAAGTCCAACATTTTAGGCTTAAATTGCACTAAGTAGATTCAGATGTGTTGGAAATGCAGCCATTACAATAAAGAGTGGGTTTGTTATTTAAAGAAACGGTGGTTGGTGGGTTTGATTCATCAGAGATTCTGTAATTATTATTTCAGTCTTACATGCTGGTTGATAACCACAGCGGAATTACATCGAGCAGAAACTTGTCTTAAACAAAACATTGTTTTGAATGAATCCAACAAAATAAGTTTTAGTTGATCATTTCTCCTCCTCTTTTGGGCTCGTGTTTAACTTTTGTGATTAAACGAAACCACCAGCTGCTTCCTTTCTGTTTGCAGCGTCTCCGCTGTTGAACTTCACTGAGGAGTAGATGACTTCTGGTTCTGCAGCAAACTCTAAAAAGAGTTTTTAAAAGATTAATGTAGCTTTACACAGTGTGTTTGTTCATGACTGACACACAGTGGGTGTGTGTTTTACCTCTCCTGCAGTTTGGTCTGATGACTATTTGTTCATAGCTGACATCTTGTTCTCTCGCTGGGGTGTAGGTTTTATCGCTTTCTGGAAAAATAAAATCAGGCATCGAATCAATCACTGCCAGTGAATATTGCAGAAACGATGGGTTCAATAAAAACTGGGAATCTTCTGTTCTAATGGTTCTGTCCTCCCTCTCACAACTCTGTGTTTGCTCACTTTTAAATGCAGACTTTCAAACTGATGTAATAAAATAATTTTGAACTATAGCTACGTTAGAGAAGTGGAGGTAAAATGCTTGAAAAATTCTTTCAACCCATTAAATTATTTATTTACATAAAATCTAATTCTGCTTTCAGTTTCATCAGCAGGGCCGTTACAGACAAACGCGATGTATGTTGACTAGGGCGCCACCTGCTGGAGTGGGGGCGGCACCAAAAGAGATGTTTTTTTTTTTTTATTTCTGTAATAATTTTAGTTTGAGGAGGTGACGTTAGTATCTGCACAATTAAAAAATAAATAAAAACGATGAGGGAAAAATCCATCGACTTGTCCAGAGCTGAGTCACTAATATTTCTAAGTAAACATGTTATGTGGCTGTAGCTCTTCCACTGTGTTCAGTGTGTGTAGGACAGGACAACCCCATCCATCAATAATCAATATCAGTGATCCCTGTGGTTTGTCCACATCGACTGCTCCTGCATTTCAGCCAGAGCTGAATGGACTTGTCTCTCTAAGTTTATAAAGTGTGTTCACTGCAGTGTTTAAATTACTACTATATACTTATAAGCCAATTCATTTTCAGTTAATATTTCTGTACTGCTAACTCGGGAATGAAGATGTTTTCTTGAAAGAAAAAAAGAAACAAGAAAATGAACAATCCCTCATTAGATGCTTACTCTCCATCTCACCTCTAGGTTTCATTTGGATGCATCGCTGCACTATTAAAACCAGCACAAACAGTAGAACCAGCATGACTGACACAAGGACAAACCAAAATGCCAAGAGTGAAGGAAATGTGGTGGAGCCAGGAGTAGAGGAGGATGTTGGAGGAAGAGGTGTGGTGGTGGTGGTGATGGTGGTGGGATTTTCTATAATGAATTTTATTACAAAATAGGAATAATTAAAAACACTTCACTTCTCTGAAAGTAAAAAAATCAAACTTTGCAGCATTTAACCAGAATAAAGTGAAGCTCCTGACCTGTGACGTAGATCCAGCTGGGTGGAGACTCTCCATGACTGCTGATGTGACACTTGTAGAGGCCTTCATCAGACTTGGTAACATGGTGGATGGTCATGTGACCTGTAGGCTCAGTCCTGATGAGGGAGCCATCTTTATAGAAATCAGCTGGAAGGTTGAAGGAGTTCTCTGCCTTACACTGAATACTGACATTATGTCCCTCCATCACAGGGAGGACAGGACTCTGCAGGATCACTGCTCCACCTCAACACAGAGACAAACTACAGCATTTCATCCATTTCCACACAGCTTCATCAACACTAACTCCACAGTCTGATCTTACCAGTGACAGTGATGGTGATGCTGTTACTGGTTGATCCCTCTCTGGACTCACACCAGTAAACTCCACTGTCCCATGAGAGGATGCCAGTTATGGTACAGGAAGAACCAGCTAGTTTTCCCCACTCAACTCCACACTCAGCTCTGGTTTCTATGGTTGTGTTCCTCCTCAGTGTCAGATTGATGGAGTTGTCGCCTCCTTCACAACTCAGAGAGAGAACCTCTCCCTCAAACAACTGAGAGCTTGGTCTCACCATCAGTGAGACTGGGAAGGTGGAAGAAAAGAATTACTAAAAACACAAAAACTTGCCCAAACAAATGTGTCCCTACAAGCATGAAGTCCGATTTAAACTGTAGAAGAAAACGTTGACTGACCTTGGTTTGTTGTGCAGCTCAGCAGTGAGACCACAACTAAAGAGAATCACATGCGTGATGAGAAATGGGTGTAGCAGCCAAACAAGACAATGACATAGTAAACTTGGAAATCCACTAAGCCTGGTCACACCAGAAAGTATTACAGTCACATTTATCCACACATCTGTTCGGTAAACATAGACTTATGTTGAAGCTGGGAAGGAATATCTGCAGATATCAGGTTTTCATCCAATATTGCTGTGTGAGCAATAACAGCATAAATACTTTTTGTATTCTAACTGTTCGCTCTGTGGTTTCACGTTTAGTTCAACGGTACAAATGCAATATCACCATTCTTTCCTGTGTTCGCTGCTTCAGAATGATCAGCCATTGCTGCAGCTTTACATTGACTCAGTGGTTCAGGAAGTTTCAGTTTCCTTGTTCTACATGTGCAGTATTGCAGTACTGCAAAGATTTAATCCACACCGGAAAACCTTGAAACGTTTTGCTACCGTTTAGAAAAAATGTACCCTCACACATCACTGATGTTCTTTTCTCAGTTTAATAAAGACACACACTGTTTTCACTTGGTTTTTAAATGTGACTTGTGCAATCAGATTTGCACAGTGGAGCTATGTCCCGTGTGTCCCAGACCACCTTCAGTCTGGGTTTGGCCTCTGTGGTTTGAGTGAGCACAAAATAATAATTAGTATTAATTATTATTGGTGGTTGTTGTATTTAGCTCTGTCCATTTGTGATCCAATTGTCCGAGACACCAAGTGTGATAAAAGAAACCTAAGGTTTGTTGTCTGACTGTAGCAATGAGATCATTTCAGGTCAATGCTGTCACTGTTATAACTCAGATCTGTGAAACCCACCTCCTTCCTCTTTGTAAGTCACCTATTGTACACTGTGGATATTCCCTGCTTTTGTTTGCAGTACTATACAAAACAAACGTCCTTATTCTATCTAAGCTTATGAAAGTTTACACAATGTGATCACAAACAGAGACTGTCGGGGAAGAAACTATGTAAATCCATCCACACTGGGGCATTTTGTCATGAATAAAAAACCCATGAAGAAACTACACGTGCACTCCTGCTCCCCCACCCCCCAAAATAAACAAATCATCAAGTGAAAGTAATAAACTCAGTTGACCGAACAAGGGATGTGAAAGTAGATGTGCAAAGGGAAGATACTGATATTGTGAGTAAAACGATAAACGTGACAATTACATGTTATTATCTACAGGCTGATAGACACAGACTGCGTGGTTCAGATCTTCCTCCAATATCTCTCCAGAGCTCTAGAGATGTGTTAACTGGCTAGAAGTTACCAGGAGATGGAAGGACAAATGTTTCATTTAAAGTAACAGATGTTTCTTAAGGCTTCAGTAAGACATGAAGGGAAACACAATGAGTATCTTTGATCTTTTGAAAGCATGAAGAGGTTGTTAATGTGTTCTGCTCACACTTCACAGACTGATCCGACCTGAGAAGAATCTTCTCAGCAACTCGAAATGTTCTCACTAATTAAATAAATAATAAATAAATTAAATAATAACGGTGAACCTGTACTGTAAGTAGGTAACATCGTGTTAACATGTACTGTACTTGCATTTCTATGTTTTTGTAAATTCTCAACTGATAAACCATCGTTAGAAAAAGGGGCCATTTCCTGGAATCTCGGAATATCTGGTTATATCTAAAGCATTACCAAATATTTGAACACTGTTTGGCTCCCACATCACCTCCCTGTGCCACTAAGAGATGTTTCAGGAAACACACACATTAAGCAGAGTTTTACTCACCAAGCAGCCAGTGTAAAGATGTTTCTTCCATTTGAAATCTTGGTTATTAGAGACACTTTCACGAATATCACCCCTGCTGTACAGAAACACTCACCTCCTTCATCTATACATGTACGATTCTACATTATTGTTTTCCGTCTATCTGTAAACAATCATCTTTATCTTATTGGTTATCTGCGGTCATTTGTCTGCAAGTCAGTTTGCCGTCCACAAAACTAGACGACGCCAGAGCAACAGGGGATGTGAAAGTGTGTGTGCATGTGATTAAACTCTAGATACTGATGCTGTTACACTGCACAAAATTCTGTGGGATGATTATTCATTAGTTTATTTATTTGTGTGATTTATGGAGAATTTAGAAATCACAAATACTTTAAATTAAAACTCCTCTTGATATAATTGTACCCTCCACTGACCTACAGGATGATAAACACAGTTCGTGTGCTCCGCTGCTTCCTGTAACCGCTGCTGCTGTTTAATCAGCAGTGAGCTGCAGCCTTATCTAAACCCAGTGTGGGGGCACAAATGTCACTCTGTTCCTGTGACACTCTTTGTTTTTCTGCTACAAGAAACATCTTTTTAATTCAGAGAATTCAAACTAAGCACTCGTTTTTATTTTATCTTTAAAGCAGCTTTGACTGTTTTTTCAAAAACAGCGTATGAACTGATGAGGTGAATTTAAAGTTCCCCTCTGTGACGATTCCTGCCCTGCACTCTTTTTATGTTGCTCTCATCTTTCCCTCGTCTGCCTGCTCTCATGTCCACTCCCTGGATCGGGTCTCTTCGTTCCCACACTCCCCGTCACCTACTGCATCATTCATCCGTCTTATTTTCTCCACTTCCCAGATCCTGTTGCTCATCCCTGGACTCTCGGCTCGTTATTGTCCAGCATTTCCTGATCACCACTGCCTCCCAGCCATTTCACACTGTCTCTTTATACTCTCCTGTTACCCCAGAGATACAGACATGTTGGACTTCACATTCCCTGTCCCTCTAGTGGTTACATTTACCAGTTTTCTGGTACCCAACAGCAGAGATTACTTCCAGTAGTTATCTCAATGCCATTTCCTCATTGTATTCACATGATAAACCACTCAGCTGGTTTCCCTCAGTGCATCACCTGATCCCTCACCTTAACTCAGTTAGTTAATTAAATGTGTTTATTTCCTGACCATCCACCTGTTAGTCTGTCTTTCTCCCTGTCGGTTATTTTCTGCTGTGCTGTCCACTCTGTCCTTAGGTCCAACCTACAAATCCCTCCCAGTCCTCAGCATGAGATGTTTACATTAAAGTAGAATAGAAATCACACAACCACCAAGTATTGATGCAGCACTTTGTGGACTTTGTTATATTTGTCAGCTGAGGATGTTTAGTATCTTTTTCTTTCTTTTCAGTATAAAGTGTGCTTGTGCACTATGGTTCAGGAAAACACCGTGTGGGTACATTTAAAGGGACAAACAAATGCCATGTTTCCTTCATAGCATAGGTGAGCAGTTCAATTTTATTTTAAAGAAAAGGTTTAAAAAGTTTAAATGTGTCTTAAAACTATTTTTAGAACATCTTCGAAGATGCTTTTAAACTCTGCTTTAATTAATTAATTTAATTGGCAGCAACACATCTCAAAAAAGTCGGAATAGAGGCAACAAAAGGCAGCAAATAAAAAAACAAAGGAAGGAACATTAGACAACTAACTAGGTTAACTGGCGTCGGGTCAGAAACATGACTGTGTCTAAACGGAGCATTTCAGAGAGGCAGAGCCTATTGAATGTAAAGATGGGCAGAGGTTCACCAATCTGCTACAAACTGCATCTAAAAACAACAATTTCAGAAAATGTTCCTCAATGTAACATTGTGAAGATTCCACCATCTACAGTATATAATATCAAATGATTCAGAGAATCAGGGGGGAACCTCTGTGCACAAGGGACAAGGCCAAAGGTCAAAATTGGATGCATGTGATTTTTAAGCCCCCAGGCAGCACTGTATTAAAACAGGCATGATTCTGTACTGGACATCACTGCGTGGGCTCAGGAACACTTCCAGAAATCACTGTCTGTGAACATGGTTCACCGTGTGATCCACAAATGTTAGTTATCAGGCAAAGAAGAAGCCAAATGTGAACATGATGCATAAACGCCGCTGTGGACGCCCAGTTCTGTGGATTAGGAGCTTACACGTCTGGAAAGACACCATCAATGCTGTAAATTACATCGAGTCTCTTTAAGTACAACGTCTCTTTTAGGGAAGGCCTTGCAAGAAATGCCCAAGACAGTTACAGTTAGAATCCTGCATCAGACAAGAATGGGACAACATTCCTCTTCTAAACTTCAGCAACTGGTCTCCTCACTTCCCAGATGTTTACAGACAGTTGTTAAAAGAAGAGGGGAAGCTACACAATGGTGAGCATCACCATCTTCCAACTTTCTTGAGATGTGTTGCTGCCATCAAATTCAAAATGAGCTAATATCCCCCCCCCCCCCCCCCCCCCCTTTTTTTTTTTTGTTCTTTCGGTTTATCCCGTGAGTTCAGTGTCACCACAGCAGATCATTGTCCGCATGTTGATTTGGCCCAGCTAATATTTTCCCATGAAATGTTACATTTATGAAATTTATGTTAATTTATGTTCTATTGTGAATAAAATATGGGTTGATGAGAACACAAAATATTTAAATGGAAACAAACTGAGCAGGCAGAGATACAAAATTTAAAAAAGTTGACAAAATACTCAAGAAATAAACCCAATTTCGATACAATAGACACAAAATGTTCTGAAATAGATAAACATAACCTAAAAATGTAAACAAAATGTTACATTGAAAATAGACACAAAAATGTAAAAAATACACACAATGTCCAAAAGAAGACAGAAATCATCACAAAACGCTCATATCTGTACCTATTTTCTCATAATCTGTCTTTATAGACATCTGCCAGATGGAAGAATAAATGTAAAAGGTGGGCGTCACAGATTGAAGGTAAACACCCACTTTAGGAACAAACAGCTCATAATGGAAGCAGTGAAACGGCTTAGACCATCAGATTGGTTAAATTCCGAGTGGGTGTGAAGGGGGGCAGGGGTGGGGGGCGTCCTTTATGTGCGGAATGTATTTTCACTTTTGTTTCGGTTTGCATCGTGTAAAGTACAGCAGGGACCAAAAAGCTCCTATGAAGACGCTGAAGATCTGCTTCATTCTGCTCATCCAGGCTGCTGCTGCTGTTGGTGAAGGTGAGCTTCCCTCGTTTAAGTAAGAAACTATTTTCAAATGTTTTTAAAATGTTAAAACGTTTGTTAAGGATTTTACTTATCATTTCTCAAGATAAATGTTTACTATGAGCCTAAATATTTAAATTATATAAATCACATCTCAATGTTCACACTGAACATGTAGGAAGTATAATATTTAAATGTATTGTTAAAAATAAAAAAGTAATCACACTGAAAACTGTAATGAAACACTGATGCTGTACGATTGTCTTCTATAAAAATTTAATCTGGTAATGATAATAGTTCTATTAATTTAACCTACCACTTATAGAGAGGTCATGAACTTTGAACGCAAATGGAAATTACCTAGAAACCGCAGTCACGCAAAAACGCCGACACGCTTATGAAGTGAAATGTCCTCATTAAAAAAAGGAAAATTCATCTAGTTAGTAAATGTACTCGGCACAGTCCTGTAAACTACTACAACAACTGCAACCAAACCAGTTTATGGGCTAATAAAATGTGAATTTATGGGGGAATTTTACAAATTTTTGCCGAACTGCCTCATTAATCATCACAGATTATGACTTTTACGAGCTTGTTGAGCTCAAACTCACATGTATGTAAAGTAAGTAAAATGACCTTCAGAGGTCCATCAGTAACAAGTTAGTGCCATGAACAGTGAGTATTTTGATACTTAATGAACGTTTAGCTCCTACAACGTGTTTACTTTAACTTCGTTTAAGGGTTTTGTGTATTATTTGTATATAAATAGCAGTATCATTGAAAAATGTGCTTAATGCTCCTTTTGTCTGTAATGTGCAGTTTTGGGAACAGTTACCACTTCAGTACTTCTCTACAAACTGAGCTTTAATAAGGAAATCGAACAAAACATTTGTGGCAAATATGCATAATTGACTTTTCTGCTCTTGATATTTTAGAGGCGGAACTCATCCCCGTGTCCCTCGGTGAAAACGTCACCCTACCATGTTACAGTCCCCTGGACTCTCCAATCATACTTGTCGAGTGGACCAGACCCGACCTTGTGTCACCGCAGTACGTCTTCCTGTACCGGGATGAGCGCTCCTACACATCCTTCCAGCATCCATCCTTTGCGGGCCGTGTGGAGCTGAGGGACAGACAGATGAAGAGTGGGGACGTGTCCTTAATTCTAAGGAACGTGAGCAGTGGCGACAGTGGCATCTACGAGTGTCGAGTGTCACAGGGAGCCACGAGACGCGTGAGGAGAGCGAACATTAGGGCCGAGCCAATCAGAGTCATCAACCTGGAGGTGGAAGAGTCAGGTGAGCGAGAGCTGGAGACGTACTGCTTAATTACCTGCATCACAAACACTCTGCTCAGTGTCTCTTGGTTTCGGATGTTTCTTGCTCTTCTGCTTCTTCTTCTTCGAGGTGGTTTTCCGTATTTGTATTGATCATGTGTTTCATCATTCAGCTTCATTTTGCGTGTCTGATAAGGTGGTTTTGAACAATATCTCTTTGCGTGAATCGCAACTGATATTCTGTTTGTAGAATTTTGAGGAAAATAATGAATATGGTCCATTTTGGAACAATTTAAATTCAATTCATTTCAATTCAACTTTATTTATTTAGCGCCAATTCACAACAAGACCGACATAACAAAATGTGGAAAAAGTTAAGTGCTGTGGATACTTTCCGGATGCACCGTAGTTCTCAGTCCCTTCCTGAGTCCTTTTTGTCCCCCCTGTACACCTCTGAAAGTTCTGCTGTTGAGCTGTTAACTGAAAAACGTGATTTCTGTTTTGTAGAGCCCGGAACCCGGAACCACAACCGTGTTGCAGTCGGAGCAGTCTGCGCACTTCTGGTTGCAGCGGGGTTGATACTTGTTGGTGTCTTGAAAATGAGAAAGCACAAAACCCCAGTCCCTTCAAGAGATTCATCAGAGACAACTTACCGTAGTGAAACACTGAAATACCCTTAGTATCTTTTGTACTTTTTGGGGTCCTTTCGGCTTCAGGGTCGCCACAGCAGATTATTTGTCCGCATGTTGATTTGCCACAGTTTTCCTGAGACAACCCTTCCCAATTTCTACTGGGCATGGAATCGGCCCTGCCGGCTGGGGATTGGGAAATAGACTGTTGGGGGTTCAGGGTGTGAACCTCCGACTCTGCCAACTGAACCACTGCTGCCCACCCAGATTACGACTGGAGATTCTTGTGTTGTATCAGTGTTTGTTTTCCGTGCAGTAATGTGTTTAAACGTGTTTGAAATACATTTCTATTTATGTAACTACTATTTTGATTTACTACTGATGGTGTAAACAATGTGCAACTTTAAATAAAAACAATACGTTTATATAAAACTTGACCTCATTTGTGGACAAAAAAACTTTTCAAACTGCTGATGTCTGTTTAATAATTGATTTTTTTGCACTTTTTTGTCTTATGATATTAAAGCAGTTAAAGGTGTTGAAAATGCATCGGAAACACAATCAATACTTTAAGTTAAATTTATTAAATGGCCTGGGTTTGGATGAAATGACTGGATGATAGATAATAGTGCAAAGAGAAGGTTTTAGCAAAGTTCCAATGTTTAATCATAGAGACAACATTCCGGTTGTTCAGGTTCATCAACCTGGAAAACAAAGCTGCACTTCTTTGGTAAATCCTTTTTCCCCTGGCAGTCGTTCAGGGGAAAATACACTTTTCCAATTAATAGATTGTGGATTATATTCAGAGGGAGCCCTCGTGTGCCTGCCTGTTCAGCACAAATCTCAACTTTATTTATAGGAAATGGCTAAAAGTACAAAGCTGTTCCATCTCATTGTGAAAGATTAGTCCACTGGTTGATGGAGATAAACAGCTAGTGAAGGTAATGTTATTGCGAGGGCCAATAGGCCACAGAAGAAGAGGTCAATAAAAGAGCTCCTGGCAAAGCTGGAAACAATAGAAGATCATGGGTTCATTATGATGGAAATGTGACATTTCTGTTAGTTTCATGTATTAATGTGGGGAAAGTTACAGTGTCCTCATCACTCAACACAGATCTGATGTCTTTTCAATGAAAGCGATGTTTAAGTCGCCTAAACCACTAAAAGAATCACTTTGATAGCATTTAATAGTTAAGGCTGAATAAGTACCGTAATAAAAACCCCAGCAATTAAAGCCACAGTTTCGCTGTATGTTGTTTCCGAGTTGAGTCACAGTCTTAATCCAGAAGTATTCAAATCTTTAACAAACTCAGCTGATGTTTTGTTGTACTGTGTTAAATCAAACAACAAAACCAGTGAGTCAGTGAATAAATCCCCACAGCGAACACAAGTCACAAGTGCTGTCTGCATAACTGAATGATGTCATCATCAGTCACAAGTGTGTCAACTGATGTTTGTTCAGCCACCAGGTGCTTTTGTTTTCCCCATAAAGTGCCCATAACGTTCTGCAGCTGCTATACTAGTTCCGGTAAATACAAGGGTTCTTATTGGTGATGACAACGTATGGAATTCGACGCTGACTAAGACGTTGACGGGAAGTTGGTTTATTACCATCATGTGAGGGCAGTGAATTAAAACAGGTCAGAGCCCCAACACATATTGTTATTTAACCCCTTTGTATCTTAGTTCATATTCTACAATGTTCTTTTGGCACATTTGATTTGTTAGTTTACCTTATTTTGAGACATCTGCACTTCAGTCTTCTGCACACAGACAACATAGTGGCCTTGATAAGTGTTGTTACCGATGTTCGCCACAAGAGGGAGATACCCTTTAGCGAGCGTTTCTGTCGGGAGGCAGCGCCGACACACTGTCATATAGCGCTGAGACGAGACACGAGACAGAACTATGCTAACAACAGTGAACTGTTTGTGTGTAATTTTGCAGGTAAGCTGACATGATACGGAATAGAGCATTAATGTTTCATATAAAGCAGAGGGTTATGAGTAAAGTGGGAAAGTTGTGTTGGCACGAGTTAGATGTTAGCAATGACAAGGTAGCAGTTAAGCTAACTCGGCCTTTAGTATTAGGACCCTGTACGTACATTTGATTGAGAAACGTCTAAATTGCATTGCATGTAACTGTAAAGATGTCAGGTGTAAGGACTGAAGTTGTAGTAGTGCTGTTTCATTATTGGTGCCAAACATTTATTATAGTTGTTACGAGTATGTGTTAAATATGCTCAGGTCGGGAGTTTACAGGCAGCGCCGACACACTGACATATAGCGCTGAGACGAGACACGAGACAGAACTATGCTAACAACAGTGAACTGTTTGTCCTTAATTTTGCAGTAAAGAGAGAGAAACCACAAGATCCTGTCTGCGTGTTTTGTCAAGTGTGTTACAAAATTTGGTGGCCCGTACGGGGATCAGCTGTGCTACTGAGAAGACAGTGTGAGGTTGCAGAGGCAACACAAACGAAATGGCGCTGGAGCACCTGCAAGACCAGTTGAGTGAGACCCTGGTATCTCTTAGGTTGGAGCAGCTACAAGAGGTGTGTTTGCAAGCAAAAATCTCCACTGACAAACAGTCCAAAAAGCACATGCTGATCAGGTTAATAACCGAAGGAGCAGAAATAGCTGTTGAAAATGAGGAAGAGGAAGTGGCTCGTGAGTTTTTGGTCCACTTATTAACAAATGCTAAAGAGGTGAAGGAAAGAAGTGACCAAGCACAGGGGACAGGGGCTAGGGCAAGCAAAGATGCTGCTATGTTGGCCAGCTTACAAGAACAAAATGCAGAACTACAACTGAGTTTTAAGACCTCTACCAAGAAACTTGAGGAGGAAATGTTGAAGCTAACTAACAGAATAACTAATCAGCAACAAAGTCATGCTTCCCCTCACCAACCAGCCTTGTCCACAGTTACACAGTCACCTGAAGTAACTCTTCGGAGGGAGTTCAAAATTAATGGAGAGATTGGAGAAAGAGGGCAGAGGGACAAGCTGTCTTATTCTAACCTCATCCACCAGATTGACATGGGACTAAAGAAAAACCATAGTGAGGCAGAAATTATTGAGGCAGTGGTCCGAGCTGTAAGCCCAGGGTTGAACCTCCGCGATATGCTGGAGATTAAAACAGACCTCACTCTTTACCAGCTGCGCACCATCTTAAAGGGACATTACAAGTAGGATAGCTCTGTTGATCTGTACCATCGGCTGATAAACATCACCCAGGATAATCACGAGTCCCCACAAAACTTCCTCTTTAGGGCAATAGAGCTGAAAGAGAGACTGTTAGCTTCTTCCAGAGAGCCTGGTACAGATGAGCAGTACAGCCCTAAACTGGTTCAGATTAAGTTTCTGAGAGCGGTGCGGACGGGGCTAATTAGTGACAGTGTGAATTATCAGCTAAAAAACTATCTGGATGACCCAGCCGTCACTGATGACGTGTTGATTGCAAAAACAAATGAAGCAGCCAGCCTAGAGTGGGGACGGCAGCAGAAATTCAGAAAGAACAGTAAAGAACTCAAAGTGAGAGAAATAAAAGCAGAAAGATCACCAGTCCCTGAGACAACAGTGAGAGCAGTTGGTGGTGAAGAACAGTTCTCCTCCATGCCCACCAAAATTAAAATGCAAAAAACACCACCAGCAACCACTCAAATGGAAGCTGAACTGCTGGATACAATCAAACAACTGAAAGAAGAGATGGAAGAAATAAAAAAAGTTATCCAGGGGTCTCCTAAGCCTCCAGTACAGCAACGAGTAAGCAGCGAACGTAGCTGCAGAAAATGTCAGGACAACAAAAAAGGAGAACAGTGTGACCATTGCGGTCACTTATCCCGTGGGTGTAGGATGAGGAGGAGCACGGAAAAAAAACAGGACAGGTAGAAATGTCAGCAAGCACTGCAACACCAACACCATCAGCAGACAAGAAAAGTAAGCCATCTGGAGATGTTTACAAGCTGATTGATGACAGTATCCAAGCTTTAGAGAACAAAAGGGATGTTAGAGCACAAGACATTGGATCACAGAGAAATGACATGATCAGTGTCAGTCTTCTCTCTCCAAGACGCAGAGCACGGTTGCTCAGCCTGATTGGGAAGAAATTGATGATCACCTGCCTGTTGAACGGGGTTGAGACAAGAGCGTTGTGGGACACTGGGTCACAAGTCTGCCTGATAAATGAGAAATGGAGACAACGTCACATCCCAAATACACTGGTGAAGAGTATTGCAGAGATCCTTGGGTCAGAAACACTGGATGGAAGAGCAGTGAACCAGACACCAATCCCCTTCTCCGGGTGGGTGGAAGTTAAATTTAAACTGCCATCAGACCACACTACACAATTAGAACTCTTAGTCCCAATGCTGGTAGATAATGAAGATAGTGTGGCTGAAGAACCAATTATTGGATACAATGTAATTGAACATCTGTTAGAGAAGGGCATAGACCCACCCCTTGGGGTTACCAAGGCTGTCAGTGCAGCATTCTCTTTTGACTGCAAAAGGACCGAAGTCTTTCTGAAATTAATGAGGAGTGGAGACGACAGGCTAGGAGAAGGCATGGTCAAAGGAGGTAAAGAGATTATGACTATTCCCCCAGGTCAGACAAAAGGACTTAAATGCAGTGTACGTGTAGGCCCCCTCCCAGAGCAACAAGATGTCCTTTTTGAACCCCGCTCACACCCACAGCTCCCGGAGGGGCTGCACATTGAAGAGAGTGTGGTGCGGTTACAGAGAGGCACCTGGTCCCGCTTTACTATCCCAGTGACGAATAACACTGCTCACGATATCTATCTCCCTCCAAGAACCATACTGGGGCAGACCCAGGTAGTTAAATCCATCTACCCTGCACCGGCAGAACCGGTGGGAAAGAACGAAACACGAATGGTCAACCAAAAGCCTCAAGAAAAACAGGAAATGGAGGCTAAGGAGACAGTGCAAGGAGACATGACAGTGAATGGTGATAAAAATAGCTGGGACCCCCCAGTCCCCCTCAGTCATCTCTCTTTAGCACAACAACAGCAGGTCAAACAGCTCTTGAGGGAGGAGTGTGGAGCTTTTTCTCGGGATGAATATGACGTGGGGACCATTCCATCACTGCAGCTCAAAATACGCCTGAGTGACCCCACACCGGTGAAGAAGACATATGTATCCATCCCCAAGCCACTTCATAAGGAGGTAAAAGAATATCTGGAGGATCTGTTGAACAGAGGCTGGATCAAGAAATCAAAATCTTCTTACTCCAGTCTCATTGTATGTGTGAGGAAAAGGGACGGAAGCTTACGTCTGTGCTGGGACTATAGGGAGCTAAATAGGAAATCCATTCCAGATCGCCACCCAATACCCCGAATACAAGATCTGCTCAACAGTCTGAAGGGAAGCTCTTGGTTTTCTGTCCTCGACCAAGGAAAGGCTTACCACCAAGGCTTCCTGGAAGAGTCAAGCCGCCCTCTCACTGCATTCATCACACCCTGGGGCTTGTACGAATGGGTGAGGATCCCTTTTGGATTGTCATCCGCACCCGCAGAGTTCCAGAGGTCGATGGAAGAGTGTCTAGGGGGACTGCGAGATGAGATCTGCTTACCATATTTGGATGATAATCTGGTCCATTCTAAGACATTTGATGACCATCTCAGTGACCTGAGAAGTGTATTACACAGTTATAAGAACCATGGGGTCAAGCTAACACCAAAAAAATGTGAGATTTTCAAAAATCAGGTGAGATTTCTAGGGAGGCTGGTCACAAAGGATGGCTACACTATGGATCCTGCAGGCATTGAAGCAAAGGAAAGTCACCACTGTAGGAGAGTTAAGAAAGTTGTTGGGATTCGTTTCATATTATCACAGCTATATCCCAAACTTCTCTCGCATAGCCAAGCCTCTGTATGATCTCCTCTCTTCAGACAAAACGGTGAAAGGAACATCAGCAGGTATTGTGCCAGCTCATTGACCTTCTTTCTCAGCCGCCCGTATTAGGATATCCTGACTTCGAGCAGCCATTTACCCTACATTGCGATGCCTCGCAGGAGGGGCTTGGAGCAGTGCTTTATCAGAAGCAGCAGGGAAAGTTGGCTGTGGTTGCATATGGGTCCCGGATGCTAACAGCCCCAGAGAAAAACTACCACCTTCACTCGGGAAAATTGGAGTTCCTGGCTCTGAAGTGGGCAATATGTGAGAGGTCCAGGGACTATCTGTACTATGCACCAGCATTCACAGTTTACACCGACAATAACCCTTTCACATACGTGCTCACCACTGCCAAGCTGAACGCAACCACCTATAGGTGGGTAGCAGAACTCGCCGACTTCCAGTTCTCCATCAAGTACCGTCCCGGCAGAGCAAACAATGACGCTGATGGTCTCTCGCGTATGCCATTTGATATGGAGCAGTACATGGAAACATGTACACAGGTAATAATGCCTGAGGTAATGAACAGCGTGACACAAGCGGTGGCTGTTCAGTCCCAAACAACTGAGCCCTGGCTGTGCCCTGCGATCATCTCAACAGTAGTAACTGAAAATAATGACATGGCAACATCAGTAGCAGAAATCCCTAAAATCACCTTAAGGGAAGCCCAAAGAGAGGACCCCGTGATTGGTGAGGTGCTCAAATATGTCCTGTCAGAACAGTGGCCAAAGAGTAGAAAACAACTCCAAAATAACAAGAAAATAAAAACCAAGACTACACATGGACAGTAATGGGCTGCTATATCGGAAAACTGCCAGTCGAACGCAGCTACTCCTGCCAAAGAAATACCACCAGCTTGTGTACAAAGCACTCCATGAGGAGATGGGTCACCTTGGAGTAGAGAGGGTGTTGACCCTTATCAGGGACCGCTTCTATTGGCCTCATATGCAGAAAGATGTTGAGCATCACGTCATGCAGGTGTGCAGCTGTCTGAAAAACAAGCGCCCCACAAAACCAACTAGAGCTGCTCTCTCTAACATCATTACTACATATCCATTCGAGCTGGTGTCCATTGATTTCTTACATCTGGAGAAATGTAAGGGAGGATATGAATATATTCTTGTGGTAATGGACCACTTCACACGGTTTGCTCAAGCTTACCCCTGCCGAAATAAAGCTGCCAAAACAGCTGCTGAGAAAATATTTGGAGATTTTGCACTGAGATTTGGTTTTCCCTCAAGACTCCATCATGACCAGGGAAAGGAGTTTGAAAACAGACTGTTCGAGAAGCTACAAAAGTATAGTGGAGTTAAAGGGTTCCGGACCACACCATATCACCCACAAGGGAATGGCCAGGTGGAGAGATTCAACAGGACACTACTGGCAATGCTCAGAAACCTACCGGAGACTGCTGAAACAGATTGGAAGGCATCGCTGACAAAATTGATCCACACTTACAATTGCACGCGCAGCGAGGCCACAGGGTATGCACCTTATTTCCTCTTGTTTGGCCGTAACCCCCGGCTCCCTATTGATCTCATGTTTGGGCTTGCTGCAAAAGATCAAAGCTCATCTCATACAGACTATGCGGAGAAATGGAGGGCAAGAATGACAGAAGCCTACCAGCTAGCATCAAACACCGCCTGCAAAGAGGGAGTAAGAAGAAAAGTCCTCTATGACAAAAAGGCCTGTGGTGCAGAGTTGTATCCTGGGTGCAGAGTGTTGATCAGAAATTTAAACGAGAAGGGCAGTCCGGGAAACCTCAGGTCATTCTGGGAAGATCAAGTGTATGTCATAATACAGAGGAAACACCAGGATAGTCCAGTGTATGAGCTTAAGCCTGAAAATGGGAAGGGACGCACTAGGGTCATTCACCGGAACCTTCTGCTACCATGTGACTTTCTCCCAGTTGAAGAAGTGAAGTCACCTGGTGAACCGAGAAAAGTGAGTGAAAGAGTGAAAGTCAACAAACAGAGACATAGGGAACAGGAAAAGAGCTCTGATGAGGAGGATGACTGGAGAGCCATCGTCAGAACACAAGCAAGACGTGATGAAGGGGTCAAAGGTTATTTGAGAGCAGAAGTTCCTGAGTTCTATCCACACATCACAGTAGTAGCAACAGAGGATTTGACTCCTGAGGACAGTAGGGAACAACCACCAGAGGAGGAGGAAAACAGAACAGCGCATGAGAACATTGAGACGCTGAACATGGAGTGTGAAAATGAGTCCTCTGAATCTGCACCCAGTAGCCAGGAAGACACTGACCCATCACCGGTCAGACAGAAAAGATATCCTTTGAGAAGGAGAAAAGCAAAAGTTATTCTGACTTATCATAGGTTAGGTGAGCCTAGCATGTCTCAGTAATAAGTAATAGAACTAGTCAGAAAATAAGACAATTGGAACGTTGGAAAGAGAAATGTTGACATTTTTCACAGTTCATAAGAAGAAGTACAGCTACAGCTAAACAAGAATGTAAGAAAGTTTTCAGAAGATTAAATAATGAGACTATATAAATGTTGTCGTTAAAATGTCAGCGTCACCTGTCATAACTTGTGTACTACATTCTTTTGTAGGAAGGTTATTACTAGGTTAAAAGTCCTTACTCTCAGAAGTAATGCAGATACCCGTGTACATGGCGGAAGGGGCAGTGGAGTGTTATCGTGCACATTAACACCTACTGCAGACATATGGCATTAACAGGAGATATGTGTCATGATTGGCTGGGAGCAGCATTGCATTTGCAGGAACGCTGTGAACTCTGACTCCCACTGGGAATAACCTGTCTATATGCTGTGCATAACAAGTGTACTGATCATTCAATTACATGAACTGGTGATTGCATAATGTCAGGACGCCATTATTTTTGGAGGGGAGAGTGTGAGGGCAGTGAATTAAAACAGGTCAGAGCCCCAACACATATTGTTATTTAACCCCATTGTATCTTAGTTCATATTCTACACTGGTCTTTTGGCACATTTGATTTGCTAGTTTACCTTATTTTGAGACATCTGCACACAGACAACATAGTGAGCTTTTATAAGTGTTGTTACCGATGTTCGCCACAAGAGGGAGACGCCCTTTAGCGAGCGTTTCTGTCAGGAGGAAGCGCCGACACACTGTCATATAGCGCTGAGACGAGACACGAGACAGAACTATGCTAACAACAGTGTACTGCTTGGTGTGTCATTTTGCAGTAAAGAGAGAGAAACCACAAGATCCTGTCTGCGTGTTTTGTCAAGTGTGCTACTATCAGGACCTCGATAAGCATTTCTGTTTGGAAAATTAAAGAAAAACATCTTCTCCATTACGTTTTGATCCATAGTGTATAGAAGGTCATAGGACCATTAACATGTCTGTGTCTCATATTATGTCTATGTCTGTGTGATTTTTGTAGTTCTGTTGATTGATCTAATTTTTTTATTAGAATGTTTACAGTTGATAACTTATCGGTTAATGAAACTGCGCTTTAAGTGTTTGAACACGTTTTTTTTTTTTTATTTCTCCGCTTCTAGATTTGTTTTATTATTGTGGCCAGACTGTGACACGCTCAAAATATTGTGGCACATTTGAAAAATTATTTAAAACTTTGAAAGGTTTAAATTCAAATTTAAAAAGCGTTTTGGAAACCTAATCTATCATTTTTAACTGACCCTGGCCTCATAGTTTTCACTTTCCAAGTTTTAAATACTGATTTAATGTGGTCATTTCAATCCTGCCTGTGACGATGTGGCGCTGAGGAGGTGATGTGCTGCCACCTGCTGGCTGCTTCACACCTCTGCTGCTCATCAGAAAATGTTTCAGGAGACATTATATTTTATTCTCTGTTTGGATGAGTAAATAAATAACCAGTTTTAGCGGCTACAAACTCACTACTAATGTTTCCCTGCTTCCATGAGAAGAAACCTGACACAGTAATAACCTCAAAAAGCAAAAGAAGTGCATATAAAAATTCCTAATTAATACTTTTGTGTGATTCTTCGCCAAAAGCTTTGCAACCTAATGTAATTTTATTAGTATTTGATTGATGTTAAATTATTACAATACTTTTTGTATCTGTAACCTCGGCAGAATATCTGCACTTCCTGTTGTGTTAAAAAAGAAAATTCACATTATTAACACAGAAGTTTTATGCAGGACAGCAACATTTGCACACATTTCTGTTTAAATGTAGTAGTTAGTCCCCTCACACATTCATAGGAATAGTATTAAAAATACAGGACAACATGAGACTAAAGTCACTGATAAAACTACCAAATCAAATAACTAAAATGTAACTAGGCTAAACCAGTCTGCTTTCAGCCAAGACTTAGTGGCTTTGATGGAACTTTTAGCCCACAAAAATAATAAGCTAGCGTATGACCATTCAACCTAAAACTTCACATTTTTGTCTGTGAAATTATTCACAGGAGACAAACCAGTCAGTTGAGTTTTTGACAAAACCTGTTAAAGTGACTGCATATTGTTCTGTCTTTTAAAAAGAACTGAAGTGACATTCATAACAATCCCCTCGTATTGTGAGCTAACACCCCTACAATTAGATAGATAGTTGATATATATTAGATATAACATAGATCCATATCCAGAATACACAAGGACCTTAAAAAAGGTCCAACATTTCTACACCTACATCTCATTTTGATTTTAGCATTTAGGCACAGTGTTCTTCTGTTTTTTCATTCCTGTAAAGGGCTTTAAATATTTCTCTTTACTTGCAACGGCTAATTTGTTTCATGTTAAAGTTGTTCACTTAGTTCCACTAGCGAAGATTATTTATTGTGAAACAGCTGATATGGAAGTGTCGTTGTTGAGGCCGTAGAAGAAGAATGAGACGTAAGAGTCAACGGAAGGTGATAAAAGTGTGGATGTGTAAGAGGAGCTTGTGTTAACCTGAGCAGCAGTCAGTGAGACTCCTCTTCCTTTTATTCCTCAAACGTTTCCCCTAAAAATCTTTACATTTGTTAAATTGTTGGATTGAACCGGAAACGATTGAATGTTTTCCCTTTTCTTTGTGCTGAGCTTCAGGTAGGAACTGCTGCTTACTGTCAGCTGCTTGTCAGTGATTCAATGTTAGTTCTTAATGAATGAAGAAAATGACGAAGAAAATGATTTTCTTCGGCATATTTACGTTATGTTCCTTCGGTTGCTCTTGCTCCTGCTTTAACTATATTGTGGAAGACACAATAAAATTAAAGATTCCAGTGCATATTTGAAAGGAGCTATAGATTGTAACCTTGAAAGATGCTTACAGTGTTTATCTTAACAAGTCTCAATTGTTGTGTGCACTTATTCAGACGAGGCCTGTGCACACTGTCCCTTATTAATTTGACATGTTGCAGACCATCCAGACCATGTGACATTCATGGACATTGTTGAAAACACTGGAGACAAACTGAAAGCTACCTCCAAATCCAGGCATGTTGACTTACGTTGATACGTATGTCACCATGCCTGGATTTGCAGGCTCGGGACGTCTTTCTCATAACTATGTCAGCGTCACCTGTCACCTATCTGATCCTCCTAATTGGTCGTCATTTGAGACTTAGTGAGTACTGCTGAATTGCATAGTCCGTCAGAAAACGAAACTGGATATTTTACTGCAGATCCAATATACAAAATCCGGTGCCTGGTAACATTTTATTGATATGTTCAGTATCAATGTGTTTCCAACTTGCCATTTATATAACAGTTTAGTAAAGTATGTAAGTACTTTATTTGGCACACTAAGAGAGGATCACGTGTCAAGGATATGTAACACAACAAAGTATGAAAGTATTACAGTTGTGTCCCTTGTGTCAGGAAAACGAAGCATTAATGCAGGAGTCTACTGTAAATGCAACCTCCTACCAGGACAGGTAGTGCAGACAAATCCTACACAGTTTCAACAAACTTTAACTCTGTAAAACTGCAGCAACAAACGGTTGTTTCTTCTAAGCTGATGGAAAAGCTGTTTGCCAGTGTGAGATCCTAGCTTCCAATTCAGCAATATTTTGAATCGGACGCATTCATCCTTTCCGCATTCATATGTTTGCTACAGTATTTTGTCACTAGGTCCTTGTGGCTCAGGGACATGTCACACGTCACAAAAGTAAACCAGAAACTCATTTCATTAAGATATGTAATGTTTGTTTTGCTGTATTTCCCTCTTTCGTTGTTTGTCATGTTGAATGTGAACCTGGTGTTTAAATACAAGCACATCTTAAGAGTGAGTGCAGTGAGTGAAGTATTTATCAGCCTTTACTTGTTCTCAGAGGTCTAAAGTTTTCCTTTTCTGTTTTCTCAGACCTCCAGTCCATCAAATAATCGGATGTAATGATCGAAACCAATTAAAATAAGAGATTCAGTCTGCGGCCTTACAATTTCTTTATTAATAAAATTTCACTTCCCTGCCAAAAGCTTAGCTCTGTTAGTTTTCAATAGAATGTGAGTGAAAATGCAGAACTGCTGGCAGCTAGTTTACATCCAGGTAAAATCAAATAAGCCATTGATGGATGCTGCAGTTTTTTAAATAACAAAAAATGATTTATTGACAATGTAAAGGTATAACTAAGAAGAAGACAGTCTGAAAAGAAATTCTTCAGCCTGTTGCATTTTTTTAATTGACATCACAGAGCTGCCTCAGCCTCTGGGGGTGTGGTCACCCCCCAGGGCATGCTGGGTAAGTAGTGAGCCAGCCATTCCCCCCAGCTGCTCCTCTGCTCCTCATCCTGCCTCTCTCCTTCTGCCCCTCCTCTTTTTACCTCCCACCCTCCCACCACCCAGTCCAGCTCCTCCCTGCCCCCCCCTGCCTCCTCCCTCTCCTCTCTCAGAATCACGCTGTAGCGCTTCCTTGAAACTTCGCCTCCACCTATTCCCCCATCTTTCCCTACTTCCTTCTTCCCTCCATCCTCTTCGGAGATTCGACACTCCTCCATCACATCCCTCCACCCCTCTATCTCCTCCTCTTTGCTTAGCAGACGGTACAGCATCTTCCTGTACAGTGGTCTTTCCTCGCTCCCTCCTCTTTCTCCTTCTTCCTCTTTTGCTGCTCCTCCCCCTGCTGTTGTCGGCTCCAAGCTGACAAGGACTCTTTCATTCCCTCCTTCTTCTCCTTGCTCACCTTCCTTTTCTCCAGCTTCCCCACCCACTCTGTGGACATACAGAACAGAACGATACAATGCCACTACACCTCCTCCTCCAGTGAGCCTGTTAAATGTTAACAGGCTCACTGCCTCTCTACCTCCTTTCCTCCTCCTTGCCAGCTTCACACTCAGTGGCTTGTAGACCCTCCTGTACCAGATGACTATCCTTGCCACAGTAATCAATGTGCAGGTGAACGATGCAACACACAGCATCAAGCACCCTGCAAAAAGCCAAAAACAGAACACATCTGCAGCTCTCACAGCTCTAATTTGACCACTGTCGCCATCAAAAGGTTTATCCTTCACCAATGAATGTATCAACACAGTGATTGCTTCAGTGGTTGCCTCAGCGGTTGCCTCAGCGGTTGCCTCAGTGGTTGCCTCAGTGGTTGCTTCAGTGGTTGCCTCAGTGATTGCTTCAGGGGTTGCCTCAGTGATTGCTTCAGTGGTTGCCTCAGTGGTTGCCTCAGTGATTGCTTCAGTGGTTGCCTCAGTGGTTGCCTCAGTGGCAAAGAGTGGTAAAATGGCAGATGTGGTAGTTAAAGGTTTTGTGGTCGGTGAAATCATGAGGTATGAAGTAAGAATTTCAGTTGTGGTAGGAACAGTGGTACCTGAGGCATGGGACCTAACTTCTGACCCATCTCCTCTGGCTGCTGATCGTGAATGGTATGACCATTCAGAGAAACTTGTGAAGGTTTGATACCAGGACCATGTCACTACCCTGTGGTACACAACTGTGGCCACGTCTGTATCAGGAGTAGTGATTGCAGAATCAAAAGGAAAGGCGGTAGGATTAGGAAATTCTGTGACAGTGGGCGCATCGGCATCACACAGCTCAGATTCTTCCAGAGTGATTACGGGTTTACTCCGAAGTTTCTGTGGAGAATCGCACACCTGAGAAAAGAAGAACAAATACATCACAGCAGGCTAAAATGGCTCCCCTTCTGTTTTTAAATACGCATTAAAGCCACATTAAACACTCTGACGAGCACTATCACTGAAGCAAAGCAATCCTGTAATATCAAACTACAGAGTGGAAACCATTACAAAACAAAAATGGACATATTCTTCTTCCATGTTTGGGTTACTCACCAAACTCTCTGAATTACTCTGGATGATTATACCATCCCGTACGTAGAAGTTGAGTTCGTAATCATTAAGGTATTTGTGCAAATAATCAAGGGAACAGGAGCAAGCCCAGGGATTGGCTGAGAGGTAGAGGTATGGCACTTCCATCTTCTGGCTGAACCAATCATCTGGCATCACCTTGATCTGAAATGTGAAGGAAATGCTCTGTAATTAGAGACACGGCAACCTCTGCTCCCTAGAGGCAAAGAAATGAATAGCTACTGTGACCTTAAATGTGTGTATTGTCTTACCTTGTTTTCCTCCAAGTACAGGGTTTCTATAGATTTGAGGGGGTGGAGCATGAGCGTGGGAAGCACACTAATATGATTAGATGACAGGTCCAGGATCTATTAGATGACAGGCAGTCAGAGGGGAACCAATGAGTCAAGCATTTTTTTGTTAAGAAAACCCAGAGGCCAATAACATATTTCAGGTTTCAGTGGAGCTGAGACCAGGTGTCACTGGGCAAAAGACGGGTCTCTAGTCTATGTAAGAGAGACTTATACAGACGCAAAACCATTCACACCTACGGGCAAGTTAGAGTCACCAGTAACCGGAGGAATTGGTCACTGCACCACAGTCCACAACAAAGTATTAACACTCAGCATTTACGATTGTTCGTTTGTCCAAATCCCAGTAGTTTCAACCAAACTCTGAAACTAAAGTCTACACCTAACTACATATTAATTCTTTAACTTTGTTATATTGGTGGTGAAAAGAACCAGGTGCTTTTGCACAAATTGTACATTCACATTTTTCCACGGTAACAGACTAAGATCAGGACACACTGACTTCGAGTTTGCTGAGCCCAGAGAAGGTGTGGTCGCTCAGAGAGCGGATGATGTTGTTTTCCAGGTAGAGTTCAGTCAGAGCAGGACAGGCTGAGAAGGAGCTGTCAGATAGGGACTTCAGACTGTTTGAACCCAGCCGGAGAACACTGAGGGTGGGAAGGATCGGAGTGGCACTGGGGGTCACTTTTGGAACCTGAAGTAACAAAAAAAAATTCACAAAACCTGGTTCATGTTGAATAAAAGAGATACTGCTTTATTCTGATCACTAACACCAAGTGGCTTGAACTTCTGATTCAGTATTTATGAGCATGATTGTGACAAACACCTTGTTTCCTGTGAGGTCGATCTCATAGATCTTTGTAAAAGTCTGGAATGAAGTCCAGGACAAACTGGTGAACAGGTTCCTTGGAAACAAAAAGACCTAAAAACAGAAAGACGATAGAAGAAGAAAACAAGTGGAGCTGTCAAAGTTTTCTGTGCAACTGTCATCTTATCAGTCTGCAAAAGGAAACTGGTGTGTCCGCTGTGGTGTCCATCCTTCAGTCAAACATTTCATTCCATCAAGATCAAGGTCAGCAAAGTTTTTCGCATTTTTACACACTTGGTTCTTAATTTTGACATAGTACATGTAGATATTTCTCAGTACGTTTTAGAAGCTGTTTATGTAAGTGCAGTGATCGTGGTTGTGAACATTGTGATGCCAAATAAAATCATGCACACTATACTTTAGATACTATGCTGACAATTGGATTTTTAGCATGATTAGAAATGTAAATTTAGTCTAAAAAAGGGTCTTGACAGTGAATTGGAGTTGTTGTATTAGTATTCGTATACTCTGCACGTTCTAGATAACAACAGTTTTTTTTATCTCAGGAGAACTATCCACAAGCTCACCGGCCTGTCTGCTCTGTATTTATTAAAAAAACAGAGGTAAATCCCAAACAGTTAGGAGATGTTTCACTGTATAAATTAATCCCAATCAGAGACATTCTGACAGGAGGCTGACAATCATCACACATCAAATTGGCACAACATTAATATGACCTCACTTTAAAAAAAATTTATATCGTTTTAATACAAACATTCAGAACAAATAAAAGCTGATATATCATAATGTGTTAACCACCTGTCAGCACATAAACTCATTAAAATTAACTCCACCTTTACCGGCAGTGACCTTTGACCTTTATTTTTTTAAATATTACTTTACATGTTTTCCCATAATTACTACTATCAGTATTGTTTAAAATACTTTTAAAAAACATAAAATTGTTTACTTTGTGGAGTATTTTTACTTTTGTACTTAATTAAAATGCTTAATCTAAATCGTACTTCAGTAAAAGATTTAAAGTAGAAGTTATAGTGGTAAGTTTAATAAACCAATGCTTGCACTTTTACTTGAGTATTGAGTTTGTGTACTGCTACCAACTGTGTACACAGCGTATCACATTTACCTGTGTATGGGCAGAGTCAGAGTGACCATACTGACCCTGGTCCTCCGTCACATTAGTTGGACCAGTGATTTGGCTGATTTATGTAGTTTTCACTTAGTAACAACTATTGCAGTATATTTTACAGTATATTAAATATTTATGTATATGCATATATATTTATTCATAAAAAAGCTTAAAAATATAACATTAAGCTATTTAATAAGCTAACACATATAGAAATAATCAGGAGCTGAGTGTTTTGTTTTTTACCAACAGGAAAAATGTCTTTGCCCAAATACATTTTAAATGGTTAATTACTGTAAATATTTTAGCCCTATGATATTTTATAGCGCTAATTAACAGTTTATATAACTGAATTAATAATTAAATATCACACATATTTATTATAGTCATAAAAATATTTCAAATAATCGCTCATTGATTTACAATATATTGAATGAATTTGCATTGCTGTACAGGTCATCGAAACATAAAGTAATTTACTGCTAAATCCTGTATTTCTCAATACAAAAGATTGGATCTGAATCAGCCTCTTTGAACTGTTCAGTCATGTGACCTGCTGTCAATTTTGACCCCTTGCTGGAAAAACTCGTCTATATGTGGGACTCTGATCCTAATTACATTATAGGGCCTTAAATTGTCTTTGTTGGGGTCAAAAAAAAAACCCTTTATATTTGGTTCCAGAAGAGCAGAAAGTGCTTTTGTCTCTGCCACTGCTCCTGGTGTTTCATTTTTCTTTTTACCTTTGTAGTGGGTTCGAATCCTCCAGGGACGCTGGTCAAGCCGGCCGATGTGCAATTCTCCCTCGGGCGGTGGTCTTTGTCTCTGTCCCTGTGGCAACCGTCCACCGCTGTAACTATGGCAAAATGGGACAGAATGACAACAAGGAGGAGGAAAAGCTGCATTGTGTCTTCATCTGAGAGGAGAAACCATTAAGGACGGAGGAGACGTCTCGCTCAGGACACCAGTGAGTATGCATGAGAGTGCATACTTTTTTTTATTGCCAGTTGCAGGAAGTGCGATAAGTTCCTGAGCTCAGCTGAGCATTTTGTTATCTGACTGCACTGTCACTCAGCATGTCTCGCTCAGTTTTTGTCTTCCCTTTTCAAAGTCATTTAAATTCTGAATGTTCAGTGTTTCCTGCTGTCCACCAAAACACAAAGTAGACATTCAGAAGCACTTATGGTGATAAAAGAGCTGCCAACAGACATTTCTTCTTTAAATGGACAGTGTAGGTTTTTATGTGTGATCTCCTGCTCAGTCACTTTAGCGTTTGTCCATTTACTGTACATATTATCGGCCTAAGTGAGTGACATTTTCTCAGTGTGAAATGATTATAAGCTTCAAAGATTCAAAGAGCACTAGTTTCAATAAAACCAAAATATAGCAAAAAATGCCAACAAGCCTCATAAAAGGTGACATTTAGGCTTAAACATGTCCACGGACCACAGGGTGAGTGGTTTGATCCCCGGCCCCGGCTATATGTCTAAGTGTCCCTGGGCAAGACACTGAACCCCTGACAGCCCATTCCCCTCCCCAGCTGTGCAGTGCCGGTCCCAAGCCCGGTAGAAGTTGGGGAGGGTTGCGTCAGGAAGGGCATCCAGTGTAAAAACTTTGCCAAATCAACATGTGGACAATGATCCGCTGTGGCGACACTGAACTCACGGGATAAACCGAAAGGACAAGAAGAAGATGTGTCTGTGGAGTGTGATAAATACACTTTCAGAGCATTGACCTCACTCAACACTTGGTTCGCAGAGAAACTCAATAAAAGCAGGACATAAGTCAAGTTCAATTTTTCATTCTTATTGACAGTTTATTGCCATCATGTTGTCTGCAGGTAGAGCCTGAGATTGGTTCCTGATACAACAAAAACAACAGACACAACAACTCAACACAGACAGTAAAAACATGTGAGGGGCTCTGAGCCAATAGGAGGAGGGTTAGACCATGATGTCACCAGGTCCATGTCTGTGTTCTGGAGTCCTGAAGTGACACTATTATGTGATGTCACAGATTCTGAGGCTGTGATTGGTGCAGAAGTGCAGCGGAATGGGTGGGGCTATTTGAGTGAGGGGAGTTCTAGAAAGTTCTGGAATTCTGTTGAGTTGCCCCTCCCAGGCCCCTCCTCCTCTTTAATTCACCAAAATAACAAAAACTAAACAGACGATTACAAGAAAAACAATCAAATCAGCTTAATGAAGTAAAACAAACTTTAGATTATGATTCTAAGTGAACCCAGAAAAACCCAGACACACACACACTCACACAGACAAACAGCACATACATATACACTCAGGTGGTTGCATTAGGGTAAAGAATCTCCCTTTAGCAGTATCCAAAAGATCCCATTATTAATGACAAATACCTTTATAATAATCACTAATAAAAATTGTGATGATGATGTGATGACATCAAAAAGCAAAGGTTGAACATGTAGGCAGGGTTACAATACTCAGGAAAAGAACTAGAAAATGAATACACAAAATAAAAAGAAAATAGCCAATCAGAGGCTGAAGCTGGAAAAACAAAAATAAAAAAAAAATCTTAAAACCCAAGATCAAAAAGGAAACATCGTTTACCATCAAGCCTGGTGGTGGCAGCAGGTAATCGGGATTGTCTCGTGATTGGTTGGTTCCTAAGACAGCAGAGCAAAACAAGGCAGATCCAATCATTCTGCCGATGCCATGCTCCTCAGGCCAATCACAATCACTTCCTATGTTTTGTCATCATCACGGAGGCAACTCCCTCCCTGACTGGCTGTGCGGCCAGACGGAGCACTTCCACTTGTTGGTTTGGACCTTCTTCTTTTTTTGTTTTTTTTAAAGGTCACTCGTCTTCTCCCATCATGCCTTGCTCTATGTGGGCCCAGTTTAGGCAGTACTGCTAATACTCAGCTCCTACTAACCGTAAACATGTCACCATTCAGAGGCAGGGTAAACACATCGAGGTTGCGTTCAGGTGGACGCAGAAAATAGGGAATTTGGAGCAGATCAGTTGTTAATACAACTCTATATATCAGAGGTGTTGAAAATAGCCTTTAACGTAACATTAAATGCAACCTTTACTGATACAAAAGGAAACAAGTCCCAATTTCCCCCTTCCTGGCATCTTGTGAATGCCTCTCTTTTTGTCACAACTGATGTGGACATAAAGTACTAGTGTCAGCTCCTCCCAGGAGGAATATCACACAGAACAAGTTGTAGTGTCTGTTGCTACAAAAAAAAAGCCTATTTTATCTCATCAAGTGTCTCTATAATTTCCTTGTTATCTTCTTATCCACCACTGAGTCACGTTACATTTCCCACAGTGCCTTACTTCCACATTCCTACATTCGTCTAATCCGTCATGTCCCCTACATCTCCCATTTTTGTCCAATAGGTCAATAGGTTTGTACATCTCCCACGAGGCATCACGTTAGGTAACACTTACTACATTTCCCACAACTGCCAGAGACAGTGAACTCACCATGAGTACGTTTCATATGTCGCAGCCTGTTTTAGAATAGATTCATCTTCTTAAAAAAAAATAATAAAACAAGTCAGGATACACTTCAAATATACACACAACACTTTAAAAAGATTCCACATGCGCGTCTGTCTCAACATTAACACAACAACCACAAAAGCTCCTTTTCCATCACCTTGAATCAGATAAGGAGTTTCTCTTTCTTTCAGTACTAACATCTTGACCCTCCATAGATCCATTTATACAGCAGTGTGTCTGTCAGCTCTCTGCAGTAGGTGGCACAGGAAAGCTTTCTTTGGTTTGCAGCACTTGGGGACGCAGCATACAAATCAAATGGGAGAGGTGGTAAATACAAGCTTTAGCAGAAAGGTTCTCCTTCAGATGGAAAATATGACTTTTGCTCAATAAGTATTACTGTGGGTTGTTTTAATGAAAGGTAATAAAACTTGCTTTAAAAGGATACTAAATCCACCTTTATAGATTAGTAAATTGCATGCAGAGTTAATGTATTAAATGCAAGAAATGCTACAAATTAAATCCAAAAAATAGAACCCAAATTACGTTCTAGGTTATCGGCTGATACTGCTGTCTGTGGTGATTGTAACACAACATTATAGCATCAGTTTGAGCTATAATTCTACACAGCAGTATTTATTTGCCTTTTTCCACACACAGTACGAACTTCTGTCCTCAAGACCAAGTTGTACTGTATTGTCTGTTGCTAGCTCCCAATTGTGGCATAACACAGGAAACTGGAAGTATGAATAAGCGGCATCGAAATTAAATTGGTTAACCAGACTTTAGTGTTACTTCATTGAAACTGTGCAAACTGTAATTCCCATGCTGCCTTGGCTACGTTAAGCTAAGCTAATACTTTCACTTGCACCAAACTTCAACACACAAACTTAGCCTGAAATGCTAAATAGTCATCCATTGCTCCCCGCTCAGGCTAACTGACTGCTATCACAAGGTAAACAGGAGACACTTGGGCTTGTTAGGCTCCTACAGCTACAAGAGATCAGCTACACAACCTATTGGAGTACAAACACCCATCAGGCTTAGAATGAAACCAATGTACATTATATTTTTATTAAAAACAGCTTCAACAGAAGACTGCTAACAGGAGCAAACACTTTAACGGCTGATCGAGACCAGAGAAAATCAATAAAACTAAATCATTGTATAATAAACTGTGATCCTGTTTGACAGCCTAACATGACAAAAAAAAGATCCTAAAACCGTGTTGCTATAGCACCAGCCAACTCTTGCTAACATTAGGCTAGAAGGAAGCCACACACACAAAACACAGCAGGATTCAGGATAAAGGATGTGTGTGATGTTAGTGATTGACAGGCTGACTTAGTATAGTAAAAGTGCTGAAACACAAACACATACACACACTCACACAGACACACACTCGCAGCCTATTCTCTAATGCATCAGGACAGCCCTTTGTCCTGCAGCCAATCAGAGACCTTCCTGCTGTCAGGTCAGAGGTCAGATGGGGGTCTCCTTGTTATTGTTGTTTTTGAGGTCCGGTGCGCTGAACTGCCGTCTCATTCTCGGTGGTGTGGTGAAGCCCCACCCCACCAGGAGTGGCCCCGCTCCTAACAGCATGTCAGGAGGAGGAGGTGGTGGCCCTGAGCGCGGCAGGCTGTGGTAGTTGGGGTGAGAGCCTGGCTGGAATGGTGCATTGTGGGGGTTGTAATAGGGATGGTGATTGTAGTGATGGTGCTGGTGTTGATTAAAATAGAAGCCTCCATCTCTGTCTCTGTCCCTCCCTCCTCCACCTCTCCCTAGTCCTCTGTCCCCACCTTGCCCTGGTGATACCCCCCTCCTGTGTCTCGGTCGACCCTGGTGACCGCTTCCTCCACTCCCACCTCCATTATGTGGGTCGATGTCATAGTTACTGTTGCCATAAGTGGAGCTGTCCAGAGAGTTACGACGGTAGCGGTGCTGGTGATTTTGGTTGTTTCCTTGGTGATGGTAGTTGAAGCCACTTTGGTTGCCTTGGTTACGATGTTGCCAAGCACGCTGAGGGCTAGGAGTTCGCATACGAGGGGGAGGAGGCTGGAAAGGGAGGGGCAAGAGAGCAGGAGAGTGACACAGAGGAGGAGGAGGTGAGGGAGAACTTTTACTCTCCAGTCCTCTTCCTCCTTCCCCTTCCTCCATTGGCTCTCCCCCATCTCCCCCTTCTCCTTCCCCCAGACCAAGAGCTTGCAGGGCAGCGCTAGCTGGTCCCCATGACAAACGGTGAGCAGGATTACTCTTGAAGGGGAACTTGAGCTTGCACTCCTGGGGAGGGATAAAGCGGCCGGTCCCTGGGAGATGAACGGGGACAATGGGTGTGTTCTGACCTGCAGGAGATACAGAGATTCTGCCCATTAGTATATCAGTGTTCCAAGCCTGATACATACAGTATCAATTTAAGGTCCCATAATCAGACCCGACACCACATCCAGCTTTAGTTTCAGATAGTTCCAGATTATTCAAGTTTCAAGGTTTTGTCCTCCCACTGACCTTGGTTTTGGTTCTGACCTCGAAGTTTCTTGGTGATGTTCTGCTGCTGCAGGTTTAGGATTCGCTGCTGTTCCTGTTTCAGCCAGCGGAGGCGCCCTCTCCTGAACACTGGGTCCTCCTCCATTAGTCGCTGAACTCTGACCTCTGGCACATCAGGGCCGTCACCGACCCAACTTTCGTCTCTCTGAGGAGAACCGCCTCCTTCGCCATTCACATCCTCGTCCTAGAAACGGGGAAAACAGAGACGAGTCAAACTGCTGCTGCTGATGGAGTGAGAATCAAGTGATGGAGCAGGACATGTCAGCGTACCTGGACAGGTATGATGCTCTCCATCTTGATCATTCTGTCTCTCAGAGCTTTGATCTCCTCATCCTTCATGTTGTTCTGCAACTTAACCTCCTGGAGGAGTCAGACAATTTAAGAACTTCATATTAGATCAGTTTTACTTTGGTAATTGAGGCTGTAAAAAATGTAGGTGTGTCCTTCTGAATGTGTAATTGTGCAGAATTTCATTTTTCTAGTATGACTCACCTCCAAAATATCAGTCAGTTTATCGATGTGAGCCTTCAGGTCGTACACTTTTCCTTTCCCTCCTCCTTCTCCCATCTCTCCGCCTCCTACTCCTCCCCCTCCCTCCTCTGCAGGCGGGCTCTTCTCCTCTCCGATGCCCACAGTGTCACAGACGTCCTGGGCCACGGCCCTCCAGCTCTCCCTCTCATTGGAGTCCTTCTTAGCGTACATGCGGCACAGCTCCTTCATCTTTACGATGGATAGCGCTTCAATCTCCTGTCGGGAGTGACGGAAATCTCCCAGAGCCACCTGAGGGGGATGTCACACACAGAGGAGCACATTTAAAAACTAAATCTGTACCATTGCACCAAACGATTATTTCAGCATTCTATATTTTTTCACCGAAAAACAGATCTGAATTAAAACTAAATCACAAATAGTCATTTCAACATTTAATTCTTCTGTTTATACGTGGTTTGATCATTCATGTTTCCGACCTCGTAGCAGATCTCTTTGACGGCCTGCATTCGGAGATCTTCAGTGGTGACCCGTTTGGGGTCTTTGCTGATCCTCCTCCTTTGAGGGATCTGATAGACTCTGAGAGGCTCTCTCCTCTTCCCACTGCTGGGCAGACCACAGCGCTTCACTATAGACTGCACCTGGAGACATAGACACATGAGGCACAGACAGGTGAGACATCGACAAGCAGGTATCGGACAACTAAACCACTTCAAATAAATATCCAACTGTAGTTTAGGCGAGCAATACTGTGATTGCAATTTCCAGTCAAAACAATTTTTTTGGATGGAACTGTACCTTTTTTTAATGGAAATCTAGATTAAACCACAGGGAGAAACTGTGAGATGTGGGAGGTAAAAGGAAACTGGTTCATGCAAGTGTTGCTAATAGTACAGGGACGTAGTCAATGTACTGCAGATTTGACCATTCACCAACACCACAATAGATACAATTCAAGGCAGATTAATAAAATCACAGACTGAAATTTACAACAACATTCAATTTCAGTCCACACAATGACTCAATGCAACTTTTATTTTGCATGGATGTCATTACTTGATCTGTGCATCAGAAATAAATGTCTAATAATGGGTTTGCAACACAGAAGATGCTCCTTCTAGCTCCAACGCCTGCCTGAGAATCACGTTTATTTTCAGTATCAAATCAATTCACTTTTTATATTTTTATAATTGTCTGTACATACATGAGTAGACTTCAAACAGGAGCTGCTAGCAGCTAATATACCGACTTTTAAAGATGCAAATTAGGAAAATTACACGAAGGCTAAAAGTAAAATCTTTAACTGATCAATCAAGAATCGATCTCTCCCATCCAGCCTCCCTAATCTGCTGTTTTCTGAGAGAAAAACCTCTGATCTACACTGAGCACAAAACCGTGTGTGTACCTTATTAGCAGGTAGTTTCTCTCTCAGTGAAGAGATCAACCTCCAGCTCTCCTCACAGGAGCGTTTGTCTGAGTCGTCACCGCTGTCACTGTCTGCATACTGAACACCAACATATATACAGACTCAACATTGGAGATTCACTGTTAGCTAACAGATGAGCTGATACACACTTGAGAAAAACCTACCAGTCTGTGTTGCTCCAGCAGCAGATCAGCCTCCTCCTTCTCTTTGCGGTACTGAGTCTCCATGTCCTGCAGTCTGTAACACACCAAACAGCCAATTAACCTATACATTACCCAGTTGGCCATTGCTTATGAACACATGTCTAAAAATCATCATTGGTCAGGAAGCAGGACCTTCACCTAAAGTTCACTTCGCAGTCACCAAAATAACTCAACCTATTTGAATTTCTCTGTGAAACTTTCTACTTGCCTGTGTCCTCTGTTCTTTAGCACTGCAGTAAACAATCACAAATGATATACAGTCAGGTCTATATGTGTGAATGTCATCACAAGTACTGGATAAACTGTTTAGGAATTGCAATAATTTTTATTTCTGCACCGCCCTTTTAATGTCATTGGTATTTGGAGAATTCCTTGGACAATCCCTATATTTATGTTATATTATGAGTTTAAGGTTTTGTCATCTGCTCTTTGTTTTTTGTTTTTTTACCTCTTCTCCATCTCCAGTTTGATGTCGATGCCTTGTTTCTCTAGCAGTTCTTTCTGGGCGTAGTTCCAGTCCTCTGGCTCCCCCTGCTGCTCGGCCGTTGTGTTGCGCTCCCTCTCCAACCTGGCCTGCTCTGGGTGGTTGAACCGGAATACATGGTTCTTCCCCATCACGATGCGGTTACCTAGCAACAGACATGGGCAGGGTCTGATGCTACAGACACATAATCGTACAGTGCACCCAAGCACCAACTACATTTGATGTAAACAATCACAGTAGTAGTTTAGTTTTGTAATCTTGATAACAGTTCTAAGAATTTGTAGTTTTGAAAAGAGAAAATTACAAAATCACGTTCAAATCTGCATGTTACTTCTAAACGGCATAGTAAATAATAGATCGTCCAATTATTATGGTCAAGTAAAGATTGAAAAATTTCTTGGCATAAAAATATTAATGTTGCCAAAATTAAAGTACTGTATGTGTATAGTACGTATCTTCCTCTTATATTGCCAGGAACTTTAGATGATTTGTCAACTATCAGATCAGACTCTGAGCTGTCAACATTGCCTGTATTGGAGCAGACTGAGCTTACTGTGTAATTGTTCATGTTGTTTTTTATGTTGTTGTATATATCCACTTGGGTCAGTTTGATTAATTCAATTCTAACTACACCTTTCAAGAGGACCTCTTTTTGTTTTAAAAAATAAAAGTAAAAGAAAATGTTTCCAACTTAAAGTCTTTAAAAACAGGATTGTAATGGCCAGTCCTTTTCTCAGATCAGTGCAATTGGGAACAGGGGAGGTTGGACTGTGGCAGCAGCTGTTAAGCTCTAGTAATTATACTGACTATACTGTGACAAAATCTGGTGGAAAATGTTCAGATTGTGCAACACTCCACCATCAAGCCCACAATAACCTTCTCTCCCATAATGTTGAACATGTGTTGGTGGTGTAAATATCATTAGTTTAAACACCTCTGGGAGCCGGTACCTTGTTTGAGGATGACAGCTTCAGTGATCTGCTTCCCGTTAACGTACGTCTCAGCTCCAACCAACGGCTCCAGGGTCACCACGACTGAAAAGGAATAAGAAAATAAGTTTATTTAACTTAAAACAAAACTTAAATATCTGTACACTCAGAGTAAAAAACAGAGTACTGGGAGATGGGGAGGGGGGCACAGGAAACATGGGTGTGAATGTGAAGGTGACGTTGCTATGGTAATGACTAACAGTGACTGTTCAATGGTACCTGACAGATTTCCTGGCAGCTTTTACAGAGAGAGAGAAGCAAAGAGTCACTCGCTGAACACACACACACACACACAGTTTCTTCTCCCATCTGATTTAACATCTGTGTTTTACAATACTCATAACATTGTGTAATAAAAAAGTGTCTTGAACTGAGGCATTATTAAATGTTTTGATAATTTCCTGAAATTATTTATCTCTAAAAAGTTATAAAAGATTAAATACATGTAGCTGCAGCTGTGTCCGTTTGACCACAAGAGGGCAGTGTAACACATTTAAAAGATTACATAGACCCAAAATTTTAAGAGGAGAACCATCATGATCCTGGCTTCACTAGCAGATCAAGTGTCAGTCTCTTTAGAACTGACAGAACAAGTGTGTTATTGTAAAATTTGTGAGTTAAAAAAGTTCCTCCTCCAGCAGGTGTTATCACAAAGATTAATAACATATAAAGTGGATGTAGTATAAAGTTCATTTTTTTGACTTTTGTACTCTTTCAGAAACTGAAAGAAAAGTGTGAAGACAACAAAACAAAAGGTTCTTGTGTAAACACAGACAGGCAGACAGACAGACAGATGTGTTCATGTCTCACCTTCTCCCTGCTCATTGGTCTCACTGACAAACACACAGTGAATCTCTTTTATGAAGTGTCCAGACAGTTTAATGTCCACATCCTGCTGTCCCACCCTGGGACACACGAGAGAGACACATCATTTAATACTCTATTCTGATTACAAGTGACTAACTTTTAACATTTACTCTAAGTACTGTACTTAAAGAGTATTTCCACTTTAAGATATAATGTACTTTTTACTCCACTACATTCATGTGACAACTTTAGTTACACGTTTCTTTATTTTCCATTCACTGCATATGATCAGTTTATTAAATGTGATATATTACTATAAATAAAGTTTACCTCAGGATGGAAACCTAACAGAGTTTTGTAATGCTTGAAATCAATTTTAAAGGCTTTGTTTTATTATTTTCTGGTTTTCATATAAATTAACTTTATAAGAAGCTGTTCTGCAAAATGACTATATGTATTTTAAATACATATTTGTACTTCATGTTTAATTATGTTTGCACATCCTGTTCTTTGGCAAACTATTTATGCAAAAGACCACATGACTGTCAGTAAATTTCAAGCCATTTGCTTGTAACAATGACTTTGTGTTGTGTTGCTTGTCAAAGATCTGAAGACTTCTACATCGAACATAAAAAAAATGGTCCTCACCTGGTGAATCCTTCTTTGATGTAGTAGAGGAGACACTCTGACATCAGAGGGTCTTCGTTCAGGTTGACCAGGTGAGGTGTCTGCAACATAACAAGAGACAGGGTGAGTCCACACATCAAATAACAGCTGCAATAACACAAGAGTGAACCCATAATCATAGTTAATGTCAGTGATCCATGACAATTAGCATCATCATAGGATTGAAGGAGTGATGTGTTTAGATCTGTTTAGTTCAGATTCAGTCTTTTTTATCTGATGCATTTAATTCAGCAGAGCTCAGATTATGATAGCAACTTATCAGAGAGAAAGTTAGCACATTTACTACTACACTTACTGTAACAAAGCTACCATTTAAGCTAGTAATGACCAGATAAGGTCATGATAGCATGTGGCTGTCACCAGCAAACATACAACAGGACATTTAACTGTGTCAGTAACATAGAAGACAGATAGAAACTCACTCCTTTAGGGGAGAAGACGCCCAGCGTTCCTCCATCTTCTTTAATGGACACACCCATTTCAGCCAGTATGGCCTCTCTGGGCGAGAAACGCAGAGAGAAAGATGGAGTTTAGTATCATTTTTGGTTTTAGTGTTCAGAATGGAAATAAGAATAATAAAAAAAAACAAAAAACAAAAAAAAACATGTTCGACATGGACACAAATTATTCCACGGTAGTCAGCCTTACCTGGATTATTACTTTGTAATAATCTGTCTGTAATCACTGCTAACTTTGTAGCATTAAGGCTACAAAGTTAGCAGTGAGACTAAACATCATATAAACTACACAGGCGTTTGCAGTTTTTGTCGTAGTGAAAATAGATCCAGATAGAATTTTTGTCAATACCATAACATGAGCTGAATAGGTGTATGAGCGTTAGATCATAACTGTGAGCAATGGTGGATTTACAGTGATAGTAGTTCTTTTTTAAAATGATAGAGACTCCTAACCTGAATGATTTTTATCCGCTTGGCTTAAATGAGATGACAGATAACAGCTTCTATGGTAACTGCCTTAGGTCATGACAGTTGTGTAAACTGACAGTAATTGTTACAGCCTGGGAATGTTGTGACACAGGATGGTTCGCTGACTTATGACTTAATAATAATAATGACGCATAATAATAACCTTGCATGAAGGTGATGCTGGTCCACTGTATTAAATGTTCAAGTGTTTTAGAAAAAAACAAAATATAATAAATCTGGAAATTGTCCCCAAGCTCATAACAGAGTTGAGATTTATTTTCTGATTTTATGCCACTTTACCCAGACTGAAAGCTAAAAAGCAACAAATGAAGCTAAACAATACAAAAACAACTGTAGCTACAAACCAACATATAGAACTAGGTCCTAAAAATGTTAGTTTTGCAAGCAGACGTAAAACAATCTACTTCCATATAACTACAACAGTTCAGACTGAAGCTAAACATCTGTTCCAGAAAAAAAAAAAATCATGTTACCTCTCTAAACGAATAGATTCAGTCTTTCTAAGTTTCTCTTCCCACGTCTCATTTAGTTCAGCGATAATCTTCTCAGTTTCCTACAACACACACACACACACACACACACACACACAAAGTCATGTTAATCCTGTTTTTAAAGACCACCTCCAACATGCACGCTGGTGATTTGAATTAGAAATATTTTGTTAAACTGTCCCCATCAGAAGCAGCTGAAGTCTATATGAGCAGCTGTGATTACTGTTGCCTAAAATGCCTGATTTCATAACAGCATTTCAGAAATAAAACTGTCTTACATGTTGCAATTTTTGATGTCTGAAATAGTAACTTTATTTCTACTTTATGCCAAGATTTTGTAATAGGAGATGATAACAGAAAGCTGAATATAATTATATGTGCATCCCATCTATGATTCAGATTTCACTGAGTTACGACTCCATGAACGATTTCAATATTTGATGAAAATTGCAGGAAAATATCTGCTTCAAGGTCCAGACCAGTGCTAGTCTCCAGGCAGAAACATCAAACTCTAACCTACCAGCAGTCTCTCAGCTGCTTCCTCTTTACTGATATTCTCTGTGGCCCCCTCCTCTCCCTCCTCAATCAGGTTATTAGAGTCTGCAGGTACGTCACTGGCAGACGGCTCAGCCTGTCCGCCTGCAGGTCAATAAATACATATATTTAGTATGGATAATCGGGAAATATACGAGCAGATTGTTTTTAAGGTTTAAACAAGATTCAGCCGGAGGAAAAGTAAAGGAAAGTAAATGGACATTAATGATAGCAGTGAACAGAATAAATGAAATAATAATAGATGCAGCTATAGTGCATTAGTATTTACTGGGTGTCCCCAATAACTAAAATGCAAACTGCTACCAGATTTGTTTACCTCGGAAATAGCATCAGCATGCATCAAGCATGAAGTACTCAATAAAACACACAACAACAATCACCTGGTGGATCTGATGCATTCTTAACCGGAACACCATTAGCTGCAAGTGCCAGCTGCATTGGGGAGGGGGGCACACCTGCAACACCACTGAGGCCATTGTTGTTGTTGACTTAAAGAGACACAGGGAGAGAGAGTAAAACAGAGTCAGATATCATGTTTTAACAAGTAGGAATCTCTGTTATGCTAGTTATGTCAAGAACAGCGTGTGTACACACACACACACACGAGCGCGCGAACGAACACACAGCTGCTGTTGTCTGTAAATACACACCTCTAAACATACCGCACATAGACAAGGCATACATAACATGCTCAAATCAAACACACCCCACATCAAATACAGTTTATAACGGTATTAGTATTTACATGAGCTGTATTCAGTGTATTTATATGTATGTACATGTTAAATAATAATTAAGCATGGAGTCATGTTGTGTGTAAAAGTATGCAAATAAAGTATATTTATTGTGTAATGTTTTCAGTGTTTTCAGGTATCATGTACAATATTAATTATGTTTATACATTGGTGTATGTAATATAATGTGTGTATATACCAGTATATTGTCTGTATAGCCCTATTACTGTATGTATATACTATTGGTATATACACTATACTGTATATACAGTGTGTACGTAATCTACGCATGCGACTTGGACTTGTATTAGTTTGGTTTTCCTGCCCCACCCTGCTGATTGCTCCCTCCCTGCCTACATATACACACACACCTGATTTCAGTTACAAGTCTCAGTACACAAATGCCTTCCCTTCCAGTCTTTGCCAGATCCTTGTCAGCTCCTGCCTTTGCACCATAAACGTTACTCTCATTACATGCTCTAGTGAGTTGGTCTTGGCCTAAGAGTTTCTATGTTTGTTTATTCCCTCTTCTGGTTATGGTTTCGTGTTTATCTGTATTCTTTAACCCCCTTGTTTTCCTTGTTATGTTCCTATTTAGTTCTCTATTTCACCCTGCCTTGATCATACTTAGCTTCTCTGGTTCACTTAGTCCTGCTCATGTCTAACTCTTCTAGTATCCATATATAGTATATGCTCATGTTTAGTTTCCTTAGTTCACTTAATCTTGCACACTTTTAGTTTTTCCCAAGCCACTTCACATTTAGTTATTTGCACCTTGGTTTTGTCCTCCTGTCTGGAGGGATTCTCCGTTTGGCCATGTTTACTGTTTTGTTAACAGTTCAATTAATTACACTTCCTGCCTTAATGTTTTGAACTTGGGGCCACTTTTTATTCCACTTTTACACAAACACTAACATTACTAAAATAATCTGTATAATAACATGTGGATACACCAGTACACTGTAAAGAGTAACATATAGAAGTATTTATTTTTTTATTGTGGTTCCATACAATTGCTTTTTAAGTATGCTCAACCTGCTACAATGTGATGTGTGTATATGAGTAAAATTAAAAAAGTGTGTGTGTGTGTGTTGAATATAGTTTAGTGTGTACACTGCTGTACTGTACAAAATGTGTGTATACCAGCGTTGTCCAGCAGCACCTGCAGGCCCTGGGAAAACAGCAGGTTTCTCAGTCGCTCTACTTCAGCCTTTAACTCTCTGATCAGTTTGGCGTTCGGATCTTCATTGATCACAGCATTACAACGAATCTGTTTGGCACGGTCAGCGTATCTGGACCAATAACAGACAGAGTTAGATTAGATTAACAGGATTTATCTCAGCCTCGCAACAGATCTTTTGGCTGGTTACACAATAAAATTATGCAAAGCCTGATTGATAACACAACATCAAAAGCTGACCTCAGAGTGCTCAGTGTTTCTTCATAGTTGATGTCAGCAGGACTTAGAGCAGCAATCATGGCTGTCCGAGAGTTTCCTCCTGAAGCACATATGAAAACTTTAATGTTATCACTTTCTCTTTCTTCTTAATCACTATTGATGTTATTGATAAATGATCTAGAATTACAGTATAGTTTGTGCTGCTACTAGGTCTGACAGTACACAGGTACTTGTAGTTTTTCCATTACTAATACTTAGAATAGAAGGTAGTACCATTCTATCTACTCCTAGTTGTGATGCTACTACTCCCAGTATTAGTTTTGACAACAGCATTTGCACAGTTGGTGTATTCGTAGTACTATCAGTCTTACTGATGTCTTTAGTCCTTCTCTTTGTTATGTCAACTGTAGTACTGGACCTGGTGTTGTGGTATTTTTAATATTAGTATTACATTTAAACCATTGTGTGACTCACCTCTCTACTGTAAGTAGGAGGGGCACTGGAACTGAACTGAGTCATTATTTATTCTATCATCACCGTTCAATCACTAATGGCACTGCATAATACTGTTGTTTATTGTAAACCTCTCTTCATGCCAAATAGAGCAGTTGGGATGGCAAAGCAAGTTTCCCTCCAGGAGTTTATTTCAATGCAAATAGTTCTGTTTATGGCCCAAATAGTACCTGTATGTATTTGTACTCACCCAGGTTTTCCTTCAGTAGCCAGGTGAGAACAGAGTCTCTGTAGGGAATAAAATCACTTTTCCTCTTCTTACTGCTCTGCTGTAGGTGAAGAAGAAGAACAGCCATTACTTAATGTAATGTGAAAAAAATTATCTACATTTCAGGGTCAGTGTGTGTGTTAACCTACCATTTCTGCCAAAGCTGATATCACTTTCCCTAATGTGGTCAGAGATTTGTTAATGTTGGCTCCTTCCTGTTAACACAAGTACAACAAATTAACAGTAAACAAACTGTGACACTAGATTTATCAAAAGTGCAACAAATGATAAAAAATATGGATAAACACTGAGTGATAAGTAACCGGGGAAACTCTGACCTTGAGCCTGGTGCCCTTTGCCCCCGATGAGTCTGCTCGCTCGCTCCCAGCCAGGTCGACCAGGCTGATCTTACTGACCTGAAGAGAAAATTAAAATCGTTCAACAGTCAGATAAATGCCTCCTCACTGTCACAATGATGAACCCATGTGTGTCCTCACAGGAGCAAAAACAAACACACACCTTCTCAGTGTCCAGGCTGGTCATCTGGTCTCGTCGTTTTTGGGTGAAGACGATGGTGAAGACAGCATGTGACCTAGACGACGTCTCATTCATGTTTGTGGCTGCAACCGTCCTGTGATCAATAACCAACAAGAAATAATTGATCACTGATAATGCAGAATGTCTCATTTATGTAGAGTGTGCATATTTCTTTAAAGATTCTAAATGGACTATCTTTGAGTTTCTTCCTGTTGATTTGACAAAACAAGGCATTTGAAGAGGGGACTGATAATGAAAGCAATCAATAGCCCTATACATTTTTGCACATTGTTAAACAATATCAAGTGCAAACATTTAGCAACAGTGCAAGCACACATTTCCATCCAAAATTCAAGCTGTGAAAATATTATGGTGCAGTTTAATGGCGACCATGCACAGGAGGATGGAGAAAGACTGACCGAGCTTTGTTGCCAGCATCCATCAGGTCTCGAATGTCAGGGAATCCAGTCACAGCCAGTTTGGACAGGTCCTCCACGTATGGCCCCAGGATGGGATGCTCTCGGACGCGAAGAGTCCCCTGCGACTTTGGGTTTAATAGATCTCGAACCCGCTCACAATATATTTCCATGTATGACACCTGGAGGTGGGGACATCAGCCATTCAGCCAATAGAGATTTACAGAATTAATCTGCTTTAACCAAAAAGATGAGAGTGAGTTTACCTCCACAGAGTAGGTCACGTCAGGATCGTTGTTTTCTCCTGTTCTCTGAAACAATTCCTCACACAGCTGAAGACGCAGAGAGATAGAGGATCAACATAAGAGTGTGTTAATAGCTCTGCACCAACGTGTTTCAGATCCTGTTGTGGCCTTTTCTTCCTGGAGCTTGAATTTCACTACCTGTTAGTGCAGCTCTTCTCCACAGCTCATAAAAAATAGGCATCAGACTGCTAAATATGCTTCTTTGGGTCTAAATGACTTTGATTTGGACCCATTACATTTTCTTAAATATCAAGTTTTTAAAAGTGGAAACAAAGGTTAGTTAGACCTTAAATAGTAAAGAATGCAGCTCGTGCTTACTTTAATATTTTAGTCTCATCAGCTTGTCATAACTATGCAACAAGAGATACAGTGGCTCAACTAATGAGTTTAATAGTGGACAAGTTTTACATTGTAGTATCAACATGGATGTTTAATTCGGTCTCTTGTTTGTTTCTGTCTATACTTGAAGTTCTGCAATTTGACTCCATTTCCTTTTTTTAAACAATGAACATAAACATTTTTGCCAGTTTTTTTAACCTGTATACAAAAAATCTTTCAATGTCCTTTGTTATTATGGTAGGTTTTTTGCAACTAATCATTGCAGGGGCCAGCAGAGTGTGTCACCTGTGGTATGATCCCTTCCTGTCCAGGCTCCTGTTTGCCCATCATGGTGTAACTCTTTCCTCCACCAGTTTGTCCATATGCAAAAATACACACATTATATCCTAGAAAAAAACAGCAATAATAATTTCAGTTACTGTTTATAATTTTCAAACTGACAAAACTAATAAACAAACTGACCGTTAACTATCCACCAAAATCAGTTTCAAAATGTACAATCTTTGAACAACAAAAGGGGATATGAAGCTTCTGAGTCAAATTCTAAAAGGATTTTAACAAGATCCAGGTGTGCTGAGAGAAAAAAACGTACAGGAAATTTCCTTCAAAAAATGTTTTTTGTAGAATGTGAATTTCAGAAAATGAAAACCAACTGATGGCTGATTCTGGGTAATAACGCTATCATCACTGTTGTTCTTATTATTAGCAAATTATTATTATTATTATTATATAATTATTATTAGCACATGCAGCATTAGCATTACAAACATGATCATAACTGTTGTGAGCTGTGCAACCATTGACTTAGCATCATTATCATTATCAGTGACATTATCTCTGTTAGGCTCCACACTGAAATCACTCATCAGCAGCATCAGTGTTATTAGCCTCATCATTTTATATCTGTGGCATCAGTATAAGCAGTAACATCATCACCCTATTTATCATTGTTCTTGAAGGGTATTGTGCTGTTTAGCACAGTGTTGCGATATTGTGACAGGTTTCAAAGGTGAAGTAGTTGCACTCGATCACTAAGGAGCAGCAATAATCAGATTGTTTTACCTTCGAAGGCATGCAGCAGCATCTCCTCACCAATGTCCTTATAAACCTGTCTCTGAGATGCAAAGCTGGGGTCATCGGCCTGCAGGAACACAAATATACAGCTTAGCTTAAAGTGTATGTGTTATTATGAATCTTTCATGTTTGTGTGATAGGTGTGTGTGATCACCGTTGTGTGGGACCAGTATGAGTAGTCAAAAGTGAAGTTCTTGTATCCATCTTTGGGCTGTTTGGGGTTGGAGATACCTGGAGGAAGCGAGAGAAAAATAATGAAAGAAATTATCCAGTGCATTGCAGACATGGTAATAAGTGTTGTGGCAGAATTGAAGCTGTGGAAGTGGAGGCTGATTGGTGCCCATTGCTTGGTGATGACATGAGTCTCCACATACTTTTGAATAAATAGCGTGCAAGTCTGAATCTAACAGTGAAATGTGCGCATGACCACTCCAACACCCACTGGAAATATGTATCAAAATATGTCCATCATTAACAAGTTCCATGTAAAAATATCTGTGTAAATGTGTGTGTGTTAAGACTGCTGCTAAAACAATCCTGCTCTGGAACGTCTATTAATAAGTGTGTGTGTGTGTGTGTGTGTGTGTGTTTGTGTGTGGGTGTGTGTATCTGTGTGTGTTTAAATAGCAGGTTAAGAAGTCATATGACAGGCATTCAAGGATTGCTGAAGCTATGCAAACCTTTAATGCAGTAAAACTCGGCTGAGCAAAAGTCTGAAAGCACACTTACAATCAATCAATCAATCATTTTATTGATTCTCTTTCTGTGTGACACAAAGATCAGATTCTGTGCGTGTTTTGTCTTACAGGTGGTGTTTCCCTGCATCTGGATCACACACTTGGCATTGCATCCGAGCTCTCGGGAGTTGAACGGGCGGACCCGCACTGCCACTTTGACTGATGCACCCGCCATCACATCCACCCACTCCACCTGAAACAGCAAACAGCAGGGGGAAAAAAAGTCACTTTTGAGTCAGCAATCTTTTAACAATATGCTTTTATTTTTAAATACAGGTCAGATCTAATCTCAAGTATATGTCAGAGGTTACAAACAGCAGCATAAAATGTATAATAAGGACAAATGTTGTGGGTTAATTTGTTTTTTATAGTTGGAAAAATTCAACTCAGAGTTTTATATTTTATTGTATTTATTATAATTTTGTTTTCCAGTTTACTGTCAATAACCTGCACTTTTGCATGTCAACAGCTCCAGATCTGTTTTAAATCAGCTCTGTCAAATCATCAGCAACTGAACCTGGATCATTACACAGAGAGCAGAACCCTGAAGCTCACTTTGCCTTCTCTTTTTTATTTCTTTTTCTCTTTCCATCCCTCAAACCAATTTCCTCCTCCTCCTTTTTTTCCAGTACTCCTCCCTTCATTTTATAAGCTTTACAAGTTTCTCATTCCCGCTCTTTTTCACTCTTCTCCTCCTCTTTTTTCCACCACTGCATTTTCCTCTCATCCTCAACTTTTCCTTCCTTCCTTCCTTCGTGTTTCATTTGTCCTTTCTTTTTAACCTTTCCCTTTCTTTGTCTTGCCTCTTATTTTCAGTCTTCCATTTCTTTCTAAATCTTTCCTTCTTTTTCCTTCCTTCTTCCATCTTTTCATTGGATTCCTTTCTCATTCCCCTTCCTCTCTCCCAAACTTAATTATGTTTCAATCTTTGTCTTGTTTTGTTCCACCTTTTTTTCCTACCTTTTTTTCTACTCAAACTCATCTTTGACATTTGAGTCTCTCACTTTTTCCCCTATTCATTACTGTTCCTGACCACTCCTCATCTTCTTTCCTTCGCTCTTTTCCTCTCCTTCTTTCATGTTTCCACCCCCCCCCCCCCTTACATTCTTATTTTCTGTTATGTGTTTCCTCATCGCTATGGAAGCTGCACAGCTGTCTCCTTTTCACCTCTTTCTTCCAATCTTGTCCCAGTGTCTCTGTCTTTCTTTTTTTTTTGTTTGTTAATGCCTATTCTCTCCCTTTTCCCCCTCCTCTTTTCTTTCCTTTATCTGGTGTCTTTCTCTGTCAGTCTTTGTCGAGTGCCCACACCTGAGGCCTTTAAACACACACTGGTATGACCGCAGTCTCGTTCTCGTGGGAAAACACCTTGTCAGATAGAGTTACACTGTGTGTGTGTGTGTCTTTGTGTCACTCTGTGGGCACATTTTTTTGGGTCCATCCCTGTGAGAACATTTGGTTCTGTACTCAAAACTTCAAAAAGGTATTTAGTGATGGTTAGGTTTAAGTTAGTGGCTTAGGGAAAGCATGTTGGTGAGTGCCCTCACAACTACAGAAAAAGAACCTGTGTGTGACTTCTATTGCTGATGTTGTGGGGAATTGATGGTAATATAATGTGGGGACAAGTATGATGTATCATGATGATGATGAAACATTCTTGCCGTGACTTGGTTGACAGATATGACCGACATTATTAATGCAATAACTGTGTTTTCCGTGTTGACAACAGAACAGTGGTCCCTGTAAACTCCTGGACAACTTGGCTCTGGAGAATTTTTGTAACACCTGAAATCACTGTACATAAACTGTGCCAAGTTTCTCTGGTCAAAACTGTAGTTTCTCGGAAGCTCCCAGGTCTCCTGGGAGGGTTCCCACAGTGGAAACGCCCGGATAAAGGCACCAGAGTCACACCAACAATGAATGTATTCTGCTATTGTGTGTGTTCTAAAGCCTGATATATCTAATTCCTCTGACATTGAACTACACACAATCCAAAAAATATTACTGTTACTGCCACAAATACTCACTAGAGACCAAATGTGCATATAGTCTTCTACACCTGCATCATTTTTTCCTGTTTATTTGATTAAGAACACCGGTGAGCAGCTGTTTTAGAAAATTACAGAGCCTTTACAAAAAAAAAAGACATTTTTGTTTATAATGTAAATCTACTTTACTACTCAGGATTTCCAGTATACGTGAGTCTGCACCATACACACACACTTCCTCTGCAGTCTTGCTGAGATTTGTTTGGTTCGACACGCCCAGGATGCTCATGCAAAAACAAACAAATGTACATTGTAGAGTAGTGCATACACTAACGACAGTCGCAGGACTGTGGCACACAGGTGTTTCTCAGTCTTACAGTAGAAAGGACTCATTATTCAGCTGTTATTTCATATCTTTAAGTCATGTTTTTTTACAATGTGAGTCACACTTTCAATGCTTTAACCCTGTTCTTTAGTCCACCAATTTAATTCAGACTGAAATATCCTCACAATTGTTGACATTTAGATCAGGCACTTATCTTCCTCAGTTAATGTTTTTAAGCAATGGAATAAAATATTTAAGTACCACCAGGTAGTGTCTCTCACACACACACACACGACTAAGGAGTGAAAACCGCAGGACACAGGATCTCACTCCTCTGAAATGAATACATCAGTAGGGCTTCGCTGGTTCTACGTTGTATCCAGTTCCTGGTCTACAAAGCACCTTGACAGATCAAGCTCCGATGCCAACAAATCTTTTATGCAAATGTTGAGCACATGAAGGTAATGTTAGCCGCTTCTTCTTTCTAGTGGGCTTGGCTGTAGTTTCCTTTAACTTTGTCATGGCTGCAGTAAACCTTTAGTCACAATCTTTTTTTAAACAGAATCACGAGCACTGCTATTTGTATCAAACAGCTTGTAAAAGAAGTTAGTTCTCAGCTGCTATGTCAGTGAGTCACAACAATCAACAATCAATAATATTAATCTATTGCTACTCAGGTTGGTGCTACAAGTTTTAAACATTATATCAGATGCTACATTAGTGCAAATTATAATATTATAACTTCCATTAAAACCTTTAGCCTAACAACACGTAATCACATACAATTATTAATCTGAATGCTTGACTCTGAGCTAGTTACAACCTTCAAATAATAAAAGCTTTACTGGTTTGATACTGGACTCTGATTCAGTAAAATGCTGCAAAAACCTGAAAACTGATATTTTTGAATGTTTTAGCTTCACAGCACAAACACACAAACCCCTGAACACAGCAAAAGAGTGTGTGTTTACTCTGTCAGCACAGCTTCCAGTCAGGATAACAGCAAACACACACAGTCAAGATGGAGGACACAGATACTGGATTGTACTCTAATCTTATTGTGTGTGTTTGTGCGCATGTGTGTGTGTGTGTGTCTAGGTGAGCGAGCAGCCTGCATACCACAGACCATGGGCAGAAATGCTGACATCACATCACAGGCATCCCAAAACACACACACACACACACACACACACACACACACTCTGAGTGTTTCTGGTTCAGCAGGCCCGGCTTGTTGTAAAGCTGCTGTTAGACAAACTAACCAGCTGTTTAAACACACTATTACCACACAAACATAGAGGCAACAAAGAGAGGAAAGTTTTTGCAGCTCCAGAAGGAAGGAATCTGCTTTATTGCGGCTCTCAGCCTTTATCTCCCAGCTTAACAAGCGACATCGGAGAGAGACAGAAATTACACAACAATCCTCACAGATCGACTAAACGGTCTGCTGATACAGAACAATGTACAAATACAACACATTCAGGAGCAGAAAAGATTCAGGTACAGCCAAATAAGTTGGCATCTAAAGCATTTTACCTCATCTGACTCCACTTGTCAAGTATGAATCCTTTAAATTCCTTTATTGCATCTATTCACATTAAGCTTTAAACAACAACAAAAGAAGCCTACATCATCATCCGGTAAAATCCTCTGAACTTCAGAAACAATTCATGTGAATTCGACCTTTGCCCATAACTACTAGGTAATGTTTAAATATCTATAGATAAGTAAACATTACCTGGTAAAATCAATCCACAACATGGCGTCTCAAACAAAGTGAGTTCAAGTGGGCAAGAGCTGTGTTAAGTAACTAAAGTGCCTATAATTGATATGTGTATAATGGCAAACAGGACAGTGTGTTTGGTAGTGATTAGCCTACAGCTCTTTTCAGCTTTACAGAGCTTATTTTTCAGCCACAGCAGGAAGCAGCTGTTTTCAGAGATTAAGTACTACATTTCAATTTCACAGGTGATGATGTGTCAGTTTGGTTTTCAATTAATGCTCTTTAATTCTGTAAATGATCAGAAAGTGGTATAAATATTTGCAAAATACAAAGATACATCACCAAACTGATAACATTCAAAAAACTAACATTACTTACTATTACACAAGACAAATAGAAGCAGCAAATGCTGTCTGTTAAGAAACTAGATCTGCAGGAATCATTTGTAACAATACTTCTTGTTTGTAGTTTTGTCCACCACCTAATGAAGAAATTCTTTCAGCTTTAATGTTAGTGTTGTGTTCCCAACTTGTTCCTACTGCCTCAATTATAAAAGAAATAAAGCAATGTAAATAAATTAAATAGCCCAGTATTTTTTTAACTTACAACTTACTTCAACCTGAAGACGCGCTGAAAAGCAGAAGATATAAAATACTGATAAAATATGTAAGCTGATGAGGCCTTGTGTATGTTTGGGTTTTAAGATGCTGAATCATGTTATCTCATTGTCTTCAGTCAAGCAGCGGACCCTCCTCCCTCTCCCCTCACTTCCTGTCACCTCCCCATTGTTTGATTTTAAAAAAGTGCAACAATGCTTAACAAGATGATTGAAAAACAGAATTTACAAGCTACTTGATCCACATACTGGAGCTTGATGCAAAACTGAGTCAGTAAAAACAATCTGAGTCCTGTTGTCTTCACCTCTTGGGTCACCGTTACAGCTATGCTGAAATAGCTGATTGCAGTTCCTCCAGACAGTGAACCATTGGCTGTAGAGACAGCTATGTATCACTGGATGACACTTACACTAAAGAAAACATAAAAAGCCAATAACTCGTAGGCAAGTTCTGCAGGTACAGGGAGCAACTTTTCTCCTCTGATTTCTAAGTAGATATCTGGACTTTCAAATCATGATGAACATCAGAATTAACGCTATCCCCAAGAAGTGTGTCTGTCTGTGAGTTCAAATTTTACAAAGCTACGACTCAATCAGCAATCAAGGTTTGAGTGTTTTAAAGTATCTTGAGCTCCTCCATGAGCTTTACAGTATGTCTAAACTGCTGCAGCTCTAACGCTGACTATATTTTCCCAACACCTGCATGCACCAGCATGTCCTTCTTGCCTCCCACAGTATCTTTACCTTTGCTCTGGTCATCTGTCACTATTTTCTGATATTTTGTTATTGATTAACAAAATCACGATTTAAAAAAAATAATAAAGAAGAATAAATGATATTTAAAACTAAACTAAACCTCACTCATCTGGTTTTCTTTGGTATTTCTTCCTCACGTCCGAACCCACTAGAGCTTATCAGTTCTTATTGATAGATCACTGATCAAGGGTGAATACATCTGATCACTCTCTGATGTGATTACAGTCATGTGAATACACTCCAGCAGAGACACAGACAAGACTTATTTCCCATGTGCAGGCCTCTCTGGAGGAATGTGATAATGAATGGTCTTCATACCACACACACACACACACACACACACACACACACACACACACACACACACACACACACACACACACACACACACACACACAGCTAAAGATAGCCATCAGCTCGACCCGACGCCCAGTTTGTAAAGAACATTTTACACTCTGACTCTCTAACAGGGTTTGACTTGAGCTGACAAACGAATGACTCTATGCCCTGTGCACATGACAGTGACCACCTGCTGCCTTCACATGCAGTGGGAAAGGCTGACACTATATCTAGTGATGGATCTCGATAACGCTTTATCTAATCCATATCCTTCCAAATCCCATGTCTTACCCGATATATCAGTAGTTAGTTTGAGGTGGAAAGATAACAAAAGATAAAAGTTTAAAAATCACTCAAATACTCTTGGGATTTAAGGCCCAATGCAAGATGTGCCTGAGACTGACAATATTAAATGACTGTATGGACATTTTGCTAAGCTGAAGGCTTTTCTCACTGCTGCTGTTTTGACTGGTTTTTGTTGCATTTGTTCCTCACACTGCTGCACTTCAGCTGCAAAAGCTATAGAAAATAAAGTAAAAACACAGTGATTCTCCTTTATCAACTCATAAATATCGAAGTAAAGATTCCTCTAAAATCAACTAAAATTAAACTAAACTAAACGAATCAACTACCAGATTAAAATTTCTAATGTTTTGCTGCACAATACACCCATTATTACATGAAAGAAAATATCCATATTCCGATTAATTGCAATTCTCTTTGGAAAAAGCCGATACTGATTCATAAACTCTAGAGATGGATCTTCTCTGTGTCTGTTTTCAGTAACATTAAATGTGTTACATCTGAATCTTATGTGTACGCAGTTACTTACAGTAACGTATAGTATGCAGTTCATCTTGGGCTGCATGGTGTGTAATATGTCTCTTTTCTGGGAAGCTAGTTATTACAAAGTGCGCAAAAACTTTATTGAGTTTAAAAGGTATGTATTAGTCGTCTTAAGTCACGACAGTATTGTAAACTGTCAGATGTTTGCAATAAAATTCAAGTATGTGTGGATTAAACTTTATTTAGTCTGCCCCTGTTGGGGAGCTAACGATAGCTAATGAGCTAACAGCTGTCTGCATACATCAGTGCCTCTTCAACACAAACACTGTAGAGGAACTAACGTTAGTGACAGACGTTTCTGTCCGGCCTGTACTCAAAGTGTTCAATAGGTAGTTCGTTGGAGCACCTGCTGCTGAAAGTCCATGTGTGGAGTAGCAGTTATTTACATACATGTTTACATTATTCTCGCTCCACTGTTTTCGATGGGTAGACCCAAAAATGTAGTATTGTAATGTCATTTGCACTTGCTAATGAAAATAAATCCCAGAAAATGATAAACAAATAAAAAAACTGTTTAGTCAGTTGTGTGAATTATACACAATTTTATATTGAACAAACTTGATGCTAACTTAACTTGCAATATTGGTATTTATGTGGAAGTGTCCCTGGGCCAGACACTAAATCCCCAATGGCCCATCCCCATCCCCAGAAATGCAGCACCGGTCCAAAGCCCAGATAGCAATTGGGGGAGTTGTGTCAGGAAGGGCATCTGGAGTAAAAACTGTGCCAAATCAATATGCGGATAAATGGATAAACAGGATAAGCCGATAGGACAAAAATAAATAAAATAAAAAATCGTGTAAGTAAATCATGAATTAAATCAAATGGAATCTAAATTAATCAATTCTGGACTGTGTGAATCAAAACTCGGAGATCAGTGCCAATATCCAGCCCTAAAGTCAAACTCAAGCAGGAGTGAAAAAAAAACAACTCTTGAACAAACACACCAAACTGCTGTGGAAACACTGTCTGATTTGAGCTTATTACACTAAGTTACCAGTCTATTAGGTACAAATAGCTAAAATGAAACAGCCTCCTCTACAGCCCTGCAATCTGTCCTTCTTCATGTTTGTTTTTTGTTTTAAAGAGGAGGCAGAACAAGAGAATGTTCACTGTCACATAAATAGTTTTATAAAATGCACACATAGTCTGCGCTAAATGCTACAGCTGGATGCTAACTCAGGCTCCCAGTTAAGAACCAGAGTGCTCCCGTGTGGAACTGCTGCCCAGACTTTGTTCCGTACAGGACATTTCACATTCTTCACCTAGAGAAAAACACTGAAGCCTGTCATTATGAAGGACAAGATTCTGTCTTGTGTCTCGACTTTGTGCTGTTGCTTAATAACATCAGAACAGAATCCAAACAACATGCAGCTAAAAATACACAAGACTCACACACTCAGATAACTGAGATGGCTGCTAAGAGCTGCTTTAGCCACTCGAGCTAACGTCAGAGACATGAAGAGTGCAAAGAAATGAGTTTCTTCATCGCTGCTGATGGAAATGTTGCCTCTTGATGTTGCTCTGACTCAATCTGCCAAACACTATATAGTCACTAAACATTACAGAGCACACAAAACTACATGATAATAAGTAAATTCAACTTGTATTAGTATGCTGGGTGGAATATTATATAGTCAGTGCTGCAAAAGTTCCTGTAAATGTTTCACGTAATGCAAACGATTTACCATCCGTATTCAGTTCTACAGTATAATAGCTATACTGTAATAAAACTATTGGGTGAAGGAAAATGTTGATTCTAAATATTAGATTTTCTCTGCTTCCTCTTGTCTAAAGTTTTGTTTTTTTGTTGTTATGTTTTATTTCACTGAACACTAAATATTTTGGGGATTTGATCTGTAGGTTTGACAATAACAGAACTTTTTAATCGTCATTCTGGGCTCTGGGAATTTGTTAAGGGTCCATTAAAGTCATTGATTGATTATACACAATAAAATTAATTGCTGCAGCTCTCATTGATTGAGTAACAAAACATATAAAAATTTAGATGATTAGTACACTGAGGGAATTAAATCCAATTAAATGTAATTAAACACCAATGACGTGAGTGTATTACATAGTTACATATAAAGTCTATATCATATTGTACTATGGAATGATATATTATACAGTATACATTATATATTATTTTGCATTTTGCAAATAAAATAAAAGATGCTGATAAAATGTAATTCCTTCTAGATAAAGTATCAGTTTTAGAACTCAATGTGATACAATTAGTTACATTCACTCAAGTATTGTTTTTATGTAAACGTTTGAGGCATTTTCTACTTTTATAGTACTTATACTTAGTAGTACTTTACTTAGTATAGTACTTTTTTAGTCTGACACCTGTACCTGGATAGTTTTTACTGAACTACATTTACCTGACAGCTGTCACACTTTCAGATTACTATTACATTAGTCTGAAAATTGGTAATTGTGTTGGTACTTGTACTTAGGTACTTTGTACATTTTACATACATTTTGTATGAAAACAGTTCATTGCTGTGAGGTCATTGTTGTGTTTTAGTACTTTTACTTAGTACTTTCTTCCGCCCATGATTTAATCATGAGCCAACAAATGACCTGTATTGCCACTACAGGAAGCAGAGCATGCTAATACTGAATGTTAAACAAAAAGTATATATCATATCATTGATATGGAACATATCAAAACACAAATCTCAACTGTTTATAACAATGTATCATAACTTTACTTTTTGTCAAGAACTGGAGGCAGAGTTGGCTGAAGTAGCGGAAAGGAAAGATTCAGGTACTTGCCAAAAAAAGTACTCTACAACAAGTAGGAGTATCATTCTGAGTCATTTACTGAGCTGATGTACTAAGTAACTGCTCTGAATTGTACATCAAGTACCAAAACAAAAGTATTCTGATACATGAGTTTACCGGGGGGAGGGGGGCTCACCTCTACCGGACCGGAGGAAACTTAGTCTCGTGGAAGCCACGCGCTGCTCCGTTTACTCCGTCCCCATTTGTCCGGTCATTAAGCGGAACAACAAGCAAACAAACGACGGGGAGCCGGGCGGAGACTTCAGCCGGTGACACCGCCGTGGTCCTGGTCCTGGTCCGGGCCTGTCGGTACCGGGAAACACACACACACATACACACAGTTAGGTGGGGGGCGCTGCTGTGACACACACACTTTGACCGTAAAGAAAAGTTGAAACAGTCACTAACGTTTGACTTCTCCGCTGAACCGACTTTTCTGGGGACCGACGTCACCGTCCAGTAAACCGAGTCACCGGGGAAACGGAAAAAAGTGAAACTAAGTGGAGGAAAGTCAAGGCCCGCTGCTGCCTGGCTCGCTGGGCGGTGAATCACGGCAGGTCCGGCCGCTAGCTTGTCGCTGAAACTCGTTAACAATCCGGTTTAGTCCGCGTGTTCCGCGGCTGTTCGTGGGGGGGGCGGTTTACCGGTAAACCGAGAAGTTTTGATGAAAAGTGGAGTTTTAAAATGAAGGAAAAGGAAAGAGAAGGGGGGGGAGAGAGAGAGGCTGGCCGGTGGCCTGGCCGCGCGGCGGGTGTGTGCGTGTGAGTGCGGGCGCGTCCCCGCGACGGAGTAGCTCTGGATCCGGGATGAGAGCCAGCCAGTCAGACGTCAGCCGCGGGGCTCGGGCCACTCCGCCCCTCCCTGCCCGGCTCCCAACTCCGGTCCCTCCTCCGGAGGGGGTCACCGCCGCAGAGCTGGGACAGACAGAGGACTCACTCCGACTCGTTTTTACAACACCAGCAACCACGAGGTAAACACTTTTAATCCGTTACTGCAGCTTGTACACTTTTTACTTGTACTTTGATTATTTCAGTCTTATGAGATCTTATACTTACACTACACTACATTGTTACAAGGAAAAGTTTAGTTTTTCACTTCTATTAACATTATAGGATTCTAGTTACATTAGTAATAAACCTCACAAAACCAAAAAAAGTAAACATTCACAGAGGACTTTATTAATTAGGATTACTTTAGTAATTACTATTTTTATTTGGAAGTATTCTTACAGTGTTATATAGCTACTTTTATATAATACATTATTTTAATATTTAGTACTACTACTTCCAACACTAATAAAAAAGACTAAAAAAGTTAAACCCCTGCTTTAATAAGCAACTACAAGTTACAGCATTCGAAGCGCAGAAAGTTCATGTTTTGAGGCCCAAAAACTTCTAATAACTCAATTAAGGATGACAATAGCTCAGGAAATAAAGCGGGTTGTCCACAAGGGTCAGTGGTTTGATCATGTCTATCCTGGTCCACGTCCTTGGAGAGATCCAAGCTGACCCTAGTGTGTTCCTCATTTTTGACTTACTTTGGATAAAAGCACCTCACAAGTTACTTATAATTTGATGCAGATTAAGTTGACTTTGTACGTCCAATTTGTGATAGATTTTTAATAGTTCTCTCAACACATCATTCAAAATTTGACTGAATTTCAGACTTCTGACATAGTAAACTAATTTAATAACATAGCACTTTAAATGCCAAAATGTATTTTCTTTTTGCACTTACGCTGTCATGTATAAAAGGTGCATTACCAATGTATTTTTATGCTACTATTATCCTGGAATCCTCATTCCACAGTACAAAACCTGACAGGTATAACAGGGGAAAAAAACTTCTTGTGTCGATCATCTTCTCAAACATAGAGGATCTTTGCATCACAGAGACTGTGTTTTACATGACCTCAGGCTGATGGAGAGTTAACCAGCTGTTCACTATCTGTCCCTTGGTCCTGAGCTTAATCTCAGTCTGAAGGCAACACAGTTCACTGCAGGGACCCTACAAAAAAACGTTGTAAGGGGAGCTGAGAAAGAGAAAGTGTTTTTTTTTCTTCAGTATTTTCTTGTGTGTTATCTGTTATCAGATTTAGGTTTTCTTGTCCTTTGAAGGCCGAATGGTTCTAGTAAATGTACCTATGTCCAAAAAAATATGAATCTACATAACTGAGTCCAATCAGAAAACACAGACATGATACAAATATTTTTAGAATCAGTGTAGTTTACTTTCTGATAAAATTGTAAAATTGTAACATCTCTCACAAGTAAAGATGAATAAATTAGCTTATAAGTAAAAACAAATAAATTTGCTTATAAAAAAATGCAGAACTTGCCTGGGAATCTTCACATTTTTAAGTTTTCTTCAGTATTACAATATTCATAATTGTATTGTCTGTGGAACAATGGGTACGCTGGAAATGGGAACTGTTATTAGAAAATTCGGCCAAGGTTAATGGTTAATGGTTTTTTTTTGTGACTTTGTTAAAGTTATATGAATAAATAAATATATAAATGTAGGCTAAACAACAAAAACACTTTGCATAATGCAGGACACTTCTACACTTCAACAGCAACATCTTACATTCACTTCTGTATCTTCGTAAAGTAAATACGTTTCCAGTTTCTATCTGTGTGTTTAGTCAACGTCAAACATCACAAATGCCAACTGACCGTGGGTGTGTAAAACAGGAGGGTGTGGGTTCAGGAAACACCTGGGATTGAGGAAACACACACGCGCACACACACACACACACAAACACACACATACACCTTTGACCTCCTCATCATATTCAAAAAAGCTAATGGCAGATTGGCCCATGCTGTTTCCCTCAGTAATGGCTGCATTTCCTTCTGTGATGTAATGAAACATAAGGGTCAGCTCAACTGTGTCTCTGTGGTAGAGTGGGTGGGAGTGGAGGCATCAGACGCCCAAATGCACTTATGCAGGCTTAAAGGAAATACCCATAATTCATAGTGTTATGAAGTTTGAAGAAGCCTTGCTCCCCTCTGCTGGACACTACTGCACATTACAGGCCAACAATCCTGCTGATGGTAGTACAACACTACAACATACAAATAAAAATTCTTCATGAAAGCATTAAGGAATGATTTACAACACAATGATGTATACAGCAACTGTGACTGTGACATACTGCACAGCAGCACGTGTGAATGAAAGTGTTAAAAAATGTATCATTATGTGATGCTTTTTAAAATCCACCAGATGTCACTGTGCAGCTGAGTTTGGATCCTGACATACCCAGTAAAATCTTCATCCAGCAAAAATAGAAATAACCCCCCCAAAACCTAATAAGGCCTTATTTGTTAAAAGTCACTTGAAATATTTGGTTTACAAATAAGCTTGGATTCTTAAGTTTAGTTAGTGTTTGTGTCTTTTCTCTCATTTATTGAACTGTAGATTTACAATAACCGTCACAACATTGTGCTTTAAAACGACAACCATGACTTTTACAACAAAGGTACAGCAACTATCTAATATCCATTACAATTGAAGTTGTTATGAAGGTAACTTCACCAATATTACATTTTCTCCAGACTAATTCTCTCCCCGAACTCCAACCACAGGAGGTAAGTTGAAAATTGGTGAGATCCAGTAGATCTCAAAACACAGCTTTTTTAACAGGCATTTCATTTAGTGGAGCAGTAAGACACCATATTTATTTCTTTATTCATCTACTGTAATTATGTCTTTCTTTTTTTGATTGGTTTGTGTTTTCTTTTCTGTCTTATAGTATTTGAATGGTACGCTTTGTATTCAGACTCGGTAGCTCAATTATTTTATCAATGTATTAATTTTGAATTGATCGTTACATTTTTATTTCCTTTTAATATTTTAAAAGCATTTATGTGCGTTTCTGCATTTTATGCACTTTAAACCTTTTATTATTTTTACTGTAAAGCACTTTGGTCAACATGTTGGTTGTTGGAAAGTGCTATATAAATTAAGTTTGATTAGATTTGAAATCAAATGCTCTATGTATAATTTAAAAAACAACAAACACATGCATTTCTTAGGATCAAAAAGTCTTTCTAAGGTTTCTAATCCTAATCCATTGCATGTTGAGAATTCTATGCAAACAAAATAAAATATCTAAAGAACTTCTTTTAATGAGTTAAGTCTGAGAGTTAAGTCCCACGTATTAATCTATTGTACATTTTGTTAAATCTGAAATTGTTCATTTACACTTGAAATAAACCTCAAATAAACATCGTAACCATGAGTTAGTAAAAGAGAAAAATACTTTTTATGACTTTAAATCCTGTATGGAATAAAAAGAAAAAAGAACAAAAATACAGCCTCCATTTGTTTATTAGGTTGATAAACTTATAGAAAAGTATGTCACATTTCATTAGTACTTCAGACTTGTACATCATATTAGTAACAACAACAACAATAATAATTTAAAATAGCCTTGACCCATGAATGAAAAACTGAACAAGCTAAGAAACCTTAGCTGTCATGTGTCCTCGAACCAGAGCCTCTGTAATAACAAACTGTTTATACAGAGGCTCTGGTTCATTCACTTTTAAACTTCCAGTTTGATAGTCAACTTAATAAAATCACACACAGAAAATGACCATAAAGAAACACAGAATAACAAATAAATGTGTTTATATTTTGGGGGTACAACATAGTGGGTGTGGATTAAAATGCGGATGTCTGTTGTTATCAGAAAGAACTAATTATTTATACCAGTAACTAAAAAAATATCTTTGTAACTTAAATGTTCTAAAAGCTTTTGTTTAGTGAACAGCATTTTCTCCAAATCACATATTAAAATTAAACATATCAGGACTCAGTTTACTTTAAACAAGAGAATTTAATTGCAATTTTAATCTACTTAATTAAATAAATCTAATCTAAGTTTCTATATCCCAGGATATCCCAAAGATATACTTTTAGTTGCTTTTGTGTAAAGAATGATCCTTTTTTACCATTTTTGTAACCTTGCTTAATGACAAATTCACAAATGAATGCAGTGGAGTTTAGGTATAAAAATAAATACTCAGTATAGGCTCTTAAAAATATATATGTGTCTTAAAGATCTGACCTTAATAAAAAAATAATAATTTTTAAATTTAGTTAGTTTTATAACTGCAATCTTTATTAGAGTAAAATACGTTTACTTAGACAGTTCATTCCAGTGCTGCTGTGTGGCTGTGCCACCTACAAGTCAGTGGGAAGCACCAAAATATGACTTACTGTGTTAAAATATATTATAATAAATTTGCTTATTTTTATTTATTTTTTTGTCCTTCAGGCTTATCCCTGTGAGTTCAGGGTCACCACAGCAGATCATTTTTGTCCATATGTTGATTTATGCAATATGCCCTTCCTGATGCAACCCTCCCCAATTTCTCCTGGGCTTAGGACCAGCACTACACGGCTAGGGATGGGGATGGGCTGTTTGGGGTTCAGTGTCTTGCCCAGGGACAATTCGCCACTCTACTGCCCAAAAAATGTGCATATTTGTTTTAGAAATATCTTTATTAAGTTGGGATGTAAATAGATATAAGTATATCAATCACTGCTTATCGTATGTGGGTTGCAAGGGGGCTGGAGCCTATCCCAGCTGTCATGAGGCAAGAGGCAGGTTATACCCTGGACATGTCACCAGTCTATCTCATGGCCAGATATGTCGGAGAGACATACACAGACAACATACACAGACAACCAGTCACACCTACTAATTAACTTTTTGGACTGTGAACCCACACTAGCATATGCAAACTCCACACAGAAAGGCCACGACTGGCACACAAACCTGCCACTCTCTAGCTGTGAGGCAGCAGCACTGAACACTCCACCACCGTGCTGCCTGATATAGGTATACAGCTTTCTTATAAAGTAGCTTTTATATGTAATTGTACATTTCTCATTGGACTGTCTAATACAGAATAATGTGCATTTCCTGTGTCATGTTTAGTTTTTAAATTGGCTGTTTTTCAGTAAACAAACCACTCGAGATTAAAACTACAAAACAAAAATAGCCGAGAAGGTTTTTCCTAAACGTTTAAGTTTTTTTTAGAAACAAACTAAAACGTGCAGCGTGACAGTAGGAAATGTTCCCTGCCAGATTTTATAATGAAGACATTTCCGTTCTACGTGACTGGAACTTCAGAATCAGAAAATGTATTGCCAAATACCAAAACATATAAACAAAGATTCTTTCCTGTAAACCACATCATATGTTTATCCTAAAATAATTTACAAGGGCAAGTGCACAATTCTCTTATGCAGATCCAAACAAACAGTCCCTCTCTTTGTGTCCCAGAAGAACATGAAGAAGACTTCAGTTTACTTTTAGTCAGTTGTACCGAAACAAATCTGACAGGTTGCTCTTTTAGTCCACAACCTGATGAGGTTTTGGACTAAATTAGACAAAGTGGATAAAATTTGACTAGTTCTAGACTCCCCTTTCTTTGAGAAGCCCCAGCAACACCCTGAACTCTGCACTCCCATTAAAGACACCTGCACTTGTCAACAACACCTAAATGTTGACTGGATACTAACACTTATATGTCACTGGGCCTCCTGAATGACACTGTCTATTGACACTTTAAACCTTCAACAACATCTTGACCATCCTCAACAATCGCTTCAGTCCTTGGCAACAGCTGGAACCTCCTAGTTGTCACTGTAACAACTTTGGAAACCCTCAACGACACTTAAGCCATTCTCAACTACATCTGGACCCTGCTTAATGATCCCTGAGACTTCCTAACAGCACTTGTATTCTTTCTTGGAAAATGAACCCTTCTCAACAAAAGCTGGACACTTCTCAATAATTTGGGTCCTCTCTAACAATTCCTCGACTCACCTCAACAACTTCAGTAGCTCTCAACAACACATAAACCATTCTCAACATCTGTATTGTCCCTGGTGATCGCTGAGTCTTCCTAGCAACACCTGTGTTTGCGTAGACAACACTTGGATGTTTTTCAGCAACCCTTGTACCTTCCACAATTATCTCTGCCAATCTCAACCACAGCTGGACCTTCCTTGGACCTTCCCAAATGATCAGTGGATGAACCTAAATAACCCTTAAACCCCTAAATGCACGCTTTGTTGTAAATTGATCCCCAAATCTTCAATGACCTATACATTCTTCAACAACAGATGAACCCTCTTCAACAATGCCTAGATCCTCCTTAATAGTAGACCCTCCTAAACAACACATGGGCCTCCAAATCTGAATGACTGCTGCCTCCAGAACTGCATACTTCCAACCTTCACCATAGTTAGGAAAAGATACACCTTCATTTAGTTTTTCTGAAAAATGCTATAAATACTTGTTTATTAAAATAAATAAAATAAATGTCCAAGCTGCAGTGTTGAGCTTCCAGGTCTTTCAGTGGGTGTTCCTTCTCGCCATGGCCAGTCCAGGCCTGAAGGACCCCCTCTTGCTGGACAACAGAGATGAATGAGCATCCCTCATGTTATTTCTGAACGTCCTGGTCGAGTAATAATAGAGCAGGGGGTTGACCACACTGTTTGATGCCGCCAGACACAGCGTCACCACCACCGCTCGCTGCAGCACTACTATGATGTCACAGTTCCAGTTGCCACAAACGGCGTGTAGGTGCAGTGATCGAATCAAGTGATATGGCAGAAAGCAGAGCAGGAAGGTCGCCGTTACCATGGTGACCAGGTGCACCGAGCGCCGTCTGTTGTTACGGCGGGCTTCGCTGGACTGGCCCCTGTCCTGGGGGCCTGAGGCAGTCATCAGATGGTGGACAAGTTTGCTGTAGCAAAAGATGATGGTGAGGAAAGGGAGGAGGAAGCCAAGAGTCAGAGCCACATAGTTTAAGATCAGGATCCGCTCCCAAGAGGAGGGGTTAGACGGCTCAAAGCAACGTGGAAATCCCGCCCTGAGAAGGAGATAGAAACACAGCTTTTTACTCATCGCTGTAAACATCGCTTTTTTATTAATAACTTTTTAAGCTGGAGGCCCACTAATGTTGCTGGTGACCCCTATTAAACTATTAAACAAAGATTTACATGTAGTGGTTCTAAAAATGTCCCGATGATGCTAGAGGCAAGGTCGGATGCAGCTGTGTTTATGAAATCCTAAAATTTGTTACATTCTTAAAACTCATTATGTCTTATGGGAAAAAGTATTGGCTCAAGGTAACTCGCAATTTGAACTTTATTACAGTTTTATATGGATACTAAGGAGGGGAATATCTTGCAGCATGTGTAGGCTTGTCTTTGTATCTCTGCAGCAGCTTAATTCCATCATTTTAAATACAAACACTGCAGGTATGAGGAAGATATGAAAAAGGAAACTGCTGGGCAATAGCACTTATCCAGACAAGAAACGCTGCTGTTTAATAAAGCAGGTTCAAACTCTCAAATGCTGTGGTTTAAACATAAAGAAACAGTTACATTGAAACTAAGTAGTAAAACCAAAACTGATACATCAAAGCAGCAATATGATTTTACAAGAAAAAACACTCTCTTGCCTTCTTAAATATTTTAAAAATAGATGTTAATTTAAAAATATAATAGACAAAATATGCACCCACACATAAAGCCAATAAATCTATTACTGCTCATTATTTCAATGCATTAAAAAAAACATAATAATACCAAAAATGTTCTGTATGTAGCTTTACTTGATATTCGGTCTCACCTGTTCGTTATCCCATTTGAAAGGAAGGGGCCTGAGGACAAGCCCACAAACAGCCAGACTCCCAGACAGACCAATAGGATTCGAGTGGGCGTAGCTAGAGTGCGGTGACGAAGGGGCTGGACTATGGCGAGCCAACGAAGCACGCTCAGTAGAGTGAGAAAGAGGATGCTGAGGGAGGAAGAGTGACATGTTGGACATTTAAAGTTATTTACAAATTGTGCGTTCAGACATAATTTAAGACAAAGAAGATTAATTTCTATATTTTATTTGTCAACAAACACCACAGAAAGTCTAAAGCCAACAATTAGAGGCATATAGTCAGTATAGGAAGTCAAGAATGTAGTTTATGTTTATTCGTCTGTGAACATGCTTCTCCATTACAAAATGGGACTAGACATTAATGTTGACTTAAATCTTTGTAAAAACCTTTAATGGGAAAAAGGAAGGGGGTTATGGGGGGTAGGCTTAAGTTTAGATTTGGTACATGTGTTACCTGGTGTACAGGTTCACGTAAAAGCCATAGACACACAGTCGACAAAGCCAATCAGGAAAGTCCCACACTCCGCCCCTGAAGTAGTAAGCCAATCGCAGCGGGAGGGTGAGGGAGAAGCTGCCATCTGATATGGCGAGGTTCATCATGACCACGCAGGAAGCCGAGCTTCTGGAGAGGAAAAATGAGGAGAGAGTCAGAACTGAGAGAAGTGCAGCCATGTTCATTTGTGAATGAAATTAACAAACTAAAAGGTCTTTACGCCTTCAGAGGCGGGTCAAGAAATGGTCTGGGGCACACAATCAAAATTGGGTGGCACAGTTGGAAATGGATTTGTAAGGTTCTAAGCTCAAATTTAAAAACCTTTTTGAAATAATAAACTGTAGTTAGTAAAGTGGTTGCCTACCGACCATAGGGTCGAGTCAGGTAGAAATTGGGGAGGGTTGCGTCAAGAAGGGCGTCCGGCATAAAATCAACATGCGGAGAAATGATCCGCTGTGGTGACCCTGAACTTACAGGATGAGCCGAAAGAAAAAACAAAAAACTAAAAAAGTGTTTATTCAGTGTTAGAAGTGTTAAATACAATCTCTTCCCCAATTTTTTACTCTAAATAGTAACTACTCATACACAAATAGAAACAGTTGGGCAGTAAAAAGTGTGATTTGCAGTTCATCTAGTGGCCAGTAGAGGATAATAAAAACTTCAACTGTACTGAAGGAAATACAAAAATCCTGAACATCTCTCTATAAATTCAAAGTCTGTTCATTTGTGTACAATAATTAGATCGAGGTCAGATAACTGATCTTTACTCTATCTCTACTGTTTATTTGAGGGAAGGCTGCTTCATATCTGTATATGTCAACTGAACAGGAAAATAATGATTTTTATGTCAGGTGTGAATTTGAACTGTAGGGATTAACTCATCCTTAACATGAATTAGATGATCAACAGAAAATCAATTTGCAACTATTATATAATCCTTTTAGTTGCTTGAGTAAATGTATCAAATATATACTGTTTATTAGACCCAAATTTAATTTGGTGCTAGTTAATACACTAGTTATGAAACTTCATAGAGAAATTAATTTCAAAAACTCAAGCAACTCCTTAGGAAAGAACATTCCAGGGAAACACTTAGAAGTTTCCAAGTTAACATCATGTCAACTAAAGAAGTTTGTTAGTATTTATAATCACTTCAATGCTAGTATGATAGACGCACTGTTTAAAAATGGACTGACCTTGAATGTAAACCTGTAGATTTTTTAAAGGCCATCATTTATCAATATGTTTTTGTTTTCCTACTATACTAAACACACAAAGACAGTGACACATGATGTGCCATAATGTTATGAAATGATTGTGATTTGATTTGTTATATCTCTGCACCTGATTCGTACACAGCAAAATACGAAAATTGATCTCGGGCACAAAATGGGCAGCAGCCAGCAGTTCCAAGCAAAAATATGTGTCAGTGCTGTTTTACTTTTTGGTTGCTTGAAGGACAGAGATGGCATCACCCCAAGTATTTGACACCATGTCAACACATCCTCCAACTTTAACGCCCACAAAAGACGTTCGTCTGCACCCACGCATTCAACCCAGTAAAGTGTTTGTTTAAAGAATACTGCCACGTAGGGAGGCAGGCATCTGTTGAAACCACATTCCTTTTGGAGTCACCCAAAAAAACCTGTATAGCAGTTTTCACAATGGAGCCTAATTATTTAAGGTTTTAAACCAGTCAAACATAGAGTTTTAGTTAGAGCTGGGTACACAAACATCATGGGTAGGTGTGGTTAAGGATACGCACTAATTGAGCTGTAGCTCAATTGGCAGCCGTTATAAATGAAACCCAAGCTCAGTGGTTCCACTCTTGGTTCCTCCTGGCTACATCTTGGGCAAGACCTTGAAAGGTTCCCCTCTTGTCTGCTCTTCTCTGCTCTTGTCTCCTATGTAACAGTGTTACAGTACAAACATTATCTATGGTTTTTTGGCCACTCATTGCCACAACTCTTATTGGGGTCTGGCCTACAGAGCCATAGTTAGCATGGCAGGCAAAAGAAGAGGTATTTCACATCCACCGGGTATTATTTAGATTATCCAGCTTCATTATTGTGTCCCCTGTTAATGAAAACATACATACTGTATTTCCACAAAATAACTACGCTTAGATTTGGATCTTTTAATATGATGACAGATACCATGACAGGAAACGATGGGATTGGAAGTATCGACAATTTGGGATCGATCCACATATTACTAGTGGCCAGTACAAAGGACATACTATGTCAAATTTGGCAGGAGGACAGTTTTGGCATGCGGACACAGATGACTGTCACTGGCAGGCTGAGCTGGACAGATCACATAGCAGCAGAGTAAAGAAAGGATCAGCTGAGGCTTCGCCTTGGGAAATCTCTTTTGAAAAACTTTACTATTTGCCAAAACATAAACAAACAAAGTCGAAAATAGATTTGACCTCTGTTGTAATCTGTACAAAATGTTTTTTCTTCAAGCGTCTGATGCTTGAAGCCACAAACAGTGTCACCCGTTTCTCCACTGTTTAACAGAAAAAAATATTCTTCCCATGATTATTAAAGAAAGGGAAAACAAAGCATGTTTCTTTTAAACTGTAACAGAAATTAACTTAGACAACAAAAGGTTAAATACACATACATAATAAAAAACATTAAAAAGGTGGGGGCTGCATTATGCATGTGACATAAAGAGTAGATTTACTGTTATTCAAATTTGTGTCAACAAGGTAATCAGGGGCCCATATGAGCACTTAAGGTGGATTTGCATTCAATAACCGTCCCTCCTATTCATACCATGTTATGGGGGCAATATCTTGTTCTTGTCTTTATGTTCTTAATGTTCTGTGCAAAATGTATTCAAATTTCTTTCTAGAGCTAATATGTGGCTTGGCGCTACATTCTATTTTTTTTTTTTTTTTAGTTTACAATTCCCTCTTTGTCTCTTTGTTCCCTTAAATAATATACAGTTTACAGGAATAACCTGGAAGCCTGAAGCCTTGTACTGTCCTCGGATAAACTCCTTAATACATTTTCTCTCTGTGGGGAAAGTGAGTTTTGGCCCCATCACTTACACTAAACTATTACAATGTGAAAAAATGCTTTCAGGGGTGATGTTGGCAACTGACCGCTGCCTCAAGACATTAAGGGTATTATTCTGTTTGGCATATCACCTGAGAGTGTCCTCTGATTGTAAATCAAAAATGACCACAGAGATGTTAAATGCCTTAAACTCCCCACTTAGAACTGAATAATCCTTCAGCAGAAGAGTTTGAACATCTTCAAGAACCTCAAGTGAATGAGGTTTTTTCAACAGAGCGACATAACATAAAAAAACATACAGACCTGCGGTTGCGCTGTAGGAAGAAGACTGACAGCGCCCCGATATTGCAGAGAAATGCCACAGGAAACAGCAGCAAGTATGTGAAGGTGTAGGCACGGTACTTGAATGCATCATCATCATGGAAACATGCAGCCAACTCAATAGACACAGAGGTGTGGTTGATGACATTGGGAGTAGTTAGCCCGAGTTCTACAAAACACAGACACACACATGTAATTTCAGCACAGAAAGACCATTTATTGACTCACATAAAGAAGATCAAACAAGCTGTTTTACTAGCAACTGACCATCATTTTCAGGTTCTATTTGTTTTAGCATAGTTATTTATTGATTGATTGATTTGCAGTTCTTGTTTTATTTCAGTGGAACATTTCAGTTTTGATACTGAAGTTCCTTTAGTTAAACTTGACACCAACTGATTGCTCGACCTTCCTGCACCACAGTCGCCTCAGAGTGGGCAGTACTTTGCTGTAATTGCTGTACCACCTGTTATCACATTAATTACTTTCTGAACGTAGAGTAATCACAGTAATTACGTTCCTACTGTATGTTTTTATAAAAACAGCTCATGTTTTATGGAATTATCTGCTACTGTATATTTCATGTTGTTCTAAAAACCCCAAACTGATGCACAAATGTTGCTGCTGTTACTGCAGGTGTGACACTAAAACACTTTCCAAACTTGAACGGAACCTTTTCAGCAATCCGAGCTGAGATCTTTGACTGAACCTAAACACACCTTCAGACCAAAACCGCAGACCAGGAAATTGAGCTATGTGCGTGTCAGACTAAGTGTGGTATGTAAACCAGATCAACTCAGTTGGCCTGTTTTAAACAAAGCTGTCATTATACAAGCACATTCGGGACACCTGGGGAGAAAAAATACTTTTGTTCCTGGACTGTAAATTTGAATGAATTCACTTGAACCTTGAACTGTCTGCCTATCTAATGTAAATGATTTACTGTGAGATAATATCATGTTGAAGAGGAGGACTGTATGCAACAATTAAAAACAAGTCTCTTGTAGCCTCTACTCAACCTGTTTAGTACGATTTCCCAGTTTAATTAATGTGAATTAACTGTTAAATGTAGCGTTGGATTAAATGCTGTGGTTTTTTCTTTGTTTGTTTGCAGAAATCCAGAAATGCCTTTTCCTCTTTTTTGATCTAAAAACCTCAAAGGTGCTGATTCAAAGATTAGGATCTCGGATTACATTGTTTCGCCTACTTATGGCACCGTGGGTGAAACATTGACTTCTAAGATTGAAGGATGTAGCTTTTTTTAGCATCACTCAGCTTCTGTTTTGTGTCATTTCCTCAAAATCCTCTCTCTGTAAAAAATATTTTATTATGTCTTTTCTTGAATGTTTGTTCCTGCCATGTCTCATCATGGTTTAAATAGTGTTGTGTAGTATGAGCAACAAATAACCAAACACCATTCAGAATCACCAGCACCTTTTCTACAACTAGGCTCATTTAAATTGAACAGAGGTCAAGTAGAAAACTGTCCTGTGGTCTGATGAGTCAACATTGGCATTGGGGAGCATTAGTGTGCACTTGCACATCAGTTGAGACCCCAGTAATGCTAAACCATGGGTTTTTGGGCAACACATGATGCCAGCCAGACATTTTTTACAGAAAAGGTCAGTCTTGTTTCAGAAACACAAGCCAAACCACATTCTCAACAGCCTGACTCACTAGTAAAAGAGTCCAGATACTAAACTGATCAGCCCGCTGTCCTGACCTGTCACCCACTGAAAATATTTAGTGCACTGCTCAGATGCTCACAAGCTGTTAAGCAGCTTAAATCTAACATCAAGCAAGAATGAGGAAACCTTTCACTTCTAAAGCCACTTAATGTAGGTGTGACCTACTGTTAACTCTAATATATACTTACGGATTTTTGGTAGATATGTCTGTGTCTGTGTGAGAGGGAACACATATATAGATATATGTGTACATGTATAATTTTAGTATTTTCTTTATCAGTAAACTGTTAAATATGAAGGCAAGACAGTAAATCTGTTAGAATTGTGTGACTGCAGAATGATGACAATATACATACACTGTACATATAATGTTAATATGTTCTATAACTTTCATAGATGATGTCAGTCTGAATCCTACTCAGCCTGATTTAACTTGTACTGATGTGCATTTACCTTAAAAATCACTGATTCAGACCTAAACCCCCTTTGATTGCATTGTTCAGTACTGTCGCTGCTGCTGTTATGCATTTCACTACTGTGGAGAATTAATTATTAAAGTTAAACTTTTTAATTAAACAAACTAACTGACTGGCTACTTGAGGGCACAGTTACACACAGAGTATCTGTATCATTATGAATATGAAATTACGATGAAATAGAGGGAAACATTCATGTCAGCAAAAAGCTGCTTGGGATTAGATTGTGGTTCAGTAAATTCCTACCAGAAGAACTCTGGTTTCTTTGAGCCACTGTAGATTTTTTATTTCAATATTGTTTGGTGCTTATATGGAACTAAGCAATAACCACGGAGGTGGCAGATATTCTGTCTCTTATTTTGGAGGATTCATTGATTCAGGCCTGTTGCTGCAGGTATGTTTCTGAATGAACACGACCATGAACGTTACAGCATCCAACATTTTTCACATATTTTATTAAAAGAAATAATATCCAGTTCTTATCTTAATGTGGGGAGGTGTGTTGGAAGAACAGTTTTGGCAGCAGTGCAGAAATACTCTTTCTGAAAGCCTTTTGGGGTCGAGGCTCGCCCATCTGACCAATCAGAGAAAAGCATTGATTTCTGCTTAATTAGTACGTTTTGCAGCGTTACTTTTCTGTCATTTTATAACTAAGGCTGCATAACGTCTGGTGCAGAGCATGGTGGAGCGTAACAAGTAAGGTCAAGTGTTTTGGGGCAGGAAGAAGGGGGACTGGGCAGAGCAGAGAAGGCTGATTCCGAGTTTGATGTTTCACAGTGCAGTTTTAAGTAAACAAAATCTAGCAAATAACCAGCTACCTCACACGACGCACGAGCAGAGATGTTGCACAAACCACAAACATGCAGCAGATTTGGTTTGGTGGTTGTAGTCAGGCTGGTTCACATGTTACAACAAACCCAATTTTCTATATTACATGTAGATATCAACTGCGTTTGCGAACACACTTGTATTTAATGTTTAGTGTGTTTAGGCTATAAAATTTGATGATTTTTCCGATGCTTTTTATTGCTGGAGGAGTTATCTTGAAGCATCAATTTGTCATTTGCACCTGATTTAATCCAGGTAAACACAGTGGATGGTCACGTGTAAGCCCACTGCACACGAGTGCACGGGCCCTGCTGCCTTCATAACCAGAAACACTTCATACAGTATAAAACAGTTATGGACAAAAACTAATCATGCCAACAAATGATATTTATTTATAAATAGTTCTCAGCACAGTAACACAAACAACTCTCTTTGCACTGCTTCACATGATCTCTTTCTGTCCGGTCACGTTGCACAGACATAAGGAGAGGTAGGCACACGGGACATCAAGACCAGGAAACGTTCAGAGCACTGGTCGTTATTAGCACTTATCATTTTATTAGCTCTGAGATGACATACTTTGACAAGATTGTACTTGCTAATTTTGCCTAATTTTATTTCTTTGGATGAACTTTCCAAAGGAGTTGTGATTGATGATCCTTCAGTCCTATTTAAAACAGCTCATTCTCTCGAAGTTTAATTTTCTTTTTTTCTTCGTTGCCAAGCCGCATTGTTCTCATCTAACATCCCAAGTAGTTGTCATTTTGTCATTTTGATTTCTTTGGTTTAGCCACACCAGCAGGCCTTTCTCCAGGTTTTTTGTTTACTGTCCTCTCTGTTAGAACGTGTACTTACATGTTACATTGTACAAACAATCAGCCTCTATAGTAAATAACCACTGGCTCATTAAATCTGGTTTTATGACGTTCTCTTCCTCCTAAGAGCGTATTATATCCTGGTTATTTAACTCAAGCAAAACTCAAAGTGTGAAAGCAAGACGTCAGTTTTTTGTTTTTTTTTTAAAGGAGTTATGTCCTAACTTGGCTTGGACCAGTCCTACTAGTTGCTAGGCAACTGCAAAAAGTAAATGGAAACAAACTATTTAATCACTATGATAGATCTGAATCTATATTTAGCAGTTTTGCAACTTGGTGATGTGTTTGTATCTCTTTTCACTTTTGTTTCTTTTTGGTTATTTTTGAGTCACTAGTTTAGTTGGTCAGTGTATCTTTGTGGTAGCAGCAGCACCTTTTAGTTTTGTTGTGCCTATTGACTGCTGTCATCCCCTTGTAGTCATTTCATGTCTCCTCTGAGTTTTCTTTTTTGTCACTTTCTGTCTAATTTTCTGTCTAATTTTAGTGAAGAAACTAAAAAAAGATATTCAATTATTGTAAAAACTGTTAGTAGCTTAAACAACAACATTTAACATTTGACCTTCCACGTGTACAATCAATTTTCTTTTTACTCGAGTGCAGTGTGAAGTCCTAATAGTTTATAATGTGGCTGGAGGTGAACGTGACTTTGCTCTAATAACCTCAGTAATCAGCGACATAAGGAACGTGGTTTTTGTCAGTAAGTTGTAAAAGTAAGTTATTAAAGTACAATACAGGCTCACTGTTATTCACGCTTCTATAAATAAAATACGCTTGCAACGAATTAACTCAAACATTTTGAGTTGCTTTATTGACATTTTATATTGCTTTTACTTTCACTACACTACAAGTCAAATATTGTATTTTGTAACCCACTGCACTTATTTTACAGCTTTATGCACTTGCAGATGCAGGTTGTCAATCCAAACCTTAAGAAATGCAGATATTATATTATGTAATAACTGCCTACCAGGAAATAAAATGTAGCAATTGATTGCACCTAATTGCATCAATAATTGTAACCCAATAATATAAATTGTTCTGCATAATTAGTATATTTACTTTGAGTACTTTTGAGTCCATATTTTCCAGTGCAGGACTTTCAATTAGAGTTTCAATCGTGTTTAGAGTCAAATATTTGCTTTTTTAATTGTTACTAACGAAAGGGTCAATTAGTGAACAGAAGAAATGTCCGTGCTCAAATGTTTCTCATAGTGAACAATCAGAAATCAGGTTTGTGAAGATGTTCTCCTCTTGTATCTTATAAACATTAAAGAGTTCTGCAGAAAGTGAGGAACAAACTTGGACTAGACTTGTAAATTCATGTTATCTGATGCATCTGAAGTTGTGAAGAACTGTGCCAAACACCACTTGAAGTGTGCAATCTAAGACTGTTGGAGGATTTTAATCTGAGCTTAGAGGTGAAGTATTTCTCATTACACCTTGTCTCGCACTGTTTATTTCAAGAATTTACAAAGGTTTAACTCACCATTCATCCTGTCACAGTTTCATGTCTTCGACGACCGTTTGCACAATTATCCGTTTGTCCTTTTGTGTGTTCATGTCTCCCCTGCCTCTCTGCTTTTATTTCAGAGCAGTCGTACGGTATTCAGGTCCCTGTGTGTGAAAGTGTGGGTGTGTCTAATGCATGGCAGCAATTCCAGGGAAGTATGCGCACACACACAGACACACAGACACACAGACACACAGACACACAGACATACACACAGAGAGTCTGGGCTTAAAGCCAACACGCATTCAACGGTTTTTCTTACTCTCTTACTTTACTACTTCACTAAACAGATTAGTACTATTCATACTTAAACTTCAAGTTTGCATAAACCTTTTAAAACCAGGACCAAGTCCAGTTCTGAGGGACAAAGTGATGTTCCACTGATAAATTCTGTCTGCCAGACTGACTCATTAATGACGTTGAATAAAAACACACTGAAATGAGGAAAAAGGAAGCAAGTAAACAACAAAAGAAAAACTAAATATCACGTTCACATATCCCTCAGCTGCATTTCAAGTAAAATTAAAACTAAGTCAAACCTAGAGTGAAAATTAATCGGTGGATGGAAATTATTACCATACTTGCAGACTAATCATTCCTGGTATTTTTAAACAATAAATGCAAAATGTTTATTGGTTCCAGGTTCTTGAACCTGAGCTTCCTTTTTCTTTGTACTTCATGGTAAACTGAATTTGACCTTGAACTCCAGGATCTCGTGATAGAGATGTTTTATAAACCAACCAACCAACCATAAAAGGTAAGTTGATTAATCATGATAATATTTGGCTGATAAATCCACAACCCCCCAAAAAAGTTCAACATGTAAAATATAAAGTATTGTTAAACTAACACTTTGTCTTTATTAAAAATAATTTAAACGAATGATTGATAATCAAAATGGATGTAAGTTATTGTGATTCATGGATTTCTTATGTCAAATTCAGCTTTAGTAACATGTATTCATGCAGACTTCTGTTCAGTTTTCCAAATGTTTAATCCAGAGCTGCTCTGGAGACACAATGGACGCTTTAATGCTTAGACAACAAGAGACTGAAGCCAAACACAACCACAGAAAGGTTGTTTATCAGCAGCTCTGAGACCATTTCTGCTTCCAGAACAGTTCAGATGTGTGAAAACCCTTTTATGTTCAAGTTAGTTCCTGATAAAGAGATAATAACAATGGTGTCCATCTCCAGAGGGCCAACTTACACCTACTGCATGGTAAAAACTGGACACTGAAGGCTTAGTCTGGAAAAAACTACACACAACATGTTTTCTCTGATTTCTTTTATAACCTGCAGTACATAGAGTCTAAGTATTCCATCAATTAAAACAGAACATTGAATTAAAGTTTACAACTTTCAAAGACCATTTTACAATGGCACAGAATGTGATTTTTCTTGTTTCTTTTTCTTCTTATTGTGTGCATTCATGTGATAGTTTTGTGTTTTATCAGCTAAATTTTTGGTGGACTTCAAGCTTCAAACTTCATGGTGCTGTATAAATAATGTTTGATTGATTCGACATTTGATCTGCATCAGACTAAAATCCTCAGTTGAGTGTTAAGAAAACTGGTGTCTCCACCGTCCTCTCTCCTCTTTTTAAGCCTTTAACATGCGTCTAAATATTTGCACGTACATACAAAAATTCTTTTATTTGTGCGAGGGGGAGGGAAAACATGTTGCACTTTTTAATTGGAAAATTTTTTTAGAGACCTTTGTTTATAATTCCAGTAATTAAGGAAATGGTAAATAAAAATGCGTTTAAAGCTACTTCCCTCTAAGCAAAGGTGTTTGCTGCTCCCACTTAAATTCATCAGACACTGTCCTAACTCAAAAAGCTGGACGCAACCAGGCTTTCAACCGGTGATGATGACAACATTTCTGACCAATAATTACAGGTTTTGTTTGATCGGTCCATCGTACATGTTGTTATTTTGACAAGCAGCCACATAGCGACACTCCAGAGCACCTGTAATTATTATTCATTCTCCCTCACTGAACAGCTGCTATGATGCTTAACAACAGCAAACTCGTCTAAAATGTAGTTGAGCAGGAAACTGTCATTAAAGTCTCACTTTCTCAGATGTGACAAATTAAAAAAGATGTCGTTTTGATTCAGCCTCAGGGAGAAATGTAATTACAAGTGAAACCTTAACTATATTGTTTATATAAACACGATGATATAGATGAAAACAGCTCAAGGAAACTGAAAATATAATAGAGAAATAAATGTGTAGTTAAAATGTATATATTTAAATGTAATTTACACTCGGGAGAAGCTGAAAGGCCTTAAAAAGTAAGAATAGCATTGTGGGTAAAAAAAAAAAGACGGTTCCTCGGTTCCTCCCTCCAGATAAAACGAAAAACTGCTCAGCAAGAAGCTTCTGGTATGACTGGTACCTTGGTGATGTGGTGCGGGTGAGGTTGTATCAGTTCAAAGGTGGCAGTTTCTCATTAAAATCCTGCTGAAGGGCACCACCTGGAGCTTCACTAAAAAAATTCTTCCGCAGAAACGGGGAGTGATACAGTGGAAAACTATCAAGGCAGTTAGTTTAATTTTAGGAGACGGGGCAGCAATTAATGTCATTGGGATGTTAAAACGCTGTCATTCACTAAAATCATAATACTAAATTCATAAAAGTAAGAACTCAATCTAATAACTTGTTTTTATGTAACAAAGCTCATAGCAAACAAATAACTGCGTTAACTACTGAATATGTAAAATAAAATTAGTTGATATCTGAAACCAGGTTGAAACCAGCCAGTAAACAGCTGGAATTAAGTTTACAATGTTGCTTGTCTAACATATTTAGATGGTTATTATTGTATAATCTTATTGTTTGACCTGTGTTCAGAGAGTTTGCGAAGGGATTTTATTTCAGTATGTTTAGACTATTTTGTTTGTTCATTTTGTTTAAGAAAAGTTGTTTACACTGTAAAGTAAGTGTATTATTGTAAATGAGAACAACCTAGAAAAAAACAGACAATATCGTCACTTTAGTAACTCTTCAAAATCCTTCAAAGATATAAGAGATTAACCAACCCTCATGAAAAAAAAGTTTTTTTGCGTTTTTGTTGACTAAAACTATACATTAAAATAGTCAACCACCTCTCACCAGCGTCTTTCTTTGAAAGCTCTGTTGTTGTGTTTCAGGTTCAGTCACATTCCATTATGTCATTGTACAATATTTCTAATTTGACAGTTGTGTGATTCAGTGACAGTTACCAGTTCTAAAAAAAGTCAGACTTCACCAAATCATGTGACGCTTGGTTTTGACGCCATATTAGACTTGTTGGTGACATTATCCTCTCTAATAAATAAACGGTTTTCTGGCTCATCTCTCCCTAAATTTGTGGAAATGCTATGGAATGGGACCTTGCACCAGGACTTGTGAAATGAAATGACCTACACAGCAGACATTGAAATGTCATGTTACATCTGTGTGATGAAACGTTACATGAGACACAAATGGACGATGTGCATCACATGACCATGTGGAGGGATCTGCTTAGGGCGGATTAAAACTGGCGTCAGGCTAAGCATGATAACACATAACTGGTTGGGCTGGTTGAATCGTTCAGATGAGAAGTGAAGCATCTTCCAGAACTCCAAGAAAGTCCAGTTATACGGTTTGTACTGGTTAAAGGACAGAACCAGTACAAACCAGTAAGCATAGGTCAAACTCAACAGACCATTACTCTAAAGGTCCAAAACTTTTCTTAAGGACACACAGCTCATCAAATAAAGTAAAAGAAATACAGTTAATCTCCAAAGGCTAAACTAGGACAGATAAAACCCATTTAAAGCACAGCTAAAATATTGGAACAGTAAGGTCAATGAATTGCCTTCGGCTGGACACTGAAGACATTTGAATTTAGGATCAAACTATTTCAGAATTTTAGCTTTTATTTAATGGTATTTTTAAGTGAATATACTCAACAACATAGAATATAGCACCTTATATATAATATATAAGTAATAGTTATATATAAGTAAATAACTAATATTATTATAATATAATATTATTTCTTATTCATGATATTCCAGTTGTTTTATTGGCTATGTCCAATGTCTTTGTGTTGATTTATCTTTTATTAATTAAAAAAATAGTGACTTCACACATAACCCAAAGCTAAACCACGAGTCATTATTTAAAGCTATTTGTTTGGAAATCAATCTCAGAGGACACACCTGGTTAACAGGAAACACCTGCCAGTCACATGTTCCAACAGAAAATGTGGTTTAATCATGAGAAAGTAATTGACGTATGTTTGTTCCTGTATATGGGCAGGGCTGAGGTATTCACCACACTCTGTGACTTTAGAGCATATGTTATCTCGAAACAACACGGGGTGGGTATGGGTGGCTGTAGCTCACTTAGGCAGTCGACCGTGGACCACAGGGTCAGTGGTTCGATCCCCGCTTCTGGCTACATGTCAAAGGCACTGAACCAAGTTTTTGTGGGTCAGGTGAGCCCCTGCCATCCGTGTGTGAATTGGTGAATGGGAATCAACATTGTAAAGCACTTTGGATAAAAGCTTTATATAAGTGACTATTTACAACACAGACCAGTGGATCTACATTTTACTGAGTGAATTGTATTGTATTTAGACACGTAGTTTTCAGTAAACAGAAAACACTTCCTATGTTGCAATATATGCCATTTGGAAAGTCCAATCTTGAAACCTCAACACAATGTTGCACAAGACATCTTTTCTCCATTGTGCTCAGACAAAGTTACCTTGTTGACACTGGGCTGGTTTAAAGTAACACAGCAATATCTTTAGTTTTCTTAAATGGCTTTACCTTAAAGTGTTGCTTTAGGAATTAATTTCTTTGGTTAGTTTAAACGAAATTACATTGTTTACTCTACTTGTCACCTGCTGAACTGTGTGTGAAGAAGAAAGCAGGTCAAAAATGTGACACCATTGTTAAGCCTCCACTCCCCCTTTCTTTGTGTTGTCAGCACTGAAGATTGACATAAAAAGAAACAAAGAAACCAGCATCTCACATGCACAGAGACCGACAGACGAATCTGTCCAGCAGTCGAACAGCAACCTTCATCTTCCTCATCCTCTTCCTCCATCCAACCTCCAAAGGGTAAGACAACCTGCACACTCCTCCGTCAGTCTCTGCCTGGTTCATTTAATTGTCAAAAAAGTAAAAAAGCTATTTGTTGACTGTTTTTTTTATAAATGAAAAAGTAGCCTTTAAAAACCAAAAGTATAATGACACAAAACTATTTTAGTCAAAAACGTTAAATTAAATTAATACATGTTTCATCTTTCATTAAAGCAAAGTTTCATCAGTTTTTGTTGCAATTAAGACAGTATGGGGGTCCTGAGGTGTATTATTAAAATTATTTTGTCCATTCAAAAATGTATGGATTTAATTCTAAAGACAAAACTCAAAAACATGCCTCAAATTAATGTGATTTATGCCAAAATAAGTACCTGAAATGTTAAACAACAACACTATATTTCTAAAGCTACATATAGACAGACAATGTGTTTTTGATTCATCTGTAAAGGTATTAACTTTGTTGTATTCTTATCATTGTCTTTTCCAGCAGTGATAGAAGTACTAAGATCCTTTGAATTAGGTAAAAGCACTAATACATTTTACAGACCATGGATATGTCTCTGGATTTGTTTGCTCAAGTCCAGTGATCAGAATTCTTAAAAGCACAAAAGCTTGTTTACTATATTTACATTGAAAAAAGTTGCCATTTAATTTGCTTTCAAAGTTCTGTATGGTTTTGTAGATTAATCTATAACTAAACATAAGATATTATAAGCTTAATATGTTTTGTTTGTAGAGTTCTCAGTGAAGGAACTAGAAACTAAAGCACATGTAGAGTAAAAAAATTAACATTTGTCCTACTGCAAAAGTATAAAGTGAGAGTCAATGAAACTTTATGTTGTAGCGTTCATACAGACTCGTGTAATGCAAAGTGCGTGACTTTTTCTTGTGGACCAGGAAGGACAGCATTACCGTAGCTTTCCTGAGGTTCAGGTTACAGTAGTTCTGCTGATGTTGCAAATATTCCTATGGCAGTTGCTGTAAATCTATGATAAAAAGGTTTCTTGCTTTCAGCCATGTTGGTTGACATACAGCACTGTCAGGAACACTGTGAGCTCAGAATGCAAATGTTAATCTTGGCCATCTGCCATTTTTGAGTTTAAAAAGTGTCTGTCTAATCAAACATTTCCAACTGTTTCCTCCAGCTCTTCATCAGCTGACTGTCCTCCTCCAACATGCTCCACCCCCTGATCTACCTGTCTGCTCTCAGCCTGCTGGCAGGTAACTTCACACACAGTAGCCATTTTAAAACCTTCACCCACAAGACTTGTTCATGGACGTCAGCAGAAGTAACATTAGACACTAACAAAGAATCAGGAACAAAGAGCAGAATGACTTGAAGTGATGAGGAGAAGCTGAAGCTGTTTTCTGAAAAGTTCTGATTGATTGTTTAACAAAAGCTGATTTGTTCCTTCATAGTATCACATTTTATGCTTCACTGTTGTCCAGTCAGCAAGAGACTGTAATTCTTTTCATGTGTCTCCGTTCAGGTGCTGCAGCGCAGCAGGTATTTAGTATTTCTTCAGAACTGGACATCAGCTCATGTCCCATCACTTTGTACGGACAGATGTACAAACAAATCTATGTGAGTAACGTGAAACCTGTAGTGAACTAATCACCCGAAGAGCTTCATCTAATTATTCTTAAAGGTGTATTGCTGCCCTCTGCAGGTCCTGTATAGAATCCTTGTTCAAAGGGTTCAAAGAGCAGCACTAGTAGCAGCAGAACTATATTGGAGCACAACCACATTCTACTTCCTGTCTGTATATACCAGAAATACCCACTACATAATAAATAAATAAATAAAACTAGAATGGTTAATAATCAGCTAAGGCACTCTGGTACTTTTTCCATCTAAAACAATACAAACACAACAGATCAGGATACTTTAACTAGGGCTGTTACCTAAAAAAAACCTCCCTCTGTCACCACTGAACGTGGTACAGCCCAATTTTCCCCTGCTATAAAAAGCCTCGGAACCTCTCGCTTCCTGTTTGACGGTCTGGGCCTGTGACTTGTTGCTTAACTGGAGCGTCAATCATTTTTCTGGAAGTTGAGTTGTGTCAATTGGACTTTTATGTGGAAATGTTTGCTACTCATCCAAGAAACCTCTGCACTGAATTTAGATAAACGTGTGACAAGGATGTAAATCGTTGTAATGCTGAGATCTACAATCTAATGTGCACACTAACATTTCCAAAAAGGAATTACCGTTAACTGGGTTAACTTGTTAAAACTCATTTACTTTGTTCTAGCTTTTACTTGATATGTCTCCCTGGTTTTTAACAGATAAACTTCACCAAGGACCACTTTGTCGTCTGTTTCGATGGCTTTTACGACCCCCAGACCAGGGGAGACTGTCTTGTGGGGCCGAGCAGCGTCGGTGCAGCTTTGGAGATTCTTCCACCAAATCCCTCAGAAGAAGAATTTTACTTTCAGCGTCTGCCGACCATTAAGACTCATTTACAAGGAACGGTGGTTTTACATCTGAATCATAAGGGGACATCAGTGAGTAGTGTTCAGAGTCACAACTATATAAATTTAAATGGTGTCAGTGCCCATTGTTTTGGATAAAAGTAAATCCAAACCCTTCTGAAAACCTGTGCAGAAAATGTTCCTAAAACTCTGATTCTCATTTCTTTATTCTTTACAGGGTACTTTGGTGCTAGCTAACTTCGGGACACAAGCAGCTCTTCAGCTGAGGAGTTCTAGCATGGGTTCAGTAGTGAGTACTGGTTTGACAGCAATTCTTTCCTAGTGGACGCAGAAATATCTGGTTGCAGACAAAAACGGGGGACAAACTCAAAGGGACTTTGGCAGTGTTTCCACATAGGGACCTGAAGCCATAGATTGTTAGGGTTAAAATATAGCCTTTGGTAAAGATGATGTTTCTACCAATTTCTGCCTCTCGCAATACACACTGTTTTAAAGTTGTATATATTTTTTTTTACATAAGACAGAATTATTCTTCCACATTTGTCTCATTCCTGTGATGGTTACATTGGTTGTATTGCTGCTTTACAGGTGTATGACGTTCAAATCAAAGGTGACTTAGTCAACAAACTGAATGTAACAAACACTCCTGAAAGTCAACAAGAGTACAGCATCATAGACGTCAGTGGATGCAGACACTTAGGTTAGCAAATAACTGACACACACAAAAAAAGTCAACATTGGTGGTGAAATAGAGAAAATTTAAGATTTTGCACACACAGTTTACACACTAGTAAGTGATCAGTGGATTTTAAAACTAACGTTTACCTGTCTTCATGTCTCAGGGGTTTTGTATCGCCCTGGCAGAGCTCAGTATATGACTTCGGATGAATTCTGTCTAGCCTGTGATGTGACCGCAGTCATCCATACCACAGGACACGGCATGTACGTAAACAGAAAGGCTTTGATAAAACACTTGATAAGACTTGATGACAGCTTTTCTTAAACTTCATTTATTTTGCATTGAGTTTCGAATGGGCAGTTGCAGCAGGAGTTTGGGTTTGCATCATTACTAACTCAGCACATCAGTGATAAGAACAACATCAGTGACCAGAGAGGCACTGACATAATAACAGTGACTCGTTTCTCTGGAATTCTGTTGCACCTGTTTTAGTGCTACGTGATTAAATACTAGGTAGGTCAATAACTGAACTGGTGTTGATATTGTTGATTCTCTCTTCCTCCATCAGCTGCCAAAAGGGCAGCACAGCTATCTGCACTGTGACCGGCCCCACTGTCATCGACCTTTTCCGTCAAGTTAACTCTGTCCAGGATCGTTGTGCGTACGCTCTGGTCTCAGATTACTATATCCCAGACTTCCTCATACTGGGGAACTTTCAGGAACGGCGTCGTAAAGACGTGAGCTTCTTGGACAGTGTGACACTGAGACTGGACAGCTCAGGTGTCCTCATCCACCTGGAACAAGGTGGCAGAGTTCGGGTAAGTTTCCTACAGACTCAGTCAGTGTCAGAGCTGCTTCGCATGGTTCTTCTCAGTGAGATCAGAAACAGTTGTTTGAACTGTGTTGAACTCAGTGGTTGTTGGTGTGAAAACAGGCCGTTTGTGTCTGAGACGATTGAATCAGTGTTTCCTCCACTTTGTCTCTGTGATGCAGCTGAACAACACAATGCTGACCCTCAACAGCTCCACTCAGCTGGTTCACGGTGTGGAGCTCTCTAAGGACCAAACTGGAGTCACCGCCAAGGTGTCTCTCCCCAGCTACCGCGGTTACACTGTTTCAGTCTTCTTTGATGGCTACACCGCTGAAATGACTTTTAACGGTACAAAAAATAAATTCTTGCCACTTACAACATAAAAATGAATTGGTGACTGTTGAGCCCAGTGCTACATTTTGGCATCGATAGTAAACTCTGCTGTCCTTTGGTGACGTGTCTGTTGATCCAGTTTGAACTAATCTGACTCACATTCTGTCCTGAACCTGAATGTGTCCAGGAGGTTCGGGTGTACCAGTAATTTTCAATGGCTTGTGCAGTAACTCCAGTGAGTGGAGGGAAGCCAGGCTTTCTGACTACAGTGCCAACAGGTAAGATCTCAATCACAGCTCACTGAATTCTGCTTATTGAATAGTTTAAATGTATGATGCATTTTGCTTTTGAGATGAGCTTTTCTAAAACGCTGACTATGTTTTATTCGTTATCTGATAACGACGACCATCTCCTCTACTTCACTTTTGAGTTTTCTGTATGTGTCTGGAAGAACAGGGCTTTTGCCCTGTGGACTGAAGCGAAGACATAAAGACTACATGCTTCTTTGCTTGAGCCCATAACAGTCAGGAAGTGTCTTTGTGTTCCTGTGAATGAGTCACAATAGAAAACAGTACTGATGCTGTGTTGTTTATCGCCCTCCAGCTGTGAGGCGCAGTACAACGACGCGGCTGACAGCACCATCAACTGCACATGGGCAACAACACAGTGAGTTAATTCATGAATAAATTTGAAATGTCTCTGTCCTGTGCTTCATCTTTAAAGTAAATTGCAATGCATTGTATATCACATAATGGGAACAGGTATAAAGATAAACAGACCTGAATTCAGGTTATTTTCATTTGGAAGAAGCGATGCACCAGTATGAATTTTCTTTTGATTGTTATACTCTTCGCGTCTGCACTATGTGTGGAAAACCTCAGTCCTTAAACACTATCATGGCACGGATGTCAGAAAATCAGACATTGAAAAATGATCTCCCATTTTCTCTCCTTTTATCTGTGAATCAGCTGTAATCTCCTGCAGGGTTTGTCCTTCGCAGTGTGTAACAGTATCATTAATCCAGAGCCCTACATAACTGTCTGCACTGAGACGCTGTGCAAATATCCTGCGGTGGATGGACTCAGCTGTCAGTTGCTGGAAGCCTATGCTAAAGCCTGCAGCCTGCGAGACATTGACACAGACGATGACTGGAGGATATTGGCCGGGTGCTGTAAGACAGTCATTCACTTTCAACCTGTAATGTTTCCACAATTGAAAATATGAACCCATTGGTTCATATTGGGAATAATGGGAATAATCTTGGGAGGGGCCCCTGATTACAAATGTCTGGTGGCCAAGCCGTGATCTATTGGGCCTGTGGACCCAGAGACCACGGGGTTAGGGACTAGTGTCTAGCAAAGCAAGCCAGGCAGAGGCAGGGACCTAGGGAGGGAGCCACAGTTGTTGCAGTTGAAGCTGCTAGGATGAAAGATGGCACCTCATAGTCGGATGCAATGTTATTCAGAAAATGATGAATCGAGATCGGAGCTTTTAATTTACCACTTGATCTCCACTGCAACCCTCAGCTCCTCAGATACTCTTCAGGGATTGCAAAGTACTAATCAATCAGGAGGAGCTGGAAAATGTTGCAGGGAGAATGGGACATCAGAAGTACTATGCTTAACTTGAAGTACAAGAAAATGGATGAATGGGTTTGGAAATTTCCATGGAGGCCCAGCTGTTTTATGTCCAGCTGTTTATACAAATTAAAACGTCCTAAAATGATTGTAAACATACATACATACTATATAAAACAACAAACACTACATAGCCAAGCACATTTTTTATACATTCAATTAAAGAGCCTCGCATTTCTTAGCACAAGGATGTTTTGTTTCTATATTACAGCTTTTCATACTTTTTCTCTTTGTAGATGCCCCTGAAGCCTTCTGCCAGAATAGGACATGCAGTCCTCATGAGTTCTGTGGTGAGAAGACAGATGGTGAAACTGCCTGCTTCTGTCGGGACATTTTTGCCTCTGAGTACAGAGCGAGAAACACTTTAGGTACCACAGCTGTGAGAACAGCTTGACAAAAAATGTCAATGATTTGAAAAATATGTAATTGTGTTTTTTTCTGAACAATATTATGATGCTCAGGTGTTTCTCTCTGCAGCCAGAATTCTTAAGAAAAAAAAAACCTTGATTTATGTGTTGTGTCCCACATGGTGTAAATGTCTGTAGAGTCTCTGTAACCTGCTCAGTGTTTCATGTTTTTATTTCCTTCCTCTCTGTTGCTGAATGTTCAGGTGGTTCGACCATCTGCAGCCAGGACTCTGCTTCACTTTCTCTGGTGGGTTGTCTCCTGGAGGACAAAGGCATCGACTACTCCACCTTACACCTCAACGATCAGACCTGCAGAGGTCACATGGACCAGCAGACCCACATGGTGACCTTCAGCTTCAACAACAGCAACACCTGTGGGGCGGTGGTCACGGTGGGTTCGCTTCTTCACCTCTTTATTGATGATGCAGTTAGTTAAATTCTTTATTGGATGAAGTTTTTTTCAGACTTTTTTTGTAGTTTCTGTTGATATCTTCTCCTAACATTTTGAAATAATTTGCAGTATTGCCCAAGTATTGATTTTTGAACCATTGCATTTTTAATGCTTTACTTTTAATCTATGTTACTCCTCTGTGTTGTCATCAGTAGACTGAGAATCACTATCTGTATGCGGATGACACTCAGCTTTACATGCCTATATCTCCTGATGTGCCTGGATGCTACAAAACATTTTACAGCATAACTAGGATAAAGTTAAAATGTTAGTGAGATGTGCAAAGGCTCAGAGTGATAACAGCCCACAAATTAAATTCTCTAGCATTTTTATTAGGCAGAAACCTCTGTGTCATCTTAAAATGGGTTTTATCTTCTTAAAAATGTGTCTAGTGTTTCCATTGTATGACACATCGACTGCTTTATATCCAGCAGATTGAAATACTGTAATCCTCTTCTCTTTTGTTGACCCAAAACAAATTGAAACTGAATTCTGCTTTCTAAGTGCTAACCAGGACCAGAAAGAGAAGTATATATGTCATTACTGTTTGGTATTCATTATTTTTTTACATGTATCTTGTTGCAGAAGCAGGATTTGTGTGTCATGGCTTAGCATTTATTCTATCCAAGCTAAGAAAAGTACAATTTTAATACTGAAAGTTAGAATTTACAAGTAACAATTAACAGTTCCATTCCTGTAAACGTGCAGACCAACGGCAGCCAAATAATCTACAAGAACACAGTCATGATGCAGAACAGCTCTGACATCATCACTCGTAGTGATCAGGTCTACATTGACTTCTCCTGTGTTCGCACTCAACCAGGTATCAAGACTATGTCCTTCAAAATCAAAGACAGGTGCGTGACCTCATTTGAATCAGTTTACACTTCAAACTTGTAAAGAGGTTTATGAGCTTTGCGTGTCTCCTTTCTGCAGCTCTGTGATTCAACATATCACATCTGGAGCTTGGAGTTACTCTCTGACCATGAACGTTTACAATGATGCTGAACGTACTCAAGCTGTGGACCCGAGCACTGCAGTCCAGCTGGACCAGAGCATCTGGGTGGAGCTTAAGACTGATGGACTTGATGACAGCTTGGTTGCTGTGGTGACTGATTCTTGTTGGGCAACCAGTGAACCATCTCCCAGTGGGAGTCTGAGATACGACCTGATCATAAATGGGTGAGACACACACTCAGGTGTGAGCTGCTGTTGTCAGAGATTCTTTAATAAATGTGATGTTTGATTCCTGAAACCAACATCTGCTCTGATGTTCTGTCTGTTTTCCTGTTTGTGAGCAGCTGTGCGAACCCCACTGACCAGACGGTGAAGGTGGAGGGAAACGGACTGGGAACATCCAACTACTTCACCTTCAACTTGTTCCAGTTCACTGGGAAATCTGGTGACATCTACCTGCATTGCAAACTGCAGCTGTGTATCAAAGAGAACAACTGTCTCCCGGTACATCTCTCTATCAAACACACAAGAATGAGACCTATTCAGAATCAGAGTTGAATCAGGAACCATAGTAGTGATCTGTGCAGATAGTTTGAATTGAGAGAACAGATGACTTCAGGTGTTTTTTTTTTTTTTAGATTCACATCCAATTTACTTCTTTAAAGTACACAAATAGAACTCACTTTCCAACTTTTCTGCTTTTAATCAAGACACATTACTGCAGTCCTTGTCATCTTGCCCCAAAGTATATAATTTTGACTACTTTAGTGATGACATGACACTTTTACAGAAATCTTATTGCTTACTGCTAAAAAGTTTGACATTTAAATGATCCAGATATGCTACTTTTTGAAATTTATTTCCCATTTTCGCCCTTTCTCGCATCCAGATTCTGTATATGTTTGTTTTACACTTAATGTAAAAGAAATACTGTATATGATCGAACTGAAGACATTACAAATGTTTCCTCTTAGCAGCTTTAATCAAACAAACCTCTGGATCATTGTTTTCCTAAAGTCTGGATTTCAAATTTCTCTCCCTTTTATTTTCCAGGTTTGTAAAGGAGCTTCTCGCAGGCGCAGATCACTGAGGCCTAAAAATAAAGATGATACTGCGGCCGTCATCTCAATGGCTTGGAGTAATTAGGTAAGAAACCAGTCTGCTGATATACACTAGATTTCCATCATTTTGAGATGTAAATGTATGTTTGTTAGTGATGTCATTGATCTGATTGATTGAACAAAAAAAGCTTTTTTCTGCTGCTCAACTGAGAGTAGAAAGTCAACAAGAAAACACTGTTACATGTGGGACAGTCATTGCACCACGGGTTCAAAGGGATGCAGACACTGTTACTGTAAAACACAGTTTGGTCTGTTTGTTTTCTCAGGTTGTTTTCGTGGTGACTCTGACTGACAGGCTGTCAACTTTCACAGCAAATTCTTGTGATTGTCTTTACTGATATGTATGTTTTATTGAATTTTGCAGCCTCGTTCTCACCACCAAACCCTTTTCATTTGTTTCAAATTCAAAGTGACCATTTGGTCTGGTATCATGTAACATGTGCAAAACACATAACTACAACATTACTCCACACAACAAATAAACAAGGATTGAATGAAACTCTAGTTTATTAACTCCTGATTCAAACAGTTCTGACAATCTAGGGCTCTTTTCACAAACTGATGCAATGATGAACTACAATTATGGATAAAATACATTAGGATCTTGGTAGAGCTCTTAATTTAACATACACAGAATGAAAACAATATTCCATAAATGGCAATTATATCCAGAGATTATATTATGTGTGTGAATCGAATCGCCATCTGGAAGATTTTGTCTCCTTCCTCTGTAACAAAAAAGTAGGGACAGAGAGCTGCACAAAAAAGGACAAAAGTATCAGTGAAAACACTACAAAAATGCATTTAAACTTGTTAGATAAAAAAAAACAGAATATTCCCCTTTATTACATTTTCTGTGTGAAGCAACCAGCAGGTGGCTACAGATCACTTCCTCAGCACCAGGAGAGCAGCTGCTGTTTGTTCAACAGCTGATCAAATCCCCACAGGACCCACAGGATGATGATATTGGATTAGTATTTGAAAACATGTTCATTGAGCTGAAAAAACAGAACTCAGCACTTCTGAGTTTTTAGATACAGTACATCACACTGCTTGAAAAAAATGTTATTGTTTCAAAATACAACTCTGAAAAAAAAAATTCTTATTCCCCTGCAGCTTTATCCAGGCTTCACATAAAACTGTACAACTGATCAGTGTTTTTTGACCAATGTCTTCACATCAAAACCACTAACATATCAGAGGAAATAAAATGGCGTCAGAAAAGAGAAGCCAAAATGCAAACAACTGTCACCTCAAAGACAGTCAATGCACCCTCCTGAACATTTTGCCTCCATATTCTCTTATCTGAATGTGTTAGTAAATAAGGGTCCTCTTACCGCAGAGAACTAGCCATCCATCCATTATCTGTAACCACATATCCTGTTTGGGTTGCGGGTTAATTAATCTAACAAACTAAAAGAGCCAAGTTTAAATAAATCACCATACTAGATCTGCTTAAACTGAAACATCTATGTAAACATAAAACTCTGTATGATGATCTCAAATAATGCTGCTTAATCTAGAAGAGGTTATTGTACTGTACCTTTACACATCCAGGTCTCCATTCAGCAATCCAGATTTCTACCAGCTTATCCAGGAGAATCTGACTGTGATGTGTAAAGGTCTCTTTAGATTCGTCTTCTGTTCAAAAACGTTCAAAAACAGCGTAGTTGCCACTGGTGAGTGTTCGTAGGCTCCCACATTGGTGAAAGAGAAGCAGCATAAAGTGCTTTGGGTACCATCAGGGTAGAAACGTGCTACAGTATGTTAGTGCAGACCATTTACTATTGAGAAAGGTCCACCTGCAAACCTCCATAAAGAAGACACCATTAAGAATGATTACTTTAACTATTCATTTACATAAACAGTTGACACTATTCAAATGACCTAATAACAGAAAGTTCTGTATTCAAATGAAATTATGTAAGCCAGAGCAAAGCCCAGGAAAAAAGCTACAGTGAATTGATATGAACGTGTTCTGTATGTATTTGAACCCTGATGTAGTTTATTTATTTGAGCCATACACAAAGTACCAATTGAATATAAATCCACTGCTGAAAAATAATCCCAAACAAATGCAGCATTTTCTTCTGTTTGAGCCACTGACAATGGATTTCAATGACAGAAAAATATAGAATACAAACAGCCTTATGTTTTTAGTTGTAGCACTGGAACAGCAACATATATCGTCGCCACACACCAAGCCCTGTAGCTCTGCAGTGGAGTAGCACTGATACCAAGACCAACAAGAAACCCTACAAACCAGAGCCACAACACCCCCATTATCATCAATATTGTGTTGAAAGCCCTTTTGTTTTAATTGGTCAACCCGCTCCCTGTTCTTGCCTACATCTCCTGGCCCTCGATGAATTAGAACATGAAGAACAGAGATGCTGCAGAAAGAGACGACAACCAGAGAGAACCAATAAGCTAAACAATTGAAAAATGGGCAATTCAGGGTAGTAAAAAGCTGTGAACCTGCTCCATTTGACACACAGCAGCCAAACATACACAGTGCAGATCCTGACACCCCCTGACTGTTTTAACCCCCGGTAGGTGAGGGGGTGAACAACAGCCAGATAGCGCTCCACTCAGGTTAACCCAGGAACAGCACGAAGATGGAGATGGGGAAAACGAAGAACAGTTTGGTAACCGTGAAGGTCGTGGAGATGAAAACAATCGTACTGATATCCAAGCAATCGTTCAGACTGGAGGTGCTGTTGCCAGGAGAAGATGAGATTACTGATGTGTCAGTTTTTAGGCCTGAGGAAGAGGAGATGAAAAAACATGCAACTAAACAAAGCTTTACTAAGGAGCTGTATGATGAAAACGGCTTAAAGTGAAGGCGTGGCAGTACCAAAAATCTCCCTAATCGAGTCTCCACTCCTATGTAGGGGCAAGACAATTTCCATACTGCTGAAATTTTGCCTGTTAGGAACATTTGAATAAAGACATGTGGTAAGTAATATGAACACTGAGAGAAGAAGATGGGGATGAAGGTTGTCTGAACTCACAGTGTTGGAGGTTTTTGTTCTTTTCAAAGGTTAAGAAACATCTGCACTAGTCACTAGATTAGAAACAAGCAGAATTTATGGTGTGGAGCACCCTCTCCTGAACACCAAAGAGGTCCACAACTTTAAAAATGGTCTAAAACTGCAACCAGACCACCAGACTCACTATTACATAGCTGCAGCCGCAGTGTAAAAGAACATGCATGACTCATTAGTTACATGATCCTACTGGCTGGGATTCAACATGGAGGCCACACATCCAGCCAATCAGAGTGGGGGCTCATGAATAATAATTGATGTTTGACTTCCAAACAGCTCACGTCAGAACCATGGGGACGTCTGGACTGTTTGTAAAGATGGGAATCTGAACAACTTGAATAAAATGCAATGGATGTGTTTGCAAAACACATACCAACACTTGTACCGTACCAACAATATAATGCAACTGTAGAAACAGATAAAACCAAGCAAATCTAAGCAAACACCAAAATGCTCAGAAGTTTTAATCCATACATGGTGGCTCTAAATTGATTCAACTCAATATGTTTTACAGTAAATTTTATCTTTATCTTTTTGATATTCAACCATGTCCATTGTATCAACGAACAAATCAAAACAGCAGTTGAACTGAATACATTTACTCAAGTGCAGCACTGTAAGTGCAATTTTGACATAATAGTACTAGCGTATTCTCCTTTTGAGCCATGTTATACTTCTGCTTTATTATATTACAAATGAGGAAATTGTTTAAGTCAAATTATTGCATAGATCTACAAGATTGTAAATTATGGAGCATATAGAGAATGTGATGGACAGGAGTCAGCATGGTAAAAAAAAAAAAAAAAAAAAAATGGCCACGATTGACAGCTGCCAGAGTGCACGGTACATCCAGCTGTGTATAGGTCGGTTTAGTCACCACCTGGTTTATACCCATGTTGTACCCTTGTCTATCATGACTGATCGATGTAAATCATACAACTATGATTCATGGACGCGGACAATTCCTCACACTAACATTCACATCCATGGCCAACTCAAAGTGAAAACTGTGAGAGGAAACCGGAGCAGACAGCGTGGGTTTCCTCCAGGTATGAAATAATTTAAAAAACAATTTCATTAATATTTAATCACAGTTGTTAAAAGCACTAACCTCCACAGAGATAGTTTCTGATTGCTGTCTTCTATGGCTCCAAATGCTCTCAGCTACTCCTCACCATTATCTAAGTGTATCAATACTTCTCTTTGATTAAAGCCGTGTGTGTAGATTTGGATTCTTGTGTGTATCGGGCTCAGCCGAAAGAAGGACTGTCAGGTTATTTGCATGTTACAAATCTGATGCTGATATTATGATACTTTCTGTGGTATGTTGCAGCAGGCAAATTTATTTTCCCCATTATTGTTTCGCAAGAAGGTCAGAGCCAGTGGCCATGTTGGAACCAGGTTTAGTCTTCAATAAATGCATGTGTAAGCACAGGTTCACCGTTTTTCAAGGGCATCAGGTGCCACCATGTGAATACAAAGTGGTCTTACCGTACATTTCCTATAGCCCTTTTTTGGAAGTGATGGGGGCCAAAATCCACAGTCCCTGTTCAGCCCCAGTTCTGTAAAAAATATGTTCCGATGCATTTTTATAAAAAAAAAAAAAAGAGGTTTAGGCAGTTGGACAGTGAAAGAAAAATAACACAAATAGTGAATTCTTAACTAAAAGACATCTGATTAATGTGAGTCATTTGGAATGTGGAAGCCTTTGTCTTTGTCTTCAGATAAACCTTTTAGTATATTTTTGCACGGATGGAGGACTGTGCTTTTGGCCCTTCATCACAAGAAGCATGTTCTGGAGGGAGGAATGGTGACAACAGGTAACTGTTTCAATGTTCATATGGACGCCTGTCCTTTAGGTTATTTTAGAACTTGTTAGTTTAAAACATCATTGAGCTTTAGACGTGTTGATACCAATCTACTTTATGAATGGGCCCCTCTGTATCTACATAACAGGTATTGATGTCTGGTTGTACTAGTATGTGCCTATATATGTGTCGCTATACGATGTGAAATTCTGACAGGTGATAAAACTTGTTTCTGATTCACTCAGTAAAAAGCCAGTACAACATCTCCCTCTGCCTCAGCTCAGGAGAAACCTGAGCTACCAAGTAGCTTTACAGTAGCATAGTAGGACGCTGAGGTTTCATAAAAATATCAGCTAAACTTTTACTGCATTTCTGCACAAAAATGAGGATTGTACATCTTGGCCCCAATGTCTGAAAGTGGCGGCATGGTAATGTGTTTGCTGTTGAGTTACACAAAATTACACCAAATTATAGAGCCATAGTTTTTATTCAGCAAACATTGCACATGTATCCATTGTTATCAGCATTCATCATACAGTGTAATGTAATAACCACAAGTTTATAAAACACTTCACTTCATTAACAGCACTCTGTCTGTTGATGGCCAGTCTGTCTGATGCTCTTCACTACTTTACATTCATTAGATATGAATGTAAAGTGTCCCCCGCTGGAAGAGATGCAAGGAAAAGACGAGGAGAGAGGAACGAAGTAAATTGTTTTAAAAGAAACAAGACATCTTTTCTCGAAACCCTCATCTGCAGTCATGTCTGTTCTTTGTGACTTAAGAGTTATCATGGTCTCAAGTATCAAAGAACCATCAGTTAAAGGATTTGGGATTCACCTGTCGTTCACATTTGCAAATGCTGAAAGTGTTTGTAGCTCTCATTTAAACCTCAAATCTGATGTCACTCACTGGAGTGCAGGTTTGGGCACCACTGAGCCCAGTTAGATTTGATTGAAATCGCTTTGAATTCACTTACTTTTCTCACCAGACAAACTGATAAAATCCAGGTGAAAGGATATTATAGTGACATCTTATTATATCATACTGTACTATAGTCATTGCCGCCAGTGTCGTCTTTCTCCAGCTGATCCTTAGTAACGTTGATCTCCCTGTAGAAGAATCATGTGAGAGAAACAATTTCCATATTGCAACAATCTCAAAGATCAGGAATGATGGTTGTTCATTTTGCAAAAACAAAACAGGTCTGCCCCAATCTGTCTTTGACCAAACCCTGACGTACTGAATCTTTAGACCCATTCACATCCACAAACACACTGACACTGTGGAATAACAGATCAAGAGTAAATACAACAAGTGAAGGTATGTGTTTTACTATTGTATTAATAATGGTGCATTCATGCATAAAGAGTAACAATGATTAAATGCCTACTACTCTACTAAAAACATTACAGGAAACATACACATTCACCTACAATGTGGCCGTAATGGAGCTGATTTGGAGTTTTAATCTTCGCCTTCACATTGACAAATCTTCCAATCATGTCAACAGTGGGAAATAGATTTGGGTCTTTTCTCTGGTTGTACTAGAATGTGCCTAATAAAAAGAAATACATCATTTTATACCTAGTCCCTACCATCTCAAAAGACTCACAGGAACATTAGTTGAACCTCCGTCACCATTGATGGTGGAAATGATTCACAGTTTGGTTACACTGAGGCACAAAATCTACATGGTTATATTTAGGAACAAGACCATGGTTTGGCCATAGTTTTAGTTAGTTTTAATTAGTTTTACCCTAATTCTAGTGATTTTACTTTCACATTGAAATTGGGACCACATCGTAGATCATACGTAAAAGTTTTTGTTATTACCTCCTCTATATGGTTGATATTTTTTAAAACCTAATATATGTTTTGACTATTATCCAATCTATCTGAAATGAGGTTACAGAGCTTTACTGAAGGAGCTTGAGAAGGTGGATCCATTGTATGCAGATAGAGGAGGGGGGGAACCACATAGCCCTTTGGTGGTCATAATGGCCAAATGTTTGGAAAGTGTATTTTCATAGCCTCATACTCGGCTGCCTGTCGTTCGGGAAGTTATTGATCCACAGGTAGAAGCTGTGAGACAGTGAGCTGAGAGAGCTTCCTGTGCTCTGCAAAGCTTTAAAAACACACCAGCATTTTGTTTTTAAAAGAAAAATATTTAATCGTTTTCAGTTTAACTATAATGGTGCAAGTTTACTTCCAATATCTATTGATATTTAGTATCAATTATTAATTACTACTTTACATACATCCTACAATAATGTGTGTGCTGGTTTAATTTGTCAGTGACAACTGGCAGCAGGACTGTGGGGTTTTTTGCATTAATTGTTTAGTGGAAAATCATGGAAGGCAAATTTTCCTGTGTTATTCTTCCAACAGCTGCATAATAGTACCAGTGGTAGTGAATCTTATTAAAATCTATTTCATATGGTTCATATCATAAATACACGTTTCTTGGATGTACATATTAGTTATTCTAACTTAATGACTAGGCCAGAAACCACAGAGCAAATGTGCAACTACTATTTTATATACTTTTAACACAACCAATATGTTACCAAAATGCAGGTTAATCTCTTCGGTTTTCAGAAGGTTTGGGGTTTAAGGATGTTTCTTGTAACTGTTGATTTGAAGCATTAGCAGACTGGGATCTACCTCCTCAATGTTTCGTTGCTACACAAATAATGGTTCCTAAAAAACTATAAGAATAACAACAGTAGCTATTGAAACAGTAAGTATCAGATGTTTTTCCAGCTGCAGGATGCTAGCAAACCCGGACCCTTCAGGACCTGCAAAGAAGAGACCAGTTGTGAGGCATTATCTCATGTGTTATAGCAAAGCAGAATATCCCTTAAATTTCTAATAATTCACCACAGTGCCAATAAATCCCTGAGTTCAATAAACTGAAACTGCTGCCAACGTGTCTCGTTTGTGGTGAAGTAAAACAATTTGAATTGGCTAAGTTTTACTACACAGAACCCTGAAGACTTTGTTATAATTTTTTTCGTCCTACCACTCAGCAAAACAGTGTTACAGTGGATTCAGGACAAATCCTTCTGCTGTCATGGTAATAAATCTAATGTTGATATGTTGAATGTTTTTGGTTTTGTTGGTAAATGTTCTACATGTTTTTAGTGCAAATGCAGTCTTTAATATGATATATCAAAATGACTGATCCACTTGTACCTGTCTGTCTGGCCTGGATCTATTTATTTTGTCCAATCTTACATCCATCATCCACATCTTCCATCCATCCATTATCTGTAACCTCTTATCCTGTTCAGGGTCACGTAAAGCTGAAATCCATCTTCTACAAGTCCTGCTTTTCTCTACCTGCCCACATCTACGCAGATGTCCTCAGACTGTTTTCCTTCCTCTGATCCATGTGCACACCTGTTCCCATTTCTCGTATTTGCCTCCAGTCATTTACCAGATTGTAAATGTTTGATCTTTTGAGTTTGCTGTTGGCCTCTTTTGCCTGCTCATCTGAGCTTCCAGTTATAAAATCTAATGAACTTATAGTCATGTTGCCCAAAATCACAAATTTGCTTTCAGTGGCTTTACGATTGGTACAACATACAACATTCTTCAGGACTCTGTTTGAAATGCCGTTTTGCAAGTACAGTAATTCTTGGTTTTAAGCTCATACTTTACCAGTTTAAATAAATTAATTTCATATCCAAAGTGTCTGGCTGCTTCATGTGTCTATACTCACTCCCTCTCTGCCTGTTGTTTCTTCTTTTGATACTGTCCTCTTGGCTTATCCTGTGAGGTCAGTGTCGCCACAGTGGATCATTGTCCGCATGTTGATTTGGCATAGTTTTTACACCAGATGCCCTTCCTGACGCAACCCTCCCCAATTTCTACCGGGCTTGGACCAGCACTGCACAGCTGGGGAGGGGAATGTGCTGTTAGGGGTTTAGTGTCTTGCCCAGAGAAACTTCAACATATAGCCAGAGCTGGGAACCACTGACCATGTGGTCCGTGGACGACTGCCTTTACTAACTGAGCTACAGCCCCCCCCCCCCCTTCTTTTGATACTGTACTGCTGCTATTTTTACATCTCCTATCCACAGTAAGTAAAAGATGTCAGTACTTCCTCTACTACTAAAAACACCTTGCAGTTCAAATCCAGTGAAAAGACTGAACTTACCTTCATCAACCTTAAGTTCGAAAGAACAGTAGAGCTTAGAAGGAGCATGTTTCACACGTTTTGCGTTGCTGTATGAAATTTCACAGTCGTATCTTCCAGTGTCATTGATGGTGACATTCTTCAGAATCAATGAAAAATCTCCATCCGTCATCTGTGGGTCTCTCAGCTCCACTCGGCCCACAAAATCCTCATGCTGGTAGTATTCAACAGGCCGTTTCTCTCGATAGAAGAAGACGTAGTGATCTGATCTCCGGTCTGGTTTCATCCACTTCACCGCTTCAATGGGGGAATGTGTAGGGCCAAGACATTTCAGTAAAACATTCTGTCCAGATTTCGCTTGTACCTTCAGTGGATCTAAATAAAAACAGAAAAAATAATCCAGTAAAGACATTTAGAGTGAAAGAGCACGAACACAGTAGTAACAAGTCACAAACAATTTAAACTATTGCAAAATAATGTGTGTAACCAAAGGCGCTCCGTGCTAGCCGGCAAGCTTGGGCCCCAGGCCAGTAGGGGATCCGGAGGGCTGACAAAAGTTAAACTATGTACAACACTGGCTGTGTGCAAAGTTTGCAATGACACTACCAGTTACAAACCTCCCTAAGAGGAAAGTAGTGGATGATTAAATGTAAAGAAACAGGTCCAATGAAACAAGGAAAACGGACTGAAAATGAAGAGGAGCTATCAAGATAGTGGTAAGTTGAAAAGATAATAACAATTGCTGTAATTAAATACCGGAACTTCCACTGGCAATAAAATGTTTCTTTTGTTTACTTTGACATTTAACATGAGCTAACTTAGCTAACTAAGTTAGCAGAGCAGACTATGTGTCCAGCTTTGCTGGAGTCACCAGATGTCAACATGTTAGCTTAGCTAGCAGGCTGCTAATAATCCGCAAATTCAGAAAATGTTTCTTTTTCTGTGGTAAACTGATGAAAGCTATGTCCAACTAAGCTGACTGTCAAGCAAGGAATGCTAAGTTATAGAATTTAGATACGTATATAAGTGTAATATAAATTACTACAGTGTATTACAATAAGTTTTTCTGCAGTTTCGTGGGTATTTTATTGTATTTTCCATTTCTTAAGCATAACGGTTTTATGACACATACATTTTTATCTAGAGCCCCAACAGTCTCTGTGTGTAACAGTTGGACAAAAATTACAAAAATAAAGTCACTAAAGCACAGTGTAAGCTACTTAGTTGATTGTCCCCAGAGGGCAGTTCGGAATGTATAGAGCTCTCTAAGTAATTTTGTATTGATATCTGCATCGGATGTGAGCTGCCTGGATAAGTAAGGTGAGTGTTATCCAGTGTTGCTGTCAGTTGTTCTGGGATCCGCATTAAAACATTGAAAACCCAGAGCTCCATGCAAGTTGTCAGATGTCCATAAACAACCAAGTTATATTCAATACCAACTTTATTAAATTGAGGATAATACACATGATAATTGTGCGTAAACAATATGACATCTCTTCTTGTGTCTCCCCCCCTCAGGCATAAATACATCCAGGAACATACCTGCATGCAGGGAAGATAACTGAGCACATGTAGCCGTTTTACTTTCACTTTTGATTGGAAAACACATAGCTGCACCTACTTTAAATCTTTTAAATCTGTGTTCACCCTGTGCCTCTTCTTCTGAACCAAAACACTTTACCAAACTGTACATGCTTTCAAATATTATTTAAAACAATTGTGTTTCTTTTTAGTTGTTGTTGTTGTTGTTTAATCATGCATATTAAGAAACCTATATATTGATATTTTCCATAATTAATAGATCAACAATGAGCAGACCAGAAACCCTTGTGTCATTTTGGACACACGTCTGAAGTTTGAAAACCACAGAGCAAATGTAAAAACAAATACATCTCGAGGGTGCGACTCCCCCTCTCACTCTAGGCCTAAACTCAGCCTGTAGTGAGCTAAACCTCCACTCAAGGCATTTATTCTTACTTTAAACAGCAATCTTCATCTTAAAGAAGGTGAACAGTATAGTTCATGCACTTTGCACTTTTGCAACTACTACTTTATATACTTCAAACACAACCAATATGTTATTCTGCCAAAATGGTAGAATCCTCCATCTTGTTTGAACAGTGGCGTTGTGGTCATCCATTTTTCCTGCTTCAAATACATGTAAACAAGCTCATCATACAGAGCAATGGTCACATGAATTCGTGACATGTTTGTCACTCGGAGAGAAACCTCTGGAGATTAATCTCTTCAGCTTTCATAAGTGTTTGGGCTTGAGGTTTTGTCTTGTAAAGAATTAGCAGACTGGGATCTACCTCCTCAATGTTTCGTTGCTACACAAATAATGGTTCCTAAAAAACTATAAGAATAACAACAGTAGCTATTGAAACAGTAAGTATCAGATGTTTTTCCAGCTGCAGGATGCTAGCAAACCCGGACCCTTCAGGACCTGCAAAGAAGAGACCAGTTGTGAGGCATTATCTCATGTGTTATAGCAAAGCAGAATATCCCTTAAATTTCTAATAATTCACCACAGTGCCAATAAATCCCTGAGTTCAATAAACTGAAACTGCTGCCAACGTGTCTCGTTTGTGGTGAAGTAAAACAATTTGAATTGGCTAAGTTTTACTACACAGAACCCTGAAGACTTTGTTATCATTTTTTCGTCCTACCACTCAGCAAAACAGTGTTACAGTGGATTCAGGACAAATCCTTCTGCTGTCATGGTAATAAATCTAATGTTGATATGTTGAATGTTTTTGGTTTTGTTGGTAAATGTTCTACATGTTTTTAGTGCAAATGCAGTCTTTAATATGATATATCAAAATGACTGATCCACTTGTACCTGTCTGTCTGGCCTGGATCTATTTATTTTGTCCAATCTTACATCCATCATCCACATCTTCCATCCATCCATTATCTGTAACCTCTTATCCTGTTCAGGGTCACGTAAAGCTGAAATCCATCTTCTACAAGTCCTGCTTTTCTCTACCTGCCCACATCTACGCAGATGTCCTCAGACTGTTTTCCTTCCTCTGATCCATGTGCACACCTGTTCCCATTTCTCGTATTTGCCTCCAGTCATTTACCAGCTTGTAAATGTTTGATCTTTTGAGTTTGCTGTTGGCCTCTTTTGCCTGCTCATCTGAGCTTCCAGTTATAAAATCTAATGAACTTATAGTTATGTTGCCCAAAATCACAAATTTGCTTTCAGTGGCTTTACGATTGGTACAACATACAACATTCTTCAGGACTCTGTTTGAAATGCCGTTTTGCAAGTACAGTAATTCTTGGTTTTAATCTCATACTTTACCAGTTTAAATAAATTAATTTCATCAGGCCTGGCTGCTTCATCTGTCTATACTCACTCCCTCTCTGCCTGTTGCTTCTTCTTTTGATACTGTAATGCTGCTATTTTTACGCCTCCAATCCACAGTAATTAAAAGATGTCAGTACTTCCTCAACTACTAAAAACTAGGCAGTTCAAATCCAATGAAAAGACTGAATTTACCTTCATCAACCTTAAGATCGAAAGAACAGTAGAGCTTAGAAGGAGCTTGTTTCACACGTTCTGTGTTGCTGTATGAAATTTCACACTCGTATCTTCCAGTGTCATTGATGGTGACATTCTTCAGAATCAACGAAAAATCTCCATCCGTCATCTGTGGGTCTCTCAGCTCAACTCGGCCCACAAAATCCTCATGCTGGTAGTATTCAACAGGCCGTTTCTCTCGATAGAAGTAGACATAGTGATCTGATCTCAGGTCTGGTTTTAACCACTTCACCGCTTCAATGGGGTAATGTGTATGTCCGAGACATTTCAGTAAAACATTTTGTCCAGATTGTGCTTGTACCTTCAGTGGATCTAAATAAAAACAGAAAAAAATAATTCAGTAAAGACATTTAGAGTGAAAGAGCAGGAACACAGTAGTAACAAGTTACCTCTAGGTTGGACTACTGTAATTCCCTACTTTCAGGATGCCCCAGTAACTCCCTAAAGAGCCTGCAATTAATCCAAAATGCTGCAGCAAGAGTGCTGACTGGAACTAGCAAGAGAGATCATATTTCACCTTCACTAGCTTCTCTCCATTGGCTTCCCATTAAATGTAGAATAGAATTTAAAACCCTGCTTCTTACATATAAAGCTCTGAATGGTCAGGTTCCATCATGTATAGAAGACCTCATAGCACCATATCATCCCAGTAGACCACTTCGATCTCAGAATGCAGGCCTACTTGTGGTTCCCAGAATTTCCAAAGATAGAATGGGAGGTAGAGCCTTTAGCTATCAAGCTCCTCTCCTGTGGAACCAGCTCCCAGTTCAGATTCAGGAAGCAGACACCCTCTCTACTTTTAAGTCTAGGCTTAAAACCTTCCTCTTTAATAAAGCATATAGTTAGTTATAGTTATGCTGCCATAGGCTTAGACTGCTGGGGGACCCACCCTCCAATGCACTGAGCTACTTTCCTCCTCTTGACCATCTCTCCTCTCCTCTCACCCCACAATTGTCACCACTGTATGTCATTAACTCTGTGTGTTCTCTCCCGTAGTTGTCTTTGTCCTCCTCTGTCCCCCTCTCTGTCCCTTTCTGCAGGTGTCCCCCGGCTTTGAAGCTGTGTGTCTTCCAGCGTGCAGCTACTGGTCCTACCAATCTGCCCGATGTTTTGCTGTTGCTTTTTGTTGCTCTGTTCTTTTCTCTCTCCACTTTCCACTCAACCCAACCGGTCAAGGCAGATGGCCGTCCACCCTGAGCCTGGTTCTGCTGGAGGTTTCTTCCGTTAAAGGGAGTTTTTCCTCTCCACTGTTGCCTATGGCTTGCTCCAGGGGGAATTGTTGGGTTCTCTTTATATATCTTTATAATCTTGACTTTATTCTGTAAAGTGCCCTGAGATGACTTTGTTGTGAATTGGCGCTATATAAATAAAGTTGAATTGAATTGAATTGAACAAGTCACTAACAAATTAAACTATTGCCAAATAATGTGTGTAACCAAAGGCGCTCCGTGCTAGCCGGCAAGCTTGGGCCCCAGACCAGTAGGGGAATCCTGAGGGCTGACAAAAGTTAAACTATGTACAACACTGGCTGTGTGCAAAGTTTGCAATGACACTACCAGTTACACACCTCCCTAAGAGGAAAGTAGTGGATGATAAAATGTAAAGAAACAGGTCTAATGAAACAAGGAAAACGGACTGAAAATGAAGAGGAGCTATCAAGATAGTGGTAAGTTGAGAAGATAATAACAATTGCTGTAATTAAATACCAGAACTTCCACTGGAAATAAAATGTTTCTTTTGTTTACTTTGACATTTAACATGAGCTAACTTAGCTAACTAAGTTAGCAGAGCAGACTATGTGTCCAGCTTTGCTGGAGTCACCAGATGTCAGCTTGTTAGCTTAGCTAGCAGGCTGCTAATAATTCGCTAATTCAGAAAATGTTTCTTTTTCTGTGGTAAACTGATGAAAGCTATGTCCAACTAAGCTGACTGTCAAGCAAGGAATGCTAAGTTATAGAATTTCTATACGTATATAAGGTCTCTAAGTAATTTTGTATCGATTTCTGCATTGGATGTGAGCTGCCTGTATAAGTAAGGTGAGTGTATATTCAATACCAACTTTATTAAATTGAGGATAATACATATTATAATTGTGTGTAAACAATATGACATCTCTTCTTGTGTCTCCCCCCTTCAGACATAAATATATCCAGGGTCCAGATGACCGTGCACATGTAGCTGTTTTACTTTCACTTTTGATTGGAAAATACATAGCTGCACCGACTTTAAATCTTTAAAGTCTGTTTTCACCCAAGCACATTTGAACCCAAACACTTTACAAAACTGTACATGCTTTCAAATATTAAAAAAACAATTGTGTTTCTTTTTGATTGTTGTTGTTGTTGTTGTTTAACCATGTGTATTAAGAAACAATTATATTGATATTTTCCAGAATTAGTAGATCCATCAAAACATAATTATCAAATGTTTTCATAACTATTTAATCAATTTAGTCTGTTTATTAACCAGAACTAGTGAAATAAATAAAAGTCAAAGACTGTTTGTTGAGGAAAACATTGATGTGGACCAGACACAACGTAGAATTATGGTCCCATTACAGTTGATCTGTCAGCATTAAAAACATTTGCCCACATTAACACTTACCTCCACAGGCAGCCGTTATGATCCCTTGTACTATTAGCGTGAAAAAAACAGATTTGAAATAATGCATAATGGAGGAGCACCAGACTCTGCCCAGCGATCTCTAGCACTGGAAGAATGCTAAGTGCATCCAAGTCTTTTCCTAGCTTCATCTATCGCTTATGTCATAGTCCCTCCCACTGTTTATGTTAAAAGCAGACTTAGTATAGTAAATTAATAAGTAAATAAATAAAGTAAGTCTGAAAGAAATAATGGAATTTCAAAAGGAATTTGACAAAGCAATTTTAAAAGAGCAATAAACATCTGGGTTAAAAATACAGGTTTTAAAAAGACAACTTCCTGTTCCATCTGCTGCATTTCATTTTCCGTTTATCTTTTAGCTGTTTTTTTCTTAAGCTTTTCTGTGACATTTTTGCCTTTGAGTTGTAAATGGTTGCAAATAGATGCAGCGTGCTCTGATAAGTCGACATTGCGGTCATGGCTGCCGATGTTAAGAGACGGAGGTAGTAGAGATAATGGGTGGGACAGACTAACTGGTGCACTGCAGCTGCTCTTGTTACATTAAAAGTGTGCGATGATTAAACTATCTATGAGGACCCAGAGGAGATGGACGCTTCCCAGGAGTTTTCCCGGTGATATCCATTTCACCACGTTGCTTACAACATGATAACACTAAGGAAGTTACATTTTTAGCCGTGTGAGTGTGTGTTTTTGTAAGATGTGTGATCTTTTTACAGTTTTCCTGCTCAGATTGAACGGCAGATTCTTTCTTCTGCTGAAATGTAATGTTAATTTTAAACACCAGGAGTGATTTGACATTTATTTTTTCATTTATTGAGCTCTGGTGTGTACTTTTTATAAGTGTACTGTAAATCACAGCCAACACATCCTGTTGAAAATAATTAGATACAATTCTATATTATGCCACTTGTTTTACATGATGAAAGTAATGGAAACAGAACTAAAAGGAAATTGATCTGCTTTCTGCTTTTGCCAACCACAGTCAGAGTGATAGTGATGTGTGTGGGGAAAGTTTAAAGGAGTCCTCTTCTGGTGGCAGCTGTCAAAATATCAGATTTCAAATGGAGCAAAATAGTTTCAACCTTAAACTGCTGCCACGCTGACCCCAGTCCACATTAATACCACCACGTGGTGTTGCATTTTTCCTGGAAGTCATGTTGGCTTCATAGTAAGTGTGACCACCAGACGCCAGCAGAGAGCTGAGTAACAACACACAGCAGTTAGTGCACACTGGCTGTTTGGAGTTGTAGAAAAAAAGAAATAAATGTAAATACAATTAATGAATAATGATAAAACAGAGCAGGATGACTATTAAATATATTGCACATCTGATCAAAATATATTTCAAAGCGTGTGTATGTGTGAGGAGAGACGGGTGGGGTTACTGTGAGTTCAGGAGTCTGATGGCATGAGGGATGAAGCTATTACAGAACCTCGTTATCTTCTGCAGAACCATGAGAGTGAATGGAGTCTCTGATGATATTCCAGGCTATGGTCAGACAGCATTTGTGCACCTTGTCCTCACCACTCTGCACAAATTTGATAACAGAAGATGTGCAGCTACAAAAGCAGATGTAGCTGATCAGCAAGCTCTCTGTCATGGGAGGGGGGGAGGTGTACTCTCCTTATCTGGCACAAGAGGTGCAAGCGCTGCTGAGCCCGTTTAACCAGATTCAGTAATACACACTGATTAAGTTTATACTGCACCGTACAAATCAGGTAAAATCCTACTACAGCAAAACAGTACATTAGTATTGTTAGTAGAATATGCTTAATTAATAACGGTAAAAGTAATAATGGCCTCTGTGACCTTCATAAAATATTAAATAATAGGTTACTGTACATTATTGCTTACATTTAATGCATGAGTGCACACGAAGCATTCACATGTTGTACCTGGTACATCTGGTTTTAATGATGTCAAAATCCAGATGTTTACAGCATGTGGAAGATAAACCTGACAAAAATTCTTCTGCACTAATTTATTAATTTTTTTCCCTGTCCAATTATTTCTGTGAAATAAATGATCATTTTACTTTGCTTGGCCTCGAACCAGAGAAATCAGAGAAGACTTGACACAATATCAAGAAACACCCAAAAACACCAAACGTGTACCAGAAGTAGTTGTTGTGGAAAGACGTGAACATATAAACTTTGTTAAACAAAAGAACACCACTAAAAACGTTCAGACCTTTTAGTAAACTTATAAGGAGAAAATAAACTGTAGACATCAATTATATAAATACACATTCACACACACACACACAAATATATATATATATATATATATATATATATATATATATATATATATATATTTAAATATAATATACTTCTGCTTCACGACATTGAGTATATAGTAGCAGATGTAATGAAAAATCAAGGCACACACTCTGCTGAAGAGTTGAAGGTTTTATAAGCACATATATACACATACAAAGAAGCAGTGGGCATCGTGGCTACAACTGTGCAGGTAACTACATGATAAGTATGTCACCGTAGTGACTCTTACATAGCATGTTGCTAGTAAAACAAAGTGATGTTAGCAGGAGACTTAGCAGGTTGACAACATCAACACGTGGGTTAAATAAAAGAACAAATTGGCTTAAGTCTCCAAACAGGTGAGCAGGTGAGTAGGTCTACATGAGGAAGCTGTGAAAGGCCAAATGTAGAAACAGACGGGGCTAAAGAGGTTATGGCTGACCAGCTTTGGAAAGAAATGATTCAAACATTCATTTCTAGAAGAGCAACAGGCAGGTTTGACTTGAACCGCACATCCTCTACACCCACCTACAGAGAGGAAGTGGACTCATATCAGTAAATGGTAAAATGGACACAGCATCTCTTCAATGGCTGCTCTGTAAGTACAACATATCCTGTTCAATTAACTGTCTACAGCTTTTCTGCCGAGGTGGCAAACAGCACAAAGATTTAGGGATCAGTGTGAGCATAACATTTTAATTCCAAAGTCCTGAATGTTTCATCACTTTGCTGTGATGCAGCCAGTAACAGCTGGAAATCACAATGTGCTTCATCATGTCTCTTAAAACTTTAATTTCTTCCAGTGCATTATGTTTTTTTCAGAATTATAATGAGGATTAATGAGTTGAAAATATGGTGATACTGAACATATTACTATCTGGTTTTGCTGTACAGCAGTTAAATGAAGCATTAATACAGTTCTTATTCCTCCACACTGGCGACAGCCGTGGCCAGGGACGTTCTGTTTTGGGGATTTCTGTGTCCCATTCTCATGAACATACTAATTTATTTACAACTTTAATTGAATTTCTTCAAAAGTGGCTCTTCTTGGACACAAGGATGAACGGATTAGATTTGATGGTCAAAGGTAGCTGTGATCTCACGTCCAGCACATTGTTGTGACCGTCATATCTCGATCAGCTGTAAAGAACTTTTTGGCAGAATCATCCACTTGAACTGATTAGAAAATACGTTTTAACAGACATGTATGTAAACCGGTTGGTGGAGGAACAGCAAGGCAGCAATTTCTAGTTATTGGTTGTGTTCTGACTCTCACAGGACTTTGATTAAGCTTAGAGAAAAACAGTCGTCTAGCTAAAGCAAAAGGCTTTTGTTGTTCTCCATAACCTTTAAACATAACCACAATCCCACTCTAACCTTAACCAAAGTGCTTTTCTTGCCTAAATCTAACCACTCAGAGGACCCTGGAGTCAAATTCAGGTCTGTGGTGTGAAATACCTGTGCATGCACTTTGCTTTAAGCCCATCGTATTTTTATGATAAATACTTTCTACATTGGTGAAATCCACATTTAGTGACGGACAGGATGCTTCAAGTACAAACTTAGAACAAAAAGTAAAGTACATAACTTCAGGATTAAATGATAATCACACCTGTCATAACCTGCATTATTAAACAACTCTGACAAAGAAATATTTTTGAGACATGTCCCTTTTAAGAATACAGTTCATACCATTTTTCTGCGATTGCATGTACATTACATGTGAACAGAAGCAGCTGTCAGATGTTTCTGAGCCACCACATTTAAAACCTGTTTTACATCTCATCTCATAAAGTACACACTTTTTTTATGTGTCGATGTTTCGTGAGTTCTGCTGTTATTGGTATGAGTTTTTCTGCCCAGATTGTTTCAGTTCTCTGAAGCTGACTTGTCTCATTTCTCTCCAGTTGTGACCCTGCTGCTGTGCTGCAGGACAAACCAAGGTTAGTGATGTTCTCTCATGATATAAAACTTTGGGACAAAACTGAATGTTCCCACCCAAAACACAACCCATCACAGCTCTTCACTAAATCTATTCTACCCTGCAGCGATTGCAATAACCAATGGAAAGTTATCCCATCGTTTAGGATTCTACACGAGCTATGAAGATGCTGCCATGCAGGATTTGATTTTATTGAACTGTTTAATCACTTTAATAGTTACAGATTAATTGTCTATTAATCAGTCAGAGTAATTTGCATTGTTCTATTTTAGTTTGTTTTTAGTTTTTGTTTTGTTTTGTTATTTATTTTTTAAACAATAAAATTATTTTTTTGAAAAAGTCTCCTTTTAAGAGGCTGTGAAAGGTCAGGAATTTGTAACCATGTTTGTGTTAGTATTACTGTATATAAATAAGGAATAAAAGAAAATACTTAACAATCCACAAATCACAGAATAGAATGTGGTTCAATTGCTAACGCTCAACAGACTTCAGCAAACATAAAAACTGGATGGAAAAGAATCCAAACGAGGTTCTGAAACTCAGCTACTGAAAGTGGAGACTAAAAACTAAACTTCATCCACTTGACAGTCAACCAGACTGATGTATCTCTTTTGACACATTGTGTAACCACTTCCTTCATTTAAAAGTATTTTTAGAGGTCGGGATGTAAAGCAGTGCATTAATTCCCTTTAAGCTTTAACAGGAAACAGGAAAGTTTGTTAAACCTCATTCTTTGATGTTTTCTCAGTGGTTCATTAGTAACAACTGGGCCCAGAGTTCAAAGTCCTTAAAACTGAGGGTTCGTTACTGTTTGTCTGTGCTGTGGTGGTCAGTTACTAAGTGCTCTCTGCTGCTTTGTGGGAGACATTTCACTTCAACAATCAACATTTAAATAACTGTATTTAAGGAATTGCATTTTCTTAAAAAAGTTTTTTCTCACCCTAAAAATGAAATCGCACTCAATTAAGGCTAATAAAAGTAAAGAATTATCAGAACTCTGTCCTTCTGATATCTCCTTCATCCCTGACTGGATGCCCTTAGAAGTTGTAAATCACTACACACTTAAAGGTTGTAATTTTTCCAAAAATGTTATAAACTTCCCGCAGAAATCAATTTTGTTATCTGGCAGTTCTAGTCCTGCTCCTTGGTTCTCCCATCTCACCTTTCACTTACTGAGACCACACTCATGATATTTACTGTTGTGTTTTGTGGATTTGCTATGATAATGATTTGCTTTGTTTAATGTTTGGTGTGTCTTCACCTCTGTCTGGGCCTTACAAGCAGTAGAAAATAAATGTATTTTAAATTCCCCACAGGCTTTTTGACTGTGAGTCCCAGCAGCTCTCAGCTGTTTGAAGGAGAGTTTGTCTCTCTGAGCTGTGAGGAGGACGACAGCTCTGCTGGATGGACACTGAGGAGGAACACAAGCAAACACACCAGAACTAAATGTGGAGACTGGGGAAAACCAGCTGGTTCTTCCTGTAACATCAGCCACATTGTCCCATTGGACAGTGGAGTTTACTGGTGTGAGTCCAGAGAGGGATCAACCAGTAACAGCATCAACATCACTGTCACTGGTAAGATCAGACTGTGGAGTTAGTGTTGATGAAGCTGTGTGGAAATGGATGAAATGCTGTAGTTTGTCTCTGTGTTGAGGTGGAGCAGTGATCCTGCAGAGTCCTGTCCTCCCTGTGATGGAGGGACATAATGTCTCTCTGCACTGTCAAACAAAGAGCCCTGCCTCCAAGCTCCCAGCTGATTTCTATAAAGATGGCTCCCTCATCAGGACTGAGCCTACAGGTCACATGACCATCCACCATGTTACCAAGTCTGATGAAGGCCTCTACAAGTGTCACATCAGCAGTCATGGAGAGTCTCCACCCAGCTGGATCTACGTCACAGGTAAGAAGATCCTTTTGCATCAGATTTTTCCAAAAACAAGAAGCAGGTACTTTCCCCAGGGGGAAAAGGTTCATCCATCACTCTCTAGCAGGGTCCTGGAAAGCAAATTAGTCTGTTGACATATAAAAAGAGAAATTTCCCATTTACAGTCTCTGCAGAAATTAACAAAACAGTCAACAGTGAAGTTTGTCATCAGTGAACCACAAAACCTTTCAGGCTGCTCCATCCTGAATACTGTCAGCAACAAAGTAAAAGAATTTTAAACAAGCAGTATAAAGAAATACAGTAGTAAATGTATGTGAACAATCAGCAATGTTCGTAAACCCTCAATCCAGAGCTGAGGTTGCTCCAGAATCACCCAACAGAAAGAAGTACCTCAAAAGGTTCCTGTTCAGTGGAAGGTTCCTGTAGTGAACATTTACCCTTATTTGAGGACCTATTTAATCTTGATGTTCACCAGGTCGGATTCTTTTGTCAAGTAATCCTATGACACTCCCACCTGCCTCCGCAGCCTCTGCCCCTGACTCCACTCCCCACCAGCTTGTGGTCAGTGTGGTTCTCCATCTATTGGTGCTTTGTCTGTACTTCATCTCCACTGTCCTCATGGTGTATTTGTATCGACACACATGCACAGGTAACACTGAATAATTCATCGATCTTACAATCCAGCTCAGCTGTTCTAACAGAACTCCGTATGTGTTAAAGATTGATAAATGTATTTTTTCTTTCCAACCTGCTCTGATTTTAGTAAAACACTTGCCCGTTACCGTGGAGATTTCCTCACCAATCTCGGTTGACCAGGGACTAATTGATTGCGATGATGTCATAGTTGCTGTCACAACAGAGCATCACTTCTGAGTTTAATTGACATAAGTGGAAAGACTTTTTCACTCAGGTTTTTCTGAAGGGCCGACACATCTGGACAGCACCCAATGTCTTTACAATTAGAAATGTTGTTAATTTAATACAAATTTATGTGTTATACCCAAAGCCCAAGAAGAAAAAAAACAATTAATTTAAAAGATAAAAATGATAGAAAAAAGTATAGCATCGGGTGATTATTTGAGAACATGCTGTGATTCCTGCTCTGACCAGGCAGATTTGTCCCTTTTTTAATGTGATATAAAAAGTTTTGCATCTAATAATAGAAATGACACTGTGTTGAAACTGATACCAATCCTGAGACATCTGAAACTGCAACAAGGAACCTCATGTGCTCTCTGTTTTGCTTGTTTTGAACTGCAGTTTGTACTGCTTTTTTGAAATGTATAATGTTTTATTAGTCAAATTATACTCAGAAAAGAAACTGTACCATCAAATAAATATAATGGAGTAAAAAATACGAATGTTGTGGAGCAGAAGTATATAGTAGCAGATGTAATGAAAAATCAAGGCACACACTCTGCTGAAGATTTAAAGGTTTTATAAGCACATATATACACATACAAAGAAGCAGTGGGCATCGTGGCTACAACTGTGCAGGTAATTACATGATAAGTATGTCACCGTAGTGACTCTTACATAGCATGTTGCTAGTAAAACATGTAAGTGATGTTAGCAGGAGACTTAGCAGGTTGACAACATCAACACGTGGGTTAAATAAAAGAACAAATTGGCTTAAGTCTCCAAACAGGTGAGCAGGTGAGTAGGTCTACATGAGGAAGCTGTGAAAGGCCAAATGTAGAAACAGACGGGGCTAAAGAGGTTATGGCTGACCAGCTTTGGAAAGAAATGATTCAAACATTCATTTCTAGAAGAGCAACAGGCAGGTTTGACTTGAACCGCACATCCTCTACACCCACCTACAGAGAGGAAGTGGACTCATATCAGTAAATGGTAAAATGGACCCAGCATCTCTTCAATGGCTGCTCTGTAAGTACAACATATCCTGTTCAATTAACTGTCTACAGCTTTTCTGCCGAGGTGGCAAACAGCACAAAGATTTAGGGATCAGTGTGAGCATAACATTTTAATTCCAAAGTCCTGAATGTTTCATCACTTTGCTGTGATGCAGCCAGTAACAGCTGGAAATCACAATGTGCTTCATCATGTCTCTTAAAACTTTAATTTCTTCCAGTGCATTATGTTTTTTTCAGAATTATAATGAGGATTAATGAGTTGAAAATATGGTGATACTGAACATATTACTATCTGGTTTTGCTGTACAGCAGTTAAATGAAGCATTAATACAGTTCTTATTCCTCCACACTGGCGACAGCCGTGGCCAGGGACGTTCTGTTTTGGGGATTTCTGTGTCCCATTCTCATGAACATACTAATTTATTTACAACTTTAATTGAATTTCTTCAAAAGTGGCTCTTCTTGGACACAAGGATGAACGGATTAGATTTGATGGTCAAAGGTAGCTGTGATCTCACATCCAGCACATTGTTGTGACCTTCATATCTCGATCAGCTGTAAAGAACTATTTGGCAGAATCATCCACTTGAACTGATTAGAAAATACGTTTTAACAGACATGTATGTAAACCGGTTGGTGGAGGAACAGCAAGGCAGCAATTTCTAGTTATTGGTTGTGTTCTGACTCTCACAGGACTTTGATTAAGCTTAGAGAAAAACAGTCTACTGGCTAAAGCAAAAGGCTTTTGTGGTTCTCCATAACCTTTAAACATAACCACAATCCCACTGTAACCTTAACCAAAGTGCTTTTCTTGCCTAAATCTAACCACACAGAAGACCCTGGAGTCAAATTCAGGTCTGTGGTGTAAAAAAGCTGTGCATGCACTTTGCTTTAAACCCACCTGATCACCATTTATAATCATCCGATTTTTACGATGAATACTTTCTACATTGGAGAAATCTACATTTAGTGATGGACAGGAACTTGGCAAAGTCAATTTCAAACTTAAAACATATAGTAACGTGCAGTACTTAAGTTTCAAATCATAATTACACATTTCAAATTCTGCAGTTGGAAATAACTTTGTCAAAGAAATATTTTTTTAACAGCTTCCTTCTAAGATTACATTTCATAGCAGTTTTCTGCGATGGCAAATAATTAAATTATATAACATGTGAACAAAAGCAGCTGTCAAACTTGTTTATGAGCCACCGGCGTTAAAATCAGTTTTACACATCGCGCATAAAGTACAGAATGTACTGTGTAAAGACACCTTCTCTGCTGTCTTTATCAATTTCATGTAGTTGCTCACCATGAAAGGTCTTTATGTTTGCAGCTGATTACTATTAAATTATCAATTAATCTCTTAAATTGTTTTTTGACTGTTGCTCCTGTGAAAGAGTTACATTCCAACGGGGCTTCTTTTACATATAGACTGTAAACATTTTATTATTGTTATTATTATTAGTAGTAGTAGTATTATCACGTTATTTACTTTGTATCTAAATAATTTCAATGGTTGTTTTTTTTCAATGTAATAAATGCATTAATCATGAGGTTTATTTATACTAAAATCACATTACCTGGACTCAGGTGCTCTATTAAAAATATATGATTTCTGAAAGCTGTTGCCTGCACATGTGATGTTTAAGTAATTTTAAAAAGAGTGAAGACTTGTGCAGTAACTGGGGAAAACTGTCTGTGTTTATAATTTATTAATTTGCTTTTAGAAGATGTATTTTCAGTTTTGCATAAAAGTCTTTGTTGAACATTTTCGTGAAAACAATTGTTGTTTCTTTTTATGTGTCGATGTTTCGTGAGTTCTGCTGTTATTGGTATGAGTTTTTCTGCCCAGATTGTTTCAGTTCTCTGAAGCTGACTTGTCTCATTTCTCTCCAGTTGTGACCCTGCTGCTGTGCTGCAGGACAAACCAAGGTTAGTGATGTTCTCTCATGATATAAAACTTTGGGACAAAACTGAATGTTCCCACCCAAAACACAACCCATCACAGCTCTTCACTAAATCTATTCTACCCTGCAGCGATTGCAATAACCAATGGAAAGTTATCCCATCGTTTAGGATTCTACACGAGCTATGAAGATGCTGCCATGCAGGATTTGATTTTATTGAACTGTTTAATCACTTTAATAGTTACAGATTAATTGTTCTATTTTAGTTTGTTTTTAGTTTTTGTTTTGTTTTGTTATTTATTTTTTAAACAATAAAATTATTTTTTTGAAAAAGTCTCCTTTTAAGAGGCTGTGAAAGGTCAGGAATTTGTAACCATGTTTGTGTTAGTATTACTGTATATAAATAAGGAATAAAAGAAAATACTTAACAATCCACAAATCACAGAATAGAATGTGGTTCAATTGCTAACGCTCAGCAGACTTCAGCAAACATAAAAACTGGATGGAAAAGAATCCAAACGAGGTTCTGAAACTCAGCTACTGAAAGTGGAGACTAAAAACTAAACTTCATCCACTTGACAGTCAACCAGACTGATGTATCTCTTTTGACACATTGTGTAACCACTTCCTTCATTTAAAAGTATTTTTAGAGGTCGGGATGTAAAGCAGTGCATTAATTCCCCTTAAGCTTTAACAGGAAACAGGAAAGTTTGTTAAACCTCATTCTTTGATGTTTTCTCAGTGGTTCATTAGTAAAAACAGGGCCCAGAGTTCAAAGTCCTTAAAACTGAGGGTTCGTTACTGTTTGTCTGTGCTGTGGTGGTCAGTTACTAAGTGCTCTCTGCTGCTTTGTGGGAGACATTTCACTTCAACAAGCAACATTTAAATAACTGTATTTAAAGAATTGCATTTTCTTAAAAAAGTTTTTTTCTCACCCTAAAAATGAAATCGCACTCAATTAAGGCTAATAAAAGTAAAGAATTATCAGAACTCTGTCCTTCTGATATTTCCTTCATCCATGACTGGATGCCCTTAGAAGTTGTAAATCACTACACACTTAAAGATTGTAATTTTTCCAAAAATGTTATAAACTTCCCGCAGAAATCAATTTTGTTATCTGGCAGTTCTAGTCCTGCTCCTTGGTTCTCCCATCTCACCTTTCACTTACTGAGACCACACTCATGATATTTACTGTTGTGTTTTGTGGATTTGCTATGATAATGATTTGCTTTGTTTAATGTTTAGTGTGTCTTCACCTCTGTCTGGGCCTTACAAGCAGTAGAAAATAAATGTATTTTAAATTCCCCACAGGCTTTTTGACTGTGAGTCCCAGCAGCTCTCAGCTGTTTGAAGGTGATTCTGTCTTTCTGAGCTGTGAGGAGGACGACAGCTCTGCTGGATGGACACTGAGGAGGAACACAAGCAAACACACCAGAACTAAATGTGGAGACTGGGGAAAACCAGCTGGTTCTTCCTGTAACATCAGCCACATTGTCCCATTGGACAGTGGAGTTTACTGGTGTGAATCCAGAGAGGGATCAACCAGTAACAGCATCACCATCACTGTCACTGGTAAGATCAGACTGTGGAGTTAGTGTTGATGAAGCTGTGTGGAAATGGATGAAATGCTGTAGTTTGTCTCTGTGTTGAGGTGGAGCAGTGATCCTGCAGAGTCCTGTCCTCCCTGTGATGGAGGGACATGATGTCTCTCTGCACTGTCAAACAAAGAGGCCTCCCTTCAAGCTCCCAGCTGATTTCTATAAAGATGGCTCCTTCATCAGGACTGAGCCTACAGGTCACATGACCATCCACAACGTTACCATGTCTGATGAAGGCCTCTACAAGTGTCACATCAGCAGTCATGGAGAGTCTCCACCCAGCTGGATCTACGTCACAGGTAAGAAGATCCTTTTGCATCAGATTTTTCCAAAAACAAGAAGCAGGTACTTTCCCCAGGGGGAAAAGGTTCATCCATCACTCTCTAGCAGGGTCCTGGAAAGCAAATTAGTCTGTTGACATATAAAAAGAGAAATTTCCCATTTACAGTCTCTGCAGAAATTGACAAAACAGTCAACAGTGAACTTTGTCATCAGTGAACCACAAAACCTTTCAGGCTGCTCCATCCTGAATACTGTCAGCAACAAACTAAAGAATTTTAAACAAGCAGTATAAAGAAATACAGTAGTAAATGTATGTGAACAATCAGCAATGTTCGTAAACCCTCAATCCAGAGCTGAGGTTGCTCCAGAATCACCCAACAGAAAGAAGTACCTCAAAAGGTTCCTGTTCAGCGGAAGGTTCCTGTAGTGAACATTGATCCTTATTTGAGGACCTATTTAATCTTGATGTTCACCAGGTCGGATTGTTTCTTCAAGTAATCCTATGACACTCCCACCTGCCTCCGCAGCCTCTGCCCCTGACTCCACTCCCCACCAGCTTGTGGTCAGTGTGGTTCTCCATCTATTGGTGCTTTGTCCGTACTTCATCTCCACTGTCCTCATGGTGTATTTGTATCGACAAACATGCACAGGTAACACTGAATAATTCATCGATCTTACAATCCATCTCAGCTGTTCTAACAGAACTCCTTATGTGTTAAAGATTGATAAATGTATTTTTTCTTTCCAACCTGCTCTGATTTTAGTAAAACACTTGCCCGTTACCGTGGAGATTTCCTCACCCACCGTGGTTGACCAGGTTTGCGATGATGTAATTGTCGTTGTGACAACAGGGCATCACTTCGGAGCTCAACAGACATAAGAGGAAAAACGTTGTCACTCTGGTTTTTTTGGTGCACCGACACATCTGGACTACACCCAAAGTCTTTACAATTAGAAATGTTGTTAACTTAATACAAAATTATTTATTGTACCCAAAACCTAAGAAGAAGAAAACCAATTAATTTAAAAAATAGAAATTTTGACTAAAGTATAATAAAAGGTCAGCATTTGAGAACATGCTGTGATTCCTGCTCTGGCCAACCGTTTTCTTTGGCCTTTACCAGTTCCACATTTGAGTCATTCTTGGGGTCAGATTAAGGAGCTCTAGAGCATAACATGGTGCCTGCTCTTAGGGTTGGTACTGTAAGGCTACCCTAAATTATGAATTGGCTTTGAAGAAGGAGGACGAGGGCCCAAGGGATTGTAATTGCAAACACTTTACAATACAGTGCTGTGGAGCACCAGCATGACTCGGCCTTGGGCGGAAAAGCGGGCAAAGACCATTTGTCTGGTCTCTTTTTATCTGAAGATGTTGATAATCGTTTGGTCAAGTTGAATTGAACTCCAGTAGTCATTGTTGCAGTATATTTGTGCAGGTCACACTTGGGTCTAGTTCAAACAAACAAATTGAGACCCTCTACTCGATTTGGTCTCGGGCCCCGTCCCAAATGAACACTGGAGGGTTAACTTGTGGTAAGAATGTGGACAGACCTTGACCTGAACCAAACCCATTTAGCTAAACAGGTGATTGAAAGCAGACCTTCTTTAGTGTGAAGGTGTGTTGTATTTTCAAGCGTACTCAGAATTCTGTTGCTTGGTACACGTATATTGCCCAGATAATCACCATTTTTATTAGCAAATGACAATTGTGCAGTTGTAAAAAACTAAAAGACTTCACTCATAAGAATGTTCAAAGGTTAGGAATAGTATCTTCTTCCTGTTAACTTTGGTGTTCCCTGCCCAGATCCATTTAAACCCACATCCTTGTCCCCTCTTCTCTTTAAGGGTCCAATCTGACTGTAGGTATTGTCTTCTGATCTTAGCATTTCTACAGATTTGGTACGAGTTGAGCTTTGGCACCTTTTATCATCAGCTTTTATCATCCCTGTCAGGATGCTCACCACTCTGACACTAAATGGCCCAAACTTTTGTCAGATTTTGTTCTTTTTCACCCAAATTAAATTTTATTTACTTACAAATTTTTATTTTTCTTAAAAAAAAAAAAAAAGCGAGTGAAAAATGTTTGGAGTTGTGTCTTGGAGTTTGCGTGTGTATATCTAGAACGCTTCCCTTTTCATTCTTCTCAGGGAAAATTAAGTAAAGGAGTTGCGAGCGTCTGGGTGCTGAATTTTATTACTTTTAACTGCATCATTTTCTAAACTAAATGTCACTCTCCAAGGAGGAAGAAGGAAATATCAATGTCGTTTGGCATTTTTCCAGCCCCCTTTTTCTCATTCTTTGCATACAATTCATTGATATAATGCCAAGAGAGAAGCTGGAATGTGTGCAGGTGTAAAACTGTCAAATGTAAAGCTCATCATCTTATTATCTCTCTTTGTCAAAGATAAAATAAAGGTTATGTCATTAGATCCACTGAAGGCAGAGAAGGTGTTTCAAGACACCGAGTAGCCTTCAATAGTAGAGTTTCAAAGGTTTAACCAAGATCTCATGGAGCTTTGTAGATATAACATTATGCCTAAATAACTGTAAGAAGTCTGTTTTATAAATATTAAAAAAACAATGTATGTTTTGTGAGAGAAATCACAGTTTAGACGAATTTCATAAAATGAAAGCAAAACAATTTTCACAGTTTTCTATTGCTTTTCTTTTGTATGTGCCTCCTACTGCACATGTGCTGCTGCCATGGCTCACATGATTAATTTACCATAAACGTATGGCACAATTAGGACTTATTATAATGAAACGATTTGACACAAAATAACAACAATCATAAATAATAACAACAACTTACTTAAATATCTAAGGCTGTGTTTGCTCTTACATTGCCGGTATAAATGATTCATGGAGTTTGCATGTTGTCCCCGTGCTTGTGTGGATTTCTTCCAGCTACTTCAGTTTCCTCTGACAGTCCAAAGACAGGCATGTTCGGTTAACTGGCATAAATGTCCCCTGATTTATTTACTACTCCCCTTTTATTTTGGCCCTAACCCTGACCTAACCTACCTCTGATGTTTTTGTGCCTAACAAACTGCTGTGTTTGCACTGTTTAAATGTCACCTTTTAAAAAAAAAGTGTGAATCTGGGTGCCATTGTGGCCTTATTGTAAGCAATGGTATCCACCATTTTGTCAAGTGTGATGCAGAAGCGATTCAATTTAAAGAGGCAGTTGTTAACAAACTGGGAACCAACTAGGGACAAATGAGGGAATTAGATTTAGAGGACTTTTGCCAAATTAGATCTTGATAAAATATGTATGTATCGGTAACATTTAGATCTTTTTTGTTATTCTTTTTAAAACATACTTTCATTATTGTGGTATACAAATATTTACTATATTTACATTTTTTTGACACACAATTGTAATCTGAGGGGAATTTCGATTTAATGTGGAATACAAAATCCAATGACAGTGACTTTTACTTGGCAACTGTTAAGACACTTACTGTAACCAAATTTTAAAGCTGCTTTTATGTAACAAAACACATCCAAACAAATGTGTGGCAGGCAGAGATTTTTTTAAATGACATTTATTTTATACGGTGTATTGATAACGGACCATTTAACTAAACACACCTTGTTACACTCCAGAGAAAATATTATATTTCTCTGTTGGTTTATATTCTAACTAACCAAGTGTGTTATTCATACCTTTGTATAAGAAAAGAACACCTCTTTCAAAAGAGTAGAGCAACTTGTTCAACGAGCTACCTGTCACATACCAAATGTACTGATCTGGAATAGTTGTCATAGCTTCGCACATCAGGAAGTTCATTAAAGTTCATTAAGCTTCACTAGTGCAGTTTAGCACCCAAAGGCAGCTTCACTATGTTTTTTTTAATTCTGGCTATAGCAGAGCAGTGCTGACTGACATCGGTGTTTATACCAAAAAGCGCCCCTTGGTTTTCAGCGGAGGGACTTCACTGATAGCTGTTAAATTATGAATCAAGCATAATAAATCCAAGAAGAGAAATCAAAACCCATCCCCTTCTCAATGCAGAATGTTTGTGAGTAGAAACACTTTTATGAGCTGTCACATTTGTCACATCATATGTCACATTTCTTTCTGTGTTAATCTGTTGTATACAGTAAATCTTATTTGATGCTTCTTTGGTTTCTGCAGTTTTTCATTTATAAAAAATGTTTTATGTCCTGAATAATAAATACATTTTTTTTAAAAGTTTTCCTCATCAGGTCTGTTTAAAATAGCTCTTTAGAAAAAGTAGAGGAAGGCTCACAGCAGGTAGCACCATTTCTGACTCCACCTCCAGCCCACCACTTATCTTCTCCTGGGTGTAGACGGTATCCACACCCATAAAATTAAAAGAAACACATAAAAAGAGATGTTGGTGTCATTTGTAAACAGACCAACATTGAGTCTACTAACAACATTCATCTTCTTCATCCTCAATCTAAGCTTGATAGGGTAAGTCAATACATACATTCTTACTGTTACTCTGCCTCTTCAAATACACAACAAGTCATGACCTTTTAAAAAGAACTGTAAAGTTACTTAAGTAGAATAATACATTTATACAGAAACAGGATTTGTTAAACATACTCCATAGGTCTGTTATCTTCTATCTGTTATCTCAATCATTAATTTGCAGTTATCTAGAAAAATTGATTCGTGTCAACTGTACATTTTTCTGTGGGTGACTGCAGAAATCTTTATATTTTACAGAGCCTGATTCACCTGTCAATCTCTAATAATTATGGTAAAATGTTTAGCAAAAAAGGATTATAGGGCTGTTGAATGTCTGATTTTTACATAGAATTTCTCAGCATAGTTTGGTCTAAATATCACCTTATTTTTAATTCCATGCGATAAAATATTCAAAATAATTCATGTGGCTATTAACCCAACTGTGCGCTATATATACAAGTAGCTGGTGTAAACAAAATAGCGTTCAAGGAGAAAGTTGTAGTTTTAGTTTACAAATTGACACAACAATAGACACTACTCTAGATTTACTCTACTGTATAGCTCCGACCAAACATGTATCATTAATCATGTATCTTACTCATCGAAGTAACTAACTGCTGTTATTTTAAATTTTAGTAAAACATTTACAGGCACTTTCTGCCCAAAGGTGTCCACCTGTTTCTTCCAGCTCTTCATCAGCTGACTGTCCTCCTCCAACATGCTCCACCCCCTGATCTACCTGTCTGCTCTCAGCCTGCTAGCAGGTAAGTTCACACACAGCAGCCATTTTAAAACCTTCACCCACAAGACTTGTTGATGGATGTCAGCAGAACTAACATTAGACACAAACAAAGAATCAGGAACAAAGAGCAGAATGACTTGAAGTGATGAGGAGCAGTGAAGCTTTAGCTGCTGAGAATCTGTCCAATATGCTGAGATTTTCCTCTGATATAAAGAAGAAATGCGAAATGATGCTGTGTCATGAAAAGACTTGACTGACTGTTGATCAAATGCTGTTTTATTACTATCTTCAGGTGCTCAAGGATTGCAGATCTTTCATGTTTCTTCACAGCTGAACATCAGCTCGTGTCCCATCACATTTTATGGACAGACGTACAACCAAATCTATGTGAGTAATGTTGTGGCAAAAACTGTAAGGCAAGTTAGGAGGCAAAAGGCAGCTCACAAGTGAACGATAATGGTGAATTTAATCAGCAAAATGGAGAAATATGCAGAGCATAACAGAACTACACTCATGAGCGGGTCCATCATGTTGACCAAGATGTGTAGGTTGTTCAGCCTTTTATACATTTAGCTCAACAGCTGGGTTCACACAAAGAACAAAGGGATGAGTAAATGCAAATCAACCTTTATACAATGTGGTCAGGAGTCTTAATTAGCAAGTTCTTGTCACTTTGTCCTTTTGTCTTCCATCTCTTTTAAGTCCTTGAGACTGATCATCTGTGCTGGTTCCTGTGGGCTCCCTTCTAGGAAGCAAATGTTCAGGTGTAGGTAGTTTTATGGTTGATATCTAGCTAAGACACTTCTTTGTGTGGCCAGAGACAGGATGTCTTGCTGGGGAGTAAAAGGTGAGGAAGCACTGGTGTAAGCAGGTTTGATACTGGGTCTGTGAGAAGTGTGAAACAGTGAAACAGTGTTACCTAGATTTTGAAATTTCCCTCACAAGTAACATGAAGCCTGATACTTTCTCTATTACCTGTGGTAGTGAAGAGGTGAGCAGACCAACGAAATGTCACCAGTGAATGAATAAATCAACACATCCCAGTTAATGTCAATCATCATGTCATCAGGGGACAGATGTTTGTCCCAAAGTAACACATTCTTCAATGTGTGAACAAAGTCTGACATAGCTCATCAACAGGACTTGATGCTGTGCGCACATCTTTCTATCAAAGAGTGTCATTAATTTAGCAGTGTATCTGAACTTTCACTTGTGTAGCCTCATGAACCACAATCAGAATTTAGACTGAAATCTTTAGTAAGTAAAAGCTGGTCAGAACTTTTTGTAGAAATGATAGTTTGATAGTTTAAATGTCTCTTTCATTTTCCCAGGTGAACTTCACCAATGACGCCTTTGCCATCTGTCTCAATGGTTTTTATGACCCTCAGAGCAGAGGAGACTGTATTGTGGGGCCTCCACTATTGAAAGACAGTGGCATTTTTCAGATCGTACCAAGCAATACTCTTGATGAAGCCTTTGTCAATCAGCATTTGCCATCCATCAAGACCAAACTACAATGTATACCGGTTGTGGATGTGTATCACTCTAATATTGCTGTGAGTATTTTTGGTGTCATGAAAAGATTAATGTGACAGGTGTAAGTACCCACTCATCAGAACATTTAAGCTTTTAAACTGAATCTAACCAAATGGTTATTGATGTAATCATATACTGTAGCATCTGTTTATTCCCTTTTGACTCTTTACAGGCTAGATTTGTACTATTAAACCATGGGACACAATCAGCTCTGTATTTTTATAGCAGCATGCAGGAATCATTGGTAAGTTCATACAGTCTCTACACTAAGTATTTGGACACCAAGTTTTCCACATTTTACTGCATAATAAATTGTATTTGAAAATAAAATAAAACATTGTTTAAGCATTTTGACCATTGATCTACACACAGTAACATTAGTATTCAGACTTCTAGTTCAGTACTGTGTAAAAGCACCTTTGGCTGCAATTGCAGCTTTACATCTGTACACAATTTGTACACTTGGACAGAGGTTGTCAGTATCTGAGTACATTTATCCCAATAATGTACTTTGAGCTACTGGAGTTCTGTTTTATGTTTCTTTTACTTATACTCCATAACAAATCAGAGAAAAATATTGTGCTTTTACTCCATTAGTTTTATTTAACAGCTTAAGTTTCTACTTTTCGTATCTTTTTGCAGATAAAGATTAGAAAACATATGAAATAATAAATACTGATGTATTATTGTGGATAAAGCAGTGAAGTAAATTAGCTTCACTTTTAGTGCCTGCTGCTTGTTCCATAAGATCAACATTTACACAGATCTTTGATACTTTTTTACCCTTTTATCAGTTGTTCTACTTACTGACAATAACTGACTTAATTTTCCCTTTGTGAAATTAGTAAAACAAATCTGGATTAGACTTGGTTATTAGCATCACATCCTACACTTGAAATACAAGTATTTTACTTTTTTACTTTGAACGTAGGCATAGTTTAGGTTGTGTACTTTTATATTAAAAAAATATGTATTTCTACTTGTGTAGTCTGTTTTTTTTATTTATACTGGATGTTTTATTTGAGTATTGAGTTTTGTACTTTTACCACCTAGATTTGGGCAGTGTATACCATTAGACTGGATGGTAATTGTACAGTATGTGACCTGTCATCTTAAGTTTTTTTCCATGATTAGTAGAGTCTCTTATCTCAAGCCATTTCTGTAGAAAACCTCGGAAACTGTCTTAAAGTGACAGTTGGGTTCCTGGTCACCTCTCTAACCAAGGTCCTTCTTTTCTGATTACTCAATGGTATAACGACCAACTCTTTTATTTGCTTGTGCTGATCTGTGCCTCTGTGGTAGTAACAGCGCATGTGTTTATTGCTGTTTAGGTGTATGATGTTCAGGTCGATGGAAACACGGTCGATAAGTTAAACATTACCCAACCTTCTCAACAATATTGGACGATAATAGACAGCAGTGGATGCAGACACTCAGGTTGTCCTGAAAAGCTAAATTGTAACATTTCAATGTTTCAGTTTTGTTTGACCACTAACAAGTTATCTATGATATAACATTTTTTCACTTCCCAGGTGTTCTGTACAGACCTGGCACCGTGGTAAACTCTCCAGAGACTTGCTTGAATCTGACCTGTAATCAAACGGCAGCCCTCAGTTTCAATGAGTGTGGCCCCTTGGAGCATTGTAAAGGCAATGGCGTGTAAATATGTTTGATTTATATTGAGAAAGAAAGGCCTTAGAAATATGAATCAGAGTCTTGATGATACAGGCTGGTTTACGTTCAGTAGCGATTTTGAAATATGATTAATGATTCAATTTAAAGGATGGATCTAGTTAAATTATTAGTGTTTAAATCATGTAATCCAAGATTTATAGCGTAATTAATTGAAGGTTGCTGGCAGAGAATAGCTTTAGTTAATATTCTAGAAAGTCAAAGTGTATGAAAGCAATAAGTCCGGAGTCCAGAGAAGTTTGAAACTGTGTGGATTGCAGTACACGGTAACTAGTTAAAGAGCTAAATTGGATTTTGATTTATATAAGCTGATAAGTTGATAAGTCTCTCTATGTCCATCAGCTGCACATTGGAATCCACCACCACCTGCACTCTGACTGGCCCCACAGTCATCGACTTTAACGGGCAAGTTAACTCTGTCCAGGATCGGTGTGTGCACTCTCTGATGTCGACTCCATCACTCCCAGACTTCCTCATACTGGGGAACTTCCAGGAACGAAGTCGTAAAGACGTGAGCTTCCTGGACAGTGTGACACTGAGACTGAACGGCTCAGGTGTCCTCATCCACCTGGAACAAGGTGGCAGAGTTCGGGTAAGTTTCCTACAGACTCAGTCAGTGTCAGAGCTGCTTCTCCTGGTTCTTCTCAGTTGTTTGAACTGTGGTGAACTCAGTGGTTGTTGATGTGAAAACAGCCTGTTTGTGTCTGAGATGTTTGAATCAGTGTTTCCTCCACTTTGTCTCTGCTGAGATGCAGCTGGACGACACAACGCTGACCCTCAACAGCTCCACTCAGCTGGTTCACAGTGTGGAGCTCTCTAAGGACCAAACTGGAGTCATCGCCAAGGTGTCTCTATCCAACTACACCACCTCTGTCTTCTTTGATGGTTACACCGCCCAGATCAGTTTGACAGGTACAGAATATAACATCCTACTGTACCTATATCTTCAAAAGATAAAACAATCAGCTGTGAAGCAGAGAAATCACATCCAGAATGTAAACTCTGCTGTTAGTGATGTTTGTTCATAGTTGGGACTTGACCTGAGACTTTCTGTCCTGAATCTGTTCAGGACCTGGACTACCATCCCAACTCTCTGGTTTATGTGCAAACTCCATCAGTTCTTCAAGTGAACTGAGGTTTTCTAACTACAGTTCTTCAGGGTAAGACCTCATTTACAGAATTCTGTTCATGTTCAGGGTTTTTATGTACTTTCTAATTTGTTCTCGAAGTAGATTCTGTTTGAAAACACAATACACCACAGGAAACAGTTTTGATGGTGTGTTGTTTGTCACCTTCTAGCTGTGAGATGCAGTACAGTGACACTGCTGACAGCACCATCAACTGCACTTGGGCAACTGAATTGTGAGTAGATTCATCCATACGCAAAAACATTTATCTGTCATAAAATGTCAGTAGGTAAATACATGACACCAGGCTCATTTTCGTAGTGATAGAAAATAATCACACCTGGTGCCAGATAAACAGTTCAAACACACTGAAACCATGCATAAGCAGTTTCTGGCACAGTTTTCTGATTGTGAGAACATCACTTAGGTGTTTTGTCATAATTCCAGGCTAGTAGAAGTAGTAGATAGTAGAAGTTTTAACATGAGCTCTACCAGTCAGTAACCGGTCATGTGTCATTATCAAAACAATGACGGGTTAGAAATTAGTTGGAATGAAAATTTTCGATGTGTAACAGTTTCATAATAGCAGCTCCTGCGTTCTTGCTGTTTAGAAACGCTGTCTGAGCAACACAAGCTGTAAAACTTTACTTCTTCCTTTTAGCTGCCCTTTACTCACATTGATAGATCCAATAAGGGGCAAAGACAACATGTCCATCCTTGGTGAATTGTGGAAGTGCAAACGAGGCTCGTTCATGTGCACTCATTTCCACAATAATTGATTATTATTAACTTGATGAAAAAGATGCTTATTACTGTCTTTGTGCATTCACACAGATTTCATCATGGGTTTACAAACTTCACCCCTTTACACTGAGGGTGATGATCACATTTTATGTCAACAGATCTGTCCTGTCTTTACATTTTGTTTTATTTAGAGAACATAACTCAGCACAGATTAGTCTTCATTATTCTGTTTTCCATTGTCTTTTTATATCTGTGTAACAGCTGTGAGCTCATGAGCGAGGAACCTTTCACTGCCTGTATCATCCACACAAGCCCACAGCCCTACGTCACCGCCTGCACCAACACTTTGTGTAAATATCCTGCAGTGGACGGACTCAGCTGTCAGTTCCTGAAGGCCTACTCCAGAGCCTGCAACCTGCAAAACAACGAGACAGTGGGGGACTGGTGGACAAAGGCCGGCTGCTGTAAGATCAACCTACAGTTTCACAAAGTGATATTTAGTTAAATAAAGAGATATTAACACCTCCCTCTCTCTCTCAGCCCACCCTCAGGCCTTCTGTCAGGACAGGACCTGCAGTCCTCATGAATTCTGTGGTCAGAAGATGGACAGTGGAGAAACTCGTTGCTTCTGTCGGGCCCTTTTTGCCTCCGAGTACACATCGACAAACACTCTGGGTATGATGATTTGTCCTGAATGTAAAAGGCTGGACGGTTTCAAAGAGCTGGAGGCAAAAATAATCTCAGAGCTGCTGACAATTAACCTTCAGAACTTGATTTCAGAACCACAGATTGGACCTCATTAAATGAGCTCTTCTTATACGTGTTGTCTTTTTTTTTTTGCTACAGTCCGAAGTTCTCTAACCATTAGAACTGTACATAATTGTTAGATAAAGCCCTTATTTGACTTGTTCACTGTTTCATGTTTTTATTTCCTTCCTCTGTGCTGCTGAATGTTCAGGTGGTCCGACCGTCTGCAGCCAGGACTCTGCTTCACTGTCTCTGGTGGGTTGTCTCTTGGAGGACAAAGGCATCGACTACTCCACCTTACACCTCAACGATCAGACCTGCAGAGGTCACATGGACCAGCAGACCCACATGGTGACCTTCAGCTTCAACAACAGCAACACCTGTGGGGCGGTGGTCACGGTGGGTTTTTCTTCTCCACCTCTTTATGCTTAACAAGCAGCTACAACTCTTCCTGCTCTGCTGAGCTTCTCCTGATCTTCTATAGTTTGGAAACGTTCTATCCTGTTCAGCTCCGACCCTCATTGTTGTTTAATTATGTTGATCGTCTATCATGTTTATGTCTCACTCACACAGCAGCTAAAAGTAAAATTTTATTATTGAATTAACTTATGAGGAACTTGTTGACGAAGGTTCTTATTCATCCAGGGGTGGTTATCTGAAAAATCCCTTGCCCATCTGTCCCCCACTCTATATAGGCTTTCCTTTAATTCATCCAGGACGTTTAAGACCACTTCACAAATCCACTAGGGAGACCACACCTAGTGATTCCTTCTAGGTTGATAAGGGGTGTTTAGAAGAGAAGCTGCTTGGCTAAATAGCAAAACATTTCCAACCAAGAAGAAAGAAGTCCAGTTGATATGATTCAACTTTTATCATTAGGAATGTGCAATAACATCTAAATTCCTGTGACCTCACAGACCAACAACAGCCAGATAATCTACAAGAACGCCATCACAAACCAGAACAGCTCTGACATCATCCAACGCCATGACCAAGTCTACATCGACTTCTCCTGTGTTGAAACTCAGCCAGACATCAAGACTATGTCCTTCAGTATCAAAGACAGGTGTTTTTCAGTTTATGTTGTGAGATTGTTGTATGGAGTTTAGTGAGTATAACACAACTGATTTGCGTGTGTTTGAACTCTGCAGTTCTGTGATTCAACATATCACATCTGGAGCTTGGAGTTACTCTCTGACCATGAACGTTTACAATGATGCTGAACGTACTCAAGCTGTGGACCCGAGCACTGCAGTCCAGCTGGACCAGAGGATCTGGGTGGAGCTGAAGACTGATGGACTTGATGACAGCTTGGTTGTTGTGGTGACTGATTCTTGCTGGGCAACCAGTGAACCATCACCCAATGGAAGTCTGAGATACGACCTGATCATAAACGGGTGAGACACACACTCAGGTGTGAGCTGCTGTTGTCAGAGATTCTTTAATAAATGTGATGTTTGATTCCTGAAACCAACATCTGCTCTGATGTTCTGTCTGTTTTCCTGTTTGTGAGCAGCTGTGCGAACCCCACTGACCAGACGGTGAAGGTGGAGGGAAACGGACTGGGAACATCCAACTACTTCACCTTCAACATGTTCCAGTTCACTGGGAAATCTGGTGACATCTACCTGCACTGCAAACTGCAGCTGTGTGTCAAAGAGAACAACGACTGTGTCCCGGTACATTTGGACATTCTATTTCTATTTTCTATCCTATGAAACTCTTTTTAGATTATGTAACAGTCCTCTGTCAAGTCGAGCTGGACTAATACACTAGTAAATATAAGACCTAATGGGAGAGGGATTTGGGAAAACACACAGGTGGCAAAGTACTGTGAAAGGTATTCACACCATTTCAGTGAGTTTCTACAGTTGCCTGTCAGTCCAAACTGAGTAACCAGACACAAAGTCCTTTGGTCATGGAGGTGGTTTCTCTGTGGAGATTGGAGAACCTGACAGAAGGACAAACATCTCAGTAACAGTCCATCACAGACCTTTATGGCAGAGTAGTCAGACAGAAGACACACGTCTGGCAAACGGTATTTAAAGGATTATGGGAGCACCAGGACCAAAGTGTTTGAGCAGAACTCAAATCACTGTGTCTGGTGAACATCGGGCTCTACTCAGTAAACTGATGTCATGATTAGGTCTTTTCATTTCTTGTCCCTTCCCCTGGTTACATTTAGTGCTCTGGACTTCATGTTTTTTGTGTGTCTTTTTTATGTATAGGTTTGTAATGGAGTTGTTCGAGGACGCAGATCTGTCAGGCCTAAATATCAAGATGAAGCTTTAGCATTTATCAGCATGGCCTGGACTAATTAGGTAAGAGACAACTCTTCTGTTGTAGGTTATAATCATACAACCCACAGAACCTGCTTTGTCACATGATGTTCGTCGCATAAAGCACTAACACAATAAGCAACAGAAAGTCGTTTCACACTTGACTTCACACACTCGGTCTGAGACCGTCCTCTGCTTTAGTGACCCATCCCTCCACCCTCTAATCTGTCCACTAGAGCAACAAGAGGCAGAGTCCAAGAATCTAATTAAACCAAAAGAACAGTTATGATGTTCAGACAGTCAAAGAACACTAGGAGAAAATCAAAGGGATGACAATACAGTGGCTCTGCCTGGAATTCTACTTTGACAAGGTTATCATTCCTTTTCGTTTTTAGGTTGAAACTGGCAGTAATTGTTTATTATTCAGGTCATAGTGGGTGGTGGAGTTGCACTAGAGTAGATTATATTATGAGGTGGTTCTAATGTTTTGGCCCTCTCATCCATTTTAAATCCATTAGTGTTAGTCATTAGTTACTGAGCATTAGTACATGCTACACCTTCAAAGACAGATAAAGAGCAGGTTGTTCTGGCTGTTGTTTCAGGTTGTTTCCATGGCGACTCAGAGGGACTGACAGGCTGTCGACCTTCATGATGATCCCTGACTTTGGACTGGCCCTGATTCAGTTTATAGACATGCGAATCTTTGTTATCCTGAAAGGACTGTGAAGACGTGTTACATCACACAGCTGGTGTTTGCATCTGTTTTAGTGAAAATGTGAGAACAGGACAAGAATGTCTGTGACAGATACATAATTATAACTGGTGAAGGGAGGTGTGTGAGCTACAATTGATTTTCTTTAGACTCCAATGAATACTGCATACAGAACATTTAGGAGGTTGCTGTCTCAGGATTTCAGGCTGTGTGCAGGTCTAAATAGATGAAGGGCTGGGAGACAATATATAACTAGTCTCAATATGTTGATTATTTTAGTTAAATAAAGGGCGGGACAGATAACTTTTCTCTGTATTTCTGTAAGTTGTTGACCTTTCTATGTAACATGGCTTGAGATGATTTTGTTCCAGATTTGCTCCTATATCCATAAATAAATAAAATACAGGAAGAACATTTAAAACTGAACTGTGAAGAGATCTGTTGCTAATGATGCTACTTAAAGTAATAAACGTTTGATGCTACTTCATAACATTTTTTTTGTTCTTTTTGCATCTTGCAAACCAAAAAAAAGGATTTAGTGAATTTAGTGACTGTGTAGTATAAAGCGCAGCAGGAACAAAGTCACAGCGTAGTAAAACAACACACTTATCCAGCATTGTGCTCAAGGACACTTGTGCAGGATAAACACAAGATTTTAATCATATTTTACTTGTCTACAACAACAGATGTGGTGAACAATTTCCATACCAGTAGCTTTTCATAGCTTTGCCTAATGTCAGACAGGATTTAAATGACCTTTTTAATAAACACTGGTGTTTTAAATCAGACAGAGCAGATCTGTCTCCTGATAAATGTTTCTGAACCATTCATTTTCCTTGTGACACACTGTGTAGGGGGATTTAGGTTAATTAGTGGATCAGTGGTATTGGGTTGGGATGCAGAAGGCCGCAGGTTCGAATCCCACCCGACCAGTTGTGGCCCTGCCCAGCCACCAAGGCCAACCTCTGTGCCAGTCCCGAGTCAGGCAAAGTGCAAGGGTTGAAGCAGGAAGGCTTGAAGCAGGAAGGGCATCCAGCGTAAAAACTCAACAAGTCGAAGTGGGTTTTTACCACAGTTTTGTCTAATTCTTTAACTGTTTTTTCTAGTTTAAAGCCTTTTTTTTTTTTGCAGAAATGGAAAAAAAAATTAAAAATGCCTCTAATTACATTAATAACATTATTAGGAGTATTAATGGTATTAAGTATTAAGTCAAATCCAACTTCGAATAAGTAGTGACTGGAAATTATTAATTTGTGAATTGAAAGAAGCCTTCGTGCAGCAATACCAAATTTATGGAGACAACAGAAGAATGCTGAGCATGTAAACTTACAACATAACTTTATTCATACACAGACAGAAAACAAGCTTTAAGTGTTGGGTTAGGTTTCAAACAGCAGCTTGTTTACATAATATCTGTACGCCAGTCAATTTTCAAAATTGCAAGGGAGCTGAGGTCTGCAGAACAGACCAGAAACAGAAATTATCCATGCACTATAAATTATTGGCGAAATGTACAAAAATAATAATAATATTTTTTTTAAAAAATTGGCACATAAAAAAACTTTAAAACATTTTTCTTAGTCTTCTCTTTTTTAATTAGTATTTAATGTATTATATGATTATTATAATGTATCTTTCTAACAAAACTTACTGTAGAGGGAAATACTTCAACCACTCCTTCTTGTGATTCTACCAAAGCAACAGTGCACTCAAAATAAATGAGCTGGTGTTGTGCCTGAAAGTCCAAGCTTCTCGAAAGGCAACAACAACAATAATAATAATAAATAACTCAAATCCTTGCTGCCTTCTTATGGGTCAGAGGTCATGAAGGCATCAGCGTGGTATTTTTTTTGCCCTGTGCAGAAACAGCAAAGGTAACACCAGACTGCTGGGCAGAGAGAACCAGAATGAAGAGATTATCAGCTCACACTTCACATCCTGCAGTTCTGCCAAACTGTACAAAACAATGCAACTCAGGTTCCCCATGAACCTGAACAACAGAGCTGCAAGTATGACCATGATGGTGTTAACAGCTCGTTGTTTCAAATGGTCAACCCTCTCTCTGTCCCCGCTACCGTCCCCAGGCCGTGGGCGAATCAGAACACAGATGACAGAGATGCTGCAGAAAGCGACGGCAGAAAAGGACAAGAGCAAGAAGCAAGCAGCGGAAGCTGTGCTAAAGTTTACAATGAATTCTTCAGTCAGATGCATACATATAAAACATGCAATCCAAACACACAGCGTGATAATGTTTCTGGTCTTGATCCCGTCTGACTGTTTCAGACCCAGGTAGATGATGGGGTGAACAACAGCCAAGTAGCGCTCCACACAGGTGAGGATGTGCAACAGGATCTGTCCTGGTGAAGAGATGGAAAACATGTACAGCCCCGCAACCATTACACTTTGGATGCCAGAAAATGTGCCATTACAGCAGAAACAATTCCCCGCAATGCTGATCATCTCCATGGCAATCATGTTGTAGGTCAGGAAGTCGGAGTGGCTCATTGTCGCTGTCGCGGTAACAGAACTCTGCTTTCTCCATCGCTGATGCCCCACGTAGAGGACGAGGATGAAGAGAGGGAGCAGGAGGAAGCTGGTGACGGAGAAGCTCGTAAAGATGAAAACGTTTTTTGAGGATTGTAAGCAGGTGTCAATTGACAAAAGCTGCGTGACGTTGGAGGACAAGCGGGAAGAAGGAAGATGGGACACGTTGGAGAATGAAAAGAAGTTGAGTGGCATTTTCATTTAGTCTGGAAGCCAGAAGAGGAACGACAAAGGAGAAAGTGAAGAGAAAAAAGGAACATCAAGATTTAAAGGACATTTTTAGTCAAAATATTCACACAAACTTTGATACTCGATGTATAGTTTGGCCTTCGCAGCTCAGGGTTAAAATTAGTGAAACATCTGATGTAACACACAAAAAAAAAGGTCATGTGAAAGTTCTTTATTCAAATTTAACCAAAACGCCTCTGAAAATAGTCCAACCAGTAATTATCTTTCCTATGAAAAATATTTCCTGTCATGTGAATGCAACACACCTAAACCTCAGGAATTCCACTTTATGTGAATGAGTTACAGTAACTATACTGTGACCTCACTGTCACTTTGACTTCAAGATGACCCACACTTTCCTCAGCATTTCACTGATTTAATTAATCCGATTTAAGTAATCTGCAGTAAAGTTAATGTCCAACACAACTCAGTACCTTAATCTACAAGATCATACTATTACCAGTGAAATGACCCAAAATTAAAGAAATGTAATCATTAAACACAAGCATTGTTATCTAAACATCTATCAAATAATCATCATAAGTTATCAAAATTCACCCACCTCATCAGTAGCCTTCTGTCTATGTTGGTCCACTTCCTGTGTCTGCTGCTTTTCGCTGGTTTACATACATCACACATTAACGAGTGTGTTTGCTCAATATGTCAGAATGATAAATGACATCAGGACTTTGGGTTTTTTGCATGCATGATTGAGTGTGAAATTATTGCCAGCAGATTTTCATAAAGTGCATGCCAGCACTGCCAGTAATGAATCACTCACAATTCAACCTCGAAGCATTGCTCACCACAAAATATTATGTCAGGGTAACATATCATGCATTATAAACCATAAAAATGAAAAGCTGATCATTTGAAGTCTCATTGTTATTGCATGTTACTGTACAATTTTTGGACTGGGGACTGAGGGGGACTAGGATGGCAAAGTGCTTTTAACCATATTGTTGCTATGTAGAATACTCTCTGCTATGTTATTTGACCTGCTGCTCCCTTTTTTTAACGTGTTTTTTGTGGTATGGTAATTGCCGCTTAATAGGGTGTTGAATGGGCTTTTCACGCCTGGGTTTCTGATGGTTTGCCAACGACTAGTCGAGAATGACTCTAAGTCCCAGAGACGGATACCCCCCCAGATCCCACAAGAGCAGAAAACAATTGTGTATTCTTGTGATAGTGACAACTGGCACTGACTGGGTCTTCAGACTAAAGACTAGAGTGTTTACACAGCAAACACTTAACGACTGTCTCTAATGACTGTTAACACAGACATGGCCGGACTGACACTGACACCAGGACCAACTAGGTCTGAACAGATATCAAGAAATGAAATCAGATTCATAATCAGCTGTACAGTTGTCAAGTGTTTGCCGACCTTTAGTGTGGCACCAAATAATGATGGTGCCCAAAGTGTCAAATATTACTGCTTTTCATACCCTTTGGTATCACTATTGGATCCCCCAGGTGCACCACTGTTTGAAGCCACATAAACACACAACAGCCCAAGGATTGGGACATAAACTTCACGCCAAGGTTAAGTTAATAGACAAATTACATAAAAACAAAATGTTACATAGCTACTGTTTATACAGTGACAGTGACACATCGTGGATAATGTAGTGAAACAATCATCATTAAAGTACACGACATCTAGCTCTGGATTCAAACCGTGGTCTTCTTTTGGAAAGTCCTGTTTCTTGTTGTACCATCCAATCACTCCCACCCCCCCACAGGCCTCTGGCTCATCAAGTTGTTTTGTGCTCTACTTGCAGGTAGCTAAAGCTGGAGCTAATTAAGGCCGTTGATGATACTTGGGCCCTGGGTCTCCCTACCTATAAATAAGTATTTTTAAAAAGCAAGGTAACAGGTGGCATGCAGGGTTGCGTAGTGTATTTAGATGAGTAAAAAAAGGTTGCAAAGGCAACTGTGACCACCTCTGCAAAGTTTGAGGTGTAGCTTGACTGCAGCAGTGTTGCTATAATCGTGTACACCAACCATAATCCGCTGACCTTTTTACACTTCTGGTTGGTCAGATGCTCCTTATTTCTACAGTCCTACTGTCTGAATATTGTTATGTGAAGGGTTCTGACAACGTGGTCGCAGATGCATCGTCCGTTGTCCCTTGGGTATGATAAGGGTTAATAATATGCTTTTATACTCCTGGCATCCCAAGTCCATGCACACGCTTACGACTCATTGCTTTTCAAATCCGAGGTCCCAAAGGAGCTGGAGGAAAGGCTGCAGAGGAGAGGGAAGAGCACGCAGCCCTATGAGGCAAGGAAATGTGTTTTGCAACTTTCAGACGCTGCCTCCTGCCTGTCAGCAATTTATTGATCCACAGACTGAAGGCTTGGACACAGGCAGCTGCAAGAATTAAATGAAAATCAGATCACAGTTTATGACCAATTACAGGTTCTAATGGGTGATGGAGTCATACTGGAATGCATTATATTAAGAGGTGATTCTAATGTTTTGACCATCTCTTTCATTTAAAATAGTGGCAGTATCATTTAATTGCATATTTGTAGAGTATGTTTTTTAAATGTAAAGCACAGTGAGTTCTTTTGTAATAATGAGCTTGGTGTGCAACTGGAATTATCTCCCTGTAAAAGAATAATGTGACAAACTATTTCCATAATTCAGGAATGGTGGTTCATAGTGCAACGCGAATTAAAAGTCCTGCCCCCAACTGTCTTTAACAAACACCTGGTGTAGATTTGGACACACACACACAGAGACACAGAGAGGCTCGGCAGATGCCCCGGAATAAAAGGTTAGAATTAAACACAAAAGAAAAGGTGAGTGTTTTTCTTTTTAAGTGTTTTACGAAATTAGTCACTACGTTATATCAGTTCATGTGTGGAACATGACCACAAGAAAAAAAAGAACCTAGACTGAAAAAAATGAGTTGTGGGAAGTTGTTGGAGGAGGAAACTCTTGAGCAATTTACTACTAACTTAAAAAAAAACTTGCCTTTGAATCTCATGAAACTATAACATTTTCTCTCACAGCACTGGACTTTGATGTCTTCTTCCTGACTTTTTGCTTGCGTTTTACATTACTTGGGAGTCGCTTTGGATGAAAACATCTAGTCTGAAAGATGTAATCCCACAAAGACAAAGCATGAAACAGTCTTTAACTTAAGGTGCACCCATTAAGGCCTCAGAAACAACTTGAACTGGACAAAAAAACATAGGCAATCAAATTTTTTTAAAATGTATGTTATGTACAATCACATTACATTTTAATTCTCTTCTTCTGTCCCTGTCTCTACATCTGGTTTTCCCACTTTTAATCCTTCTCTTCCTCTTCAAGACTCCGTTCTATAAATGTCGGTCATCAGCACAGAAGACTTTGATTCACTCTCCAACGCCTCCCTCTCTCTGTATGAGATACAATGCTTGGACTCCCCAGTCGGCAGGCACATCGTCATGGCCATCTACTTAACCTACACGCTCTTTGTCCTCCCTATCTCCGTCTATGCCCTCTATCTGGGATTTCAGCAATGGAAACAGCAGCGCTCGCTTTCAGGTACCACTGTGACTCACTCAGACTTCTTTACTTTCAACATGGCCGTCATAGAGCTGATTGGAGTCTTAGGCTATGCCTCCTACTACTGCAGCAGCTACACCCATCTCCCAGTCATGCTGATGTTGGGAGTCTTTGGTTGGGCTTTCATCTGGCCAGGACAGACACTTTTGCCCATCCTCACCTGTGTGGAACACTACCTGGCTGTTGTTCATCCCATCACCTACCGAGGTCTGAGACAGGCGGGAGGGGTCAGGATAAGAAACATCGTCACTGGGTTCACATGGTTGATTTGTTTTACATGGGGAGGGTTTTGCATCCTGCTGTACAACCACTATTACAAACGTGTGATAGCTGCCTTCACGCTGATCCTCTTTTTAATTGTAATGGTGTTCTGCAGCCTTTCTGTTCTTCGTGTTCTGAACCGCCCACGGCCAGGTAAAGTGGGAGGCAACAAGGAGCAGATCAACCAGTCAAAGCAGAGGGCTGTCCGCACCATCCTGATCATAATGGGAGTGTTGTGGTTTAAGCTTTGTGGTAATGTGGTTACTAATATAATTAGATTATCAACAGAGCTGACAATGAGGTGCATAGGGGAAGGCTTGTTCTTTGTGGTAGTTCTGCCCAGCAGCCTGGTCCTACCTCTGCTGTTTCTACAAAGAGCAGGAAAACTACCAAACTCGAAGCACATTATTGGCTCAGCTTGAGGCCTGGGTCAAATTTTTAAAATCTAATATTACGTTACATATAATATTACGAATTTATTGACTGACTAAACTCCTATTTATTTTATGTCCGTAAAATTGCTTTGTAGTCACATTTCATTCTTGTCTGCAGGAAATACACAATCTAAAGTAAGTATCAATTCACGTCTTTCTTGGAATGAGGAAAAGATAAATACATAGCTCCAGTTAGCATAAAGCTAAATGACACATTGGAAGCTGATGAAAATAGCACTAAAAGTTGGCAACTATCATGCAAAATGTAAACGTACAAACACTGGAATGATATACTGTGTATATTGTAATGGTCTTACTGCATCTAAGTCATAATTATGTTTCTGGGTCCAGACTTTAGTTAAAGAAATTAATGAAAAGGTATATAGTAAATAAACTAATAGTGTACTTGAAGTTCACAGTGCCTTAGACACTGCCTCAACCACAAGAATTAAATGGAATTCAGATTACAATTTATGATTATTACTGGCCATGGAGGATAGTGAAGTCATACTGGAGTGCATTATATTAAGAGGTGGTTCTAATGTTATGGTGACTGCATTCATTTAAAATAGTGTATCACTGAATTACATCTTCTTAAATGTAAAGCACAGTGAGTTTCTTTTGTAATGAAGTGGGCTCTACAAATAAACTTGCTTTGCTTTGTGGCTGTAAAGAGTAATGTGACTGAAGCTACTTCCATAATGCAAGAATCACAAAGAACTTGAATGATGGCTTTTCATAGTGCAACATAAAGAATAAAGAAGTCCTGCCCTCAGTTGTCTTCAGCAAACACCTAGTGTAGATTTGGACACACACAGAAAGAGACTTGCCACAGAATAAAAGGTCAGGATTAAACACATAAGAAAAGGTGGGTGGTTTTATTCTTATTGTGTTAAGAAGTTAGTTAACAGATTATATCAGTTCATGTGTGAAACATCATTACTGCAACAGGAAAAACAACAAGAAATCTAGACTGGAAAGTTAAAAAAGAAATGATTTTCTGTGGGATGACGAAACTCTTCAGCATTTACTGCTGTATGCTCAAGTCTGTCAGTTTGAATAAAAGCATGTGACTAAACAGGTCTCAAAGGTTTTCTCCCAAAGGGGAAACACTCCCCACTGAGGCCTCCAACAATAACAGCTTTGACTGGATGAAATAACTTTAAAACACTTCTAAACAAAGGCTATAAAATTAGAATCAATTTGTTGTGTGTTATGTAAATGTTATTGCATAGTGAATTTTATAGATTAATTTGATTTCTCTTCTTCTGTCCCTTCATGTGATTTCCCCACATTTCAATCCTTCTCTTCTTCCTCAAGACATATAAATGTCGTTCATAATCACTAATGACTTCAATTCACCCTCCAACTCCTCTCTCTCTCTGGATGGGATGCGATGCTCTGACTCCCCAGTTGGCATGTACGTCGCATTGGCCATCACTCTAAACTACAATGTCCTCCCTGTTTCTGTCTTTGTCCTCTATCTGGGATTTCAGCAGTGGAAACAACAGCACTGGCTTTCAGGAGCTACCATGACTCATTCAGACTTCTTCAACTACAACATGGCCGGCATGGAGTTGATTGGAGTCTTTGGCTACACCTGCTACTTCTACAGCAGCTACAAACATGTCCCAATCATGATGACGTTTAGTGTCTTCCTTTGCTCTTTCGTCTGGCCAGCACAGATTTTGTTTGCCATCGTCACCTGTGTGGAGCGCTACCTGGCTGTTGTTCACCCCATCACCTACCGAGGTCTGAGACAGGCGAGCGGAGTCAGGATCAGAAACATCATCACTGGTTGCATCTGGCTGATTTGTTTTATATGGGGAGGCGTTTTTATCCCGCAGTACAACCGATTTTACAAATATGTGACAACTGCCTTTGTGCTAATCCCTTCCTTAGTTGTCACGGTGTTCTGCAGCCTTTCTGTTCTCCGTGTTCTGATTCGCCCACGTCCAGGAAGAGTGGGCAGTAACAGTAGGCAAGTTGACCAATCAAAGCAGAGAGCTGTCCGCACCATCCTGATCATAATGGGTGTTGTGTGGTTTAGGTTTTGTGGTAATGTGGTTACTGTTACAATTAAGTTCTCAACACAGCTAAATGCGAGTTGTGTAGCAGACAGTTTGTCACTTGTGGTGCTTCTGCCCAGCAGCCTGGTCCTACCTCTGCTGTTTCTACAAAGAGCAGGAAAACTACCAAAATGTTAGCACATTTCGGGATTAAGGTGAGGACTGGGTCAAATTTATAAATCTAATATTACATTAGCACATATGTTACTATGCAGAATGTACAATATATAGAATGACTTAAATATCCTACAGGATGGATGGTGTTACTAATATATAGAATAATTTATTGACTGACTAAACTCTTATTTATTTTATGTCTGGAAAATTGCTTTGTAGACGCATTTCATTCCTGTCTGTAGGAAATACACAATCTAAACTAAGTACAATTCACGTCTTTCTTGGAATGAGGAAAAGATAAATAAATAGCTCCAGTTTATTAGGATGACTTAATAAATTAATTTTTAAACGGTTGGTTTGGTGCTTCATTATATAGCGTTAGCTGGCTAGTTAGCATAAAGCTAAATGACACATTGGAAGCTGATGAAAATAGCATTAAAAGTTGGCAACTATCATGCAAAATGTAAACATACAAACATTGTAATGATATACTGTGTATACTGTAATGGTCTTACTGCATCTAAGTCATATTTATGTTTCTGGGTCCAGATTGTAGTTAACTCTCCTCAGGTTGACAGGCTACAATGTCACGTTACCTTATTTTTTAACAGATCTGAATAAAAATAGCTTCTTAAATCAATGAAAGGGGAATTGTCATGCTGTCTATTTAGCAGCAAAGCTAATGGACATCATTGATACACTATGAAAGTAATGTTAAAAAATTTTGAAACTATTACAAACACGTAAGAAGATGCTGGAATGATACATATTACTACAGCTGAGTCCAAAAGTTTGCATCTTGTTTTTTGTTTTTTTTTTTGTTTTTTTTGGAGACATTAAAAACAGTCAAACAAAAGTTTTCTATTCATTAACATAATATTTAATGGACAATTAGCTAGTACTAATGTTCCTTACTTTATCAACAGGGATACAAACTTTTGCACTAATACAACTTGAATGATTTTACTACAACTTCTTTTAAAAACTCTTGGACCATTTTTGTGTCTTCTCATGATGAAAAAAAACTTTTGTACTAGCTGAATGTGTAACATTTACTGAATCTGTTAACTCTAACTGCAACATAATCTCTTGCAACGGATTGTCACTGTTGATGTGAAGGGGAGAGGAGGGGATATAGGACAGGTAAACAAATAGTAGATACTTAGGTATAACTGCAGTATATATTATAGTGTACTTTATACTTTATAAAAAGCATTACACTAAAAAGTGGGCCAAACAAGTCCAAATAACAACTGAGATAGTATACTTATAGGTGTACTACTGGTACACTGACATTAGTATTCTTACTACATATAGTATACTTGGAAAATATAATTGAACATTACTTGAGTTTGTTTCAATAAAATAACTTTAGGTATATTTCTTTTTAATTAAGGGTACAGAAAGTTGAGGGAGGCTATCGTCACCCTGTAAACAGCAGAATAAGAAAAAATCTGTTAAAAATTAGCATCTTGGGAGAGTGTGATAAGATGTTTGATTTCAACTTGTTCCAAACGAAAAATAAAGACTTGAATAAACAGATAAAATGCTGAAATGTATGATTTTTTTGTCCTGAGAGCATGAAGTGAAGGTAACTATGAGAACAGTACAATAACGTGAGGGATACATAGTAGAAAAGGCGCAGATGGGTGGGGACAGGATGTAGCCATGGGTGATCTTTTAAAGTGTTTGCAAAATTGCAATATGACACCAAAACACTCTGAATTAAATGTCTACAACTGCACCACTGCAGGTATACAGATCCTAATAAAATATTAAAAATATTGAAAATGTTACATATGTAGCCTTAGGGAGCTCAGCGGAGGAGCTGGAGGAAGTACTATACACTCATTTGTACAAAGACAGTAGCGGAGAGGGGAGAGCACAGTGTTTTCCCAGACTTAGACACTGCTTCAACCGCGAGAATTAAATGGAATTCAGATTACAATTAATGATTATTACTGGCCATGGAGGATGGTGAAATCATACTGGAGTGCATTATATTAAGAGGTGGTTCTAATGTTATGGTGAGTGCATTCATTTAAAATAGTGTATCACTGAATTACATCTTCTTAAATGTAAAGCACAGTGAGTTTCTTTTGTAATGAAGTGGGCTCTACAAATAAACTTGCTTTGCTTTGTGGCTGTAAAGAGTAATGTGACTGAAGCTATTTCCATAATGCAAGAATCACAAAGAACTTGAATGATGGCTTTTCATAGTGCAACATAAAGAATAAAGAAGTCCTGCCCTCAGTTGTCTTCAGCAAACACCTAGTGTAGATTTGGACACACACAGAAAGAGACTTGCCACAGAATAAAAGGTCAGGATTAAACACATAAGAAAAGGTGGGTGGTTTTATTCTTATTGTGTTAAGAAGTTAGTTAACAGATTATATCAGTTCATGTGTGAAACATCATTACTGCAACAGGAAAAACAACAAGAAATCTAGACTGGAAAGTTAAAAAAGAAATGATTTTCTGTGGGATGACGAAACTCTTCAGCATTTACTGCTGTATGCTCAAGTCTGTCAGTTTGAATAAAAGCATGTGACTAAACAGGTCTCAAAGGTTTTCTCCCAAAGGGGAAACACTCCCCACTGAGGCCTCCAACAATAACAGCTTTGACTGGATGAAATAACTTTAAAACACTTCTAAACAAAGGCTATAAAATTAGAATCAATTTGTTGTGTGTTATGTAAATGTTATTGCATAGTCAATTTTATAGATTAATTTGATTTCTCTTCTTCTGTCCCTTCATGTGATTTCCCCACATTTCAATCCTTCTCTTCTTCCTCAAGACATACAAATGTCGTTCATAATCACTAATGACTTCAATTCACTGTCCAACTCCTCTCTCTCTCTGGATGGGATGCGATGCTCTGACTCCCCAGTTGGCATGTACGTCCTCTTGGCCGTCGCTCTAAACTACAATGTCTTCGTCCTCCCTGTTTCTGTCTTTGTCCTCTATCTGGGATTTCAGCAGTGGAAACAACAGCACTGGCTTTCAGGAGCTACCATGACTCATTCAGACTTCTTCAACTACAACATGGCCGGCGTAGAGATGATCGGAGCCTTTGGCTACACCTGCTACTTCTACAGCAGCTACAAACATGTCCCAATCATGATGACGTTTAGTGTCTTCCTTTGCTCTTTCGTCTGGCCAGCACAGATTTTGTTTGCCATCGTCACCTGTGTGGAGCGCTACCTGGCTGTTGTTCACCCCATCACCTACCGAGGTCTGAGACAGGCGAGCGGAGTCAGGATCAGAAACATCATCACTGCTTGCATTTGGCTGATTTGTTTTATATGGGGAGGCGTTTTTATCCCGCAGTACAACCGATTTTACAAATATGTGATAGCTGCCTTTGTGCTAATCCCTTCCTTAGTTGTCACGTTGTTCTGCAGCCTTTCTGTTCTTCATGTTCTGATTCGCCCACGTCCAGGAAGAGTGGGCAGTAACAGTAGGCAAGTTGACCAAACGAAGCAGAGAGCTGTCCGCACCATCCTGATCATAATGGGGGTGCTGTGGTTTAGATTTTGTGGTAATGTGTTTACTGTTACAATTAAGTTCTCAACACAGCTAAATGCGAGTTGTGTAACAGAGACTTTGTCCCTTGTGATGCTTTTGCCCAGCAGCCTGGTCCTACCTCTGCTGTTTCTACAAAGAGCAGGAAAACTACCAAAATGTTAGCACAATACGGGATTAAGGTGAGGACTGGGTCAAATCTGTGGTATCCCACAGCCATCTGTTGTTTACCCCACATATTCATCCCACTTTTATGTGGGCACAACAATCAACTCAAAATCAATCAGAGAACCGAAAGGGGGGCCAGGATAGTTTTAAAGTACTTTAAAGTACACATCCGGCGTAAAAACACATGCCAAATCATCGTTCGGAACATGTTCCGCTGTGGCGACCCCTTAACAGACAAGCCGAGATCCGTTGATTTTTTGATGAGCTTACTGTTTTCTGGTCATATGTGGAAGAGCCAACACATTTGTTCATTAAAGATTTGTTAACAGATGTCAAGACACAATTTATGTTTGTAGTGACAAAGCAGCAATTTCCTCTTTCTAGTTTGGCCTCAGTTCCATCTAAATTGTGGGCATTACATTCCACTCATGTAGGTTTATTAGATGTCCCACCTTTGCAAGTTAAAATTAATTCAGCAAAATATCCAGTGTATGTTAAAAAATATGCTATAGACATCAAATTTTAAAACTCGGTACAAACAATTATAATTTTACACATGTTCTGAGAAAGGTTAATACGGCTGTGTTTCCAGTGGCAGTTGTTCCGGATAATAATGTCATATTGACAGGTATCCCAGCTAACTTAAGGTGATATACTGTGGTGGATCTTTGTGCAGCTTATTTCTCTTTTCTATTCCTGTTCATGAGAACATCCAACATTTATTTATATTCTCATTAAAAGGCTCCAATATGTATACAAGCGCTTGCCAGTGGGCTTCATCAACAATTGGGTTTATTCAGCAGCTCAAAAGACACATTTGTCAAAAAGCTCTCTTGGACCATCTGGCAGGAGGGAATAACTAATTATTGGTTGTTAGCATGTGTCTACACATATTATTCGTAGGTAGGTCAAGGTATTAGTTCGTTTAGGGTGTTTGTTTTTTTTAATAAAATGTATAATGATGGACTCTTAGCATCTTATAAGGGTGAATAGTGTTAGTGTGAATGAAAATTTCAGACACCATGTATAATCCTATGTTGTGTGTTTGTATCATGTTAATCTTCATTTTGCATCTTGATTATTCTGTTAGCAATCATTGATGTATGTTTTATCATTTGTTAATCGTGTTGTGATTTTTATTGTATATTTGGAGAGCTGGGATTGTCTTTGATGAAACCAAGTCTAACTGCATACAATGAATAAATTAAAAAAGTACCTGAAATTGTACCATATGCGTCCAGAATCTGTTTTCATCATTAATTCTGGTCATTAACAATTCTATACAACACAGACTGAAAAGCAAATGACATGCAATCGATCTAAAACATGACGTGTACATGATTCTATTTGTTGGAGTTAAAGGGTCAAGAGAAAAAGCCAATCAGAGCTTCAAAAAAATACACCTCTGACATATTTTTATTTTCAAATTATATTTAGTTTTTTAGAAAATAATACTAAAAGTGTACTTTTGAGTTCAATTACTAATGAAATTACACGCTATTCATTTTCTAAGGGGTTCCCTTAGTTGGTCTAGTGTGTGTAGACTGCGCTCAGACACACAGACACACAGACCTGAACCTGGATTTATGTAGCACTAATGTTCTCAATGCAGATCAGTGACATGAAAAGAAAGAGGCACCTGCTCTGAGGGTTTTTGATTTGACAAAAAGTTCAGATCATCACACACTCTACAGTATCTGGACACTAATCACTGCTGGATCAACACAGCATTGTAACAGGCTTCTGAGGAGGTGGTTTAGGGGCTGATTTCCTTACATCATTGTGGGGGTTGACAGTCCCCGGCAGTTTTAGCCTGATCTGTCTGCACTAACCACAGAAAAAGGCCCACACATTAATCTCAAAACATTCACTGCAATGCTCTTTTCACCAGATTACCAAATTGTTTATTAGGAGAAACTGAACTCCATAAGACCTTTTAAGTCTTTAGACAATCACTTTCTGGTTATAACCCTTAAATACCCAGATATGTTTTCTGTTGGAAAAATTTTCCTTTAACAGACAAACCAAAGTAGAACTTTTTGGCATGAATCTGTAAAGCAGTGCTGTGCTGTGCTGAATAGTCTGGTAATACGTGCTTTGGCAAAACTTTACTGTACATTTCTGCCAGTGGTGCTAAACCTTCCTCAAGACCAATTATCCCTCTGTGGAAGATTAATGTGACACAATTTTCATAATGCAAGAATCACAAAGAAGATGGATGCTGGTAGTTCATGTGCAGCATGGAATAACGACACAGCCCTGCCTTCAACTGTCTGTAACAAACACCTGATGTAGATGTGTACGCACACACAGAGGCTCCACAGACACCACAGAATAAAGGACCAAGAGCACAAAAAGCAAGCAAGGTGAGTGTTTTTAATATTCTATTATGACTTTAGTCAAATCTGTTCATGTTTAAAAACCCAACAATAGTTAAAGGTCTTTGATCCTTAATACACCATATGTAGCTATTGTTATTTTGTTGTGGCAGCTACAAGATCTAGAGTGTTGTACAGATTCCAAAGACATTCATGTAGTGAATAAACACTTTAATCCCATTTGGTTAAGTAAGTTTTGGTTGTGGTGTAACAACTGGTGGTTTTATAGTTTGTTCCTGAAAGCTTCTGTAGTCTACTTTAGTTTACCACTTGTTAGTAACAGACATGTTTAAGACAATTTCTTTTTTTTTACAAAAGTGTTTAGACGAGGGAAGTGAAGTTCAAAAGTGCTGACTGGTTTGGGGGTTTTGGGATTCATTAATTTTAACTTGATCAGAAGTTTAAGTTAAGTTTTAAATGTTGAATTAAGATAACTTTCAAAATCAATTAAAAATATTTATTCTATGTCAAATTGATTTTTTTATTTGATTGATCTCTTTTCCCTGTCTTTACATCTCATTTTCCCACCATTTCCATCCTTCTCCACTTCTTCAGGCATCCAGTGTGTAAATATGTCAGTCAACTTTACAAATTACTTAGATTCACCCTCCAACTCCTCTCTCTGTCCATATGAGACTAATTGCTTCCACTCCACAGTTGGCCGTTATGTCCTCTCAGCCATCTCCTTCACCTACATCCTCTTCATCCTCCCTCTGTCTGTCTTCGTCCTGTATCTGGGATTTCACCAATGGGTACAAAGAGTCTCAGTTTCTTCAGCAGCCACCATGACTCACTCAGACTTCTTCACCTACAACATGGCTGTCATTGAGCTGATTGGCATTGCTGGCTACGCCTTCTACTACTGCAGCAGCTACGCTGATGTCCCAGTCATGTCGTTTGTTGGAACCTTAATTGGGTCTTTCACCTCACCTGGACAGACCCTTTTCCCAATCTTCACCTGTGTGGAGCGCTATGTAGCAGTTGTTCATCCCATCACCTACCAGCGTCTGAGGCAGGAGAGTAGGGTCAGGATCAGAAACATCACCTCTGGGTGCATTTGGTTGACTTGTTCCATTTGGGTGGGTTTTCTGATCATGCTGCAGACCTACAATAATCTCAAAAGATGTCTAGCTGCCTTGGTGCTAATTCTCTCCCTAATCGTGATGGTGTTCTGCAGCATTTCTGTCCTCCGTGTTCTGATTCACCCCCGTCCAGGGAAATTGGGCAGTAGGCAAATTGACCAATCAAAGCAGAGGGCGATACACACCATCCTAATCATAATGGGAGTGCTTTGGTTTAAGTTTGGTTTGAATGTGATAGTTATTATAATGAAATCCTCGACACTAGTGAGTGTGAGCTGTGCAGCAGAGGGGTTAACATTTGTCTGTCTTCTTCCCAGTGGTCTGGTGTTACCTCTGCTGTATCTACAAAGATCAGGAAAACTACCAAACTATAAACATCATACTGGATCAGCTTGAGGACTAGGTCCGATCCACCCATCCATTATCTAAACCACCAACCCTAATAAGGCTCACAGGGGTGCTGGAGCTAGCATTCAGAAGAGCAGAGAAAGGGATGTATGCACAGAGTGTTTGTATACACCGATCAGGCGTAACAGGCAATGAATACTACTTTTACAAGGTTATAATTTCACGCCCTGCTCTTCCCGAACACATGTCTAAGTCTCCCTGGGCAAGACACTAAATCCCCAACAACCCATCCTCATACCCTTCCACACAGTGGCGGTCTAAGCCCGGTAGAAATTGGGGGAGAGTTACATCAGGAAGGGCATCCGGCGTAAAAACTGTGCTAAACATGCGTAGAAATGATCCTCTGTGATGACCCTGAACTCACAGGATAAGCCGAAAGGACAAAAAATAATAATAATAATTACTAATTTTTTGGTTGAAAGTGTCCGTAAGATAATAACTCTGGATGGAAAGTTAGACTGAGGTTTGGCCAGACGATAACATTGATGTGAAAGTCACACCATTTTTTTTAACCCATATATGTTTTCTGCCCCCTGTATTTGCTCAGGTTTATTCTTCAGTGTTTAACCTGTAAGTCTATTTATTCTTAAAAAATGCTTTTTGCACGTGTATAAGTGGAAGGAGAGTCAGCTGAGACTGGAGTGAAGTTCCTTCAATGTTCACACTCTTGACCAGAAATGGTTAAGCTTTAAAATTAGTTTAAATGACCATATGACGATAAGTTACTTCAAAACCTAGTGGCAATGCTTTAATCATTAATAAAGGAGCTTATACAAAATCTAACAATGCTCATCAGATCTTTTAGGTTTTATAAACAGTGTGTTTTTAGTTATTTTTTACACTTTTCTGTTAGAACTGGAACGCAAATAAACTTGACACTGTAATGACTTTTATAAGGTATTAAGGGTTTTCTAAGGCCCAAATGTTTCCAGACCATGAGATTTTCCACATGGCACAATGCCACCATGTAACATACACTACAGGCGTAGTGCAGGAAACACATCTACGGAAATTTCAAATCAATTTGTGAACTTTCTTGGTTCATGAAAATTGTTTTGAAAAATAAATTCAAGTTGCCTTTTTTTTAATGTTTATTTGAGAAAATTGATACTTTATGCTCATGTCTGTGCATTAAATACTATATTGATCCATCAGCTCATTAGCTTAGCTTAGCATGAAGAGTGAAAGCAGGGAAAAAGCCGGTGTGGCTCTGTCCAAAGCTTAAAAGTACTACAGACTCCTTTAAATCTCACACTTATGGCCACTTCAAATACACACAAAACAACCTCAAAGCCCTTTAAAGAAACTGAAAATTACCAACAAAAAAACAAAAAAAAAAAACACTGGCAAGAGACACAAAATGACCTGTAGACATCTACTTTAAGATTGTGAGTCGTATTTGTAAGAAAATATCATTCAGTTCATTTTAGGATACAAACTGTAGTTGAGTCCAGATGTGACCTATGGCCATACTAGCTTTTGACTTGTTTATTGCTCTTTTCAGACATGGGAAACAGTACATTATATTCTACAGTTCCATTTTATTTATTTTTTTACAAAAACTAGACTATAATATAATAATAATATAATATAATAAGTAACAGATAGCAACACACTTTCATCCCCAAAGAATAAACCCAGTACCAACAGTATCACTCTGCTCTGCTCTGACCTTCTTGTGGAACAAGGAATTTGCCTGCTGCAATTTACTACAGAGTATCATAATATCCACATCACATTTGCAAGATGCAAACAGTCCTGCCCTCACATGATCTTGATACACTCAAACATAAAAATCAACACACCACCTTAATCATTTAATATATTTGGACACCAGTAAACAGCAGTACAAGGAGCGATCAAAAACAAGCTCTGCTTAGGTGAGTGTTCTTTAGAGATTTTATATCTGTCTATTCATCACACAACTCATAAGTCCAATGATTCAGAATCATGTTCGTTATTTGATGTGAAACTCATATTCAAGTACAAAAGATGCTTCGATCGTGTCAGCAAGCTATACTTAAAGTATAATTAAAATACTTAGAGTTGATTAGTTTTCATTAAGTACTAGTTTTTTCTTAATTATAGGTCCAGGATTTCAGTATTTAGTATTTAGTTACATTCCACCACTATTGTATCTATGTACAAAGGGCCTGATTTATTGCCAAATATATACAGATAATATTCACTGACAATCAATTAGAAATTTAGTAGAACTGACATATTTCTTTACTTATGAACTAATTTAATGTAAAAATATACAGAAAGTTGTAGTAATGCTAAGTTAATTTAACTATTTAAACCTTATTGAATGGTTATGTTCCAGGTGACTTCACCTTAGATGCGATCAGATATTCATTTTACTGTTTTTAGTATTAAAAGTGTTTGTGGGGGTATTTTTTTTACATCGGACGGAGCCAGGTTAGCTGTTGGCTCTCTATACATTAAGCATACCAACAGCAACAATATGCATAAGTGATTTTAATTTTATAGTGTAAATAAATACAAATTTCAACTATAGAGTACAATATTTATTAATCTTTATTGGTTTTCAGTGGAAATGGTCCACTGATCCAATCAGTCTCCACTACCATTAGTCAGATAATAAAGTTTTATTGTCACCACTCATTTCTTTTATTCTCTCTTTTCCTCTTCTCCTTTTTCCAGGCTTCAAACTCTCCTGCAAACAGATATGTCAGTCAACACATCCTTTCCCACCAACTCCACCTTCAGTGTGTATAATTGCCTGGAGGTCAATGTAATAGTTTACATCTGTGTTGCCTTCACCATTACCAAAGTCTTCCTCATCTTCCCTCTCTCTGTCTTTGTCCTGTACCTGGGTCACCAACAATGGCAGCAGCATTGTTCTTTTAAAATGACGAGCGACTCCGACTTCTTCTCCTTCCAGATGGCTGCAATGGAGCTGATCAGTGAGCTGGGATGGGGCCTACTCTGTTGCGGCTTCTACACACATATTTTTTATATGACAATTGTGGGGATAAATGTGTTTTTTATCATTTTCCCCGGACAGATTATGTTTCATGTCCTCACCTGTGTGGAGCACTACCTGGCTGTTGTTCACCCCATCACTTACCGAGGGCTGAAACAATCAGCTGGGGTCAGGATCAGAAACATCTGCACTGGGTGTGTTTGGTGGCTGTGTGTTGGATGGAGCAGTTTAACAGCTTTTTACTACCCTGAGTTTCCCATTTTTCCATTTTTAGGCTTTTTGATTTTCTCTTTGATTGTCGTCTCTTTCTGCAGCATCTCTGTTCTCTGTGTTCTGATTCGTCCAGGACCAGGAGAAGTAGGCAAAGACAGGGAGCGGGTTGCCCAATCAAAGCAGAAAGCTTTCTACACAATCATGAGCATAATGGGAGTCCTGTGGCTGTTATTTGTAGGGATTCTTGTTTGTGTTTGGCTGGGTTTTAGTGCTACTCCATTGATGAGCTACAGGGTTAGGTGTGTGGAGATGATATCTGCAATCTGGTTTAATCTTCCCAGCAGTTTGCTGCTGCCTCTGCTCTTTCTTCACAGGGCAGGAAAATTGACATTTTGCTGTTCCACAGCTAAGTAATTTAAAGTATATACGGCTACTGACATTTCATATTTTCTATATCTTTCATTTGTCAGTGAATGCCAGGGAAGGACAGGGAAACATGCTCAGCAAAACTGCAGCAAACTGCATTTGCATTCACAGATGTGATTAAAAGACCACAGCCATGCACTCAAACAAATATACAGGTGTTCTGGCTTACATTGCACAATTTGATTTGAATACAGATCTTATTGTTTTTAGGACCTTTGAATCTTGTCAATTGTTCAAATGAATGGATTTGGCTCTTTTTAGTTCAGTCCAACAGCGGGCGTTTTGATTGTCCTGCTGTAAAATATGAAAGAGTAAGTCATTTGCACCAGCCGCCAAAAACAAACAAGGAATACATCTTACCACTTACTAACATCTAGAGGCTGTACTAAAAATTACACTTTTAAATTAAATTTAAAATCAGGTTGGAAATTGCCGTTTTAACAGATGCCTGACTCAAATGAACATGTCATTGGGGTACAAATTACCTCTGTGGGCACTAAAGTTGGAGGACTCTTTGAAAGTTGCAAGAAGGGACATACAGTTTTTAAATACCCTAAATGAAAGACTTTAGTGAAAAACCTAGCTCCTGGGACACAAAAGGAAATAAGGTACTTTACCTCTATCCTTTGTACCCTAACGGAAGTGACAAACCATGTTCCTGGTGACCCAAAAGGAAATGAGGTGCCTCTATTTTCAAAGCTTAGGAAAAGTGCCAATCCTTTTTTTCAGGGACCCTGAAAGAAGTGATGAACCTCCAACCTGGAGACTGTAATGGAAGCGAGGTAAATACCTCTTGGGGAGCCACAAAAATGAGGTAACCCTCTTCTGGGAACTCTGAAGGAAGTAATATAAAGTCCCTAGGCCAACCCATGGGGATCCTAAAAGCAATCCAGTCCCTCTGGGGACCCTAAGAGAAATCAGGTACTTCCCTAATGAAGATACCAAGAGAAGTGACACACAACACTCGCTTTATTACCTTACAAACCTCACCGGATCAGTAACACCATCTACATCCCAGAGTTTTTTCTGGTTTTCTGTCCAGTGGGGAAAATCCAAAGCTGATATTGGTGATATTGGTCCTTCATAGAGACCCTGAAGGAAGTGAGGCACCTCTGTGTAATGATACTTCTTTCAATAATGTAAAAACCTGAATTTCTGATGATTAGGGTCTGAGTTTGATACTTTTTTATAGGTGGGATTCTGATAACATCTGAGTTCATATAAACAAAGTCAGGTACCTACCTCTTAGATACTGTATAACACAAAATTGTATGTGTAAACAGCAGCTATTTAAATGTCTGAAACCAGGATACATGTCTAGAGAATGTGCACTGGCAGATTTTCTGAGTTATTTGGCAAAGTCTAACTTTAATACACATCGTTATTTGACCCATGGTAAATTTTCATGGTAATAAATAGTTTGAATGAGCCAAAGACTATTAAATTGACAGACATTTGGAACATAATAAGTTTGTGTTTTTAGGTAAGATTTACAATTTGTGATTTTTGGATAGTATGATAGTATGTTAGTTAGTTTTGGATAGTATGCACTCTCTGTATTTTGAGAGTGTATCTAAATGTCGTTGTTCATCCTTGTACAACGGATGGTCATGGGCTTTAGGGGGAAACTCTTGCCTTTGCCAATACAAAGGCACTGTAAACTTGATTACTCCTTTTTCACTGGACTAAGTCTGTTACTGTTCCACAGCCCACAGTCTGACCAAAGTTTTCTGGCTTGAAACATTTGTCAATTCACTTAAATGTTTTAGACATTGTACTCAATGGAATGGACAAGATGTTCAGGCACAGTCTCATCCAATCCCAGTCTCATCCTCCAAAGATCTTGCATAATTTTCCTGGCAAATAAATTTCCATGTGCAAGTATCCTCAACGGATCATACACTTGCAGCATCAGGAGCGTTTCCTTCTAAAACTTGTTCACATAAAAACAGTAACATATTCTAACTGTCTAACTTTTGTATTTTGTAGTTTTGCTTCAGTCCCCAATCAAAAGCCAGTCGACATGTTTTTTTCAAAGTTAAGTACTGTAAAGTGTGATTGGGGAAATGGCTGGACAATGGCAGACAAGGGTTGGCTACTGACCTCAAACTGACAGTAGATGTTTGTACTTCGGTATTTCATTTTCTGGCAAATCCTGTAGTCTAAATTCAGTATAGGGTTGAAAAGCTACAGATCACTGACAAACATACAAACTGTAAACAACAAAATAATAATAATAATAAAATTTGCTTTCAAAGACACCAAAGTCCATTTGTGGATCCAGTGATTTTCCAACCTTAGTGTCTGCATCCGCTGAGATTATGTGGTTACATTTGACACAGAATGTAAGATTCACTGAATAACACCACTGATCTGAACATCATACACCTAGAAAGCAGCAAGCACAACCATTGGATCAGAGTAAAAGGGGCTGAATACAAATGCACGCCAAACCAGATTTATTCGTAAACAATTTTGAAAACCAGTTATAATTTTTCTTTCACTTCAAAATTATGTAACACTTTGTGTTGGTCTATCATATAAAATCCTAATAAAATACGATTACATTTATGGTTGCAACATGGCAAAATGTGCTAAGGGTGAGAGTTGTGATCCTACTCTGCTCAAAAATTTAAAAAAACATTCCCATTTGGCATCTGCCTCCCTTGGGCCTTTTCCCTTGTCACTAACCATGTACAAATTTTTATACCCTATTCCAAAGTCCTTTTTTATTTATTTTATCTTTTAGCACCTAGATTTGCAAAAAGTATTTCAATTGCAACTTTTGTCTGATACATATGACAGAACTGACGATAAAATTGACTTTCACGTTTGACTTTGACAGTTCAGGATTTTTGTGGATAGGAGGTCAAGGGGGAGTGGGACGAGGTCTACCTTCCAAGCATAACCTTCGATAAAGAACTCTAGAATAGGATCGGCAATATAAGAAGATAAAATAAGTTTCCTCTGTATGGGTGACAGGGGATTCAGAATTATACCATACAATTTCATGGGGCCCCATAATTGTAAACAGCAGGGAACGAAGTTATAGAACGTCCCAGATATCAATAAGACAAATATAAACACAACTCAGAGAAAACTGAGATTACTCACAGGCAATTCAGATTCAATTCAAATTTTTTTATGTTTTATTAGTTTTTTTATTTATTTAGTTGTTAGGACATTTGTTTATTAGAATTTCAACAAGGACTAAGTCATGTTGACCCACAATCCTTCCCAGGTGGTGGCCGTATTGCTCAATTTCAGTTTTCGCAACGTCCCAAAAAAGGGGCCGAAAAGAAGAAGCGGAACGTTGTTTGTGTGTAATTTCTACTCGGAGCATAACGTGTGACACCAGGAAGAACGGCGTAATTAGTGAACGCGAAAGGAGTTTCAAGATGTTCACCGTCGTGCAGGTTTCTTCTGTGGACTCTAAAGTGTCCAAAGTCGAGATACTGAGAGGACTCATCACCGAGAAACTGACCACAGCTGCCCAGGAAATATTCGCGGTTGTAGAGAGAACTGTAGCCGGGTACGAGGAGGAGGTTGCGGAGTTAAAACAGGAGGTCGAACGGCAGCAGAGGCAGCTGGAGGTGGTTCTTCAGCCTCAGGTTCTGCTGTGTCGGATTGGTGAGTTAACCTTATGCCAAAGAAGGACCAAACTCACATGTTGTCATTTAGTAACAGGTCGTTTGTAGATAATCCTGATAATCTCCATTAAGACATCTTACATTATTTTTATCTCTTGTTAAGATGATCACGGATTGTTACCTGTATGTGAACCGGGAAAGGAAGAGGCTGATGGAGGCGGACACGCAGCACAAACATTCAGTAAGTCTTCACAAAGATGTTTTTCTATTATATAAAACACAAGTATTTATCTTACAGTTTGTTATTGTAATGTGCTGGAAGGTAGACTGCCCCCAAAAGGGGGTTTAATACCAACATACTTTTGTATTTCTATTGTCTTGTTGGTTTTATCAAATCATGTGTTTGTAAAAGATTCACAAAATGAAAAACATTTATAAGCATAATTGAGCAGAAATCCAATTTGGTCAAATCAAATCAAATTTGCAAAAATACATACAGAGATGTGGAGGTCTGCTCTGGAAAAAAGAGGAATGAAGGTTAGCCACGGCAAAACAGAATACATTTGTGAGAGGGACCAAATTGGATCAGTTAGGTTACAGGGAGCAGAGGTGAAGAAGATGCAGGACTTCAACGGTTCAGACTTTCAGCGAGAATGAAAGGAAAGGTGTTCAAGACGGTGGTGAGACCAGAGATGTTGTTCGGCTTAGAGACAGTGGCACTGAAGAAAAGAGAGGAGGCAGAGCTAGAGGTAGCAGAGCTTAAGATGTTGTGGTTCTCTTTGGGAGAGACGAGGATGGACAGGATCAGAAATGAGGACATCATAGGGACAGCTCATGTTAGATGTGTTAGAGATAAAGTCAGATTGAGGTGGTTTGGACTTGTTCAGAGGAGAAACTGTGAATATATCGGTAGAAGGATGCTGAGGTTGGAGCTGCCAGGCAGGAGGTCTAGAGGAAGAACAAAGAGGAGATTTATGGATGTAGTGAGAGAGGACATGAAGTTAGTTGGTGTGAGAGAAGAGGATGCAGAGGACAGGGTTAGATGGAGGCACATGATTCGCTGTGGCGACTCTTGAAAGGGAACAGCCCAAAGGAAAAGAAGAAGAACTATCTGACAGATCTGGAGAATTCTATTTATCAGTTCCCTCCCAGCAGTAGCAGCACTTTCCAAACCTCTGCTTTGTTGTTTAGGCAGGTGTTAAGCTGAAGAGTTTCTCAAGCTTTTTTGTTGAGCTCTTTTTAGTTCTAGTTTCACTGACTATGACAAGTCACTCTCTCTGTGAAGGTGAAGCCAAATGAAAACGTAATAATAATATTGGTTTACTAGACATAAACTATTTTAAGTTTTAACACCTGACAGAGATATACATGATCAGTTTAAGAGCATTACACTTGAATGTATGAAAAAATGAAGAATGCCGTAGTAAATGGCCACTTATACAGTGCTTTTATCAAAAGCCAATTCACACACACAAACGACTGCCTGAAAGTACAGTTTCACATTCAAATTTGATTTATTATTCTGTGCTTAAATATGTTTAAAATAAATTCATTGAACAGAAATGGCAGATGCTCTTAATTTACAAATTCCAAAAAGTAAACCAGGGCAGCACAGAGGTGGAGTGGTTCATACTTCTCCCCGTGATTGCATGGGTTCCTCTGTCTCCTCTGGTTTTCTTCCCACAGTCCAAAGACATGTACGTTAAGTTAATTGGTGACTCTAAATTGCTCGTAGGTGTGTTGTAGTTGTCTGTCTCTCTGTGTTGGCTGTTCATCGGATGACCCCAACTCTCGCCCAATGACAGCTGGGATTGGCTGCAGTCCCCACACAACCCTAAACGGGATAAGCAGTTACACATAATGGATGGCCGGAAAACGTAAACTGCTTCTTCTTTCTTTTTTTTTCTTTTTTTAAATGCATTTACCTATTTATTTTTGGCTCAGGTTTGGAGGTTGACGAGAATGAGGATGAAGACGACAAAGTCAAAGTGGAGCCAGCTCAGCCCGCTGGCTTGGATCAGGATTTTCTACATGAACAAGAAAACCAGATGGCAGCCAGGTTTATATTGTTAATCAATTACCTTTCCTTGGCTTTTAACCTTATGTGGACAAAGAGGACAAAACCTAAACTAGCAATAAATACACAGCAGAGTATGGTCAACAGGGTATCTACAGCTTGTAGAAATGCATAAAAAGAACTGAAAAATCAATTTCCTCAATAAAAGGATTCTTAAATTTCATGTATAATATTTTATTGAAGGTGGAAGAGGATCAGATTACTCGTCTTCTACATTTTGTTGTCTTGTCATTGACGGTATCATAAGTGATAACTGGTGTCTATAAAGAGACTGGTGGTATGAAGTTTGTGGACACAGTTAATAAATCAATCATTTTAATAAGATCAGTAAAGACTTTTTTTGGTGTCATTAATCTGAATCGACAGCATTTCTAGAGTTGCTGGTATTAAGTGTTAATTAGTTTTTCTTAAAGTCAGATATTTATGCTTTTTGCTCTTTTATTTTTTGACAGGACCACTGAAGGAACTGGGAGTGGAAAGTGCAGCACACCAGACACCAACAATGAAGGCCGGACAGAAAGTAAAACTCATTCATTCTCATCAAACACAAAGAGGAAATGCTCAGTCAGACGAACATGTCGTCTTTCACCTGCCAACTCTGTACCTGACAGTGAGGGGGAATCTAATGGGAAGAATTTAGATGACAGAGATGATGACTGGAGGCCAGCTGAGGGTCATGAGGCCCAGAAGAAGAATCAAACAAAGCTAAATGGAAAAAAGCAGCCTAAAAGACAGAGCTCACTGAAGCTCAGCGTCTGCTTCCTAGACGACTCCCAGACTGATGTTCTCTCTGACAACGGTAAACAGTCCCCCACATAAAAATGTGCCATGAATCGACTACTTTACTTTATTTGACAGGGAAATCACACATTAATAAACATCTCTGTAAATTTGCCAGTTAGCAAAAGGCTCATTTTAATCTGCGGTGCCTTCACAGATCTTATATTGTCACATAAAAATCAATATAAAAGATTAAACACGCAAACATTACTACAAATTGTTACAGCTTAAGCAATATAATACTGCTGGATAAACCTACTCAGAATTATTAAACACATACAAATTAAATGATGACAATAAAACAAGTAAACACTATAGTTTACATAATAAAAAAATCTTTAATTCAGGGGCATCAATATTTCACACAATGTTACCTTTTTATCAGGTGACAAATGCAACCAAAAAATTCTTGTGGGTTAAACAATATATTAGGTTTTTGTGTGAATGCATCATTTATGCATGAGACCTGTGGTTTTGATGTTTGGATATGAAGAGTCTATTGAATTTCTCTCTATTATAGATTGTACAGTACAGGAGCTGCTGTGTCCTCCTGGTCTGCAGGAAGCAGATTTTATGAACCTGCTACGGTCAACGTTTCCTCAGCTCGCTGCTGATAAACCTTTTGACATCTTTGCACCTGACAGAAAGAGGAGGCTACAACTTCTGAACCTTGAGACTCTGACACCAGAGGCGATCTGCTGGAACAGAGCAGGGAAGTCAACTCTGTACATCCGACTGAAGGTAGTTTGAAAAAGAATCCAAGACATGTTAAATGAAACATCTACTTCTAGTTCTGTGAAATACTGAGAATACTTTTTCAGTTATCACCACAAATAGTTTGGGAATCCATGTGTTTGAAGGATAACTTGAAGAATGTTCTACATTGATCATATCGTCTACAATCACAGCACAGATGCTAAAGCAAACACGACACAACAAGCCCTTTAGGTTTGGTTAGTTGTCAGGCAGCAGCCTGGATTTATTTGTTTGATCTGCCCTTGTAAATATTGTCCACAATCTTCGAGGTCTTAATTTAGAAAATGACTGAAGTTATGCTTTAAATGTCCAACACCCCCAAACTCTAATATATAATCTGAAATTACATCTTTTCAGACAGGAGAAGATCCTAAAACAAGTGAGCAGCTTCACGTTTTACAGAAGCAAGAGGACACCACCACATATTCTCCATCTAAATCGACTGTGACAAGTAATAACACCAGGCAACACATAAGGTGATTTACAAGAACACCAACCACTGCCATGAGACATTTGCTACTACACCGTGTATTTAGGCAAAGTTTATACTAAGTTTAGACTTATACCTATTGTTGTTTTTAGTTTGGAACTTCTAATGCTGGCATTGATAGTAATGTACTGAGTTTTCTGTGTTAAAGAGGCCATATAATTAATAATTTTATGTTTAGATTTGAACTCAGGCTCTACTGACAAACGTTTGGTTGATTTTTATTTATTTATTTTTTTCTAAATTCTGAAATCTGATTATTTTGTATACAGTGTGCTGCAATGCAGTACTATGTTTTTAACAATGTATGAAAGTGCATTACCTCAACAATGTGGGTTGTCAGTGTGCATAACTGTCTGTTTATATTCAGACGACTAGTGATGTCCCAATCCAATTATGTGGATCAGATACCGTTAGCATTAGGTGTCTGCTTATACTGATTCTGATCCGATACTTATTAATATATTTACCTAAACTAAATGTTCATTCAATTTTTATGTCAAATCTGTAAATATTGGACACACTGTATTTTTCAGGGTGTAAGTTGATCTGGAAGTAAAAAAATAAAAAATCTAACTTTTAAAATTGTGAAAGTTTTAAAAAAGGTTAAGGGTTCAAAAATATTCCAATTAATTTATAAAAAAAGTATTGCTCTGAATGAAAGAATAACTCGAGGAATGTGGCTCTAAAACTGACTGAGTCCACAGTGTTACAGAGTGTCTGTGAGTCAGAGTCCTTTACTGGATCAGGTCAGCAGCAAAAATCAATTGTAACTGTTTAAAAAATTACTTGGCCAAATCATGGGACTGGGTAAAAGCATGTAGGGGTGTAGCAGGTGAAATAAAGTGAAAAAACATGTTTTTGCACAACGTATTACGTCTAATTAGAATCTCTTAATTGATAATGCAGCTGACTAACGGCATATGCATATGTGTTGTTTTTGTTTTATGTTGCCTTAAAAAATGTATTGATGGAGTTAAGTCATATTAGTTGTTTAATATATTTTGGTTTTAAATCAGAGGATGTATGGCAGGAACAGGTGCTGTGCACAATGTCTCTGGCTAAAGAAGCAAGCACACAGAGCAACACTATGCTTTTAAAAAAGCTTAGTGTTGAACTTGTTTAACTTGTTTAACAAGTTAATGATTAATAACAGGTTTGCTAATGCAAGAGATGTATGTCAGCGGAGTTAATTCAACGTAGGTTGTTGCCAGTTTGCACTGTCCATGTTGTGAAGAACATAACTTTTGGTGTGAGAGCAGGGCTGGTCAGCTGGAACCTTGACAACATGTTAAGATGTTGTTGGTTGGTATTTCGATGCAACTCATGAATGTTTCTGGTTTCTACAGTGGCACTGTTCAGAATAAACAAGAAAACACAGCACAGGTCCTGTGCGACAGCGCAACATCACAAGTCATGGAAATGGAGGGAGATGATGACAATGAAGAAGCTGGAATATCAAAACCGAGGAGTGATGTTCAAGCCTCTTGTTCGGCAAACTCCGTGGAACCAGACGTGACTGAGGACGAGGAGCAAGAGAGAAAAGTGAAAGTGAACACAAAGGCGAAACGTGGAAGGAAATGGATCAAGTCGTCTCCACAGGTGTTGACTGAGAACAGTGATTCTGTTGTTTCCTGTAAAGTCTGTGGATTTCTGTACAAGTCTAGAAACTTCGTGATCAGACACTCCTGGACTCATGTGGATGATCCAAAAACGTTTTGTGGAGTTTGTGGAGAACACTCAGAGTCTGCAGAGGAGTTGAGGAGTCACCTTCAGGGTCACCTGAAGACACACATCTGTAACATCTGTGGAAAGGCATTCATCACACGCAATGACTTTAGGGAGCACACTGCTGGACACACGGGACAGAAACCACATAAATGTGATATTTGTGGTAAAGGATTTTTTTTTAAGGGTAAATTGACTGCTCACCAGAAAGACCATCTGGTGGGTAAACACAAATGTCATGTTTGCCAAAAAGCATTTTATAGTCAGGCTGAGGTTAAACGTCACAGCCGTGAGCACACTGAGAAACTGTATCGCTGCAGTGTGTGTGGTAAATTTTTGCGTAAATTGAGCTCTTTATCTCAACACATGCTGCTCCACTCAGACGAAAAACGCCACGGCTGTGATGTTTGTGGGAAGCATTTCAGACTTAGACAAAACCTGATAGGACATAAGAAGATTCACACTGTCAGAGAAAGACCGTATCTCTGTGATATTTGCTGCAAAAGCTTCTGCAGTACGGACAGACTAAATGCTCACCTGAAAACACACAAGAAAAAGCCGCACACTTGCAGTGAATGTGGGAGGGCATACGAATCCGAGGTCAATTTGTTGTCTCACATGAAGATTCACTTTGAGGAGAGACCGTACAGCTGCTCAGTGTGTGGTCGGACCTATAAATACAAAAATAACTTCACGGATCACATGATTCTCCACTCAGATGAAAAAAGGTTTGCCTGTGGCATTTGTGGAAAACCATGCGCTCGCCAAACACACCTCACAATCCATATGAGGTCTCACACTGGAGAGAGACCCTACAAGTGCACTCTTTGTCACAAAGCCTTTGCTCAGAACTACTATCTAAAAATGCACATGAAGAATCACCGTAAGGAGGAGAATTTACCCTCGGACGGACTGATGTCCTGAAAGTTTCTTTCTATTTGTGGAAAGCAACTAAGTACCAGTGCTGTAGAGGCTACGGCAGTAATAATGCATTAATGCACATTCTTTCTGAAGGTCGAATTATGCTTTTCCCAAGATGCACGTAAGGGTTGATGCAGACCTACGCTTGGATATGTTCGCAACCTATACGTCCACAAGGGGGCAACACTTGGATTTTAACAGTAAAAGGACCTGATGAACTTTTTCCAGACCCCTGCGGGAATTATTCTTTGGCAGGATGCTCTGCTGAGATGTGGTCTACTGAACTGACTTCCACAGCAGTAGAGAGGACAATATTGCAATGACGAGAAAGTCTGTGAAGCCTCTGGAGTTTCCTTGTTTTATGCAGCCATTGTTCAAATGAGGATCGTGTGTCGTGTGTTTGAGAGAACAATGTCTTGTCCTTTTTTATTATGAGAGTATTTGAGAGATAGCAGAAGGGGTCATATCAAAGACTATTTCAGTTTTCATTAACCAAATACATTGTGTCCCATTTGAAGTTTAGTATTTTATCAAACCGTTTTTATTTTATTTTTTTTATTTTCTTCAAGTCGCAATTTAAAATATGCATCTCTAAACATTCAAGTGGGACCCTCAGTTTTAAGAAAGGTACAGCCCTCTATCAAAACCGTGAAAACAAAATGAATAAAGCAGCATCACAGCAACATAATATAGTTAACAATATATATAAATATTATATAAAAGCTGGTATGAACTGTCACATATTTTCATTCTACTTTTCCGTTCATCTTTCTGGATCTATTATTGTTTCGATCCAGACTCCTGACATTGTCCAGTCGACTTGAACGATGCACAAAAGTAGATTATGTTTTATTAGCCAAGTATGCAAGTGTACAAAGGCTCAGTCTCATTGGAAGCTTCCCAAATACAACGTATAAGACAAGAACAAGTACTATTCACAAAAGGTTTATTTAAAAACAAAAGGGATCATGAACATTGAAATCAGTATCAAGCAAAACTTGGATTAGAAACTCTACATTTACATTTGATGATGCTGTATGCGGCAGCAGCGCTGGCTGAGTGAATGGAGGCGCTGCCACTAATGTGTGGATTCTTTCTTGTTACTATCACTGGTCCAATTGTCTGTCGGTGTGTGACCGAGGACCAGTGAGTGATGGTAACTGTCATCCATAGTTGTTTAAAACCTCAACCAGGGATTAGCTAATTATTCTATACATATTGTTCATAAGATGGAGATGTATATAGTCAATGTGACCTTGTAGATATAGAAAATACATTTTCACTCGTCAGTTTATCAGCTTTACTCAGTATGTGTCAAATGTGTGAAATGTCAATGTGCCAAAACATTTAAACTTATCAAATGCAGTGATAGATTTGTTCCTGCCTCTGCATGCACCACCGCTGTGTCCTAATTAATATTTTATGATTTATTACCTCATGTTGTTGCGCACCTTGACGGGATCCTGCACACTGAGGTTTAGTCTTCACTGTACAGCAGCAACTTCATTGAGCTTTGACTGTCTGCAGATTGGACCCAGTTAAAAATCTGCTCTGGACCTTTTTCTTTAACCACAGCTGCAATTATTTTAAAGCAGAAAATTCCCTTTTGTGTTTGTCAAGTCAGAGACTTCAGATGAAATACGCACAATCACTTTTTGTGCTTTGTGGTAAATGCATGTCTAACAACTACTCAGGGTTATATCAGAATTAAATTAATTATTTTTATGTTATTTTCATGTGTATATTAATTGGGAAAGTCCAGCAAATGGAAAGAGTCCTAATTTGATGTAATGGTCAGATGTTTTATGATTGTTGAAGAAATCCCTGTGTGTGTGCGATGTGATGGTGCAAACCCCAACCAACCCAGTTTGCAATCTGTTATTTTGAAATGTCAAAAAGAGGAAATAGTTTTTGTCAATATAATATTTAATGCACATTCAGCTAGAACAAATGTTCCTTCATCAGAAAATAAAGTTTATTTTTAATTTAACAAGGAGGATGGATACTTTTGCACAAATTTCTATTATTTCGCTATAACCTTTTTACACTCCTTTTAAACATTATGTTACTTCTAATTATTAGAGAACATTTGTACCAGCTGAATGTGTATTGTTTTTATGTTTGGTGTAGAGTTATGTTTGAATCAAAACTTAGTTTTCATTGTATGAAAACATTATTAGTTAAATTATAAACATTTCCTTCATCTCAAGTTTTTAATTTTCAGTGATCTGAATATCTCTGGTTAATTTCGGTTTTGGGTAATTTAGCTATGTCACGTTAGTTATTTAATATCTTTCCTTTGGATAATAGCTTATTATTTCCATTCAGTAGATTTATTGTTATATAGAATAATAAGAGTATAAGTTAATTGTGAGGTTTTGTTTTTCTGTCTGATCAGTACAATCATCAGGCTTCACATGTGAAGTTTAAAAGCTTTACCAGCAGTACCTAAAGTAATTTACAAGTATTAGGTTTAATGCATGAATACACATAATGCCGGTGATTTTTAAAACAAAACATCAGGTTGTTACGTCTCAATAATGTGAAATGAGATGTTCTGCCAAGTTATTTTACTTGTTAAGTTAATATTTTTTCTACTTGATGACTGATGATTTTAAATGCAGAACTGTTACTTGTACCTGTTTCTGCACTGTGATAGAAACTTTTTTGCTTCAGTAAACATTGAGAACTTCATCCACCGCTGTGTACTTTGTGTAAAAGCTGACTTTTACTTTCAACATAATTTAAGTTTAAAATCAACATGATGTGCTACTATATGTGTTTTTACCATTTTTAATGTCACAAATAAAACCTAACAATTCTGAGATTCTCAGTAATTTGGGGCTTCTTGTGTTCACCAGCAGGGGACAGATGACTAAGGAGAGAGTTAAGATGTGGTTGTGGAAATTACAGGGTGAAACAAATCCCCCCCCCCCACTTAGCTTTGAACACACTGAAAAGCTAAATCACAGGTTTCACTCTCCACACACACTGAGGAATCTGTCACGCTTGGTAAAGTACCAATCATGTTTCCGGCTTCCCCGCCCTCAGAAGCAGATGTCGAACACAAATCACAAAAACACCACCCTCCTTTTCCTCTCGGTCCCTGCAGGTGAAGGTGGTGTTGTTGCAGAGGTCTTAGGTGAAAAGGCAGAGGTGGAGCAGCAACATGTCTATTAATAACAAATTCTTAAAATATCACACTGATTAGCAGGTTTGAAAAAAGAAATTTGAAGATGTCACATTAATGTATTTGTGTATTTGTCTTTTCCAATAGTTTTGGTCATTTTTGTACGCTCATCGTGTTTCTCTTTTTTCGTAATTTCAAACTGATTTGTGCAAATGTATTAATCTTGAAACTACAACTGAAATATAAAATATGAAGCAGCATATACTGAAGTAAATTTACTTTGTTACTTTCCACCACTGATCTTTGACTTTAGGAACTAGGCATCTTTATATTTTTTGGCTGTTTGATAAAATAAGACAATTTCTTGGATGTTTTCAATATTTTGTGGATTATTCTTGGACTTAAGGAGGATTAGCAGAAAGTGTGTTTAATGAAAACAACTGTACATGTACAAAACAGTGGTTTGTTTAAAATAACACAAAGTTGGTGATACATGACATGTTTAGGTTTAAAACATATTTATCTGACAAAACTAAATTTATGTGTCTTTATGACTTATTTAGTCTTTTGACCAGATTTAACAAAGATGATGTTGAATGAATATTATTTTTGGGGGCGTTTTAATGAATCAAACGTAAAGAACAGTATCCAGTCTTTTTGTGTCATGTAAATCATGCATCAAGCAATGCAGCCCACAACCACTGAGGGCAACAGTGCGTGAAATATTAACATGCTGAACCCTCTGATCGCTGAGCTCTGTCGTACAGGTCTGCATGAAAGCAAAGCAAAGTTCAGTCTGCAGAGAATGCTTGACTGAGTTTGGTTTTAACCTGCGGCTTCGCTTTAATCTGCAGAGCGAATAACAAAGGTCGTCTCTTAACTAACCCACGGTTTCCAAGTCGGTGATCACAGGAGCTTCTCAGTCATACAGACACACAAACATGACTGCTCTTAATCTGCAGCTCACAACCAAGAAAGTCATGAAGGTCATGAAGATTACATACTAAAATAAAACAGCAGCTTTAAACTCTCCAAAAGTTAAGCTCTGAAGTTCAGTTTTCAAAAAGCATTAAAGGAAAACACTCCTCACTTTGTGATAACTGAAGCGGGACATCCGCACCAATCTTCTGATCCGATTTCAATTCACAATCCAGACTTGATTCGTGATCGCTTATTTGAGAACAACTCAAGACACATCACAACAACTATGTCCATGTACTTAAGTACAGTACTAATGTTATTATGGATGAAGGAGCCCCTCTGTATCTGTAGCTTCTCCGCTCCGACAGTTAGAGCCCACACACACATAACATTCCATTCAGATGAAACACAAATTCAAAAATCTACCTCCAGATTTTAAGAATTGTAAGGGAAAAATTGTCATTAAAATCGTGATTAAATCGAAAAAATCGTGCCCTGAAATTTCCTTATGTCAGTGTCCTTGTACTACAGTTATGTCATCGACACGCCCCCTGTCTCAGTGTGATGTCATCAACAGCGATTTGTCCTCGGTGCCCTCGTCTCCGCTCTGCCTTCAGTAACACCTGCACACATATACACAGACACCTGTCATCATCAATAACACAAAACTCACCATTAGCTCATCTGTGTGTGTGTGTGTGTGTGTGTGTGTGTGTGTGTGTGTGTGTGTGTGTGTGAGAATATCTCACTTTGTCCACAGAGTAGGTCGTCAATGTAACTTGTGTTTGCCTCCAACCGTATCCAATTGTCCTACTCCAGATGGCAGCGCTGTACCTGCAATAGCCAATCATGAGCAGGTGCGACAAGCAAAATGAAAAAATACATCACTGGTTTACAGTGGAGCTCTGTTACCTTTGGCCTCGTCCCTTTGTCCTGACGAACAGCTGCAGGACACCCACATGATTCCCTGTCAGCCAATGGGAGAAAGAGAAACATACATCGCCTTGGCTCCAGGGCGGGGCAATCTGGACGCCCAATCGAGCGCCGCGGATGCTCCTTTGTCCCGCCTTGAGCTCCGGGACAGACAGGTATGAGTGACCTGAGAGAAAACTCATTAATTTTCACAATTTACATTTATTTAATTGCTTTTTTTTTTATTTGCTCATTCTGAAATTGGTGCCATCAACACATTAGGGACACGGTCACGTTTACCATTGTTTTGCATCATCTCTTTTCTCAACAAGCCAAATGTTATAATTTAACAGAAAACAGGACACCAGTTTGAATGAGCTCAGGCTCAGAGAAGGTGGCAGAGTTTCTGGATCTTGTTAATATATGGTTGTTTCTTTGTATGGTGGAGCCCATGTAATGAATTCCACTACAGTAACTGATCTGTTTTTAATGCAGTGCAGCCTGAGGGCTAAAGATCACAACCATTTCATTTTGTGTGCTAAGATTTCTCTGTCTTTTAAATAATTTGAAGAATGACTGTGTTCTGTTTTTATTATAAATTCATGATGATTGAAACATGATGTACTGGGAGTATGTACATGTCTTTAATACCTTCAGAGTTGTGAGTAGTTTCCCAGTGAACATCTCCCTCTCTGTCTGACATCCAGTCACACACTCCATGATCAAACGTGCAGTGCAGCACTCCAACTTCTAACACAGGAAAGTTTTAATCCTCTTTCAGTTATTTTATTAAAACAATCAGTACTTTAGAAAAATGTTAAAGTTTTTAAATCCATGTATGGCTGTTTGCGTCTAGACAACATTTAACAAGCTAAAGTATTGTGTTAGCAACAGTGTCACAAAGTTTGAATTGTACCCATCCCTCTAACTCTAATCCAGTGGTTGCTGTCTGTACATCTGTGTGTACACTGCAAACAGGAGCTGCAAATAACTAATGCTGTTTAGCTTTAACACCAACAGAGAAAAAACAAATATGGTTGGAGCCCACAGTTTAGACTCCAGTTAATATAAAGGGTATCAAATATTGAAACACTAACTTACTAGAATCATCTCTGGCATAGTCATCAGTGTTTCCCAGCTCAATGTCAAACTCCCACAGCTGGTTGTAACTGTGATGTCGAGGGACTGAAACACACAGAGATATATTAAACAGTGACCACTACGGCTGCAACACAAGTTATCTTATTAGCAGCAAACATTTTATCAGATTGTTGTATCATTAATTTCAGCAAAAAACAAATATTCATTATTAAGGAATTTATGCAGCCATGATCATGGCAAACAAACTATACATTAAAATCCTTCAATTATATTCAAACAAAAACTGTTATATAAATATCGAAATTATTCTCAAAATATTCAGATTTTAGATGTCGGGAACAGGAAATGTAAGCATTTAATACATTAACATTAACATTAAATATATAATTAAATAATCATTGAAGCTGTGTGTGTGTCCTCACTGTGCACATCTCCTCGCTGTTTTTGTGTCACGTCTTTGTTGATCATGTTGTTCATGGTGGTCGTTACCAAGGAAACAGTGGTGAGCATTGTGGTTGTCGGGGAAACAGAAGAAGTTGTGGTAGTAGTAGGTGTTGTTTGAGTTGTAGTGTCCTGATTAGTTTTAGTAGGCAACAGGGTTGAATCAGTTGTACTAGGGGTGGTGGTTTGAGTACTAGTAGTGAAAGTAAAAGCACCAGAAGTTGTGGTAACAGGTATACTAGTACTACTAGTAGTAGCAGTGGTCGTTTCTTTGGTGGTTGGCAGAACTGCAATACTAGTAACAGGTGTAGTAGTAGTGAGAGGAGGGGGAGTAGTTGTGGATGCAGATGTTGTAGTTTGAAGTGGTAATGCAGGTGTAGTAGTAGTTGCAGGTGTTGTTTTAGGTGTAGTAGTAGTTGCGGATGTAGTAGTAGTTCCAGGTGTTGTAGTGATTGCAGTTGTTGAAGGTGTTGTAGTTGCAGGTGTTGTAGTTGCTGCAGGTGTTGTTGTAGTTGCAAGTGTTGTAGTTGTTGCAGATGTTTCAATTGCAACTTTAGTAGTAGTTGCAGGTGTTGTTTTAGGTGTAGTAGTAGTTGCGGGTATTGTAGCAGTTGCAGTTGTTGAAGGTGTTGTAGTTGCAGGTGTTGTAGTTGCTGCAGGTGTTGTAGTTGTTGCAGATGTTGCAGTTTCAACTTTTGTAGTAGTTGCAGGTGTTGTTTTAGGTGTAATAGTAGTTGCGGGTATTATAGTAGTTGCAGTTGTTGAAGGTGTTGTAGTTGTTGCAGGTGTTTTAGGTGTTGTGGTAGATGTCGGTAATGTAGTAGTTGCAGTTGTTGTAGTTGCAGGGGTTGTTGTAGTTGTAGGTGTAGTAGAAGTTATAGGCTGTGGCAGGCTGTGGTTATAGGCACGTGTAGTTCTCGGTCTATAAGGGTCCAGAGTGACTTTGGGTGGTGCTGAGAGGAAACAGACAGAAACTCAGAAGTAAAACTTTGATCTCTATTAAAAATGATACTGTACTGTATAAACGTTTGAGATGAGGAGGTGTTGATGTTACCTTTACAGTTGCCGTCTTCACACCTGCACTTTGGAGAAGTTGGATTCAGTGAGCAGAACGACCGAGTGTCCTTATCTAATAAAACACAGAGTGATAGAGTCATTTCATCCACTTACCGCTGAATACTGTACAGTTTCAACAATAAAAACACATATTGTGAATCAGTAAAGGGCTGATTAATAACTAACAGCCTCACCGATGCAGGTGTAGCGTCCGTTGATGTACGTGAGTTTGAAGCCGAGGTGACATTTACACACGAAGCTTCCAAAAGTGTTGACACACTTCCTACGATGAGGACACCCACCTCCGCCTGATATACACTCATTAATGTCTGCAGAGAGAGAGACAGAGGAGTGACGGTAAACCACACATCAGACTGTAGATCTTCATTCTGAAAAACACTGACCCACACAGGTGCGTCTGTCCGGTCCCAACTGTAACCCTGGAGATGGACAGGTGCATCGGACCAGCCCCTTGATGACCTCACAGCCATATTGACAGTTGGCATGATAACAGGTTCGAGTATCTGCAGTTAGACACAGAAGAAAAACATCAATTAAAATATATATTTTCATTCAGCAAGAATGTTTTTTAATTTTAGATGAAAATTTGTAAAACCAAAACAAGCAGCTAAAAGAGGCTGAAAATCTGAAGAAGTCTATGCGTTTTTGGACAGTCGGTTGCTCAAAATAAGACAAAATGTTGTAGTGGAATTTTTCAGCACTGTCTCACTCTACACAACTCGCGACACTGTAAATGTTTCTAGATAAAGCTCTAAACATTTGCTTTGCTCATTACACTTTTGTGTAATTTTTAAAAATGTAATAAGTGGTGATGATATCAGTTGTGGTACCACATTTAACACTGCAGGCTTAGTTAAAGAAGCTACAGTAGTTTTATAAAGCCAATATACAGAGTAACGTGCTAAATCTGCAGCTCTCCTCAGCTTTAGGGAGCTTTGTAGTTAAAGAGAGAAAAACCTCTGTTCGCTACTTGCTGAGCAGCAAACAGACACAGTTAGAGAGAATCTTGTGAAAACGTGTAATGCAGTGAAGACGGAGGTGATAATTTAACCAAATTGAGTTGAAACACCACAGAAACTACTGGAACTGGACAAAGAGTTGTCAGACGCAGATGCTAAGTGACGGCTAAACGTGTGTGAACTCACTCCTGCAGCTGCCGTCCGCCTGCAGCGTGTATCCGTCCAGGCAGTAACACTTGTAGCTGCCCAGCGTGTTCATGCAGCGGTGTTTACAGGGCCGAGGCTTCAGGCCACACTCATTCAGATCTGAGCCACACAATGCAACAAAAAACACACACAGTTACACACAACAAAGACGGGGAGTCAAACATTAAATTAAGTGCACTTTTTTCTGTGTTTAAACCCTGCTTGTCCACCTGTGGGATTAACCTTTGACCCCCAGCCCTGGAAGTCATGTTGAGCATTTTAAGTGTTTGTGTGTGGAGTGTTATATTACATTAGTGTGTGTGTGTGTGTGTGTGTGTGTGTGAAGCCCCAGGTTGAGGCCAGATGCTCTTTTACTGTCAGGATATGAGTCATAATGCCACCTCTAATCAGGAGATGAACACTGTATGTGGAGGTGGGTGGAGGACGGCTGTGTGAAACTCTGCCACCTACTCTGAGCCTGAGCTCATTCAAACAGGTGTCTTGTTTTCTGTTAAATTATAACATGTGTGTGTGTTTGTGGGTAGACATTATAAGCACTTTTATACCATCCAAGTAAGGAAATCTAGGCCCATCTTCACTTTCTCACACACCTTCAAAGACCTGGTTTTAGGGTTCAGGTTGGAGAAGGTGAAGGGTTGAAGGTGCTCATCAGTGAATGTCCTCACAAACAAAGCAATACAAAGGTGTCTCTTTGTGTGTTTTGGGGGTCTTCAGGTAAGACACACCTTCACAGGTCAAAAAAGTATGTCAGGAATGTCTCTCTCTCTCTCTCTCTCTCTCTGTGCCTCAGATCACAGTTTCCCTCAAGTCTGAATTTTTCATGTTAGGCCTGGATTTATTGTGTGGTCCTTGATCTGCTATATGGACATCTAAGTTTCATTTCATTTCAAACTGAAAGAAACAAGATCTGGCTGCAGCTCAAATAACATTTTTGTTGTTATTCTTGTTCGCACATGGCTCCGTCATGGGATTCTACTGTATCCTCACCAGAGTCAGTTATGTACCGTTACAAACATGAACCGTCGACACAGAAATGCATTTTTATCATACTCTGAAAAGCGGATCAGATGTGACACCTACAGATCTAAAGTAAGCTAAAAAGCTAAACTCTTGACAGGAAATCAGATCAGCGTGGTCCTACAGAGAGCTGCTGGTTGAGGTTTGATTCTCTCCTTAAAATCAAATCTCAACCTTAGCAACAGCCCTTTGAACATGTGAGGACCAGTCGAAATGCCCTCACAAACACACTCACACAGTACAACTATAGAAAGACATGAACACACAGTTACCTTGGTTACAGGCCTTGCTGGTGTATCCTGGGTGACATTTGCATCTATCTGGTCCGACACACTCTCCATGTTTACATCCCTGCTCACAATAAGCTGCACACACACACACACACACACACACTTACACAGGTGGTTGATACACATTCTAATTAACAGTATAAACAGGTGTTTGACTGACTGCAGACCTGTATTAACATGTTCCTGTTCCTGTTTTAATCTATTAGCCGTAAATCATGATGCATTTTAGTCCTGTTGAAACTCATGTATTAGATTTTGGGTTTGTTTCTTTTTCTTCAAGCAGTAGCTGGTTGAAAAACTATTTGGTCAAATAGTTTTGGAACAAATGCGAGTGATATGATGCAAAAGGTGCTAATTGCTATCTTGCTTATCATTATCTAGTATATTATCATGTAAATACCATCAAATGAAAGCTGGATTTCTGATCTTTTGTCCTGAAATCCAATGATCTTTATTTCAGATGTCTTCAGTGTACAGCAAAAAAAAATTGAATAGCTTTACTGGTGAAACTGATATTTTTGTCATATCTTACAGCTGGGAGCTCATGTTAAGTCAAACGAATAAATCATAACTAAAAACTTGCTGATTATATGAAAGGTAGGTAATTTAAGTTTTTGGCATAATTCAAACTTGCGATTCAAACCAACGAGTTTCCCAATAAGTGTAAATGTTAAAAACTGGACTTTCACGAATGAAGTGAAACCAGTGATTCTGTGAAAGAACTAATCTATAAGCTGAATTTGCGAGAAATTTGTCTCACGTTGACAGCGTCCCCGGTCCATTTGTCTCCAGCCCCAGCAACACTCCACACTGTTACCATAGCGACAGAGACCACTAGACAGCACATGGTCTGTCCGCCTGCAACACACAATTACACTAATATATACACGGTTTCTATAAAGAGCTCAGATGTTATATTAACTAAAGTCTCTGTGCAAACATGCAGAAATAACTGAAGACTGAACACCGGTGTCTTGTAAAAACGAAACACTTTGCAGGAAAACGAACAGAGTAAACAGTGGAGGCAGCTGTTTAGTTTGTGTACTGGTTTAAACCAGCCAAAGTGTGTGTCTATTCTTTCCTGACATCTTTCTGTTTCCACGTGCCTGTCTGAACATGAATTATATCAGGCAGAGTGGTGGGTGGGTGGTGCCTTTTTTTCACTCCCTCCACATACTTTCTTTCCTGTCACACTTTTCACCACTTCTGTCTTTCTCAGCTTCTTTTCAGCCACACTCCATCTTTGGGTTGTTTTTTTTTTTTTTTTTTTGTACGTTTGCTTGTACTTTTACATGCAACATATTCTTTGTTATCTTTTACATCAATTACAATTTTAAATTCAGACGTTTATTTATGAATTAATGATTATTACTCTGACATTCACTGCAAAAGGCTTCCACAATCATAAGTCAAACATAGTTCATTCAAGGAAAAACAAATAGAGAGAAAGAAATAACAAACCTACCAGCTGACATATGTAAAGGATAATAACAGATTATAAAATATATATTATATATTAGTGCTATATGTATATTCGCAGTTGCAGCGTTTACTGCAAAGACTCCTGAGCAAAAAAAAAAATGGTATTCGTGAATAAACATCATCTAACGTTAACACGTTAATGATGAAATCATTTCCCCAAAGTTTATGCGCCGACAGAAAAACATATGAAAACTTTTTTTTCTAAAGTCTAAACGTTTGTTACACCACTATCACATAATAAAGCTCAAATGTGCGTCACTATAAAACTTTTTCATTTTTTTTTCATTGAGAAATGACAAATAACGGGGTAAACCACTGACCTCTCGTGATCCAATAGTTGACCCTGGCTCCGCATACACAGCCAGGACAGCAGGACCAGGACCCGGTTCAGCATCCTCCTCTTTTAACCCTAGAAACAAGAACCGCAATCCAGGTTCGTTTAATGAAAACCCCGCTCAGTCCGGAACACAGTTAATATCCACCTTTGGCTGCGGTTGGAAGCCACATCTCAGATTCGTGACTCGGATCCGGTACAACGTTCGTAGTTATACAAAAAAAAAAAACCCAAAAACGGTCAATTAAATGGTTGAAATGTTAAAATAGAAAAATGTAATTAATTACAAGGGTGAAACACTAAACTTGGATTTAATACAAACATTACACTGTCAAATTAATTAATTTAAGATTTGTCGATAAAATTTTAAAAAGTCCAGGTTTATGAAGGAAGACACGAGATAGCGGCTCATTTCTCCACTTCAGAGGGTTAAAAACACGCGATGTTAGAAACCGATAATCTCCGTTAAATTCTCCACCGTCTGTGAAGCGGTTCGGCCCGCGTGCCCGTACCCCAGCGGAGCCTCGCGTGCGCTAGAAAAAATAAATAAAAAAAATCCTCGCGCACTCTCTGATAGGTAGCTGCAGTTCGAAAGGTCTGGTGTCTCGTGCAGGACCTACCCGGAACAAGAAGGGAAGTTTGGAGCTGAATTCAAACAAAGGCATCATTTTCTTTTTCATCTTCACACACACACACAGACACACATGGGCCGTTGGCGTGTGTGTGAATGTTGACTGTAAACAGACTAAACACATTCGTCAGGAAATTCACTAACAAACGAGGTTGCTGAGGCTGGAAACCGTGTTTCTGTCTCGGTTTCCACGTTAGCGGCTGACATTCCGCGCTGACATCGTCACTGTAAAATGCCTCCGAGTGTCGTGACTTCTTGTTTGTTCGCAGCCTCGAAGGCACAAAAACCTGACAAAAATATGGAGGAGCCAGTGTACTGTACACATTCAAGCACTACAAGTATTCAGAGCCTTTACTCCAGTAAAAAAGTAAAAGAACAAAATATGTAAGCAGCATTGTACCATTGCAGCTGCTTTAAGTGGAGCTAAATATACAAATACTTCATGTACTGTGCAGTTAACCTCTGCAGTACAGTGAGGTTGGGCCCCACCACAAGGACTGAGGGGTTGAGAAGTCTTTACTTAGAGAGGACAACAACGTTTTTATAGACAAATAGCTTCTGTGTGTCTAGATTATGAACATTTTTTTTTTTTTTGGTTCGTTTTTACTATGTCCAATATTAGATAAGTTGAACTGTTTGGGCCCTAAATTGGGTTTTAAAGGATTCTGAAGGATAATCTGCCTGCAATCATCTCACAAAGTCTAAATCCAACACTAAATCTACTCAACTCGTGTTTTGTTAGATTTAGACCTCTGTCGTTATCCAAAAGATATTAAAAACACCTCAGCCAGACAAACAGAACTGTGCATGTATGAGATTTAAGGTGGAATTAAGGAGACTATAGAGAGCGTGGACAAGTTTTACAAAGGTCTTGATTTTCAGGATTAGGAAAAGGTTTTCATGGATTCAGATGAGTGAATCCATGATACAGTGTGACTATTAACCAAAGTAAGTATTAAACAGATTCAGTGCTGGTTTCAAATTTCGTAAAATGATTGTAGAAATATGATTATTGACTGAGGTTGTGGTTTAAAACCAAACCCTTTTATGGGAAATGCTGCTTCGGCAGGATTGCTATTGGGAAATGATGAGACAAATTATTTATGAACAATGTGTTTTTTATTGTATGATGTTACTTGGCAAAGGAATCAACTCAGGTGTCAGAGGAATGTACTGCAGTACCAATAGTACAGATGTGCAATATCAGCTCTGACCACAGGAGGTCAGCAAATTAATATAAGTGTGTGTGTGTGTTTGTGTGTGTGTGTGTGTGTATATTCATGTTTCAACAGTAGAGTGGAAATGTCTAGATGCACCTCACTCCCTGGTCTCTCCTGCTCCTCCTTTACTCATCATTCAGTCTGGATTAAACAGGTCAGAAGCCGCAGATGTCCACAATTACCTGTGTTTTTACCTGTCTCTGTCTCAGCCTGTTTGTCCTTCACCCGCAACATGGAGAAATACTCTAAGTTTTGGATCCTGCTATGGGTAAGACCTCACATCCAGCAGCTTATCTTTTAACGACAAGTATGAATGAGGAAAGAAAATGTGTAATAATAGGATTTATTAGAAAGTTAAATATAAATAAAAAGTTTAATGTGAACACTTTCAGCCCCTGTTAGTTATGATTCAGGGTTAAATTCGAGGTAATTAAAGAAAACAATATCAACTAAATAGACTTAAGTTATTAATTATCCATTTAATGTTCTCAGAAAATGTAGCACTGTGTTTTTGGTGAAACATTTTTCTTCTTAATTTCTGGTGGTTTCTGTTTGATTTTTACTAAACACATTTTTTTTAAGCTCAAGATTGCAGAGAAAAAAAATCCTCACATTTAACAATGTATGAATTTCGAAGAATGTTTTCTACATAATGTTTGAGATAAAAACAACAGCTTTTCAAAAAGATTTACAGGTTTTGTTATAAAATCCAAATCTGTGAGACATTTTTCTTCATAAAATGATGAAATATTTTAAATCTGTGCAGCCAGATTAAAAGGTTTATGTTATGTCAACCAACATCTGTTTTTGCTTTTCATTAATTATTGCTGAACACTGCAGCCCAGATGTTACTGTGTGTGTGTGTGTGTGTGTGTCTGTGCGTGTGTGTGTGTGTGTGTGATGTTTACAGGATCATTAGTGTTCGCTAGACAGTGATCGCTAGTGCATGTTATGTTGTGTTGCCTTTAGGTGTCTCTTTGCCGTGTTGGTCCGACATGCTGTTGGCACGATTTGGATAACAGCGAGTACGACTGCTGGCCTTTGGACAGACCCAACGAGTACAACATGATTGATTGTGGAGGTGAGAAATCGACAATCTGATACAGTCACTGAACAAATTAACAGCCTAGATTTCTTAAGCACCATTTCCTCCTGTTTTTATTCGTTCAGGAAGACATTGACTGGGTGTAGTTTTTAATTAATATTAATAGATTTTTGGATACGTTTATGAACCAGTGGGTTTGGAGCTAAGAGTCTGTGAATTAGAAAGTATTAAAGGACGGCTTCACTGATTTTGAAATTGCTTCTCTTATGTATAATTTCAGTAGTACACATGAATACCATTAAAGTTCCCTCTGAATTGTCTACTTTAAATATCTCTACTTCTAGCTGAAACACGCCTCCAGATGACATCACTTGGAGGAACCTTCAGTTCCAATTATGTTATCTTGTTGCTCACACTATTGAGTTTGTAATCATAGTCACACAGCTTCTCCAGGGCTGCTCCCCCAGATATTTAAAACAGTCTAATTAATTGGCATTGAATAAAATAGGATTATTAAAGTTTACAAATTTAGAACAGGTATCTGGTCATTCAAGTAGAAGTAAACAGAAAAAGAATGTTGACTGAAAGTGTTTAATTATTCACTGACCAAAATAGTTATATTTTGTTTTAAATAATTCACTGCCTGAATTTCTTTTATGGTCATTTAATTTCTCTCGTAAAGTAGTTTCCTAAAAGTTAATTCTAATAAAAACTACAAAACCAAACTTTTCTCAGAATTAAATTTCAGAACATAAACACAGAGAAATTCACAGTTCTATAATAAAGAAAACACTCACAACTTTGTCTGTTGCCCAGTTCATTTCTCTGGTCTATAATCACTCCCTTGTTTCCAGGTCTGGAGATGGCCTGGGTGGACCGTCCTCCAGAGAGTGTGAAGAGCGGCGAGGTGTTCAGCGTCACATACTCAATAACAGCCCAGGACTCCTTTTACAAGTGGGCAATTGAAAACCACATCTTCACACACAGGTTAATACACCTCTTACTGGTTTACAATTAGTTACACAGTTGTTAAGAGGGTTTGAAGTATTAGCACGACATTTGACACTAGCTTTGGTTGAATTTAGACTGAGTATTGTGTTTATTTATGTTCAGTTCCATAGTCGACGCTGAAGCCGCTCGAAAGTTCTGCGAATATCATGACTGTCCAGCCAACTGGAAAGATGCTGATGGAGAAAACTGCTGCATTCATCACGCCAACATCCACTCCTGTCCAATGGGATACATGGTAGACGCTGTGTTGAATTTCTGAAACTTGTCTTTCTAAGCTCTTAGCTGTAGATGTGTCTAAAACATTGTTACAGTTTCTATCAAACCAATGTTTATCTCTGAATGCACAAAAATCCAATCCAAAATGTAGTGAAAGAAATATAGAAAGTATCTAAAAATGGAAATACTTGAGTACCAGAGAATCAAACCCATGATGTTCAGATATTTAGTTTTCACTCTCACATATTTATTTAAAAGTTTCACAATTTGACTACTTGGTACTAATCATTAAATAAACTAACTTGCAGATATCAGACAGCATCTGTGGTCCATGGATTCCAGATGATGGAAAAATCTTCACACACACCATCTCTACCTCCGGCAAGATGACCCAGACTAACTGGACTGCCAAGGTAACTTCTTCTTATCTATATAAATCAATATAAGTTACCAGTCACCTGTCAACTTAATTTTTAACACCTTTATAGTAAAAACAATCGTACTGTGTGGAGGATTGCAGATTGCAATGTTATTTATACAATATAATAACTATTTCTCAAATTCATGTAAAAACCTGAATTGGAAATCATTATATGCAAATGATACGCTTCTTTATATCAGTAATCTCTTCTGAGATGTTTTTTGCCAATACAGTAACAGACTAATCACCTCGTGACTTCTGTTACTTTAATGTTAAATGTTTTATTTCATGGCCTTTGTTTTGTCTTACAGGTGGTTCTGGTCCACCCTGGCTTAACCTCACTTATAGCCCACATACGAGTAGGTCGCATGCAGGTTGCACTGGAGGCCAAGAGCACTGTGCTGCCAGCTGTAGGTGAGTTGTGCTTGTGTATGTTCGCTCTCTACTCTCTAACAGGCCAATAGAATAGGAATGAATCATATGGAATGACATAGGTAGGTAAAAGCTACTGATATGTTGCACGACATGGGGATAAGGGTAGTTTAAGGCTGTGTTCAGATTATAACGAAATCACCTCTTTGTGTAACTGTCCAACATTTATCTGGGCTCATTTTTATTGGTGATTCTTACATTGTCCTGCATAACCATAACCAAATATCCCTGGCCAAATGTGAACAGGATTAATTACGGCATGAGTAGCTACTAAGTTGATCCCATGGACTCCACTTTGCCACCAACTGAGGCCATTTTTTTGTTGGTTTTTTGGGCTTTTTTTTTGTTTTGTTTTATACACCAACTACCGACTGTCATGTTATCTTATCATATTGTTCCAGTTGTATTTAAATTACAGTATAATCCATCCATCTTACATTTACATTTACGGGCAATTTAGGGTTAATAGTTAAGCTATCATCCATGTCTTTGGACAGTGGAAAAGGTTTGTTGGGTGGCACAGGTTGTCTGTATAATTTATTTCGGAAAATATTACCCTCATTTTTTGACCGACTACTTAATGTTTTTCCATCCCTCTCTAAGTTTGTGGTGATGGCATCTGTGAGGAGGCAGAACATTGTTCCATTTGTCCAGCTGACTGTGGTGAATGTCCCATGACCCCTGCCACCAAATTGGCCATTGGCCTACCACTCAGCCTGCTCTGCCTTTCCTTAATTATGACCGCTGTGGTGAGAACTTACACTACACACATACAATATGCTGAACTGAAACCCAATTCATTTTCCAAACATGAAATATACCCAAGTTAATTTCAGTCAATGAATCTGTCCCGAGTAGTGGCTGAGGTACCAGAAGCAGAAGCTCTTGTGGGACGAGAGCTGGGTCATTGACTTTTCTACAATAAAACAAGGTACTTTAACAATTTCAATCAGTTGAATTACCTTTAAACTAGTTTAGTCAGGTCCAGACAGCTCGAACACTAGTCGAAAATTCTGAGAGACTGAGGATTCAATCTGCAATCTGAGTTTTATAACATTGGACTGAATGTCAGTTGCTGTGGAAAGCATTCATATATGTTCAAAAACTGCAAACCCATGAAAAGTTAAAAAATATTTAATTTATAAAAATCTATCATTTAAAAAGGTTGGCTATGATCAGGTGCCTTTTGTTTGCTTTAATGTTTCTTTAAATGATTCTGGAGCATGATTGGAAGCCATAATTTTGTATAGTGTATAGTAAATATAACGTTTTACAACAAATTGTCCAAGGAACTCTCTGCAGACATACAAGAAAATTATGACAGAACAAGAAATCCAACTACTTTTTCCTTCTGACATGTTTCACCTTTTTTTTTTTTTTTTTGCTTAGATCAGGAAGCTCGTATGACCATGGGCAGTATAATGAGTGTGATGGTGGGAAACAGCGACAGTAATACCAGCTGTATAACTGCCCACAGCTCCTGTACAGGACAACAAGGGACCCGAAAAACACTGTTCACATACACTGGCATATAGTACAATACCCTTCAGACCATCTCTCTCTCTGTCTAATATTTAAACATCATATTTATGTTTTTCCAATGTTTCCAATGTTCGACTTTGTTGGAGAGAGCTGCTGGATTGTTAGAAAACATCCTGTATTAAAAATTATTTTGTCCTCAGTGACGGCAGAACGGTGGCCATCAAAAGGATTCAAACAAAGACTTTTTCTCTTTCCAAAACCATCCGACTGGAAGTCACACAAGTCAGGTAACAATCAAAAACACACTCATCACCTTATATGAAAAGCATGCTATTTCAAGTTCTCTTTGTCTCCCAGGGAGCTCGATCACCCCAACCTGTGTAAATTCATCGGTGGGTGCGTTGAGGTGCCAAATGTTGCCATAGTGACTGAGTACTGCCCAAAAGGAAGCCTTAACGATGTTCTACTTAACGAGGAGATTCCACTGAACTGGGGATTCAGGTAGACAATCGAACTTCTTGTTTTGTCACGGTAAAGAAGGTTTGAACTAATTATAAGGAATAAAACAATAATTCATTTTCTCCCAGGTTTTCCTTCGCTGCAGACATCGCCAGAGGGATGTCGTACCTTCACCAACACAGGATCTGTCATGGCCGCCTTAAGTCTCTAAACTGTGTCATAGATGATCGCTGGGTCTGCAAAATAACAGGTGAAAATCAAACCTGCTGTGTTGACCTTGACTGCTCGCTGATTATAAACCGTATCAAATGCTGAATGTAGGATCAGTTCCTTATTTCTACCTACAGCAGCTATAAATACACGATTGTTTATTTGAATAGGGGTTTCTGTTATTCTCTTGTTATGTTTTCTACCAACCCCTAAGGGAATTAACTCACTTTTTATCAACTAAATGCTCCAATATGTTTACTGGCTAAAATCTCTCAATTGACCTACATTAAAGCAGACGCTTTAAGCTACAGTAGAACTGCAGTCTGAGCATTGCAGCCCAGTGGTTGCTACTGAATAAAACAGCAAGAGAAAGCTGGCCCCTTTTGCTTAGTGACTGACTGGGTCTGTCCAATCAGATTATGGGCTAAGGACGTATCGCAGAGAGGATGTGGCAGAGCCTCTGTCCACCTATCAGCAGAGACTCTTGGAGGTATACATGCCGCCCGAGTTTCAAAACTCTGACATGGAGCCGACACTGGCCGGAGATGTGTTCAGGTAACACAAAACACTTTTGTGACTCAGGATATAGTAGAACTAGGATTGTGTGATGTATTTGTAAATTAAAAGTGTTTATAGTCGGAATAGGAAAACTTGATGAATGGTGTACGTAGTGTATCCTGGAAAACCAAGCCTCAATCTTTTTTTTGTCCCCAGATTTCAGACAATTCCCCCTACAGTGATTGTGTGTACACATGTATGTCCCCAACATGTGATTAAAACATTTTCCGACACACATACTGCACACGCTTATTAACTTCTGTATGTTTTTCCAGTTATTCCATCATTCTGCTGGAGATAGCCACTCGCAGCGACCCGGTCCCTGTAAGTCATAAAACTGACTGGTTTGCTTTACAGTCACTCTTAATACAGATTGTACAATACAATATTGTGACTTGTTCATTGTTTTAAAGCTTTTGTTGATGGTTTTAATGATTTATTACAAGTAAATATATGAAAACTTTGCAGGCAGAGGAGTCTAATCTGGAGTGCGCCTGTTGTCCTCCCCTACCTGAGCTGATCTCTAGTAAAGCCGACAGCACATGTCCCTGTCCTGCTGATTATGTAGAGGTCTGTATACACTGTTTAAATCTCCTTTACAAGTGTGTTTCATTATTGTAATGTATTGATGGTGTTTTCACTTTGATCATTCACATTTTCCCTCTGTATTGGTCTGCAGATGTGTGTACAGCATAATCAAATCAAAACAATGAGTTTTACTTAATAATGCATTGAACATCAGAAAATGCTGAGGCACTTTATTGTCTGTTCAAAACATTATGAATCACATCTTGAATTTGAGCATTTAACTGTCAGTTATAAAACAAGTGCCCTCATGAAAGATCTACTTTAAGTTTCTCCAAACCTGCAAATGTATCCACTATTCATTTTCCCCCAAAAAATGTATCTATATAAACAGATTTCTGTTTTACCTTTTGATCTTTTGTACTATGCGTTTCTGTAGTTAATTAGACGATGTCGCTCCCATAACCCTACCCACCGACCAACCTTTGAACAAATCAAAAAGTTTGTTCATCGAATCAACCCGATCAAAATCAGCCCAGTGGACATGATGATGAACCTGGTAATTACCTGCATCTGACACCATTTAATCATATTGCCAAATATTGTCATTACTGTACTGTAAATTTATTTACTTTACATTCAAATACTTTCTCTAGGAAGTAAAGGTGAGTAAAAGTGAGTTAAAGTAATTGAGTTGGGATTAAATGAAGGCAAGAATAACAAGTTTCCAGCTTCATGGTGAATAGGAATGGCTTGAAAATTTAAATTCTCCTAACAGAGCTGCAAAAGTGACTTCATGTAACTGATGAGACTGTGGTTGTTGTTGAATAAAACCAAGTTTTCATTCATTGTAACAAGGTTAAACACTTTCTGTTTCAGATGGAAAAGTACAGTAAACACCTGGAGGTGTTAGTGGCCGAGCGCACTCAGGATCTGACGCATGAGAAACAGAAAACCGACAGGCTTCTTTACAGTATGATATGCTTAAATATATTATTTATTGCTGACTGATGCAACACAAATGATGTTAATAATATAAAATCTCATGATGTGCTATTAATAAGATTGTTTTTATTATTCTGTTTTTAGAGTTGCAGGTAAAAATATTATCACAAGGTTTTGCCTTTATTTTTACAAACAATATTTGACAGAAAATTCTATACTGTGGCGCTCTGTTTAAATCAAACTATTATTTATTTTAAAACTGCGATTTATGATTAATATTCATCCAAAATGCACAAAAGTGTACCACTTTTAATGGAAATAGAAGATAAACTCTATTTACTTGCAAATTATTTTTATATACTATACTATGGTGAAATAGACTCTCAGCAGATTCCATGGTTAAATGAACATTTGATAAAATAAGAAATACAGTACTTGCATTTTTTATTTGGTTTTTTTGTTTTGTTTTGTTTTTTGCAGGTATGCTGCCTAAACAAGTAGCTGATGACTTACGACAGGGGAAACATTCACAGGCTCAGAGCTATGTCAGCGCCACTGTATTCTTCAGGTAGGAAACAAATGAACTGTCTGACTGTGTCTGGTGTTATTTTGTTGTGTTAGTCATGATTTCCCATTTTCAGCCACAACATTAACTTCACCTGGTGGTTTTAATATGAAATATATGTGTATGTGTGTGTGTGTGTGTTTTCATATAATATGAACTAATAAATGTTGATGTATAATTATGGATTAACAACCTGTGAGCACATACAGTAAAATATTGTTATTGACTGTACATGTTTTGCCATCATTTCCATAATCAGCATTGTTTAAAATGCATGAGTCATTTTATTGCATGCAGTGTATCACATTTCGTTGTGTATGGGGTTGTGTAGCTGCAGACTGCTCAGAGCGGCCATGCAGATCTTGGCCTCCATCACATTATTACGGCCACCAGTATTAATGTTCGGTCTATTTATTTTCTCAAGAATGTTTTCAAATGTAAATTTGAGGTTACTTTACGTGTGCTACCTTATACTTTACTGCAATATGGGGACATAATATTGTATTTTTCACTCACTACAACTAAGTGTCCCCATGTTTTAAATGTTTGAGAGTTTAGTGCTCCACCTAAAAAAATATATTTCTCTCTCTCACAAGGTTAGAAGAGTCATGTCAACTGGCCTGACATCACAATGTTTTATTTCTTTCCCTTTAACAACACACAATCCCTTAGACATTTCTTCATCCTTGAGGTCTTCTTCATCAGTATTAATAATGTTACAGTTACAGTTGCAAAACCTCTGGAAAGTACTTAATTCTTTATGTTAAAACACATAAATGTAGCTGATAATACTTCTGTACTTTTATGTATGTGGGCTGTTAAACACAGGACATTTACTTATAGTGCTTTTCACATTGTAATACTGGAATACTTATCGTATGTGTATACTCTGTGTGTGTGTGCAGTGATATCGTCGGCTTCACTCAGTTGTCCAGCAGCAGCACTCCTTACCAGGTCGTGGATTTCCTCAACAAACTCTACACAACGTTCGATGACATAATAGACAACTACGACGTCTACAAAGTGGAAACCATTGGAGATGCCTGTAAGTGAAAAACACCCATTTGTACTTCCGTCTCTTTGAGGACATTTATTATTCTGACCTGAACCCCAAACTATATTCTAAGTCTCTCAGTTAGATAAAAGTTTATATAAGAATATAAGAAACACATGCCAGTAGGACGCAACAGCAGCCCAAACTAAAGCTTCTTAAACAATGTCAACAAACCTCCATGAAAGCAGGAATTGGTGATGTTTATTTACTGTAGACATGGTGGTGTCCGGGGTTCCCCGGGAGAACGGGATCCTCCATGCCTCTGAAATCGCCAGCATGGCCCTGGACCTGGTGGGTGTCTGTCGCACCTTCAGGATCCCCCACAAACCCAACACACACCTGCAGATCCGAGCTGGGATACACTCTGGTATATACACACATGTACACACACAAGGTGCTGACGTTTTTCAGTAACTGTTCGTTAATGTAGTTTCTGTCTGTGCAGGTCCAGTTGTAGCAGGGGTTGTTGGGACAAAGATGCCTCGTTACTGCCTGTTTGGAGACACGGTCAACACAGCATCGCGGATGGAGTCCAACAGCCTTGGTAACACATAAACCTGTGTAGATGCTCCAAAATGTATTAAACTTTAGTCTTTAATCCCGACACTAATAAACTACAGTAGACGGGAACACAAGTATAGTCCTGCTCAAACCCAACTCATTTTATTACATTCTGTTTTTAAATGCTTAACATGTTTCCCTTTGTGAATCACTGTCGATTACGTCTGTTTGGAATGTGCTGTATAAATTGAACTGCCTCTACTTGTCTTAGTCATAAACTGATGTAAAATGAAAGTAATTACAATTACACAAATGATCTAATGGACAAAACTAAAAAAAACTTTGATAACCTGCTATGCAGCCCTGAAGATCCAGTGCAGCTCCAGTACGTTTTACCTCCTGGAGGAGATCGGCGGCTATGTGCTGGAGTGTAGAGGAACACTCCAGGTTAAGGTGAGCTACCGAAAACAGGTCAGACACTTTCAGACACTTGGAGCTAACTACTAATTGTCTGTCTTTGTCTGCTGTCTAACAGGGGAAAGGTGACATGGTGACTTACTGGTTGGAAGGAAAGAAGATGTCTCTGACTTCCAAGGATGTCAGCTCCGATGCCAAGACGTCCCAGCACATCCCCATGGAAAAGGAGAAGGAACAAGAGGCATATTCATCTGTGCCCGGTTTTGTGAATGAGGATCTGCTGCTGGATCCAGCCTGACCTAGAAACTGTCATTCAATGTTGTGCGTCTGATGTGTCATCAGTGTCGGTGCAGCCTGTAAAAAGTTTTGTTAGTTTGCAGAATGTGGCTCTGCTGCTTTAATTATGTGTGAATAAGATACAGGAAAACCTGTCCTCATAACAGGGTGTGTCTGGGGTTGAAGGTTTCCTGTCATTTAAAAATCTTTGTGATGTAAAAACAGTGTTTGATGTGATAAATAAGACACAGTAATGTAATCTAATTTGTGTTTCCATCTTCAATTAGGCAAAAAGCTGTTTTAAAAGGAAACAGACCACAAACCAAGTAGAAGATAAATAATGAAAATATTTTAAAAAATAAAATTTTATATTTTACTTTCATTTAAATGTTATAAACTTCTTACAAAACACAAATACTGTTTTACTGTGTACTGTATGTACTGTATGTGTGTATTTCCATTAGTAGGTGCTGTAGATGTGTACAGGAAAATATTTTACAAAACAGAGTTTTATGTTATTGTGGATAAAAAAAATATAAATAAATACATTTTAAAAAAGGTTGTTTTATTTTAACAAAAATCCTAAAAATAGTGGTATCATTTTATTCCTGAAATACTTTATTAATCATATTATGTCAGAACACAAACTAACATGGCATCTAGTTCAATTTTCATCCTGCACTGAAAAACCAAACTTAAGGCCACGTTATACAACTAAATCACCATTACAAACAAAAGCTTTCAACACTGAAATTGTACTTTTGGTTTTCTCATACATTTATGTAAAATCAGCATTTTGCTGCATAACTACTACATGACATTGTTAAAACAGATTCATTATTAATCTGCTAATTATTTCTTGATTAAACAATTCATTTGTAAAAAGTCTAAATAATTATTAAATAATTAGAAACTATTACAATGACAAGCAGCTTCACAGTGATGCTGGTACCATATAATAGTTTATGGTGCATTTTTGCATGAAAAATGAAAACACTACCACATTGTGGATGTTTTCACACAAATAATTTTTTTTACACACACAAATGTTGCTGTACCAAATATTACACAATAATTACATATTATAAAATGTGTTGCATTGAGACCATTAACAAATTAACACGTGAAAATTGTTAAATTCATTCATGACCTCAGTATTAATTAACAACAATAATGCACCAATTGTATTAAAATGTAACCACCTTCCTCTGGATTCTCCAGTTTGACCGTGCGCAGTTTCAAATGGGCTGTTTAGCATCTCTGTTGGCATGAATGTGTTTTATAAATATTCATGTGACATTATTTAGCAGATGGAAGACCTGAAGAGACAAGGATGAGGAGGTTTGTTTACCTGTTGGCAGCGAAGATGGCGATTGTGACAACAGATGGACAAAAGGAAGAAGAGGACGAGAAGAGGACCATGGAGAGAGGAGGAGACACAGGGTTTGTAGCAGGTCCAGGTTCTGCTTTATGAGAATAAATTTCCAATAAATCTCATCGGTACTTTTAACAATTAATGTTTTGTTGATTTAACTGAGACCTTTAAACAAAGCTTTAGCACCTACTTCATTATTATGTCACAGTGTTCGCTGGAGCCAATAAATCACACTAGGCTGCATCACTTACTGAAACAGTCGGGTACCAGATTGGTTCTTCTGACTTTCTGAGTCAGAAATCCCACCGGTGGGAGTTTGTTTTAGTCTGGGGGTTCAATACCTGTATCCTAAAATATGCACAATATAAAATTATTTAGAGTTCAGAACCCAGATTATAGTCGAAGGAAAAGAAACACTTGAACCTCCCTGTGCAATGGCTCATAATGACTACTGTGTATTTCTCAATAGGACATTAACCTCTAATCTACATGCTGCTGTGTTAGAACTGTTTGACCAAAAAGCAAAGGAATGGAGGGCAGCACCTGGTGCAGTGAGATGGTTTGGGATGAGTTGGTCTGCAGGGTAAAAGCAGCCAACAAGAACTCAGCATATGGTGCGATGCCGTTTTCAAAGCTGGCTGTTTTGAAGAATCTAAAACCTACGTTGTAAGTATCATACACCAGATAATAAAATCATTTACAGCTTGTTTTTCTAACCTCGAAATATATATTTAACTCTTTATTTCAACACGTGTGTGTTAAATAAGGGACAGAGAGCTGCAGCAGGAGGAGAGAGAGGAGTGTTTGTGTTACATGGGCTCATCTGCATGAGTGGTCTGAATACAAGGACAGCTGCAAAAGGCAGCTCAATTGTCTTTCCCATTAGACACACACACACACACACACACACACACACACACGGCTCAGGTGGATGTATAAATGTCTAATATGCTTGAATTAAAGCCAACCCAAGCTGGACTGTGCAGAAATATTTACCTTAAACAGGTACGATTTCAGTTTTACCATCTGTGCAACAGCGAGTTTTTAAAAACCTTTTCAGAATCTGAAAAGTTCAAGCACTTGCTTAAAAAGCACTACAAGAAGAAATTCCGCTTTTAATTCTTTGCTCGAGCGCTATAGTTCATCTTCTTCAACATACAATAATACTGCACTAAGAAAACGATTAATCTGACTGACGTACTGAAAAGAACTTGATGGCGTTGATTACATGTGAAACATAAAGAAGGTTTTTGCAGAAATCTAAGACGTTCAGGTCGCGTTAGATTTAAGAACTTTCTACATCACACTGGATTGTTCCTGTCTGCAAACCATGACATTGTTTTTAAAAAGGCCCCAGGTCCACAAACCCAGCAAGAGGAGAGACGAGCAGAGATGAAAACCTGTTTTTTAATTACAGATGAGAGTGGATGTGTCCATTTGAAGTGTTTTTGTCAACACAATGAGGACTCACCTCTCTCTCTCCTTTTCCATGACTATCTGATAAGCTCCCTCGCCCTTCTCTCTGAGTTACCCATTTGGTTAAGAGCATTTACATATCTGACAACACACACATCAAAGACAAGACTGGGGGGGGGGGGGGGTCAGAGCTCTTATTTACTGAATACATCAGAGGACACACAAACAAATGATCTGACACGTCTTTCTATTTAAATTGTGTTGGATAAGACTCGATCCTTCATGTTCGGTCTGTAAACTGTCGTCACTGCTGCTTAAAGTTTAGATTATTACAGAGACAGGAATGAGGATGTTTGAAACTGGTCACAACTGTTCAAAACAACCGTTTAATGTCAATAAATCTAGACATCGACATCAAAATAATTATACCACAGCCTAAATTAACATTGTTATCCTCATATTAAAGTAACTATATGAGATCAGTGTATGGAGTAAAAACTATCCTCACTGGTTAGAATCATTTTATCTTTGTAGTTTCTTTTTACAGAATGATGTTTGTGCTCATTACTACATAAAATCAGCACATTTTAACAAAATTTTTACTGTCACACAACAAATTACTTTATCTTGTTATGTCAGAAATGCTTACTATTAATGTGCTGAGTAAATCCATTTTAAGACTAAGTTCATAATGTAATAACTTCTGCAATATGTAGTTACCATCATACATCATCGGCAGATAATTACATTAGATGTTTCTACAAACATGACAGACTAAGATCTAAGATAATTTCTCAAGATTTACTTAGTTTTACTGCATGTGGAAAACTTTATCTTATATCTCATATTCAACAACAGTTCTCTACCTTCACTAGTGACGTCAAAGTGGGAGCTGGGAAAGAAAAACTCGTAACTTAACCACTTAATGTCTTCATGTTTTGACAACTTTGGTTTGAGCGGCGTTTCCATTGTTTACATTCAGACCTCGAGTCCACTTCTGAGAGGTCTTGTATATCAGTTCGTCTGCTCTCTATCAGTGTGTGAGGTCCAGTCCCACAGTCTGTAAGAGGATTGAACCCCACCCAGGTCCGAAAGGGTCCATGAGTCTGAGAGAAGAGCAGGAGAGAGAGAACAATTTCTAAATGCCCAAACCTAAAAATTACTTCAGTTGCTTCAGCATCAAAAATCTTGAGGATGAATTCGAAGTTAAAAAATGTACTGACTCAACAGGTTCAAATCTTTGAGTGTTTTCATAGTTTGAATGACAGTGATTTTAAGGAAAAATTATTTGGGCTTTACAATGTGAAGTAGTAAAAACTAGACATCACTTCTCCCTAAAGCCCAGATGGATTTATTCAAATTTCTCGATTTCTTTTTAGTTTTGATTTAGCTTAAAAAGAAATCAAGAAATTGGAATAAATCCATCTGGGCTTTAGGGAGAAGTGATGTCTAGTTTTTACTATTTTGCATTATAAATACGAAATAATTTGACCTTAAGATTAATCATTTATTCATAATAAAAATAATTATTAGTTGCAGTCATTATGGCAGCTATTTGAATACCGTGTTAAATGAATATGGACAAATCTGAAACCAACAGCCCCACACTTTGGAAAAACACAGTCCTGTTTGTGTAGATTGAACTGTATTGTACTGGTGGTCCAGTGTGCTGTCAGTCTTGCCGGAGGACACCGGTCCTCTTTTCTAGCAGCCACTGAGCTGCAATCCTGCTGGCGTAGATCACATAAGACCAGGACAAAACCACCACAGCCACCAAGACCTGAGAGACAGAGACAAAGTGACATTCCTATACACGGTCTACAGTTTGTGTCATGGAAAGATAAATTACTGTGTTTACTTCACAGATATATAGTTTATATATATATGTGTGTGTGTATATAGTTTAATATTGACTATTTGTATTATTTTTAATAGTTATGTTTTAACATGCATATTTACACATGTTTGTCTGTGTCAACTACTGATCTTGAATATTCTCATTTTGGGCATTTAGATCACCAGATGTGGCAATAACATTATAACATTTTATAAAAATTGTGACATTTCATAGGTTTTGTTGCAGGATATACAATTAAACAAATATGGTATTGTACATATTTAATAAAGATGCAGCAGGTCCAAACAAAAAGTAATGGTTTATGTCCAACACGTTTTTTCTTATAAATACTGTTGTTGTCGTTTTTTGGAGGGTTACATTGTATTTATGTGCTAAATAATACAACAGGAATTGCTTCTTTCTCAGGAACATAAAAATGTATATCAACTTTACTGTTGTCAGTTTATCCACAGACATTTTGAAAATGTGTATTTTCGTGGTTTGCAATTTTCCAATTTCATTTTACTTAGAGCTTTAAGGTGTTAACATTTGCGCACTTCATAAAAATTATTAACTTGGTGTTTTGAAACCACTCACAAATGGTCCAGATGCATCACTAAAATCTCCACTTTTTCTTCAAACCACGACACGTTTTTCAATTCAATTCAACTGAAACTATTTTATTTTAATTCGCTTTCGAAGTTTCAGCTGCGTTTCAAGCAAACGAACAGACTCCCACCTTGGGGGTGCAGTGGATGACGACGTGGGTCTACCGGGATACTGAAACCCCCCTCAGATGCTACGGGGATCGCTCACAAACATCCCAGACAGAAACCCACAGCTATTTCAGCTTTCTCCTTAAGACCCTAGTTTCAGTTTAAAACAAGTGTAACGACCCTACCGCGGAATAAATCCTGTCCTTCGCTCGTCTGCTGAATATCATCCTTTGTTGTGTTTACTTCTCGTCTTCCGTCGATCGGAGGCGGGGAGGGGGCAGCTTTTAGGGCCCGATACCGCCATCTTCTGCTTCGGAGTGTGGAACCCAGAATAAAATCCTGTATTTATATAACTACAATGAAGTCGTGCCGCCAAAATCTTTCCTTTTACTCATTGTCTTATTGGTTTTTGTGATACAATGAATCCAGACTCACTCGAACCGCACGAAGCCGAGGGACGTTTTCCACATTAACCGCTAGGAGGCAGCAGAGAGAAGCACGGTTGTCCACATGGCAACGCAAATATTCGGCAGAGTGAGGTGCAACTCAGCCTCGCTTTTTAGGAACCACAAACACATCGGGTAGTGGTCCTGATGGGCACGACACACATTATCCTTCAAACGTTTAATATGCATAAATACACTTTTACAGAACTATGGTACTTAAGTGAAGAGCCGGTTGCAGCAGCTGGCTTCTTATGGTAACGTTTGTTTTTTGTCTTTTTTTGAACTCTCCACAACTACATTATTTGTAATGGAAGTGACGCTTTAATCTCCAAATCACTACTTAACTTACTTATGTTAGTAACAAAGCCCTATTTTCCATAACATAATCATTAAAGTTAAATACAACTCTTGAGCATTTCGATTTTCTGATTTTCTTTTTGAATTTTTACGTTACAAGATGTTGTACTTCTTTTGCATTACATTAATTTTAAGGTCTATAGATATTAGGTATATGTCAGATTTACATTTAATGGTCGAGGCGTCAACACGAGCGCAACATAGCATTAAACAATTATAAAATGGATAAACACAACTAAAACACACACACAGAACACATAAAGAACGGACATTTTAATAAATGGAAAAACAATGCTGCCATTGGGTCCTAGGTTTATAAAACCCTTCAAGATTAAATGAGTGTTTTTTGTCTCAATTGTGACATGTTGCAGTTGTGTCTTCGTCACATATCCGATGTTTACGAGTTTTTAGCAGTTTCAACAAAGACTGGTGAACTCATCACACTAGTCACACGTTATATTGTGAGTACTCGTAGTTTCACAATTCACAGAAAGTACTTTTGTTCAAAATACGTCTGTAATTTTGCCGATGACGGATTATCAATGCGAGTTAGTCGTTTCTCTCACGATCTTTGGTTCAGGAAAAAAAAAATAAATAAACAATTTCCCATCATCCACCGCGGCATCGTTTTCATTCCAGCTGTGAGTAGTTTCGGGTTGGACAACAACACCCGTCCCAAATGTCTCTTCTTTTATCGCGAATTTTCGGTTTAAATCGATCAGAGCAGCGGAGACTGTCACACTGATACCTTAGCAGACGGTGGATGCCGCTCACGGTGCGGAGTTCTGCCCGGAGGAGGAGAATAAACACGGATGAGAACCCCCTTGAGCGACCCGGAGAGGCTTCGGCTCATGTACGGGAAGGTGGTGGTGTTGTTAGCATGCTAATAGTAACACTTCTGTATTTATTGCTTGTCTTCAGCTAAAAATATTGATCACGTTCCAATAATTATTTACTGTGATTTTCACTTATTGAACTTAATATGTTGAATATTTATAAATGAGCTTGAAGCGAGTAGTGGAGACCACATTTCAGAGTACCGGGGTTCGCTAAATGCTAGTGGACCTTTACTGGTAGCACGCTAGGCTCGTGACTGTCAGTGTTGCCTTTCTCTTCAGTCCGGTGTTTATCGGGACGAGCCGAAAATGAAAAAAAATTAAATGGAAAACATTAATCTGGAAGATTTAAAATACTGTAAACGTAGTTTAGCTTTTTTTTTTTTCTTTATCTTGGTTTAAAACATTAATGCTGGGAGCTTTACCATCGCTGTGGTTGACTAACCTGAGGCATGATTAGAGACGTAACATCTTTTTTTTTAATTCACACTAGGTATGGCCTTGATTAATACCTCTCATTTCTATATTTAACATTTGGAACCTTATATATGCTTCTAACACAAAAATACGTATTATTGCACTGGAATAATGTCACAAGAAATTCAGCAGCTTCTTTTCCCTGTGAACATTTTTGGTTTGTAGTATTTAGTAAGCAGTAACATAATCACATTTTGAAGGGAGGATTATTAGAAAGTTAGATGCTGTTGTATGTTGAGGTTTATAACAAATGAATGCTAAATGAACGATTTCACAGCATGGTCCTGTATGTTCAGGTGATGGCACCCACGCGGATGAAACTGCGTGTACGTCGTCGTGGTAATGCGGCTGGTGGTGAAGGAGAAGGTCAGCCAGAGGAAGGAGGGCAGGGGAGTCGAGAGAATGTTGGCCACAGCAGCAGGAGAAAAAACACCAGCAACACTTCAACAACAGCTGCTGCCACTTCCACCTCATCTCAACCTACCTCCTCTGTGTCTGCTTCAGCGCGGGCGGTGGTGGCAGCTGAGGAGGCCTCACCTGACTCCAAGTGCCCAATTTGCCTGGACCGTTTTAACAACCTAGCGTACCTGGACCGCTGCCTGCACCGCTTCTGCTTCCCCTGCATCCAAGAGTGGTCGCACAACAAGCCTGAATGTCCACTCTGCAAGCAGCCCTTCACCTCCATCCTGCACTCAGTGCGAGCTGAGGATGACTTCAAGGAGTACACACTCCGACCGCAGCCCGCCAACAACAGTGTTGCTGCCACTGTGGCATTGGTGGCCGCAATGGCATCGGCTGCAAGGAGTGACCCCCAGATGAGGTTGACGTTACGGAGGCACAGAGGTGAAGATGGCAGAGAGACAAGTACGAGGAGGCGCAGGAGGGAGAGGGGAGGAAGAGATTGGGAGAGCAGGAGGGCCAGGGAGGGGACAGGGGTGTTGGAGTGGTATCTTGATTCTCATCCTTCTCACCCTCCCCCAGTCTCCCCTGTCGGCACAGAGGAGAGTGACGAGGGAGAACACCTGTCACAGCTGAGTCTGAGGGGGGGACCATATCTGGGAGAACGTGGGGTCATATTTGAGGGACTGACTGGACTTGGCGGGGCGGTGGCACCTGTAGCCCCCAACGACCGGGCCTCACGCCGGCTGATGAGCCGTCTGGCAGCAAGGCAGCGGTTGCAGCGAAAAGGTGGAAGTGTGCGGCGGCTGAGGGAGAGAGAGATGGTGGCCTTCCGCCGTGCCCTCTATCGCTGTGGCATACAGGTTCGTGGTGTTGCTGGTGTCAACGGTAACCAGAGGCAGCAGCAGCGTGACATCACAGCAGAGAGCTTCCGTGAAAACCCCACACACCTAAACAGACTCCGTCCCTGGCTGCAGCGGGAGCTGACGGTGCTGTACGGCGCACATGGCGTGCTAGTCCACATCGTCCAGCGAATCATCATGGCACGGCTTGCCGACCATGGTCTGGAGGACACACCCACTATAGAAGAAGAGCTGCGGCCATTCCTATTAGCACGCACCGAGCACTTCCTTCATGAGTTGGTGAGCTTTGCACGCTCACCCCTCAGCCTGGACAACTACGACCTGCAGGCGGTGTATGAACCTCCAGCTGCCGCCCTGGACTTGGACAGGGTAAACAGCTCCTCTGACAGCAGTTCTGTCATTGCCATTTCAGAGGGCGAGGAAGACGAGAGGCGAACAGAAGAAAGGTCAGAGGACAGGCTGCAGGAGAGGATTGGGGGTAGCCATGATGATATTATCCAATCAGGAAGCTGCCTCAGCCTGTCAGCCTGGGATGACGAGACACCGGGACCTTCCTACTCCACTGCCGAGCCGTCGTGTTCATTAGCCTCGTTGTCATTTAGTCCCGCTCCACATGAGGCTGCCTGCGAGGGGGGAAGAGAGAAGCGGGATGAGGGGGATGTGGAGGAAGAGTGTTTGATTGTTGGATACAAAAAGCCAATAGCAGAGCGGACACCTGAGTTGGTGCAACTCTCATCTGACACTGAGGAGGATGAGGAAGAGAAGAAAAAAGAGGAGGGTAAGGTGGAGGAGACGCTTCCTTCCCTCCCCAACCCAACACCTCCCCTTTCTTACCTCCCCACAGTCCCTCCCTCTACTTCAGGTGCCTACAGAGATGAGCAGGACGACAAGCTTAAGGAGAAAGATTGCGAGGCAGTCGACCATGGCTCGTGTGCACGTTCGTGGTCGGGTAGCTCAGGAAAAAGCCATGAGTCTGTGTTAATGCTCAGTCCGTGTGCAGAGCAGCGAGAGAGCTTAAGAGACAGGAAGCAGTTGGTCAGTGGGGCGGCAAGGGAGAAGAGAAAGAAAAAGAAGAGGAGGAAAGGGCGGGAGAGAAGCACCAACTGGCTAAAGAAAAGCGGCACATTGTACAACCCAAACCGCTCCATATATCCTGCCATGATGTGCCGCCGTTCCCAAACTCCCTCACCGTTTCACTCCAGTGGCGAGTCTGGTTCACCGCTGCCGCCTAGCCCTCCCGACTCCAGCTGGGAGTACAATTGCTCCCCTCTCACCTCCTCTGTCTCCTCACCCTCTCGTACCTCCTCCATCTCCTCACCTTTCTCCTCTTCGCCACAACCATCGCCACCACCACGGACCCCACCAACACCCTCACATTCCCCCAGCCATCCTCACCACGGAGAAAAGCCTGGAGGAAAGAGGAAATACAAGAGCCGCCATCTGGACAGCAATGATAAGGACCCCAACTGGAGGCCGAGCAGCAGCCACTGCAAGGCGAAAAGGGGGAAAAGGGGGGAGAAGGAAATGAAGAAGAAGAACGGGAGAGATGGAGGGAGGAGAAAAAGACACAGAAGGGATGAAAACAGGGAGAGCAGTGATTACGGCGGAGAGAGGTGAGAACGTCTGCTTTCTGTTTTAATTGCCCTGAAATTCCCCAACTTTAGTGACTAACGTTTAAAGTAAATAGATTTAACAGACGAAGTTACTCAGATCAATGTGGAATTCACACCTACACTATATTGACAAAAGTATTCGCTCAACTGCCTTTAGACCCATGAACTTTAGTGACATCCCATTCTTAATCCATAGGGTTTAATATGACGTCGGCCCACCCTTTGCAGCTATAACAGCTTCAACTCCTCTGGGAAGGCTTTGCACGAGGTTTAGGAGTGTGTTTATGAAATACATAATACACAGTGCTCGCAGACTTCGCTCTAATTCATCCCAAAGGTTTTCTATCGGGTTGAGGTCAGGACTCTGTGCAGGCGAGTCAAGTTCTTCTACACCAAACTCACTCATCCATGTCTTTATGGACCCTGCTTTGGGCACCTGAATTCATTTATTTGGATGAGTGAACGAATACTTTTGGCGATATAGTGTATGTGGAGAAGGTTTATCCCGTGAGTTCAGGGTCGCCACAGCGGGTCATTGACCGCATGTTGATTTGGCAGTTTTTTACACCGGATTCCCTTCCTGACGCAACCCTCCTCAATTTCTACCGGGCTTGGACCAGCACTGCACAGATGGTTTAATAATGGATAATATAACAATATTATGTCATATTGCAAATGGTCCCTTAGTCAGCTTTCAGTTTAAAAATGATTTTTAAACAACAATGTTTATAATGGCTAAATTATGCAAAATGTTAAAATGAATGTTTTATTACATTTGCACCTTATCAGTTGACCATAACCAAGATAAACAAGCAATTTATAGCAAGTTCTTCCAGCTGAGAAAGTTGGTAACCAGTGATATGAAAATGTGGCTAATTTGTCTGTGTGGAAGAAACTAAGTTGTTTCCTGTCACTTTGTTGTCCAGCAGCAGCAAAAGATGCAGAGAAGACCGGAGTCCCAGCGTCGAGATCATCTACGAGGGCACCATCAGCTCTGACCCAACGCAACCTACTGGCTGCAAACGCCGCAGGAAACGCCACCGCACGACACAGCACAGCAGGTACAGCAGCAAACAGCCTTGTGGCCTAAAATAATTAATGTTTTGTTTTTTGTTTTTTAAATAGGTTTTTATTGTCAAGAGGTTGAACCCTCTGTAATTGTAAAAACAGACAGCAGGTGGCAATATTCTTTCATCAACAGGGAAGAAGTGTTTAGGATTCAGGGGAATTGGTTACTTCTGATGTTCTGTTGAGATGTGTATTTTTCCTTATGTTTGGCATTTTATTAACTGTTCTTATGGCTAATATGCATGAAGTCCCTCATCTATACGTTTTTATTGTATTTTACACCCTATATACTATATTTGATATATGTAATAATATCTTTATCTTATTCAAGTTAACACTTAAGGTCGTGAATATTCATCAACCACTTCTTTTAAGGGCATAATTTTGCTTTCCTCTTGACATAAACTTTACCACACTCTGTCTCACTCAGTTCCCCAGTTATCATCACCCTTGACAGCGACAGCAGCCATGATGACATCAATACCAAACACATGATCAGCAGCAGCAGCAGCAGTCCCCTCAGCAGCCAGCAGACCGTTGATTTCTCAGATCTTCCTTCTCTGCCTTTGGCTCATTCTGCCGCTGTTGGCAGGGCCTTGGATTCTGAAATTGGTGAACTTCCAGTTGACATCCTGGACCGAGGATCTGATGGCTCAGAGACCGAGCCGGCGGGACAGTCCGAGGCTGCAGGTCCCATTGCCATTGACAACAGTGACATCAGTGATCGAGAAGTGGATGTGGAAAATGTTGAAGAGAGCAATTCATTGCAGGGATGTAGTGATGCTGACAAAAGACTGTCTTCTAACATACATGCAACAGTCAGAAAGCCTGATAATAAAGCAGCTACTTGTGATATCCAGGGAGAAGCAGCGACTTTAGATGCTTCTGTTCCAACAGGAGAAAACGTTGCTGACCTTGTAACAATGGACGTCCATAAAAGAGAGTCTGAGGTCTTGACTTCTGACAGTTGCCTGCTAGCAACAATCCTCAATGACCTGGAGGTAATAACTGCACCAAAATGTGACAATTCTTTGAACTTTGAGGCCAGTTCACCTGAAACCAGAAAAAAACATTTGAATAATCTATGTGATAAACAGGCCAAGTCAAACCTGGACAGCTGGTTGGCTGAGACAAGTCATACCAGGACTTTGCCTGAGGAGCGACATTTTAATAACGTTGGAGACCAAAGTCAGGGCTTGGACTTGCCAACATGTCAAACCACCGTCGCCCTGCCACCTCCTCCTGAGCAGCTCAGGGAGCGTAGTGTAAAAGAAGAGGGCAGGGACCTCCTTCTGCCCCTGAAACAGGCCAGTCCTGTTCAATCGTACAAAAGAAACACACCGCCACCATTAAACTACAGAAATAATGGGTGTGCACACCTATCCCCCATCTCTCCTGTTGACCTCCACTCATCTCACACTTCTGACACTGACCCAGTTCGTGGAAATTCCCCTGTTGTTCTAAATTCAAATACCACTGACTCCCCTGTCGACTCAGACTTGGCTGCTGAACTTTCCAAAAATAACCAGGCTATACCTCCCATTCCAGCAATGAAGAAACATTTCACAAACACCCTGGCAATGATAAAAGAGCTGGCCTCTACTAGCAGTTACAGCACTTCAGGTACTGACATTCATTCCCCTTGTCAGTCAGCAACGATTGACTCCCATTCAGCTTCTCCTACTAAAGGCCACACAGTGACCACCAGTAGCGATTCCAGTCACATTCCTCCCATTCATTCTCATTCTTCTGAATATGAAAACAATCCCACAAATTTGGACATCAATTCTTCAAAGTTATCTTCCCCAGTCGATCGCTCAAACAAAATGGCTTCTATTTCAAAACTTTTACCCACTGACATGCATCCTGCAAATTCTTTATTCCCTGTTGATTTGTGCTCAGCTAAGGTTGGAGAGTCCACGGAGAAGCGGGCTCACATTGACTCTACCTCTGGAGGTTTCAGGAATAAGACTCTTGGCCAAAATACCTGTGGAGTAGTACCCATTGACCTCCACTGTTGCAGCAAAGTTTCTGCTGAAGCCACACTGACAGGTAATAGTGTTTTCTCAGGAGTCAAATCTAATGACACATTACCTGCTGTTTCTCTCTCTTCCATTGTTTTCAAGACTCAAAAACCCCACTCACCCATTGATTCCCACCTTTCCAATAAAAGTGAGAACTTTTCACTAAAATGTAGCGTTAGCTCACTGCCAACAACAACTTCTACCAGCAGTTTTTTACCAGTTGACTTACATCGTAGGAATCCTAAATTCCCTGTCGATCCCCACTCTTCAAGTGCCGTTTCAGAAGAGCTCACAAACAACAAGGTGTCATTAACAGTGAGTCATGAGAATAGATCATCTCATGGTCAGTCGACACCCGCTGACTTGCGTTGCACAAGTCCTGTGCTACCTGCTAACCCACGGTGTTCTAGCTTTATCAACACCACTGTTGGCGAACATTTCAACCATGCAGCTTCATCCCCCTCTCCCAGTGAACTCAACATTAACTTCCATACATTACATAGAAAGGGAACTTCTCAATCCACACCCACCACAAAATCCCCCTTTAAACATCTCCACCATGCTGACTCTGATCCAGGACCTGCCAATCACTTTGGTCCTAGGCCCATCCTCCAGTTACATAACGACACCTGCTCAAAACAAAATCTGCCCACTGACTTTAATCCAGAAAACTCTCTGAAAGACTTTCAGCTTCACACAAGCAATCATATCCCATCTTCTCCCCATTCTGTGGAAAAACAGTGGAATTCAAACGCCTGCACTGATGCCCATCCAGACTCTCAGTCGCACCTCGACGAACACTCAGCCAGTAGTATCTGGACCACAGACACTTTGCCACATAGGACAGGCAAATAAAAAAGAAATCTAAATGTTTGATAACATAACGGGGATCTTAAAAAGATTTTTTTTTTTAATATGTTACTATTTGTGTTTTAAATGTTTATAAGTTAATGTGATTAATTACAAATCCCATTCTCTTTTTGTCTATTTCATCCTGTGGCCAAGTCCATGATGCTTGTTTGATGCTGTGCTCTGTATGTAAGGAAAGTAGCAGATTTTGAATTTTCAAGTATAATTACTTATTTGTTTGTTTAGGGCCTGGGACAGTGAGAAATTTGGACAAATTGCTACACTGGTTTTTAAGTACCTACATATTCAGCTATTTATGTCAAATTATCACTGGCACACAATCAATCATATTTAGTTTTGATGAAGTCTCAAAACTTTCATTCTACATTAAGATTGTTACATTTCAGCTGCTAAATAATTATTTTTGTTAAGTTCCAAATGATGATTATTGATAAATTGATGAGTGGTCCCTATTCCACTTGATGAACAAGTCAACTACAAACAAGTATTTAAGACCACTTTTTTTTAGCAAGGGGACAAAATGCATATTAAAAGATGGCCAGAGTCATTTTGGTGCAAGTTTCTGCATTTGTAACATCTCTCCTGCCTAATAAAATTAGTGAAATCTGTTCTCTGAATTAAAATAGAAAAGACAACTTTGTGACTACACACCAAGAATATAAAGTGGACAGTGACAGAGAAGTTCAGGACATAAATATCACCATGGAAACATCCTTCACAAATAAAAGTCAGCTACACTCTCATTCCAGACACCTTAGTGTTTGACTGTGTTAGTGTTTATATGTTCTGTGGGAAAATATGAGGAAAAGATTTCTGAATAAAGGTTTGTTCAGAAAGGGTTTTGGAACCTTGAATCTCTAAAGAAACAGTACTGACTAAATGTTCAGCATTTCCCGTTACGGAAGTTTTAGCTCTATTCTTGTTTATTAATTCTCAAAATAACAACTATTCATTTATGATCAATAATTTGTAAGTTGCCAAGTTATGAAAAATTCCTGTAGGTGGTGTTCATCCTATTCCATCAGGACACTTGATACGTCAGGTATCATGTTCATTAGGTCGATTGTGTAAATGATCACGTTCCCTCCACAGATGTCATATACAGATGTATAATATATAGACACAACATTTTACCCAGTTTTACCATGTGATCATTTATAGCAGCGCAAAATAAAGTAACTTCAGTACAACAGGTTTCATGCATCAGCACATTTAAGTCAGTGTAGCGTAAAAACTTTGAACAACTTTACCCAATGTCTCTCGCAGACTTTCTGCAGGAGTAATTCTTTCATAAATTAAGTCTCTAAGTCGAATTTGACGTTTTTTCTGAACCTGCAGATTCTATATAAAAGTATGATCTTTGTCTATGATCATTAGTTTTCACTTTTATAAACTACATATCAAACAGTAACAAGTCAATGATGTGAAACCTGCTCAGGTGCCTTAAGTTGCTTACCACCAGATGGAGCCAGAAAAACCTTTAGGCTGAAGCGCCTTGGTTTTAACTGTTCCTCTCCTCCACTTTCTCCTCTTTCTCCTCTTCCTCCTGCATGTGCTCCAGTTTCACGCTCCGCGCCTCCATCTCCCCATCTCCTGCCCTCAGAGCAAGAAAACTAAAAGGGATAATGAGTCTCCAGGGAGAGAGTGACAGAGACAGAGAGGCTCTCCTACACTAATTAAGGCTATCAGGGTCCGATTAAATGGCTGTTAAACACACACAGCCTGTGGTGGATTACTGCCAGGTCCTGATGCTGGTGGAAGGAAAGGACATGGGATAGAGAAGACAGAGAAAATGAAACCAAAAAAAGCAGGAGAGAAAAAAAAGATTAAATGTAACCAAGATTTGGCATTGGAGGAACACCACAAATATAATTGTGAACATAAAAGATCCACTGCTTTTGGCTTGTCCCTTCAGGGGTCACCAGAGCAGAACGTGTTCCGCACTTTGATTTAGCATGAGCCGGATGCCCTTCCTGCTGCAGCCCTCCCATTTTATCTGGGCTCGGGACGGGCACCAAGGTGGCCCTTGGTGGCTGGGCAGGGTCACACCGGAGGGGGTGTGATTCTAACCCCCAGCCTTCTGCATCCAAGCCAATGCTCTACCACCAAGTCACCAAACGTTGGACAGAGAACTGCACTGGGAAGAAAATGTGTGAAGAGTGACTTTAGCTGAGTGGTGGTTGGTGGTCCCTGCTCTGCTACTCTCTGCATAAAGCTGCTTAGCCTGAAGCAAATACCTAAAGTGCCAAAAGTAGGAGAAATGAAAATGCTCCAAAACTTACTAGTCAAGCAGAAATAATAGAAAATTCTCGGTTTAGTTAGGAGGGCGAGTTGCACTCAAATCCCACCAAGAAAGTGACTATTTGTGCAATACTGCCAGGGATTTGTAGTTTTTGAATGACTTCACAGAGTTTTAAGTACGTTTTGGAGCACATTTCTAGCAAATAAAAATTTAAACTGTGGCTTTAAAGAAAAGTTAAACATATTTTTTGTATTGGTGCAGTTCTTGGGAAATCACAGCGATAACACATTTATTTCCAAATATTTCAGCAAATTTTTGGGGATGTTTACTGAAGCTGCCAAACGTATAAAAATATTTGTTTATTCTTATTAAACAAAACTTTATTGTTCGTATGCATTGGCTTGCACACAAATGTAACTCTAGCTGAGATTGCAGTGAGTCTGAGATGTTACTTTAATTCAAAGTGTACCAATTGAAATCTGGCTTTATTTTATTAACAAATATGGTAACCAGCAACAAAACATATCAATTTTATTTTGGAGGATATTAGAAAAATTACCAGTATTACCATAAGTAATCCTATTCTTCCAAGCATCTCAGATTCTGCAATTTTTGTTTTTGATTTTTGCAACTTCAATGTGTCATAGTCTCGTTCAAAAGCTGCTTTATTTGCAGATTTATGACACATGATCATAAACAATAATTTACGTCACATGCTAAAATTAATGGGCTAAAACTATGCCTAGAGAAAGGTGCCCCGCTCGCTCGCTCTCAGGCCACGCCCACATTCTAGAACACTGGTGGTGGGCCATTGTTAGCGCTGTTGCCAGGCAACACGGCACACTGTCGTCAGGGACAACCAGCCCCTCTGTCTTTGTCGCTCTCTTGCTCTGATAGCAACACCATTACTAAGATGACAAGCCCTCACACACACACAAACACACAGCGCTTCCATCTTGTGGCAGCACACTGGCAGAAAATTTTCACTCAAAAACATATTGTTCATTTTCATGCCTCCTCTCTCTCTCTCTCGCTCTCTCTCTCGCTCACACACACATCATTACACACACTTCTGTATGATGCAATCACTTGACACCCATATTCCCCCAACGTGTGTGTCTATCACACACTCACAGCTAATCTTTGAAATGCTTTATTATAATTCAGCACATGAGGAGGTCACAGAGACAGAATACATGAGGAGGAGAACAGACACACGAAACAAACATCCCCTTCCCCCTTATCACCTCACCTCCCAAGTAAGAAAAGGGGGATGTTTGATTATAGTTCCCACAAATAGGCAGGGGATCATTTTCCTCATGATATTTGTAAATGAAATAAACAAAAATAAAATAATATTTCCAACACGTCTATGAAACGCTAGATCCACAACGATTGCAATAACTGAAAAGTCAGGATCATCAAGAAAGTCGCTATGATTCATTTTGTGTGGAAACTAGATATGTTTAGCGAACTTAATGGCAACCTATCCTCTGAATTAAACCCTATAACTTGCTGGTGGTACAAAATGAAAAGTCAGAGGAGCATCCCGAGATGGGGTCACCCATGGTCCCTACAGAATTCTAAAAATTTTGATTTGTGTTTCTGTTTGAAATTAATGTATATCTGAAATAAAGTAAATGTGAAGCTGGTGATGCTAGAGGAATTGAAGTCACTAGGATTTATCCTCTGGGAACCATGAATAATACAACCAAATTTAAAGAAAGTCCAGCCAAAAATCCATCCAGATATTAGTGTATATTACAGTGTGTAGTGTGTAGTGCAAATAACTGTTTCTGTTTCCGGTCTTCTTAGCTTTGAAAGAGGTCAGGATGTTTTCTGCCCACTGATGACTGTGAGTCAAACTGCAGACACTTGAGGACAGTGGACCTTTATCAAGACAACACCCTGATCCAACAGAAGGTCATGGGTGGAAGTGAGATGGAAAAAAGTGTGCTAACACAGGTGGTGTGTCCGATATGCCACAAAGGAGACTCATTAGAAAACACTGCATACTTGTTGTCTCTAAACTCATCACACACTTAGGCAGAGACTAAAAAGACAGATGGTCAAACACAAAAGAAGAGAAACATAGTAATAGTAGAAACATATAGTCCAATCAATGAAGAGTGTTCAAAGCTCTACATTGGTCCAGCACAGGAAGAGCAACACTACAGGATCAGAATTAGCAGTATACCTTCACCTGAAGAACAAAACATGTTGTCCTCACTGATGGGAATAGTGGGTTTTGATAGAGAGAATAGATGGTTTAAGAATGGAGTGAACAAAGCCATCTATCTTCAACAGTAAAATCCTTCCCTGTATATAATTTTTCATGCTGCTCATTCATCTAAGATTAAGACACTTCACACGTCCACCTAATGGCCCATTTTGGCGAAACAAGCTGTTGTAGGAGTTGTCATCGTCATTAGATCCTATGGCCCCTACACTAGTCATACTATTTCTATCGTTCACGTCACAAGCCTGTTCAGGTCTGATGAGAAGGGTTCTCTAAATCTCTTTCCCCAGACTGAGTCATGAAAAGCCTTTTGAAATAACAAGCATGAAGTCCTGTTGCCATGAATCATCATACACATGAACTCCCCTGCATGACTGTAAATTTACATCTACAAAGTTACTCATTGCAACTGAAGTAAATTTTCTACTATTACTACAACCCCAAATCCAAAAAAGTTGGGAAGATGTGAAAATGTAAATACAAAAATATATATTTTGTTCACAATAGAACATAAACAACATATTGTTCAAACTGAGACATGTTTCCATTTACTGGAAAATATTAGCTCATTTTGGATTTGATGGCAGCAACACATCTCAAAAAAGTTGGAAGAGGGTCAACAAAAGGCTGGAAAAGTAATTGCCACAAATCAGAAACAAATGGAAGAGCATTTGACAACTAGTTAGGTTAATTGGAAACAGGTCAGTAACATGACTGGGTATAAAAGGAGCATTTCAGGGAGGCAGAGCCTCTCAAATGTAAAGATGGACAGAGGTTCACCAATCTGTGACAAACTGTGCCAAAAAATTGTGGGACAATTTCAGAAAAATGTTCCTCAACATAGAATTGCAAAGTCTCCCACCATCTACAATCTATACAATCATCAAAAGATTAAGAGAATCAGGAGGAATCTCTGTGCGCAAGGGACAAGGCCGAACGTCAAAACTGGATGCGTGTGGCCCTTAGGGCACTGCATTAAACAAGTAGGATTCTCAACTGGACATCAGTGTCTTGTGAACACAGGTCGCTGTGCTGTATCAGGCAAAGTAGAAGCCATATGTGAACAGGATCCCGAAATGCTGCCATGTTCTCTGGCCCAAACTAATTTAAAATGGTCTGAGGCAAAATGGAAAACGCTTCTGTGATCAGACCAATCAAAATTTGAAATAGTTTTTGGATGCCCTGTTCTGCTGACTAAAAAGGAGAGGGACCATAGAGCTTGTTATCAGTAGACAGTTGAAAAACCTGCATCTCTGATGTATAGGGGTGCATTAGTACCTATGGTGTGGGCAGCTTACAAATCTGGAAAGGCAACATCAAAGTACATAGAGGCTTTAGAGCAACACATGCTCCCATCCAGACGTCTATTTCAGGGAAGGTCTTGTATATTTCATCAAGACAATGTTAAACCACATACCGCATCCATCACAACAGCATGGCTTCACAGGAGAAGAGACCGGGTGCTGAACTGGCCTGTCTGCAGTCCAGACCTTTCACAAGTAAAAAACATTTTGCGCATCATAAAACAAAAAATCCAGCAACAATGGTCCATGACTGACTGTTGAGTAGCTATAATCTTGCATAAGACAATAATTGGACAACATTTCTGTACTAAAACTTGTTTACAGACAGTTGTTTAAAAGAAGAGGGGATGCTACAGTATGGTATGCATCAGCCTGTTCCAACTTTTTTGATATGAGTTGCTGCGATCAAATTCAAAATGAACTAATATTTTCCATGAAATGGTAAAATGTCTCAGTTACAAAATCTGTTTATGTTCTATTGTGAATAAAATATCGGTTGATGATATTTGCAAATAATTGTATTCTGTTTTAATTTACATTTTACACATCTTCCCAACTTTTTTGGAATTGGGGTTGTACTCTAATTCCTAAAGCATTAGGACTTAGTTATTTGAAACTTTTGCTCTGATACAAATTGGTTTTTGGCACTTTCCTGAAGGTCTACAACTGTGGTGAACAGGGAGCAAATCCGTAATTATGGAAAATAAGAATGAGTTCTGTCTCTGTTAGATGACACCTATCAAGTTAATATTTTTTTTTAAAAATAAGAAGAAGAAGTTACAAGAAAGCCGTGCATGCATGTCATTTTGTAAATTTTTATATGTTTAAAAGGTATTGCGGAAGAATATGATGATATGGTTTCAAAATTTAACACAGACGTGTTGGAAATTACATGTATTTTTTGTGTGGAATGTACTGATCTCATCTCTTTCAGTTCAGTTTGGATCCCTTTAGTCCCAGTGTTCTGCTCAGAGCTTCCCAAAGGATTCAAAGGATTCCAGTGAGTTCCCACGGTACATTTAAACTGCAGGTGGATTCTCCTGTTGTGTCCTATTGGTCATAATGTGGTACAATCTGCATTAATTCAAGAATAGAGAAGCTGGTTCTGAACTCTCTTTTGGCTCCAGGTGAATGTTTGGGACAGGAGGCCACCAATTTAGAGCCAATACTTAAAGTTAGAATCCATTAAAAGTGTTTGTTTTTTAAAGACTCCGTTAAGACTAAAATGACTTTCTACTCCCATCCTATATGCAAAGTGTGTTTCCAGTCTGCTTTAGTTCATGTAAAACTAACTGGAAGTGTGACTGCGCCCTGAGACTTTTCCATTTAAACCCGACTGAATAAAATAAATCCAGGAGTTTAGTTTCCGTTTGTACCTCACTAATACCTTACCTGACTGACTGAGTCCCTTCAGATAAAAGCATCAGCCAAATGTAAATGTAAAAACAGAATCCAAACCCCAGAATCCATCAGTTCTGGACCCACTAGAGAGTTAAGAAGCAGATCATGCTGTACCAGTATGAACACAGCTCAGTAAAAATGAATCAAGGTGCCTTTAAAGTTCTTGAGGAGGAGGTAGACAGAGAAGACAGATAACAGTGATGTGGTAATTGTAGTCCTACTGTGGTGAAAGTGTAGTCCTTAATAACAGTCCTGGATCATTTCCTGTTGAGGTCAGTTTGAGCTGTGGTAAAGTTCTTCCTTTGAGGTTAACTTGTCATCCAGTTTTGGTCAAACTGTGATTGTTTCTGTGGCTGAGGCCTGAACCTTCCAGATTTGGCTATGATGGAGTTTGTGGTTTGCTAGGAGGAACAGGAAGGAAGAGACAGTTTGATCACATGTGGTGATGGTAGATTAGTGCTGCATTAACGTCATTAAATGGATGGTAGATAGATTCTCTTATTTACAACTTGTGAGCGCTCACATCTTTGGACAACTCAAGACGGCCATATGATTACAGAGCTGGTTTTAAGGTTGAACAAACTATGTCCCTTACGTTTGGGTTTCATTGCCCTGAAAATTTGACTCTTGCTGAATAAAGCGGTATATGTTTGTAGGTGACAAGATAAATCTGAACCTCAGATAAATCTGAGCTTCAGAAAATAAATAATTGCTAGGGAATATTCCTGAAGTACATGGATGGAAGTCAACTCAAATACTTAAACAGCTATTATATACATTTTTGAAATCTACTAAATCTGACACCCTCTCAGGTGGAATTGAGGATTCTGGTTCAAAACTACTAAATTCATGAGCTCAAATAATTGATCACATACAATAGAGAAAGTTGAGCATAGGAATGCAACCAACTCCTGAAACTAATTGAATGTCATTAACTAAAGAGAGAACGTATCAGTGTGTTGAAATGAACAAGTCCTACAACCCTAAAGAAATGACCCCCCAAAAAAATCAACAACAAAAAACCCCCCACAAAAAACACAAACATTAACATACTACCTTGTAACAACATGTAAAAAGAAACATTGGTAGCATTGTTGTAGAAAGCTCACATCTACACAACCTGTATGTGTCAATAAGAAATGTTTTTGTTTTTTTTATTTACCTGCAAACAAGTTCAGGAAAACATCTTCACACCACATGCTGATTGATCAATACCTGTTTCCTGTAACCAAACTCCCCCTTCTTCCTCTGTTCTCCTAGCTGGCCCACTGTTCCAGTGAAGGTGGGATTTGAAGTCCCAAGTTATCATCCACACAGTAGGAAATTTGTAATCCTGTTGCAAAATGTCTAGTTAAGCTCCAGAAATTGTAGTTCATTGTTGAATTTGTCCAAGCCTGATTTGTAGTCCACGTGTTACAGTGACTTTCTGTGATTCAGTTGGTGGAGGGAAGCTGGAGACTAGAAGAACCAACGAAATGCCTCGCCGGCTGGGACAGAAGGTGGTCGCTAAGGAGAAATTAAGAAGAAGAATGAGATAGAGAAATGTGTCATTGTCTAAATGAATTTCTGCAATTCCCATAGTGACTCTAAGGGCCATGACAAACTAAGCAGATATCAAAGAACTAATGCAGACAAGACCAACTTTTGCGTCAGCTTAAGTTGGCTTCCTCTGAGCTGACAGGTGTCACAGGAACACGCTGAAACTACAATACCAAACGAGCAAGTATTGGGTCTTAGCGAGAGGAAGAGAAAGTGAAGACCTTCTGACCATCAGCTTGATCTGTCATGGCCGGAAACCAACAATGACCCACTGGTGTTGACCATCAGTCTGCGTCATGGTTTACCCCATTTCATCAATGGACCTGTGTTTTAATCATTTTTCGGACAACGGTGAAGGTCTACGACACCGATGAACAAGCTAAAATTTCCATTGTTGGTTTTAGTGTCTGTATGGAGATTGTTTAAAATACTATTAATTTAGGCTTTCTGTGTAAACAGGGCTACAGATATGCAAAGGGTTCCCTTTCACATTGGCGTGTGATGCACAAGGTTCTTCAAATAGAAGTCCATAAACCGATAAAATGAAACATCACAACTCTGCTGCAAGTGCTGTTCTGTGAGACACATCATGCGGAATTGGTTATTTTTTAAATTAATATACATTGTTGTGCTATAAAGCACAAAAATATATTGGTGAATCGGCTTTCATCACTGCAAAGGTGGAGCTAATGTGAACCACTTTATGTGCCCATGACTCACACCTTTAATGCCATCTGATGGTGTTAATGATGTGATGGACAAGGGGTCAACATAGGAAAAATGTAACGCTGGCTATGAAACCAAACAGAACATCTTGCACCATATGGGGCTGTGTATATGCAGACTAGAACCCTGTCCCTCTCATCAATACCATTTACCAACAAAACAACCAGGTTGGTGTTAATGTTGTGGCTGATTGAAAGAAACAGTCAAATAAATGTAGTTGGCTAGAAGAATGAAAGGGTACAATTACAGGGATGTGTCAGTCTTGTGAAGGTGCAAGTTACAAATCTTTTTCAGGCACCTTTGAAGACTTTTGAACTACCTTTGAAGAAATGTTTCGACAGAAAATTTGAGATTTTTCAGGGGACTATTACTTTAAAAGAAACTAAATTAGCCTGCATTTACTGTATTTCACTTTGAAGTCAATGGTCAGTTTGTTCCAGACTCCACAGGGCTAATATTCTTTCAGAAGAGACAAGGTGTCCTCTAAAAGAAACTCTACCCACAGGGTTTTGCTGCTCGTTTCAAAACTTTGTGAGTGGCTGAAAAGTCTGTCAGGTCGACATCAAAGAGAAAGGGAGAGGGGATGAGGCAACAGTGTGAAACCACCTGCTAATAACCACACATACCGAACACAGTCTGATGCACTAAGATACATACATTGTAACACACACACACACACACACACACACACACAAAATGGTGTCACTTGATGTTCACCTCCACAGGTCCAATTACTGTGTAATTGAGGCAGATTATGACAACTAATTCAGTGTCTTCCTGGGACACAGATGCCATGTTTGAATGCATGTGTTCAAACCACATGTGTGTTGAAGCTAAGGGAATAATTAGTGGTAGTTTGTGGAGATTCCCACAGGAAGAAGTGCGTGTGTGTGTGTGTGTGTGTGTGTGTATGATATATAGAGACGTCAGTGAGGTCGAACACGGGTGTCAATGAATTATTGATTGCCGCTAATTCATGTTGCACTCACTTGCACTTCCACTCACATGCACACAGTAGTAGATAACATAAATATTCTCCTTTCCCTCCTTCGCTCACTAGCTTCCTTTATCTCTTTGAATCAGTAGAGTGTGTGTGCGTGTGTGTGTGTGTGTGTGTCTGTGTGTTGGCAGCCTGCCAGACCTCAGCAGGGACTGAGCTCTCGCTTTTCACCACCCACCATCTGCACAGCGCTCACACACAGACTCAGCAGGGTGAGCGATGCCTTCCAGCTCACGCCTTTCGCTGGCAGTGATCTGGGTTAAGTGAGCCAGGACACACACAAACATGCACACACACAAGAATATACACACAGGCTTACAAAGTGTTTCAAGAAACTGTGAAATACGACAAAAAAATTCTGTCACTATCTGTTACTGTGCGTGTGTCTTTACCTCCAGCGCCCCCCCTCCTCCCCCTGGTTTCTTCTTCAGCTCTTCACACTTCCTGAACTTGCAGATCTGGTGACCTGTCTTCCTGTTGCGGCAAGAAGAGCAGACTCCACAGTTGATCAGCCGCCTGCATGGCCCGCAAACACCGCACCGCTTCCTCTTCCTCTTGGCCACCGCCCCTGACGACGAAGACGATGATGACGACAAGCCCACACCCCCTGCTGTAACCCCCGACGATGACGGCGAGGAAGAGGAGGGGCAGGGGGAGGAGTTTGTGTGCTGCTGGCAGTCCGTTAGTGACCGTTGGCCTCCGGTCATCTGAAAAGCGCTGCCGGCATCCGAGATCCCTCCCCCTGCCGACCCCATTGCCATAACAATAACCCCTGGTGGTAATCCTAGCCCCCCTAGAAAGCTCCCACCCATCACCCCTCCCCCATTGCAGCTCCCACCCTCTGATAGGCCCATCATGTCTGGGTGGGCATGTCCCTGCTTGTTCATGATGCCACAGTCTGTTCCAGCGCCATAACTGGGGAGGAAGTTTCCATTGCTAGGTGCCATGGGGTGATGGTGTGCTGTTCCTTGAGTGACAGGAAGTGAGGAGGCAGTGTGTCCTTGTTTTTCACCTCCTCCGCCCTCATTGCTCCCCCCACCTCCTCCTCCGCCCCCTCCTGACCCCCCACCGCCTTGGTGCATGCTGGTACTATGGTGGTGTGAGGAGGTCATGTGACCTGGCGTTCCAGAGGAGTGATGATGGTGATGGTGGTGGTGATGTGTCGGTGCAGTTGCCACAGGCTTAGGCCGGCCCCAGAACATGGCAGCCGGGTGGTTCATGTTTACATTCATGTTCATATTGTCATGGCAACCCCAGGGTGCTGTTGCCATGGCACCCAGCCTAGCAGCGGTCGGGGGGAAGATGGGGGTGGCAGCTGCCAAGCGAGCTGCCAGTTTGGCAGACTGAGGAAAATTAGAGACGTTCATGTTCATGTTGACATTGGTCTTGTAGAAGGTTGCGATGGACGAACGGTAACGGTCCATCTCTGTAGTGTAGTCCAACATTGGAGCCAGGCCGGACACCTGCAACACATGAAATTCATTGCTACTCTTAAATGTAATCACTAGTTAAGTAGCAACTGGGCTTGCTTGAAGTTCTCGAAGAAATTTCACCCCTCATCCCAAAAGCTGCAAGCTTTCGAGAACTTGGAGACCTTCAAGCATTGAGCACTGGTCAGCACCTCTGGGATAACCATGACCTAACTAAAGTCAGCTAACAATTCTCTGTACGTTCTTCATTACAAGTCATACATTGTTAAATTGTTGTCATGTTGTGACTTCATACATTGTTATGGATAATCTCTGCAAAGATGGGCCTGTCATGAGCTGTTAGAACCATCTGAATCCCAACTTGACCAGTAAGTCTTTAGTTTTATTTCCACTGCAGGACCGGGAACCTTTTGCGGAATTTAGTTCCTCTAATTGCATTTCCACCAGAGAGAAAAATTTAGTTCTGGGCCAAAGTCCCTAGTCTGGGGGTAGTACTTCAGAAGGTTCAGGAACTATTGGGGCAGGACCTGTAGTACTGAATGTAGCTGATTAATGAGATCCCATCCCTCATTTCTCACTTAGGGCTGTGCAGGCAGGTTGTTTGCTTTGTTTAATCTGCCAGGGGCTTTGGCCCGTTATGGAAATGTAAGTTACAATACACTTTTTCCCCAGTGGAGGTTGCTGGATTTAGTCTCTAGTCTCTGGGGAAGAAATTACCGAGGACTTTCTAATTGGAATGCATAAACTGGAAATACTTTTTTCAACAAAATATACAGTCAAAAAGTAGATGGGTCTCAATATGCTTTTTGTGGTTTTGCACTATTAATTTTGTTTGTTTGTCATCAGTTTGAGAACCATATAGAACCAATGTTGTATATTTGCAGTAGAGATGGAGGCATCTGGTGCAATGGGAAAGTAGAGCTTACAGAAGTTGGTGCCGGAAACTATGTTGTAACTATGTAATACTACTGCTGTGGGTTGGAAGAAGACGGAGAAGAAAGTTGTTCATTCAAGGATCCTTCCAACCAATAAATCAGAAGGTCCAGTTTTCTAGAATACTAGAGTCACACGTCAGGTTTTGGCCCTTGCAAGTCCCACCGCAAGAAGCATAATTCTGGTTTTCTTTAGTCTGTTGCTACACGCTAATACTTTAGACAGCTCAGATGACACGAACATGAGTACTGACCCCTTTCTCTTGCAAGTACCTGGGACTAGATTTAGTTTAAATCTTTTTGAAGTAAGTTGAGGGCAGTGGAACCATACGCATAACACAAGACAAGAGGGAAAAGATTCGATGGGAAATGACCCATTAGACCAGAAACCAAGAGGACCTCTACTTAGAACTGCACTGAGGTCCGTAATGTTGGAAATGTCTCAATGGGGACTTACCTGTCCTTGTCCGCTGTAACCATGGTGGTTTGGGTGATGGTGAGAGGGTGCAGAGCTTCTCTGGAGCATCGAGGAGAGGTCGCTCTCCACACACACGCCACTCGTCATGCCCGACATGACCTCACACACACTTACGCACACTCATACACACACGCACACACACACACACCCTTACAAAGGAAGTCGTCCAACAGTTAGTTGTGTGTTGTTGGCGTGTTATGCTCTGCAAATGAAAAAAAAAAGATCACAAAGGAGTTAAATTAAGTAAAGCTCCAGTGTCAATGCCGCAGTTGAATGGGGACTTAAACGTTTCTCTTCAACTTGTCGCCGCAGAAGGTAAATTGTTGATTCTACGTTGACTTTTATAACATTTTTGACAAGACCGGACCATCCCCATGATGTGGCCTGAGTGGAAGGATCAACCAACCAAGTAAAAATATGTAAGTAACACCAAGGGCCACGCACGAGTGATTTAATTGTTGACACAGCAGCATGACTGAAAACGATCAGCATTCATCACACTCACTGCGTTAACACGGTAAGTAAATCGGAAAAAGGCTGCAGACTCGAACTCGCAGCTGAGTGAAAGAACAAATAAAAGTAGAAATCGTTAACGATTTAAAAGTCCAGCAGACAGTTTAACTATCACAAAGTGCCTTATGTCTGATTTCTTAAATTCACACAGTTCCCGTTGTGGATCATCAGCACGTCTCCCCCTTTTTTCCCCTTTCCGTCCCCCTTTTCCCACAGTCTGCCGCAACATGAACACACATACAAAAAAGTAGAAGTCAGAAAGCAGCATTTTCTGTCACTGTATAGTTAAAATCTGAGGCAGGCTTCTGAAATAAGTCAGAGGTGGAGGAGAAATCAATGCACGTAAACGCAGTCATTGTGCACTGTGTGGATGAAAACATACGTTTTAACGTTCATTTTAATGTAACAGGGCTGTACTCCATACGCAGCGTGGGGAAATTAAGATGACCCTCCTCCATGTGGCTTCAGACGACAAGCAAAAGTTGTGTTGGAGAAAAATGGAGCAGTAGTTTATAGAGTTCTGCTACTTTAGTCTCTGGTCCTATTGGGATTCAAGCCTTCCGGCCAGAGCAGGTAGCTGCTGTGTAACAGAATGGTCTCCTCTTCCTTTTTCAAACTCTGACCTCTGACCTCTGTACACACTCACCGCTTTTTGTGAGTGTGTGCAGGACAAACAGACTGAAAGCATGCATGTGAATGAGTGTGAAATCAGTGTGTGTGTGTGTGTGTGTGTGTGTTAGAGAGAGAGGCAGAAAGAAACACAAAATGTGTGTGAGAGATGCGTGCAGGAAACCAAATACGTGCAGCTTAAAAAAGCCCGATGAGTGTGTCTGCACTGAGCGAGTTCGTGCGTGTGTGCAGGCAGTGTGACAATGTGTGTGTGTGTTATCACGCCCTCCCTCCTCCCACCCCCCCCCCCCCCACACTCCCTCGAGGCGTAACTAATTACCCTGTCTGGTCAACCGGGCCGGCGCGAGCTCCGACAGAAGGTCATGGTGGCCACCGGCCGCGAGGGGAAAACGGCTCTCCCACGCGACACATTAACCCCCCTCCCTCCACTCCCCCCTTCAGCACAGTGAGGTAGGTGAGAGGAGGGAGGGAGGGAGGTGAGAAAGGGGGAGGGGGGGGTCAATCAAAAAAAAAAAAAAAAGCCAGACTCGATAACAACCGATAAATACCGTGAACACAGCATGCAGTCCGACAGAGAGAGGAGGAGAAAATGAGAAGATGGATGGCGCGTGCTGCTGCTGCTACTTACCAGGCCCGCGAGGAGGAGGAGGTGGCGGCAGAGGAGGAGGTGGAGGAAGAGGGTGATGAGTAGAAGAGAAGGAGGAAGGAGGAGAAGAGGAAGAAGAAGACCGTCTGGGAATTAGCCCGCCACGGATCATGGCTGGCGGGGAAGGAGACAAGAGAGAGAGAAGAGAGGAGAAGAGGGGTGGGGGGGGACAGGAGCACCGGGAGGGATTTGTCGGTCTGTCGGTACCGAGGAGAGAAGGAGGAGGAGGTGAGGGAGAGGAGGAGGAGGGGGGGTAATGGATAACAGGGGGCGTATAGATAATCACCTGGGCTTGGCACGAGCGAGCGTGAGGCGGGGGGAGTTGGGGGGGAGGGGGGGCGTTAAATTAGTCAGGTCGAGGCGAGAAGGAAGGAAGCGGCTCTGTGGAGACCCTGCAGGGGCGGGAAAAGGCTCGAGGAAAGAAACACCACCACCATGGGATGAAAGGAGAGAGACTGGGGGGGGGGTGATGAATAATGGCGGAGGTTATGAACGGATACGTGCGTCGTTCTCGCGACAGACTGAAGTGAGAAGGGGAGGGGAAGGTGGCGGCAGGGGGTACACGCGACGCTGATGTTCTGTAACGGAGAGGGGTGTGTGTGTGTGTGTGTGTTCGTTCGCGCGTATGCGTGCGCGTGTGTTGGCTCGTGCTCTCCGCCATGTCTCCTGCTTTCGGCGGCGCCCGTGGCGATGTGCCGTGCGCGCTTGGTGTGAGGCGTCTGATTGGCGCTGAGGCAGGGTGAGGGCCAAACAGGAGGCGCGAGACCCCGTAGATGATTGGCTGCCTGCCAGGGAGCGAGGGAGAGGGAGAGAGACATAAGGAGAGAGCTGAGTGAGAAATGGGCTGAATGAAATATTTACTAGTGTTTGTAGCAGTGAGGTTTAATATTTTACCAACATGTCATGATTAGAAATTCACTGAGGAGTCAATTAACCAATTAGTCGACCAACAAAATATTTCACCTTTCATCCAACAAGTTCTGATCATGAGGATGGTGCTTTAATGAGAAAGCACAATTAAACAAAATAATAATAATAATTCAAGTGACACAAATGATGAGCTGATTACTGCTGAAGTCCCACGGTTTCAACCTACAGCCCTTCAGAGGTTTCTGACGCCTGCTTTGTTCTTCTGCTTTAGTTTTTAGCATCATTATTGTAACATCTTTTTGACAATTTCAAAACTGAATCAGACAAATGAATTAGTGGCTCTACAACTTTCAGTTAGCAGACTTGACATCATATGATTTTTTAAAAATATATTCTTGTTTTGTGTGCATTATTATAACAGTTTTGACTCTTCTTATGTTTTATTGTCCTTGTTTGATGTGCCTGTTCATGTTTTCATAAAACACTTTGAATTGCATTAACCTAAACAAAACGAGCTGCACAAATCAAGAGATTTTATTTTAAATTTCAAAAAGCATATTTTCTCCAGCAGTTATAAATCAAGAAATAAAATTTTCTGAGCACCAAAAACCCCTGAGATTTTTGTTTGTTTGTTTTTATTCATTTTGTCCAGTATTGTCTGCAGATCCTACAAGAGTTGTAGGATCATGTTTTTATTTTATTCCAATTTTTACCAAAAAGTTGCTATACATCTAGACACTAAAACCAACAGTGAGTTCTTAATGTCTGTCAGTCCGCAAACTGGATCAGCTTATTCGACCGTGCCACTGTCCTGCTCCCCTGGGTGACATCGGGGTGTTCAATCCAAAACATGTGTTGAAGACATTTTCAACAAATGTTGCCCCAGATGCTCTGAATCAAACCATAATTCCACTGCACCGTTCATTTTCACTTACTTTAAGCTGTAAAGTTATAGTGATTTATTACAAATTACTCAACTGCAAGTTTTGATATGAAGAAACATGTCACCCCGTGGAGATTTGTGTTTTTGATGGATTTTTTTTTTATTATTTTTGACAACAATGGATGTCTATCATACAGACAAACTGGATAAATGAGGACTGTTTTCAGATTCTCCACTGAATGTATGGGCGTTTTAACCCAGTGTCCAATTCTTGTAATACACCCATGAACATAGCAAACAAAAACAAACTTGACTTACATTTTCTCTTCATGCAAACATGTAGTTACAGTGTGTTTTCTTGGCTTGTGGGCATTGACTTGTTCAACACTGTGTAAACATTAAAAGAAAGAAAACTTAAAATTGTAAGTGGTCTGCACTTATATACTGCTTTTCTACCTACTGGTACTAAAAGCACTTTGCTTCTCATTCACCCTGTCACACTTACGATCACGCACACATTCACACAACGATGGGGGAGATGCTTTGCAGCTGGCCAACACTCACAGGGAGCAACTAAATTGGGGTTCGGTGTCTCGCTCAAGGAAACATCGACAGGAGGACACAGGGATAGAACCAACAACCCTGGGATTGGGGGACGACTGCTCTACCTTCTGACTGTGGGGGCACAATTATGTTCTGCTGCAGGAGAAAATGGTACGTTGGATTAAAATGATGACTGATCTATGCAATTATCCATCAGGCTGTCTTGTGCATGTAGGTAAAAGCAGCTCACCTGTACACCTCCGCCCTATCAGCAAAGCATTTGGTCGACAAATATCGGCTGTAATCAGTCACCAGCATTCCTTCCTGATTCTGTCATATTTACTGTAACTGCAAGACGTTGCCTCACTATCAGCCTGAAGGATGACGTTAACATTTAAAGTGTTTACACAGAAAACATTTTCAAGTGATATTTAGTTTGAGTTATTTACCAAAAAATGTGTCTGTGTGATCTTTTAACCTTTGACATTTTGTTTGCAGTTGACAGCACCAATGTGAAAGGAGCTGAGCATAAATGTCTCATCCTTTTGTTTCATTCACCCTGTGCAGGGAATCTGCTACGAGCCATCATCGTGTCTCTGTCTCTCTGTGACTCCAGTCAGCAAAAGAAAAAGTGATGTGAAAGAAATAAATACTGAATTGTGAATGTAAAAATGTACAAATAAAATAGCGGTGCAAAACATTTGAAGGCAGCAGAGAAGGCAGGAAGTGGTAGTCTTTTGGTGTTTACACTGTACAGAGCGTACATTTTATTTTATTATCTGTTCTTCTGCAGGTTGTGTTGCATCACAGTGGGTGAACAAATGTTTTTTATCGTTAATGAATAATTATACTATCCCTGAAATTGCATTAATGAACAGTGAAACTAATTTAATACACACAAATTAACATCATGTTAGTGTGTCACTGTCGGTACATCATGTTAGGGTGTCACATTTATCTAAAAGGTCATTTTTCATCTGCAAACAAACAAGTTTTTAGACAATTCCATTTGTGAAGAGGAGTTCACTTGGAGTCATATTTGGACAATATAAAAAAATTGCAAGTTAGTCTCTAATCAGCTGTGACGATGCTTAAACTACAGGAAAGACCATAGAAATCACAAGGCACTTTGTACTTCTTTGCCGTTGAAAGCTTCTGTGCAAATAAATGTAGTCAAAGTTCGTCATCTAGTGGAGAAAAGTGAGAAGCACATTGTTAATGTTACAGTCACCTGACTTCAGTTTCTGTTCCTTCTTCTTCATTCAGAAGCTGCAGCGGCTGCAAAGCACAAACCGACCACACCTGATCACTTTTACTGGACACCGTGTCTTTATCATCGAGTTTAACAGCTGCTGTAAACCACAAACCACAGGTAGGTGAGCGCCTGAGTGTTGGCAGTAGCCTCCAGATGCTGCACACCATCCTCCAGATGCTGCTGCCGCTGCTGATGGTGATGACGAAGAGCCGCTGGGTTTAGGAAGTAGCTGCGTCATAGGATGTTGATGGGTTTTCGTTAGTAACATACAGGTTGATAAAAAATAGCTAATGTGAATTTAGCACCAAGAATAGCCCACACGTGTCAGTTTGTGATTGGCAAGTATTTGCATTTATTCAATTTTCAGACGTAGTCGTGTTTTTTTTTTAATAAAAGTAAAATACCCGATAAGGTTTAAAAGCAAATAAAAGGTCTCTTCTCTAAAACACTCAACGTTGTGCTTATATTTTAAGAATATCTGTAAACGTTTCTAACCATCTGGGTGAAAGTTTGTGTTGTCCGCTTTATAATAAATAAAATTTTGAACCCGTTTTCTTTTACTTGACTCGTGCTTCCTATAGCGATTGTCTAAGCTCCGCCATATTCGTTTTGTATCAGAACAGATTCGCTTCTTTGAAAAATGAGTTAAAATCGTATTTTATCATTTAGTCGACCAACTGTGCCATTGCCCAGATGGATAGAGTAGACTTTGAGGAATCTGGATATATCTTCAAAACCACCACTGGTGTTAGAGAACAATCTCCCAAGTCTTTCAAACTTCGTAAGTTAATTATTTCCACAAAAAGTATTTGACTCTGGACCGACGTATAAGTAACGTCAGTATCGTACAGTTAGCGAATACTAGCTACCAAACGGGCTTAACTAAGTTAACTCTGGCAATGGTTAGCGATGGTTAAGCGATCTTAACTGGCACATTTACCGTAAATGACAAGTAACCGGAACAACAAAAGACTAAGCGCTCTTAGCCTAACGCTATATCGTTACCGGAGTCGGTCATAGCTACTGCATTTAGCGGCCAAATCCGTCACTCCGCCGATCAAGTAACAGTTATGAGTGTACGTACGTCAATAATGTTTACATTTTCGTTTTATAAACAAAAATACATGATATGTGAACATCGCAGGCGTTGGTGGTATAGTGGTTAGCATAGCTGCCTTCCAAGCAGTTGACCCGGGTTCGATTCCCGGCCAACGCAGCAGATCTTTTTTTTTTTTTTTTTTCTTCCTTCACTCCCGCCATAGTCTAAACCATAAGGAGTCTCTAATTTAAATGAATCGGAAATTTGAACAGTGGATTATACTTGTGTGAATTAAGGACACCAGTGTATAAAACAAATATAATAGGCTTTTTTACACACAAATCCAAATCTTGTGAAACATCACTGTCTCTGTTTGTCTCGTTTCTTTTTCCTGCAGCTCCTGAATGAACTCTCAACAGCAGGCTCTGTGTGTGATAGCGAGACTGTGTGTGTGTGTGTAGCCATGGGGAAGTATTTCCACAGTGAGACTGACATAAGGAGTCCATGGCATCAGGTGCTGGTGGCCTTCTGGCAGCGTTACCCCAACCCATACAGGTACATGTTCTTTAATTCATAATTCTGTGGTTAGCAAAGGCTTTTACATAACGACCACCTGCTGGAGTAGGGACAAAGTCTTCGATGAAGGTCAGTTAGATCAGATAAATACCAGCTCTGCAGAAAGTACATCTCAGCATCCAGTCAGGGTGAAAGGATTACTGAAAAGGCTTGTTCATGTCAACCGAAAAGCAACAGATACAGGGGATCCAAAAGCCGTTACCATTAAAAGCACGAATGGATAAATTTAAAGAGACTCAAAATTACCCCAAAAACAAGTAGGAACAGGGGGTAAACGAAGAAATGCAAAACAACATAAAGAAACACAAAGTGAGTATAAAAAACTAAAAAAACAGAAGGATAGTTAAAACTGTTCATCACACAGTTGAACATCTGTGAATTTGTATGTCTTTGTCTATTAGTGGCCATGTCCTCACCGAAGACGTCCTGTACCGCGAGGTCACCCCTAGCAACCGCCTGCTGTCACGACGACTGCTAACTAAGACCAACCACCTCCCTGGGTGGGCAGAGCGGGTCTTCCCTGGCCACATGGCGCGCGCCGTCTATGTCCTGGAGGACTCAGTTGTGGACCCTCACATGCACACATTCACCACCAAGACCTGGAACCTCAACCACAACACACTGATGGTGAGACACGACCCAACTTACTTATAGGAAACATTTTATCTAAAGTTTCCAGTGTTTCAGCAGACAGCAGAGATCAGTAAACTAACCTAAGTTACCTTGGTTACATCCAAGTGCTCAATCTGACCTTTAAGACCTTGGTGTTTGTACACTTCTTCTGAGTTTCATTAAGGTTCATGAGGAACAACAACTTTCTGTTTCCTTGTATGTGTGTTAAGCATATGTGCGGAAAATACAACACACCTGAACTTGACCCCGATAATGTCCAGTATTTACTGTCTCTTACTCCCAGATGGTGGTAGAGCGGTGTGTGTTTAAGGAGAACATTATTCAGCCATCTTGGACCAAACTGAGGAGAGAGGCCTGGATCTCCTCTGGTATATATGGCTTTGCCCGGCCCATACAGGTACATGCTATTATTTGTGAGGACCATTATAATAAGCTTTACCTTCACAATTGAAAGATTAACATGGATACAACTAGTGCCTGGTTTACTTGCCTGTCAATTAGAGACTCAGGAACTGGGAAAGACCCAAAAAGAATGAATTTGCCTTTGCCTTAAACTAAACCTAACTTTAATCCCCAGTCTTTACCTTCAGTCCTCTGAAGTAGCGGGGACCTCCCGACATGGCCTCGCAATGCAGGAATGTCAATATTACAAAATGAAATTGGAACAGCAAAGACCAATGCACATCTTTCTGTAATTATGTGTGAATTCAGGGCCATGCTGCAAAGGATCCACCTGTTGGAGCCTTTGTTGTGTGGATTTCTTGGCTGCATTTCAAGCAGCCTTTGAAATAGGACAGACTCGTTGTGATGCTGTGACACAGTAGGGTTTCAAATGCAGCTTTCAGCCACACGCTGAACTGAAGGCCCTGATTTGAGATGCTGCTCGTGTCTAATCCTTTGTGTTTCTCTACCAGGAGTTCGGTTTTGCAAGGTTTAAAACTAACCAAGCCAAGGCCATGAAGGGACTGGAGTTCGCTTTATTCAAACTACAGAGTAAGACAGACATGTTTGTACATTTATACTAGTGAGAACTGGCACTGCAGCTATTTTCAAGTCTCTAACCCTAAACTTAACCTCACTGTTTAAGTTATCTTGTCTGCAGGTGAGAAATTAAGTCCTTAAGCTTAGTACATTCATAGAAACTGAGACCAATCAATGAAGAGAAACTAGGATTAAAATTTAGTAGTTTTATGTAAACTTCTTACAGAATGCTAATACAAAGGGGCAAAACCCAGTGTCTTCTTGTGTCAGTCCCAAGTCTGGAACATGCAGAGGGTTGTGTCAGGAAGGGCATCCGACGTAAAACACATGGCTAATTAAACATGCCAATCGTCCACACTGAATCTGACTTCCATTCCAGAACGGAGAGAACATGATGAAGTCAGGGATGCAGAGGACAGGGTTAGATGGAGGCAAATGATTCGCTATGGTGACCCCTGAAAGGAAAGGGAAAATAAAAATGTCAAATTCTCACAGCAACCATGAACCATTTGAATTGCTTTTTAAACAAGTGGTCAAGTCTGGGGGCAAAGACGCGCGTATTTAGGCTGGTTTTAGTCAACAAAAGACGGTTTCCCTCTACATTTTAGGCATCAAAAGGTTTGTTGACAGAAATGGCAACATATTAAAGAATAAGCGTTTAATTAAGATAAGGATTCAAGATTTATTCTGACGGATTTTAGAGTAAAAGAACTGCATGTCACAGAGATGTTGATTTGTTAATATATTAATATTATATTATTTTATATATTATTTTAAAAGAATTATGTTTATGTTTTATTCATCACAGCGGAAAATCCCACACATCTCCGTGGAGACCCGGGTGAGTCGGCAGACAAGCACAAGACCCTCCCACCACAGGGCAAGCCCACCACCGCCCAGAAACCCAAACACTTTGTCTGAAGGTCACGCGAAAGTCGTGGACTCTCTCTGCTGTTACAGTAGAAGTCCTGCATTTACTGATCCACGTAACCGAGAACCTCAGGTGTGATTTGACTGCAGCAGTTTGTCAGTCGTCCTGACAAGTAGTTTTGTTATTTGTAAAGACTAATCATAGAAAAATTACTTACATATAAGACGTTTTTCTAGTGTTTAATTTTCAGGTTTGTAAGTTATTTTCTTTTTTCTCTCAAATTTTATGAAACTTTTATATATGAATATAGTTCTTAATTATTCAACTTGTGATCAATTTTTGTGAACATTTTTTAAAATTGCCACAAGGGGGCACGAGCCAGTGTCTTCTTGAGCCAGTGTCTTCTTGTGCCAGTCCCAAGTCTGGGTAAATGCACAGGGTTGTGTCAGGAACGGCATCCGACGTAAAACACATGCCAAATTAAACAGGTTTGGTCAGTTAATTTTAAAATCATATTTTGTACTGTGGTGATTTTCTTGAGAAACTTATGCATAATGGAAATTGTTTATGTGCATGTACTAAAGTCGCGTTAGATCAGACTGTTAAACTGAAGCATGTGCCATATTCTGAATATCTAGTCCAATCAAAAACATGCATTATTGCCCCCTGGTGCTCAGCAGATATTAACTTTTACTTGGACTGGTGACCATGGTAACAGCAGGTGGTTTAAAACTACAGCGAAAACTCCCTGATATGCTGGTGGATCAGTTTCTCCACATCAACTAAATAACTGGAAAAGTCTTAATGTGTCTTCAGTATGGACTTAGTCCAAAAGATCAACAGCTCTTGGCTTGTGCCTTCAGAATGTGTTCTGCACGTTGATTTGGCATGAGTACTTTATGCTGGATGCCCTTCCTGCCACAACCCTCCCATTTTATCCGGGCTTGGGACCAGCACCAACGGGGTCAGTATATCTCATTCATGTTCTTTTCGACATGGCAACCATCAGAGAGGGAGATGTGAAATGATGTGATAGCAGATGATGTGGGGTTTTTTTGGGCTGGTTTTGTTTTTCATTTCAGGACTAAACTTTTTCTGATATCTAGATCCATGATGGTCTCCTCATTCAAATCTCTGTCCTTAAGTCTTTAAGCAGAGTTTGATCAGACGGTTGCAAATGCTGCACAAAAACAGGTCAGAAATTATAAATTTTATAATTATTATTATTTATTATTAATTAGAAATCTGACTAACATAAACATTGAATTTGCACTTTTAAAATCACCATCAGGTCACGTACTGTAATATTCCCATTGTCAATGTGAAATCCAGCATGTTTTAGTGTCACAATCTAGATACAGCTGACACCGCTTCCATGTTTCTTTCCAGACCTCATTTTGACTAGGTTACAAACATATGTTCAATCAAATGATTAATAAACTATAATCTACAAATATCGGTCGCACTGTGGCCTCTTAGTGTATTTTGAGTTTCTTATACATTGTGAGAGGGAAAATGTAAAGTTATGTACAGCTTTAGTCAAATTGTTTAAACAAAGGTGAATGAAAATTCAAATTAAAGAAGAAAATGGTAAAAGTACAACCCCAATTCAAAAAAGTTCGAACATGTGTAAAAGGTAAAATAAAAACGGAAGCTAGAATCCTGCATCAGACAAGAATGGGACATTACTTTCCCAAAATTCCAGCAAATGGTCTCGTCACTTCCCAGATGTTTATGTTGCCCTGTTCAGATGTCTTGTTGCCATCAAATTCAGAATGAGCTAATATTTTCAATTAAATGGTAAAATGTCTGTTTCAACATCTGAAATGTTGTTTATGTTCTATTATGAAGAAAATGTGGGTTGATGAGATTTGCAAATCCTTGCATTCTGTTATTTATTTTATTTTTAAGGTTTTACACATCGTCCCAACTTTTTTTGAATTGGGGTTGTATATTACCACAAGATATAAATACTCTGATAATTTTCCTTGACAGATCTTAATTGAATTTTAATCTGTATTTTTCCTAATATTTAAATCATTACAAGAAACTAGTCTTCAGTTCTGTGATTCAACACACCAAGCAGGTTCATGATAGCTACCAACTAGTTATTTTATTCTTCATAATCACAGTCTTTAAACATCTAACTCGTGTTCCAGTGAATTTTTTTTTACACAAAAATAACACTTTGATGGCACTTTATGGCACAGCCCTTGTGTACCTTTTACTTTTGCTCTTGTTGGTTTAATACCAACAAAAACACAGAAAAGGTTTTCACATTTAGCAACTAACAATAACACATAACCAACATCCATCACATTAGTAAAATAAGTTCATTTTAAAACAGAAATCAAACAGACAATTCTGAGACACACAGGTAACAAACATACTTTTTAACGGAAGTGCAAATGTGTTTACAACAAAATTTGTTTCAAACAACATTGAAAAAACAACATCTAAAGAGCAAAGGCCCCAAATACATAGAAATCGCTCTGCTTCTTACCTTCAATAAAAACTTTATTCACCTTCTTACTTTGGTTCATGCATTAAATATAACGTAAGTGTGAGCTTAATAAAATATGTTGAGAAGTGGCAATAAATTAAATTCATTTTAACAAATTCTTCATTGTTAAATTACCTCATAAAAAATGTGTTTCTTTAAGTTACTAAGCTTACTTATTAAATATTTGTTTTGTTAAAAAAAACATATAAATTTTTTTTCTTAAAAACAACTTTACCTAATAATAAACTTTTTTGTGTGTTATATAAAAAAAACTAAAATAAATCAAAGGCAACAGGATCAAATACAAAACTAATTGCATTTTTTGAGGCAAGACCATTTTACCCCTGAGCAAATTTATGCAGAAAAAAAACAACAACTACCCATCAGTCCGGGAAAGGGTTGCAAAGCTGTTTTTAAGGCTCTGGGACTTAACAGATCCACCCTGAGAGACACTGTCAACAAATAGAGAAGACTTGGAACAGTGGACCGTCCCATTAATAACATGAAGCAGCTATAAGGCCCAGGGAGCAATAACTATACTTAGGTACTGCATGTTTTTGCTTATTAAAAAAAATAAAAAATACAATTATGATTTGAAACATGTGATTCTCAGATTGCCTTTGTTTTACGTTAGAAATAGCTTCTCTTTTGTGATTGTAAATATACTATTTGTAGGTGTTTTATTGTCTCCAACTGACTAACACAAAGGCAGAAGTCTCACAAGATGGCTACAGATTATTGTAAAATGCACTGAGCTTTGGGTCAACAGGCATCACTTTATGACTTCATAACCTCGATGTTTTTGTTCTTGAAAACATCCCACACAGAGAGAACTTTTTGGTTTTGTTGATTCACCTGTCAGCAGCTCCTCTGTTTTCTTCTGGTAAATTTCCTCCAGAAATTAAATAAATCTGAATACGTCATAGTGACAACAATCAGCAGTTGTTGATAACATGGTCTGAAATTGTAAAAATCTAAATGTAACAGTACATATGATTCATAATGTAACAGTGTGTGTGTTTGTTTATAGTTTTAATGGTTTTTATGAAGCTTAACTGACTACTGTCATTAGAGTTCTGTGTGATTCAAGGACGGACACATGATAAATAAAATATAAAGTGAGATTAAGAAATGACAATTCTTCACAATTGTACAACTAGAAAAAATGTGCTTTGACATATATTTGGACAAACATATTACTAAAATAATAATACTTGCTGGTAAACACTAGTTGTGTAAAATAAAGGTAGAAAATGCAAAGCAGCTTCCTAAACTAAGCTTAATGAAAAAATGTTTAAAACAAAAAAACTCTCTATCCCGTTCTTCGCTTCCACGATAGGTTTGGGTAAATGCAGCTGATTGACTTATAATGATGAAATGATTTGACATTTAAAAGGCATTGTGGGCAAACCACTGTGCTCTGGCGACAACGTCATTGGCGAAGTCTTTATATGGAGTCTCACTGTCCACATTTTCATATGTCAATTGAAGGACTTTTTCCTCACCTGCTATGTAGCAAGCCAACGCTCCTGAAACACAGTGAAGCTGATGCTCAGATTCTTCATGACAGAAACACAAAGGAAAGGAGGCATAGAACACCCATGTTTTTACCTTTCAGTTGCTGTTCTTTGGTCCAATTGGGCCGCTTCTTCATGGTTTCGATGCAATTGACGAGAATGGAGGCTCCGTGTTTCAGGTGATCTTCATCGTATGGACCACCTACTAGTGTGTGGTAGTTCTTATTGATCTGCGCCAACAGTACACACCATCAGCACACACCATCAGCTGGAAACATTCAATCACCAAAAAACTTGCAGCTTTGAGACCTACGCACACCTACTTTAAACTAAGAGTGTCTAAATCTGAATATGCTTCTCCGGTGTGTCAGTGTGGACACGGAAAACTCGTGTATGATGTGGATACAACCAACAACATTGGAGAGCTGTTGTCTTTGACCTGTACTGATGTTGGTTTGGTTAGTCGTCAGGCACATACCTGCATGAGACCGAAGCAATCTCTGTCAGTATGTCCAAAACCGTTCGGTCTCAGAGTTGCTCCAAACTGAGATTGTCTGGAGATGATGGCAGCAATAATAGCTGGGTGTATACCATACCTGCAGATACAATGAACAAATACAATGACAGACATTTACAAAACCACTGAGCCTCTTATGAAACTTAACTGTATATCTATGACCAATTTTCAAACATTAACTTTAGCAGGAATAAAAGACACTGGACTGACGCATTGTTGGGCTTCTGCATTTTTCACTGGATTTGTTGACAACAACTTTATCACCAGCTTTGTTCTTTACCTATCTTTGTTCTAGTTGCGACTGTAAATGTAAAAGACACATGGTGTGTCAAGTGCTGGTGACCTCTGACACCAGAAGAAAGAAGAACATAACAGACTGGTCACAATATTCATAAGTTATAGCATGTTTTTTTGTTGTTAGTTTATGAGTAATTTAGTTATTGTTTCCAATACTAGGTTAGTAACTTTTTCTAATATTGGAGGACAATTAGGGCACAGTAGAATTTATTGGTCATCATCTCAAGATGACCACAGCAACAGGAACCACATAAGGAAACCGGGATAAAGATGTTATCGTACTCCTTTGCAGCACTGATGATTTTGTCTTTGTATGCATTCATCCCCTCTAGGTCTCTTCTCGCAAGCTCGTGGGAAGCTTCAACTCCAGTCAGTGGTGCATCTGAAACACAGGAACACAACTTGTGTCCATATGATTTGATTAAATAATAAACTTAACAGTATTAAAATATATGTAATATTCACTGGATATGATTTATGGAGTGCAAAGGCAACTAGACATACAATGGGTCTTTGTCCAAACCACTTAGCAGCTAATGTCGACAACCAGAGACAACAAGGTAAATTATAACAGTCATGGCATCAGAAACAGATCCTATAATAGGACAGCGGTAAAGACGGAGATGAAACAGGAACTGACTGTGGCTGATCAGAGGTTTTAAAGTTCCTGTTGTTTCCACTTTGGTGATGTCTCCATAATCTGAAACAGTCAGAGGACAAACACATCTGAAAAAACTCAAACATTCATTCTCATGGCATTTTGCTTTCAATGTCTACCCCATGACTTAGCTTGTTCTGCTTTGGATAAAATCATCTGCCAAATAATTAACTGTAAATGTACACTGATCAGCCACAACATTAATACCAGTTGGTGGTTTTTGATATAAAAATGTCATGTGGTTTTATTTAAAAAAAAATTTAATGCTGGTGTATCATTATGGATTGACCACCTGTCAGCCGTTATAATCAGCTCCACTTTTACCAACAGTAACCTTTCACCCTTTTTCATATTAATTACTGTATATGTTTTGCGATAATTATCATATTCAGTATTGTTTAAAAAACAAAGAATTTGTAGTGGTACTAGTAAATATTTTGTTAGGCTGATACTTGTTTTTTTTTTTTTAAATTGAGTACCACCTCTGTACACAGTGTATCACATGCTGACCCTGGCCTTAAGACCTCAAATGGTAATGTTGGAGCTGTTCTGAAACATTTACATTTACAGCTTTTTCACCAATGTTCAGAATAAATTTGTACGGGAAAACAGTGTTTTTACCTTTATCAAGTATATTGAATTGAAGAATGTCAGGAGAATCACTAATCTTTCCCCCAATAAGCCCTGAAACGAGACAAAAACAGAGAAGTCGCTGTTGAATTTCTGACTTCCTGTTACTGTTATTACTTCATACAGACCACTGTCACTTACGACTGCTAGAGACCAACCTCTTAGTGAATGTGACAGGTTCTTGATCATTTCCATGCTAACCAAAGAATAAAATGCAACAGTCAAAAGCACACCCGATGTGAAGGCGATTAACGGCAACACGAAGCCTCCATGACCTGAATCCAGCGGGTAAAACTCATCTGCAGAAACAAAGTTTTGATGTCAAACACAGTACTACTGCAGCACGATTGGCATTCAGAGTTCAAGAGCTGTTCCTAACAACATCTATGAGCCCTCTCTTTAAAGGGCAACTTCACCAATTTTTGACTTGCTTTTGATGAGTTTAGTTTAGGGTATAAATATGCATAAAGCTTTTAAACTGCCCTCTGACTTATTCTAAAATATTTCACTGTTTCTAGCTAAAACGTTCCTCCAGATGACATCACCCAGAGGAGTTAGTAATAGTTATGCTGCTATAGGCTTCAACTGCTGGGCGACCCACCCCCTGATGCACTGAGCCCCTTTACTTCTCTTGACCCTCTCTCCTATCCTCTCACGCCCTCAAAGTGGGCAGCTGTGGCGCAGGAAGGTAGAGCGGTTGTCACACTTGTTGGTTCAATACCCACCTCTTCCAGTCACATGTCGAAGTGTCCTTGAGCAAGACACTGAACCCCAACTTAGTTGTCTTTGTCCTTCACTGTCTCCCTCTCCCTGTCCCTCTCTGCAGGTGTCCCCGGGCTTTGGGGCTGTGTTTTTCGAGTGGGCAGCTACTGGTCCTACCAACCTGCCCGATGTTTTCTTGCTTTTGTTGCTCTTTTCTTTTCTCTCTCCACTTTCCACTCACCCCAACCAGTCAAAGCACATGGCCGCCCACCCTGAGCCTGGTTCTGCTGGAGGTTTCTTCCGTTAAAGGGAGATTTTCCTCTCCACTGTTGCCTATGGCTTGGTCATCTTTATAGTCTTGACTTTATTCTGTAAAGTGCCTTGAGATAAGTTTCTTGTGAAATGCGCTATATAAATAAAGCTGATTTGAAATTGAATCATTAGGAGTTCAGATGATGTTATCTGGGGGAGCGCTGGAAAAGCAGGCTAACCATGATTACAAACTCCATAGCGTAAGCAACAGGATGACATAACCTGAACTGAAAATTCCTGTGATGTCAAATGGAGGAGTTTTTCAGCTAGAAATAGAGATACTTTAATATAGGGAATTCAAAAGGAAGTTTAATGGCATTAATTTACATGAACTACTCAAACAAGATCCAAAAGAAGCAAGTTAAATATGAGTGAAGGCATCCTTTAAATATTATTAGGAAACAGCTCATGAGAGAAACTGGAAGTTTAGACAGCAGCACATCTGCCGTATGAAGCTCAAAACAAAACAGTTTAGTGACCGCAGAGACGCTGCTGATTGGCTGGTAGACGAGTGGTAATGCAGATACCCACTGGGTTCGTGCACGACCCGGGTCAACATGGAGAAATCATCAGAGCACAAGCTTGAGTGCAATCTTATCCAAGTCAACATCTGAAGTGTTGATTTAGTGGAATGCAGGCACAATTAGTGTTTGTTTGTCTTTTTTCAAGTTTTAATGTTTTAATGTGTCTTTGCTGCAGGGGGTATATATATTTTTCATTTGTGGACACTGGCACCTCAGCGCTTTGGTGCAACCAGCAAATAAAAAAGACAAAGAAAATTGAAGAAAATCTTTGTGAAGCCCACAAAACTTCATCATAAAGATTTTTTTCTTACCTCTGACAGAAATCTGTGTCTCCTTCACCACACTGGTTCCAGGTATCTCCACTCGACAGATTATGATTCCAGTTTCTGTTTTAACAAAAAGACAAGTAGTATTAAAACTAAAGCTGTTCCCCGCTTACTACAGACTGTACTGCAAAACTGATTATCAACTGTTAGTACATGTGCAAATTGCCGGACAGGACTGATCTTGACTTTTGGTTGAAGTACCTTTAGCAGCTGCTGCATTGACACTCGCACTAAGGTTGTCAGATTCTGCCTGAGTTATCTTAGCAGGGAGGTCCTTCCGTCTGCCGTCCAGCAGAGATATCTGTGGTTTCCGGTTCCAGTCTCTTGAGTCACAGTGAAGAAATATTTCATTGGCTGAAGTTCGCTGGAGAGTAACGATGACCATAGGCGCCACACCTGAAGAGGAAAAAGACTCCTGCTACCACAGTAGTTCTACTGTATTGTTGTCTTTATTCATCATTTGATCAGATATTTATTAACGGTTTATTTTTAGTGTTTGTTTTTAAATTCAGTTATTTTCAGCACTAAATGACTACATAGCCCTTGTGTAACATTAATCATTTTGAAGATTTAAAAAAATGTCAGCTCACCAACAGTGAGAGAGACAAACATTTCAACATTTGCTCTTGACCCTGGTGTCAGAAGGATGCACCTTGATTAGGGAAAAAATAAAGACAGCAGGGACTCATTAAAGAAAAAGACTGTTTCCACAGGTAAGCAAATTCAGTGAGAACGGAAATTCTTGGGCAATATTTTTTCAAAACAAATATGGTGGAGATCAGTGTTAATAAATGGAGTAACATTCACTGAAAAGAACAATAAGAGACGAAATAAAGACAAACAGATTTAGGGTGAGATCCTGGATGGAGAAGCATGGACATCATGGACTGTAGGGTCCACACAGGAATATAAAAGTAAAATAAGTAGCAAATAGCATTTTTATATAGTAGCAAATATTACACTTTTTTTAAAACATTTTCGAGAGACATGAGTATGACAGTAACTAGACCCTAGAACTTTAGCACAGCAGAGCTGCATTCAGTTTTAACTTTGTCCTCATCAATTCTATGAAAACAGCTCTAATCCCCTTAAATTTCAAACAGTTCACATCGTGAAAAGGAGCTATGCTGTGTCTTTCTCACACTGTGCTGTTGTTTGTCTACCACCTCATGTTGTAGGCCTCTGCCAATTTTTCAGGTTTCAGTTTACATGCACATCTGTCCAGACTCTTACTCTAATCATTTCATTCTAAATCCAAATATACATTTTTGCCAGATGTAATGATATTCGCTCCAGACATTCCTGAGATATAGTGCTGACATGAATTTAAGAGGAAGTGAGGTTACAGCTACCTCAGACCACCAAAAATCTAATCAGTTCATCCATATAACGAATGTAATGAAATTTCCTCAAGGCATTTGTAAAATATCACATTCACAAGAGTAGGACAGAGGGACGGAGTAAACAGATTCCCCTGAAAACAATAATTCTGTTATCAATAAATGTCACTGACACGAACACGTAAAAATTCAGAAATCTTCTATAGCAGTACCTGTACTTTCCGCTGTCCCGCTGTGTGACATTGCGCAGCACCAGAGAGCCATCGCTCATTAGATTGGTCCTACCATGGTACTCTGGTGAGTTCTCCTTTATAAGGTGTTCTCCATTGCGCTCAACATGAACTGTCAACTGTTGTGGACCATCCACCCGGGACCAGTCCACCGTCTTCACACAAGTACTGCGGTAAACTGATGTTGTGGGGTGGATGTGGAGAGTAACATCTTCACCAGCAACTGCAAATACTTGGTCTGGGGAGTCCATTGGTGGATAAGCACCTGGGAAAAAAAAGTTTAAAATAAATTTGAACTAACTTTATTTGTCATTGTTTAATCCAATGTACACTGTTTTTTAAAGTATGTCTTCCAAATGGTAGGCAGTAGAAAAAAATGCATAATAAAACATTTTTAAGTGACTATTTTGTTCACCCTAACATTGGAGAATGTAGAACCACAGCATATTTGACATTTTTGCTTGAAAATTATTAAAAGCAATGAATACATAAATTGGAGTCAGACAGCGCCATAAACGTTTGTTAGATAGATTTTGCAAACATTGTGAATCAACCTGAGAAGCTCGTTTTATGCCGGTTCACTGTATCAACAGCCACGTGACAAATGGCCTAAATCTTACAGGTCATCTATGTAATGACCTCAAAGGTTTTATTTAGTTCAGGGAACTTTCCAAAGTCACACAGCATAGAAAACTGAACATCTTCGCCTTTACCAAGGCGAAATCAGACAAGTGTAATGTAAAAACCCCTGAATCGTTCATATCAGCTGGGCCATACAGTTCAGGCCACGTGAAAGGTGCCAGGGAGAACTTGTTTCAGGTCCCGAACACGCTATAACCCAATGAATCACACGATCTCTGAAAAAGAATCCGTCCAGGGAAGACAGGGACTGGGGTCGTTTCCCAACAAAAACAGCTTAGCGACTTCACCGGAATAGTCCATGATAACGAAACGTATCATAAAGTCATGTGTTGAGGCCATTTTCTCACACATTCTCACAGAAATTATCCACTGTGACATTAATGGAACTTTATAACGGAGTTTGCCTGAATCCCCCCCGTTGTTTCTCTAACGGAAACATTTTAGCAAAGGTTCTAATTTAAACACACCGACCTGTCACTGGGAGGAGGACGCTGCTGAGAAAGTCCACAAATAAGAAACTGATTAAGTTTTTCGCCGCCTTCTTCATTGTGACAACTAACGGAGGTAGTTCACGTATTTTGCTTCCTATGAACGCAGAAAAGTAAACACGCGCCGCCTGAATTATGGTAGGTGTCCACTTCCGTACAGTACGAGTTTACGAGCATGCGCCGTTGAGCTGACGGTCAAGTTGTTTGTGTGTTTGCGGTGGAAAATGATAAGCTGATGAGAACAGTTGTGCGCATAGTAAGTATGTGAACGTACAAAACGGAAACAACTCAGGCCGACTGGGTTCCTTAACAAAGTCCCTGACTCCTTCCATAGCATTTCTACAGGAATGAGATAAGAATTTAACTCAAACATTACATTTCCTCAAATTTAAGACCTGGTGGAGCCACTTGTTGTGTTACTGGTCACAGCCTTGATGGACTTTCATGGTGGATACTGCTTCCACCATGTATCACAGATGAGATAAGGTTCTTTAGCTGGAACGCAGAGTTTAGTTAGGAGAGAAGTGGTTTCAACTCTGCCAGGCTCATTATTGTCCTGATGGTGGACTTTTTTTTTTTTTTTGGCTTATCCTGTGAGTTCATTCTCCCCATGTTGATTGGCACAGTTTTCACAGTTTTTTTTCCCTTCCTGATGCAATTTCTACCAGCACTGCACACTGCATGAGAAGCTGGGATTGAACCACTGACTCTGTTTTCCCTGGACGACTATATATTCTTAATTGACATTGTTGTTAATACAACTTTAGACTTACGGTTTACAAAGCAGATTTTTTTACATTCTGGAGGGGCTATTTTAATATTTTTTTAATATTTATTGTGATCAGATTCTAAACTGGCATCAAGGCAACAGTTATGACAAAGTCTTCTTCTAATTGAATATCTGGATTATAGTAAAGTTATTTCATCTTTAATTAGCCCTTATGTCTCTGTCCATGTTGTGTTTCCTGTTTAGTAGAAGCAGATTTTGGGCACTGGATCTCCACCTTCAGGTTGAAGTAATGAGGCTCGACAGTCTACACCAGTGTAGGCTGGATTGTCACACGGAACACGTACTGTACCTCCTGTTTAGGTAATAACACTAATGTGGCATAATAGGATTTGATGAAAGTTGCAAAGAACCCAATTTGATCAGCATCCATCTGTAGTGTCACAGCCAGTATTGTGCTTCTCCTGCCTCTGTAGCACTTATCCTCACCACAATGTCACCAAAATACTGATCCAGAACAAAGAGATGACAAAACAAAAGCAGCACAGTCAGAAAGAACATGATGCTCTCGGGAAAATAGGTATTAGGTCAGGATACACTATTGATGTGGAAACACACATATTTTAGCGAATTGGTTTTAGTTTGCAGCAACAAAGCACCAATGTAAAAGGTCTGTTTTACTGAATAAGAACTTGGCAGAACATATATAAGTAACTTTACAGTCTCTAGCAAAGAAAAGTCCTCCAGATGATGACTTCTGCCCCAAAACTCTAAAGCCACCCATCTTCATTTACACAAACAGGCCGCAGACAATTTACTACCTCCACTGCTGGTTTATTTCAAAATAAACATTTCTCATTTAAAGCATCAAAATACCGCCATAGTCCTGCCCTAAAATCAAACTGAAAAACTTCAAAAATGGCATTCTCAACCAGTAAAATCTGCAGTTTTTGCAGAACTTTAGATTGAAGGCAATTTATGTAGAGACCTGGACCTTAAAGGAGCTTTGAGGGTCAGGTTGGCATATTGATAATAGACAGTGTGTTTATATACAGCTCTACTGGGCTTGTATCAAGACAATAATAATTATAAAGACAAGACAGGCAAAGTTGATGTGATGCCATGTTGAACTTTTGTTTTTCATGGGCTAGCAGGTCTATAGACGAGTGCTGCTTTACCTTTGACCTCTTCATCTCATTTTAAGGAGTGCAACAACTTCCAGCAAAACAAACAAAAAGTATGCATTTAATCTATTGAAACTTTTACCCAACTACAATATTCAGAGGTAAATTTTACTTTTTACACCATTTATCTGACACCTTTGGTTGATATTTATTATCTCTCATTGTGAGAACAAAACTAACAAAAATGTGTTTAAACTTTACTAGCTGCAACACTGAATTGATGCATTGAGTAGTTTAATTTTGGTACATTATTTTCCTTTTTATAGCTTCTGACTTATTATTCTGTACATTTACTAAAGTGGGCTTTTGAGTGCAGGAGTTCTCTTCTCCCCACAATCCTAAACAGGATAGGTGGTTTGGGTAATGGATGGATTTCTTTTCCTTTAAACACAGCAACCAGCAGAGGGAGACCTAATATGAGACAAAGTGAGACATGCAACAGCTGACACACGTCAGAGCTAGACTTGTCTAACCATGGCTTCCTCATAAAGGAACAGAGAGTAGAGGAATGCTGCCCTATCTTTGCCTATCTCCAATAAATGGGACATAACCTCTTAGCCAAGTCATACTAACGATATGCACGTACCTAATGTCGCAGACTGAGTGCATAACTCCAAAGGTGGCGTCCATGTGCTCCGGTTAAGAGCAACAGTTAAGATGTGATGTACCTTCATATTCTCTATACTCATAAAAGTGGTTTGGCTTCTTCCTTTAAGCTCCATTACAACATTGATCTCTGATCTACTAAAGTCCACCTCAACAACTCTTCCAAGTTTTTTTAGAAATTTCCTATAAACCTGTGTTGTCAGCATCAGACTTTAACGGTGAACACCCAGATTTCTATTCTTAAAATAAAGCTAGGGCTCCTAGACTCACATCTGATTATCATTCCATTGTTTAAAAAATAAAAAAACTCAGGAGAATCAGAAAAATGTTGACAGGATTCACAAACGTTCAAGAACAACTGTGTATGCATGTGTTTCACAAAACAAATGTTTTTCTTTGTTGTTTTTCAACATAACCTACAAATCCAGTAAAAATATGAAATAAATATATGTAATAGTGTGTATTGTGGTATATGTTCATAAAGAAAGTGGAGAAACTTGAGCTCTACAACAGGCTGATAAGAATATATAAAAAATAAAAAGTTTCTCTCTTGTTGCTAGGAGCGCCAGCCTCCCTCAGCGTGCACTCTGATTGGCCCTTAGCCTGTCACCTCAGGCCAATCAGAAGCCAGAGCGTCCGCCATAAGAATCTATAATCTCTTTTTTCACTTCTAAAATTTAGATATCAACACAAAGTAAATATACGTTGTGTTTGTGCAGTAAGATTCCTTCACTGTTCTTGTTTTGTCTATCATTGTTTTCAATCACCTACATCAAGGCGTTTTAATATAAAAATGTGTATGTTACATACTGTGGTCATAACAAACATGTGGGCATAAGCGTAAACCTTAGATAACAATACTAATAACGGTAAAGACCTGCGGTTTAACTAAGTTCTCTTATGCTTTGCCTTCACCGCGAGCCTGGTCTTGTACTGCAGGGGACTCGGTACCGTTCCTGGCTCATGGCTGGAACGTCGGATCTGTCGAGTTTGAAGGAAACAGGCGCAGTCGCGACTTCCGCTTTCAGAACAGAAGGCTCATGTTTCGCCAAAGTGCGCAGCTCGTCAGAAAATCTTCAATCAGCGGTGAAACAAAACTATGCTTTCATTTTAGTGCTTCGTTTCTGTACTATCTAGGGTATAAGAGTTAGCGTTTGGCTTTTGCACTGTTTTAATGCTGTTGATAAATATAATATAACCTGTATAATCGTTTGTTTCCTCTGCAAATCATGTGTTAAACGCTGCGCACGTTTTTATCCATCTATCCTATGTGGCTCCTTTCTGCTTCATCGCATTCCTTTGGGCGGTATTGTGTCCCAGTGTAAAACGAGCTGTTGAAGGTGGCTTTTATTTTGAAATCTACATAAGCGACGCGGCGGAAAGTGTGTCGTCTCATGCGGCGCGGACTTGATGTGCCGCTGGAGCTGATGGCGGCGGGGCTGGCGGAGGGTCGCACCGAGGAGGGAGAGCGAGGAGGCGTGGAACCGGAGAGACGGAGAGAGGAGGCCCCGGCGGTACCGAGCACCGACACACCGACAGACAAACACTAATCACAGCGACAACAGCAGCAGAACTGACCGCGGACTGACAACAAGGCGGGCGGACGAACGGATGGAGTGGTACGGTTGTTTTTGTTTAGCTACCGGGAGATTTTACCGTTAACGGCAGCTCTGAGTACATGCACTTACAAAAGAAATGCACAGAGTACTGCAGTCAGTCAGTGTACACAGACTTGTGTAATTTAACATATACAGGTTGTATATACATTTGTATTTTCACATATGGCCTGTGTGTATGTGTATGATGCGTTCACTGACTATAAGCCATCATGTTTACCACTCTGGAAAGGCTGTCATTACACCAGCGTGCACGCGCACGTGTGTGTATGCGTGTGTGTGTGTGTGTGTATGCGTGTGTGTGTGTATGCGTGTGTGTGTGTGCGCGCAGCACTGCAGCATGCAGGAGAACTTGGCCTTGTAAAAACTCTTTTCAGACCACCAACCTGTACTGTGAGTCCATCTCAGCTCTTGTCTGTGTGAGAATTGTTGTACATCCAATGTTAGTTTAAAAGACTGGGAAGACCAGTCCTCACTTAGAGCTTAGAGTGATGAACTGATAAAGAAGTTCTTATAAACTTATATAAAATATAAGTTTATAACGTTTAATATTTGTAATATTTGTAATTTGTCTAGGTTTTGTGGATACGTGATGGTCGTTTTTATGTAAATAAGTAAAAAAAAAACAAACAATTGCGAATAGATTGATATGTATTTCACATTGCATTTTTGGGTATTTCTAGGCCATGTTCAATTATTTTTGTTGGTGCATGGCACCTGAATCATTGTTTGTAGTATTTAAAGAGTGAGAAACAGGTGCCTGTGGTTTTGGTTGCCACTTCATACAGACGCTCATTCCCAGAGGGACCTAAGACTTCTCAGGCCCCTGAGCCTGGTGGACCTGTTCACACATCCATCCATCTTAACATCTGTATTACAGTGCTGAATGAAGACTGAGCTCTTTGCTGCCAGTGTGAAAAGAGGACAAGCGACTGAAGTGATTTTTAAAGTACAAGTGTATTTGTGAATTTTGTTTTAATACGGACATAGAAAGACCATGAACCACTGAAAGAATTGTGTCAGTAATGGTCCTGACAAATGAAGTACAAACGTGCATGTGCGTGACATGTGAGTGGAAGCTTTGTGTCCACTTGTGGTTTGGGCCGGAGCGGTGAAGAATATCAAACAGGCCTGTAAAAGTGGACGTTTCAGCTGCGTGTGACGTACTGTCGTACCTTTTATCAATAAACTATTGTCTGTTCTCTCTCCAGCTGAGGACCTCTGACTGCCTGTCATCCTGTCACGCTCCATCACCCGGTCCTCCGCAACAGCTGCAGTACTTGTAGTATTTACCTCCAGTAATCAGTACTAATACCAGTGTTTTCTAGCAGAGGTGTTTTAATGCACCTGTTGGTGGTGCTAGTCTGCAGCTAATATCTGACTAGTAGTAAAAACACACCTGGACCAACATCTTATTGGCCGGCCCTAAAAGTTTGTGGTCCCTGAATGCTCCCTGCTTTGTTGTAATCTTGCTGCTGATGAGCTCAGTAGCTGTTTGTCAGAAATCGCCCAGGCTAGCAGCTGCTTTGTCTGCTCTCAACATGTAGATTATTCTTGAAACAATTAGCGGCTAACAGTTAACACAGCAAACTCAATACCATCCCCCCACACACAGAAGAAACTTGAGTTGAAAAATAAATCTATAAATGTAGTTGGACTCTAACCAGGATCACGTCTTCAGTGGCTAACGGCTAGTTAGTGGCTAGTGGGGAGCAGGTAACGGTGGCGTGGGGCTAACTCTGGGCAGAGCAGGGGTGCGATGGAGTACCACTCCGGTGGCAGCCTGCCCCTGCTGGGGAGACCGCGGTACTGCCCTGGGGCCAACGCTAACGGAGGATACCTGTGTGAGACGGGACACTGCTGCGGAGAGACTGGCTGCTGCACCTACTACTACGAACTCTGGTGTAAGTTTTCTTTTTTTACTGTGGGTCTGGTTCATATAGCATTGTTAGCGATGGCTCCCTGGGTGCCGCCCCACGGCTGACCACTGCTCCCCCCCAGGGGGACGGGTTAGATTCAAAGAAAGAATTTCATGTTATATGTATGTGCAATATGTATATGAGCTCAATGACAATAAGGGTTGATATTTTAATTTTTATAAATGTAACTTTTTTCTCAATATGGAGCGTTATGCTGTAAAAGACCATTTTTTACAGTGTTCCCCCGTAGACATTCAGTAGTGGCACACATCCAAAATGTTTTTTTAAAATACACTGAACACAGCGGTGGATCTATAAGGTTTCACATTGATAAGCTAAAAGGTTTTACTGGGGTGCATGGCATCTGGAGATTTGTGCATATACAATCGTGCTTGAAAGTTAGTGAACCCTTCCAGAGCATTTCTACAGAACTGAAATCAGGGCTTGGATTGAGAACTTAACCATTCTTTGATATAAGGACTTCCATCTTTAGGGTCATTGTCTTGCTGCATGATCCATATTCTGTTGAGCTTCGGTTCAAAGATGGGTACTTTGACACATTCCTGTAGAATCTGCGCGTAAACTCAGAAATTGTAGCTCAACAATGGCAAGTCGTCCAGATCCAGAGACAGCAAAGCAGGCTCAGATCTTGATACGGCCTCCACCAAGTTTCACAGAGCCCGAAGATAGACCAGCTTTATTTAAACACAAAATTAGATGGGCCTGAACAGCTGGCAGCTAAAAACTCCCCTCTTCATGCTTCGACTGAATCCACTTGGTCAGATATTGTCGGCCCACACTCCACTACAAGGCGCCATGGCTCCTACTATACAAAGATTTAACCGATGACAGGGATTCCGCTCCAACTTGTACTGCTTTGCATCTTCGTGCGGCACAAATACATTGCTGTCCATCACCAGTCTCAGTTAGTGTGAGTCTACATGTGAGTAGACCAGAAAAGGGTCTTTTAAAAAGACTTTTAAAAACAAAACCAGTATAGTCCCTGAACATGGTGATGCATAACTACATACAGGAACTAGTAATAATATTGCTAAACTTCATAAGTCAGAATATTACAGCGTTACTATGAAAAGTAATATTCTAGCCATGACACACTTTTACAAACCTGTGCTGTAAAGATCAGAGTTCTCCTATTTAAATGAGAGAATTCCCAATAATGACTCAAACATCACACAATGGTCAAACTAATTGAAAATCCCATACAGGTACACATACTCTTGCTATATGCAAATATTTAAGATTACACCATGTTCTCCAATACAATACATTAACGAGTGTAAGTTCTGTGTAATTTATTTAATTGGTTTTATTTTGTGCAGCTTTAGGACTTAAGGTGTTGTTTGTTAATTTATGTAGAAACAGGAAATACTAAAAGGTTCATAAAGTTTAAATTGCCACTTTAAGTACTGCAACATATGTAATGTTTAAATGGCATCTACCTGAAACTAATTTGCAGCCCTCGTTTTTAACTTTTAAATTCAGGTTAGTCAGGTTAAACCATCTGTCCACGTGTGTGTGTGGTGGGGGGTTTGTCTTGAAAATATATTACTGTGTGTGTTCAGGGTTCTGGCTGCTGTGGACCGTCCTCATTCTGTTCAGCTGCTGCTGTGCCTACCGACACCGCCGAGCCAAGTTGAGAATCCAGCAGCAGCAGAGGCAGCGAGAGATCAGCCTCCTGGCCTATCATGGCGCTAACTCCTACCCCTCCTCCATGCTGGACCTCAGTAAGACACACGACTGTTTGTTTGTCTGAGAGCTGCTTTTAAATTCCCAGCATCAAGACAATGAAGCCAGTTCTTGTTTTTTGTGTGTATGCGATTGATGCTCGGCTGTCGAGTGACGTACTGTTTTTCTAGTGTGGCCGTGACAACTTGCTTTAAAGAGGAATTCTACTTATTTTCAGACAAAGAACTTGTAGAATTGGTTCTCGTTGTTTGTTAAATTTTGTACTGGTTACAATTTGGTAAAATACCCAGATTTGAGCTTTTCCAAACGTTATCAATTACAACCCCACGTCCAAAAATTTGCGGAAAACGGGTAAAATGTATATAAAAACAGAATGCAATGATTTGCAAATTTCATCAGCCCATATTTTATTCACAGTAGAACATAAACAACATATTAGAAGTGAGAAATTTTACCATTTCATGGAAAATATTAGCTCATTTTGAATTTGATGGCAGCAACGCATCTCACAAAAGTTGAAAGTGGGGGATGTTTACCATTGCATCCCCTCTAAGTTTAACAACTTTCTGTAAACATCTGGGAAGTGAGGAGAGTTTGGGAGAGGAATGTTGTCCCATTCTTGTCTGATGCAGGATTGTAGCTGCTCTTTTTTGCTGGACTTTTTTGTTTTATGATGTGCCAAATATTTTCTATTGGTGAAACTTCTGGACTGCAGGCAGGCCAGTTCAGCACCCCGACTCTTCTCCTGCGCAGCCATGCGGTTGTGATGGATGCAGTTTGTGGTTTAGCATTGTCTTGCTGAAATATTCAAGACCTTCCCTGAAAGAGACGTTGTCTGGATGGAAGTATATGTTGCTATACCTCTATGTACTTTTCAACATTGATGGTTCCTTTCCAGATCTGTAAGCGGCCCACACCATGGGAACTAATGCACCTCCATACCATTAGAGATGCAGGCTTTTGAACTGTCCTCTTATAACAAGCTGGATGGTCCCTCTCCTTGTTAGTACACAGAACAGTGTATCCATGGTTTCCAAAAAGAATTCCAAAAAATTTGATTCATCTGACCATAGAACAGTTTTCCATTTTTCCTCAGACCATATTTAATGAGCCTTGGCCCAGAGAACGTGCAGTTTCTGCAGTTCTACATTGAGGAGAAGTTTTCTGAAATTGTTCCACAATTTTTTGGGTGCAATTTTTCAGATTGGTGAACGTCTGCCCATCTTTACATTTAATAAGCTCTGCCGTTCCAAAATGTTCCTTTTATACACACTCATGTTAATAATGTTTTTTTCATCCTTTTGTTGCCCCTCTTCCAACTTTTGTGAGATTCGTTGCTGCCATCAAATTCAAAATGAGCTAATATTTTTCATGAAATGGTAAAATTTTCTCAGTTTCAACATCTAATATGTAGTTTATGTTATTGTGAATAAAATATTGGTTGATGAGATTTCAAAAATTCTAATCAATATTGAAAATATGAATTTTAAACTTTGCTTTAACCTCACTTCAATCTTCTGTGTTTAGGTTTCTTGGCCTCCCTTAAGCTGCCATCGTATGAAGAGGTGGCAGCTCAGCCATCCACCCCACCTCCTCCCTACAGCTCAGTTTTTACCGCCCCAAGATATCCACAGCCACCCCGCGCCGCTGATCCCCACCTGCTCACACAGCACGACCCACTGCTGCACCGGCCAGTCAGCGATGGACCCTCCTCGCTAAGTTCCGACAACAGGTAACACAGCAGCACAATCTACTGCTGGTTCAGCCACTGCAACAACAAGAGAGGAAAAAAAGCAGCAGTAGGAAACTTTTGGAAAAATGTTGGCGGTTAAGGAAATACGAATGTGATTACTGGGAATGCTGGTAAGGCTACTGGGACATGGGACTATTGGGTATACAAGGAGTAGAACTATGAACACTAATTACTCTTTTGGGAATACTGGTGTCAGGCATGTGCTTCACATTTAGCACTATTAAGACAACCGCCGGTGACGATGGCACTGCAAGCTAGTTAACTGTGCTGGTACTACTGGTAGGACCAAAGGTGGTACTGCTGCATTTATTGTGATGGCAATTACCAATACTATTGCTTCTACATCTGGCAATACTTATATAAATACTGGTAGGGTAAGAAGAGGACAGTTGAATATATTATAAACACTCAATTTGTTTTCAGCATCATCATCAAAAAATATTTGGTTTCTATTCCAAAAACATCTGGTAATAAACTTAGAATTTGAATCTGAAGAGAAGGAGTCATGTTTTCAAACCGATTCTATATCTAAATTCATAACATAATAATATATATATTTTTTTATATTTAAAAAAGCAGATAAAGAAAACATATTAGTTTATGGCCAGAAATCACATTTGAACTCCACCATATGTTTGGATGAAGTTTTCATGTTGGTCTACGACTCCTTTATACTATGCGAAGTGCTTTGCATGATACTTCACAACACAAGTTATGTAGATTGATGAAGCTAAGGTTGATTTGTTCAGATTTGGACCTGAAGAATTATCAATAAGTCCATTGTTTGCTTTGTTTGAATTATGTGTGTCCTTCCTGTAGCTCCAGTTGTTCCTGTGATTCCTGCTGCCCATCCTCTCCATGCAGCTCCTCCCTATCAGCACCTGTCACCTATGAGACTGACACAAGCCACGCCTCCACACCCAGCGAGGCTCTGCCCCTCACTCTTGATGTCACCATGGAGGCCATCGCTGCTGCCACTACCTGTTTGGAGGTAAATGAGAGGATGGTTACTACAGCGGCTATTGACACCAGTGATGCAGATGCTGCCAGAGCACAGGAACCTGTTGCCACGGACTTATCGGTTCCCAACCAGACTGTTACTGTTGCGGTTGTCACCAGGGCGGCCTCACCTCAATCTGTGTCCTCTCCTGTTACTGATGCTTTACCCGTTGGAACTACATCTCCATTAAAGAAACAGCTTGACCTAGCACCATGTACCCCAAAAGTTAGCACCTGTAGCCTGAGTACACTTAGTAGTCCAAATGCTCTTAATGCAACACTCCCCTCTAACCAAATAATAAGCATTGATGGGCCAAACGAGGGCCCTGAATTTAACCCGAGCCAAAAAATCACCCCAATATCAGGCCCTTCTACCCCCACAGCTTGCTCTTCTAACAGCCCTTTAGCCATTAAACCCCTAGACACCTTCAATTTAACAAGGAATTCAGATATAACCACTATTCCTACTAGCCCAGTCTCTATGCTGGCTTCAGATGTTGGAAGAACTATAGTACTGGTAACAGACTCTGCCGGTCTTGCAACCTTGGACCGAAATCCTAGCCTTGTGCCAATTCCAGTATCTTCAAACCTCACCCAGACTCCAGTCAAAGGAACTGCAATACTTTCCCAAGCTCCAGATGCAGTACCTAGAAATGTGAGCCAGGATCTAGAACCAGAACTAGCACCAACAAATCTTACCCCCTTATCAGGCCCAGAATTTACAGACCTTATCCAAACTACAGAGGTAGACCCTACAATAATTACCCATTCTCCAGGCGCAGTACCTACAAACTTAAGCAAAGGTCTAGAACCAGAAGTAGTATCCACAAATATTACCTTAGTGCTGGAACCACACTCTGAAACCACCATCATCCAAGATTCCACACTTAACCACCTACTAACTCCAAAAAATACACTTTTAGATGTTGTTTTAACTACTGATGCTGCACTCACTTCATCTCCAGTACCCAAAATCCAGAACCCAGAGCTTTCACCTGGATCACTTGTAGTCCTGGTTTCTCAAAGTGCTGGGTCAGGTTTGCCTGAGCACCTATTACCTGTTGCGCCTATTCCAGGTCAAGCTTCAGTAACAGCCCATTCATCATCTTCTGTGCTGCCATCTCAGTCATCAGAGTTAGACCTTAGACCTGGTCCACTGCCTTCAGATACCCATGCTTCTTTTAGTACTGAGACTGGTTTTGGCTCTGATGTTGGTTCTAGGCCAGGTCTGCTGTCTCCTTTTGCCCCAGTGCTCAACTTCCCAACACCTATAAGCTCCTCTTCCCTTTCTTCCTGCCCAGCCATAAATATAGAATCTGAATCTTCTCTTGGTCTTTCTCATTCACCCCTTTCAGCCCTGTCCCTACCTTCACCCCCATCCTCTCCCCCATGTCTTCCCTCTCCTCCTTCCCTTCCCTCCCCTCCACCCCTGTCCTCTTCCTCTCTTCCTGCCCCTGCTTTACTTCTGGACCCCCTCACTGCTTTGCACCAGTCTGACAAAGGTGTATCTTCTTCTGGCCACACTTCCTCACTCTCCCCCTCACCTCGTGCCACTCAGTCCCCTCCAAAACAGACTCTCTTCTCACCATGCGTGGATGTCTTTGAACCGGGCCCTCCCAACTGGGAAGGTGGAGAGGATAACCAGGAGGAAGAAGACAATGACGACGATGAAGATGAGGACATGGGAGCTGATGAGAGTCAGTATAGACATCGTCGACTGACTGGTGATTCTGGAATTGAGGTGTGCAGGTGTCGGGTGGAGGAGGAAGAAGATGAAGAGGAGGGAGAGGAAGAGGGGGGGAGAAAGACGGATGGTAGGAGAGGAGAAGGTGAGAAAGATAGCACTGATCTCCATGACAGTGTGGACTGCCCTGCCAGAGGTCAGATAACCACAGGGGAAGGTCTTACACTGTGTAACCCCACCTCCACCACTACGCCCATGTCTGAGGACAGTGGCAAAGTCATCATTGTCATGGAGACAGTGTGATTGATAGACACGAGTAGATAAAACTTTTTTCATCCAAACAAGGGATGAACAGAAGGCAAATTACGTCAAACCTTGATAGTGTTTCTGGAGATTTTGTACCAAGGGATGTTGTGTTGACCGGTCAGTTATGTACCATAAATAAATGTTGCCTTTTTAGCGGCTGTTAGTTAAACCAGTGTGGGTATTGGATGTTTGATAGAAGCAGGTTCAGCAGGATATAGTAGTAGTCATGATTTACTCAAGTCTGAGTTAGAATTATTATGGGCTACGGTTTGGATGATTACGCAAGAGAAGAGGCATTTACTAGCATTATCTAGATTGTAATCAAGGTTGATCAATCCTAAAAATGTCAGCGCAAGGAATCTTTTGTCAGCTGTTGAGTGCCATTACGTAGCACTGGAAATTTGTTTTTTTGATGTAGAATGTCTAAATCTCTACCAAAGGCCATGAACAGTACACTACAGTAGCCTGTTAGAAAGCATCTGTAGATTTCAGTAAAGTGGTCAGTCAGAGTGATAAATTGATAACCTATTTGTTTGTGGAGTTAAATTGATATCTCTTTAGGCATAGCCTCCAAACTATAGCAAGGAGACTGATCCAATTATAGCCAAACGATACATTAGTCCTTTTTAGAAGAACACGAATCCATTTAAAAAAACATATTTTTTAAAAGGGATATTCAACCAAGTGCAATGTTTCCAACAAAGAAAAAAGAAGTCCAGTTGAAATGATTCAACTTCAATTTCATTATTGACATGTCACTGCACCCAAATTTGCCATTCACTGGTAATTCAATTAATGAATCTTGTGCATGGTCTGTAAAAGCACTATGCTTTTACTGAAAATGCACAAGATTTATACTTCTCAGTCAACCAGTTCCGCATTGTTCCACTTTTGTGAATGCTCAAAACTTGTAAACAGCGGAATCATTCCCATTTTTGCCTGTCTCACCCACATGGAATGAACATGACATAAATACTGTGAACAAGGTTGTTGCATAGTGCGTTATGTCTCAGACAGAATCTACACTGTCTTTCTTGCGTCTGTCTTTCACCAACCAGAAAAGAACAACTTTAAATAGTTGAACATTTAGCTGAAGACACCTCCTTATCCAATCTTATCTTGGGTGATGACGGAGGTTTGGAAACATGCCGGGGACAAATTGGCTGTTTTGGAATTGAAGGGAGACTGATGTGGGTGGATGATTCACTCTGACTGACAGAGGGAAGACTGATTCATTCATTAGAGGGGACGTTTTGTTAAAGTCTGTCAAGAAAGTGGAATTAGGTGGGTAGTTTATGAATTAGGAGAGACAGCATTTCAGATTTTACGTGTTCAACTGGATCCTGTATGGGAAGTTCCAGGGCGAATCGATCAGTTTGCTTCCTGTGCGTCGGCCTTTCGGCAGAGAAAAGCTCTTACGTAAGAAAGAATAAACAATAGGCACTTTTAGAAAGAAACAAAGCACCATACAGAGCAGAGACGGGACACGTCATCGTTCTCGTCTTTGTCTCTTTCTCTGAATGTGAGGTCAACAACATGTAGACACCACACAAGTCCCATTCTACACTTTGAAATATTCCCTTTTCACTTTGTATATCTCTAAACACATCTCAGTTTTATTATTGAGAAATCCGATTGTGGACTAAATTTATAGCCTCCTACTTTACCAAACAACTCTAGGGCAGTCCTCCTAAAGAATTGCAAAGCCGTCTCATTTAGGATTTATTTTTTGAAATTGTAACATATTGATGTTTTGTATGCTGTCAGATTGATAGGCGTGGCAATATGGATATTTCGTGACAGAAAAGGTAGAGTATATTTTGTCAATGACAGTAACATTTGTATAGTACATGCTGGTGTATTTCTAACCACTGTTAGTGACGATTTGACATGAGTGAAAAGCAATATTTTTCATCAGCAAGGGTCTGTATGTAAATAATTCCCCCAAAATGTAGAAAAATTGATTCAAGATGGGTTATAGCAAAGCAGTGTGTTGCCAATCTTTGGTAAAAACATGGTCCAGTTCAGGTGAATCTTATGTTCTCTTCTAAGGGTTGGGCAGTGTCTTTTGACCTTTTGCAGATGTCTTCAAAATCCTCTGGGTAAACTGAAAGATGTATCAGGGTCAGAAAGAAAAGTCTCAGCAGTGTAATACTAGTAATGGGTGGTGCAGTTTTTAAGAGTCAATTCCAACACACTCGACTGATGCATCACACATCTGTAATATTTTTTATGTTGAAACTTCGAAATGAACCTCTTGGTCCATTGGTCTGATACATTCATAAATGTTTTATTCTACATAAATATGAATAGATTCTTATTAATTCCATCAGCTTCTTTAACAAGTAATGCATTACACTAATACAACAAGATGTTTGCTCTCATTAGAACTAAGAATTGAGTGTAAGAGTTGGATGTTTTTCCTTTTCGTACACCTGCTCCCACAGTGTGCACTTGTTTTACAGGTTGTCATGTAGTCTCTGTTAGAAACTGTCACAAATGTGTGTGACATTGGCGTGTGTTGAAAAAAAAAAAGACACCAGATAGTAAAATGTGACCCTTAGCCAATAAGAAATATAGTCTGTTATCGCTTTGTACTGGCAGATGATTCAGTGTTGTCTTAATCCCCATTCAGACTAGATGTATTTTTTCGGAGGGAGGTGCAGTGAATTTCATTACCTGGTCTGGTTAGTGTTTTCAATCTTGTCTGGAACTTACTGAGTGTAGACACAACCCCAATAATAATTACAGCCACATTTTCCCACCATCCAGAGCTACAATTCTTTAAAACATTTGGCACGTTGGCTCCAATCAAAGTATTCTGAAATAGCTTACAGCTGTTCCTGTACTCCCAGGTGTATGCACCGTTATCACTGCATAACTTTGATACTACACAAAAGTAAAACATGTGGTGACAATGTGGTCAAGTTCTGCAGCACCCTTTACTAACTTCTAAATTAATTTATACATGTTTATTCTTAATGGAGTTTGGAGATGTCCTCAGAAGGTTTAAGTCACACTGAAAGACATTAATGTTCATATATCATATGACTCTGAGGAATTGTATATTTTTTGGCACTAATTCTATTCCAGACCGTGTTCTGTTATTTGACTGTGGTTAACATGCCATCTGGAAGCATGAATTAAATTACACAGGAGCCGAATTAATTTTTATTTCCCAACCTCCCTCAGTAATGTTGATGCCATCTGCATGGGGCTTTACAAAATAAGGACACAGGAGCTTGAGGTAATTTCACTTAAGGAGGAAAGTGATGCTCTTTGTATATACAGCAAATGCTGTGGTAGTAGGCACTTGAAAATTGTTACAGTCACCTATGTCATTTTCAGCCTCCTCTGAAGGAAAGACCTTGAGTCTTGTTGATGGACACTCTGACCCTTAAACTCTTGTCCATGCTGCATTACAACATGAATGTCACATTATTCGCTACCCAACTGCCGCAAAGGATGATCTGTAACCATAACATTGCCCATGATGGACAAAGCTATCCTGGACTTCACTATAACAAAAGCAATGTCCTGCCATGGAAAGGACATGACAGTTTCTATTCCAAACAGTTTGACCCCTGTATGTTTTCTGGAATTCAAGAAGTCTTGGTAGTCAGTTTGGAAACCTTCATGCACAAGATTGGATTTATAAATGGATGGATCAAAATGACCCAAATATTTGTTGTTTTTTATTTTTATTTTTTTGTAAACCTCTGTGGCTAAATTTGCAGACATAGGAATCTGGTTTTAGCCAATCCAGACTTTGGAGAGCTCAGGCAAATTCTCTGATTATGTCTTGTCTCAGACTGAGGTCAAGTACAAGATATTGATCAAGTAAATCAGGCTAAATTTGTGCCTGTGGACTAAGTATGAAGAGGTTGTAGAGGTTGAAGGACCTCCACAAGAAAGCTCAAGCGTGACACCGAACCGTTGATGTTGTGGTTGATTTTGTGGTTGATGGTGTTTTTTGTTTACCGGAACTAATACAGTTATATATCTTCATGGTTACCGAGTGCCATTTCTACTTGACAACTGTTACTACTTAGCATTAGATAGAGCTGTTGTCGCTCTGTGTGAGTGTGGACGTTATACCAGAATGACTGGAGGTGTGTCTGTACTTCAGGTTCCCAAAGGTTCTGCAGTTCTCAGATCAGCCTCATGTGGGAATGAATGTTTTTAATGTAACTTCTGCAATTTCAGTATTTTTTATCTACCCTACCCTATAGTAATGGGAGAGTGTTGACTTTGCTTTGGGAGACCAGCATAGAAATTATGTTGGACATCAAGGAAAGAACCCATGGCTTCGACCAATAATTGGTTGGAATGAGTGGTGTTTGGTGATTCCATGTAGTTTATAAAGTAGAACAGAGCACCAGCATCACCAGGTTTGGGGGTTCAAATCCCGCTGAAATTCAACACTTCCGGTACTGTGAAGTGTATCAGGCTAAAATCTTCAACCAAATAACTCGTAGTAGCTTAAGCGATATCCCTGTATATGAGACTGATGTTTGGGGCAAGCTTAGCTTTGGAAACCATGTTTTTTGTCACTGAGAAATCCAACTTTAACAAGGACTAGTTTTCATTGGTGTACGAAAACATTCTAATCTGGTTCTCTTTCATCGAAGAGTTTGGCCCTGACTGGATTGACATTGACAGGTCAGATTTGGTTTTTAACTAAAAAAATATTCCTGCATGATTCAAGTAAGTTTTAAAGTTACCTTTCTGGATTTTGGGGGTTAAAAGATCCATAAAAACTGGAATAGGTTCCATTTGTTATCATATGCAAATCATATCGAAAACCAACTCAACAGTAATGTGTGTCCAGCTTACAAGTCTGTGCATAAGCATTTATAGGAATAGATAATGCAACAAAAGAAAAATGATTTCTTATCGACCTGACATCTGCTGCCATTTGGTGGATGATTTTACTGTGAAGCAGCTGCAGGAGATAATGTGCAGTCACAATGATGATGTTGAATTCATTTAAATAGAAGATAGTCTACTTCTTTACAATTGCTGGTAAGAAATAAAAAAAGTTGCAGGTATTTATTTCAGTTTTTGTGAATTTCCAACACATTGTCACATTATCTCTTGCCTTTCACCTTTCGTCATGGAAATAACAGCCTCTCAATCTCTGGTAATGGTTGTTAATGGTGTGTCACATTGCAAGTATCTGAGCTATAAATAGATAATTAGGGTCTTTTTGCAAGAGCTGTTTGAACAGATTCAGTACTTTTTAGAATTGGTGAAACAAGAGCAGAAACTCATCATATGTGAATACACATTCCACACATCCAACACGGCCAAGGATGCTAAAATATCAGTACATACCTGCGCTGCATGAATTGAGCATTAAGTCTTTTTTTATCTGGCACATGTGCAGTGAGTGAGTTTGCAGTGAGGACACAAATTCTTGAAATAAGTGCAGAAATATATTCGAACTCTGCTCAGACCCTTTTTTTTATGCATGTCACAGTGAAAACAGAAAGAATGAAATCGCCATCATCAACCACTTACACTGCAGTCTTGTCATCACTACCCATGCAGCCTAACGCCAAATAACAACTTGACTCGTAACCCTAACAAATTTAGCTTAAGAAGTCTTACGAATGAAAGGTGAAAAGTTTTCAACAATGTCAATTAGGACTTTTAGAAAATTACGAACCTATATCATTAGCTCTGGTTTAAGTCCACTTCCACTCAGACACCCAACACAAGACTGTAGCTCAACTTTAAGACCCCAATATCTATTTAAAGTCCCTAGAATGTTATAAACTTAAATTCCTGATCCAACTGTTATTTATTCTCTTGCCTTGTAAAACCAGCACTGACTCTGATATGTGAACCCAGTCAAATATTTTCTGAACCTGGAACAACACTGGAAATTGGTATAATTAAATCCAATCTCTGTGTGTTCCAAGAGGAGACCGGAAGCAGCTCCACCTGTGGTCTTAGACAAACTCCTTTAACTTACTAAAACTTCAGTATGTTCCTTCTATCAAAGGAGCACATCACTCACTCTAAAGGATGTTTTTCTCTTCTTGTGATCTCGTCTCTTCTGTCCTTCCTATTTGCATGAGGTTTCTGTCAGAGGATTCGAAGGACACAGAGAAGAGTGTAAAATCCCTCAATATGATAACAATGCTAATTATTATTACTAAATGAGTGTGTATGTGTGGATGTATGTATGTGGGTGACCTAACTAAACCAGCCTGTTCTAAAAGTGTGTGAAGATATACAATAAAATGACACTGTCAAACCTACAATCTGTCTGTGTGCTTTTATTCTGCAGAGCCACGTTTATCCTGATAATAAACACACCACACTGAAGGAAGTTATTATGTATCAATTAAAAAAAACACGGCAGTGATCTATTGCATGAGCGCTTTCACACAACAAACAATGGAGCTTTAAGTTTAATTTTTTATTCGGAATAATTATTTCCGTGACAAACAACCTTTTGTAGGGATAGAGTTTGTTACAAAAAGTGGGACCACAACCAGCTCAAAGTGATTTTTACTGTGAAAACCTGCTCAATGTGGCAACACTAACACTTGGTTGATTATCTCAGGAGAATATCTATGTTCACGAATGTAAAATGTTAATTTCATGTCTCTTTCACCTACATTTTACTGCCTTATTTTTTTTATTTTGATCCATTCTCCCATCCCGGCCTCGGAGTGACCACGACCTTAAAGGGTAATGGCTGCAGGACCACACCCAGCCGCCCCTGCAGGTTTGGTGGGGGAGCCTTGTCCGGCAGCCTAAAGCTCATTCGCTGTAGCAGAGAAGACAAAAAGAGAAACAGCTCCAGCCTGGCCAATGACTCACCGACGCAGACCCGGGGGCCTGCCCCGAACGGAAGGAAGCAAGAGGGTGTGACCCTCTGACCCTGGTCATCAAGGAAACGATCTAAAAAGGCAGGCGAAAAACTAAAGTGTCGTGCTTAGATGCTCTTTTATGTAATAGGAGAGTCAATGTTCGTTACCTGGGTTAAACAGGTCCGGTTTGTCCCATTGTTGGGGATCATGGTGAATTGACCACATATTGATCAAAACACGAGTCCCACGACTGATCGAGTGATTTCCAATTCTGTACGAAAGAGAGAGAGTGTGTATAAGTCAGTGTTTAAGTAAGTGTACAATAAGCTTTCTGCAATAGCCAATTTCTTTATCGAGATTTCCTCAATTTTCAAGAAATTATTTTCATAAATTATGTCGGATGATCATTGTTTAGTTTTAGGTACTTTGAATGTTTAGATTCAAGTTTATGATGTTGTTTATACTATACTACTACACCGATTAGCCTCAACATTAATATCGTGCTGCCAAAACAGCCCTGATCCATCAATTCATCTTTGCCATACTCCTGCACTGTAACAAGACTCATTATCCTGCAATAAGAAGCCAACAGGAAACTGATTCCATGAGAAGGTTTAGTTGATCTACCACTATGTTGAGGTAATATAGGTGCTATGTGTCAAAGTTAAATCCCCGTGGATCAGTGCTGAGCCCTAAGGTTTCCCAGCTTTCTCAGATTCACATGAGTTCATCTTCCATTGCTTCATGGTCTACTTCAGATGCTCACGAGTCTGAGGCTTTTGTTGATGGACAGGGTTCAACATGGTCACTATGACCAGTCTACAGCTACTGTGCACGATGAGCTCTGACAACTGTTGATCGTGGCCACCTTTTTTTAGCAATTGGTGCTAAAGTAGCTCAGCTGTAGGATAGGAAGAGACATGCTACCCTTCACCACTACAAGCTTGTCATTGGTCCTTCTGAAAGTTGCTCAGATCCTTGGGCCTGCTGAATTTTCCTGCTTCCAAGACATCACCTTCAACCACAGACTCTTCACTTCCTGCCTAATACATTTGCAAAAAAACTAATGGCATTGTTTGCAATTTTCTGGTTTTCTCCATAAAGTGGTCATTTGATCTGTGATCTGATCTTTATCAAATGTCCGCAAACAGTACTTATAAGATAAAACACAATTACGATCTTTCGTGTCTTCAATGAACACACCCATTAAACAGACAAGCGATGGTGGTAAAAGCGCAGCCATATTCTTGAGGTCATTCCAAGGCGTCTTTGTTGGTTTGAAGTCTGGTCTCTGGCTGGGTCTCTCCAAAAGGTGTATTCTGTGTCTTCCGTGTCTGTGTCAAAGCCATTCTGTAGTAGATTTATGCTTTTTTAACTTTAGCCGCAAATAGAGGAGAGACGTATCAATGTTATAGAGTCGGAAGGTGGAGGATTGATGAGGCCCCCTTGAGGGCAGGACTGGCCTCAACAAAAACCAAAGCCTAATGTTTGAGAAGCTAACCAAGAAACGTTTGCTTGAAGGACCACTGGAACTGAATATCCGACTAATCGTCTGTGTGTCAGTGTAGGTCTACCTGCTGTTGGTTATGGCAGTATGTGGGATCAGCACAGGACTGACCGGTCGGATCCTCATGCCCTCGTTAATGACACAGTCCAGGTACGGCAGCCGGCCTCGGTCAGATACGCAAACTGCTCGCTCACTACCGATATGCTCATCCAGCTCCTTTTGCACTCGATCCTGCACCTGCAAGGTCCACAGTGGCAGTTTTTATTCATGAACCAAAACAGCATTGAAATACATAAAGAAAAAGCAAATGACACATTTATGTAGAACTGTTACTGGCTATTGTTAGCAATAGTTGTAGAAGCAGTGATATATTATCACCATCAATATCAGATGTTTTTTTAACCTCTGGGTGGTGCAGCAGGTAGGCTAAGATCCACAGCAGCGTGGTAGATGTCGTCTCCACTCCGGCTCCAAAAGCCTCAGCCGCTGTCATCAAGACATGGTCATCAGTTATCCCCTCGTCCTCTGGCCCAGATGACCTATGACCCTGGCCGCTCCCTGTCTTGCCCTTTAGCAAGGCGTCCAGGAGGTCTCGGGGCTCATCTTCACTCTGTGATGCCTGAATATGAGGTGGAAGAGGTGGAACAGAGTTCATCTGACTGGTCTTAGAGGCACAAGTTTGATTTTTGTTTAATATGTAGAATAGCTGCTGTGTGTCATTTTCTCAGATCACCTAAAAATGTTTTTTAACCTTATGGGCACACAACATTAAATACCCTTTAACGGTATTCAGACCCCCCAGTGTTTGTACGTTACCTTGTGCTCCTCCAGTTTGCGTGTTAGCAGTCTGTCTCTGATGATAATACAGTCCTTCAGTTTACTGAGAGACTTGTTTGGGAGCATCTGAGGGACAGACACAGGTTGTTAGGACACTGTAACAAATTGCTGCAATTTCTACAGTACAATTTTACAATAACTTCTGTCATTTTACAAATTTTAACTGTATATTGCAATGCATCATGGGTTAAAAACAATTACAGTTGCTAACCGCATTTTTCCACAATGACATATTGAACCATTACAGGCGAGTTGTATCTTGACTGAAGATGATGCACATCACAGCTGGATCCTGTTGAGTTTGGCGGTTGAATTTGAACGAGGAACAAGAGCATTTGCTGACCGAGGCAGAGGAGCAACAGTAGTTTCTTTGGTGAGAACAAAATTATCTTATTTGTAAGAGTGACTGCAATTTCCCATCATTTTAACGAAGCTGTTATGACTCCAGCAGCACCCCAGCGAGAAGCTGCCAGCTGGTCATTAACAGGGCAAAGACAGCATCGGGAAAGTCTAGTTACACAAATGCTGTTTGTAACTCCATACCTTTGCATAATTTCTAAGTAGTTTAGACCTTATTGCAATTTCCAGAAGGTTACCACATGTGTAGGTTCATAATATTGTACTGCTAGCAACATTAGCATAGATTTGGTATATTTAGTGTTATTAGCTACTGCCTAAAGGTAAAACTAGCTACACTAACACTATAATGACATTAAAACCTGGACAATATTTTTAGTAAAATCGTACGTTGTTGCAATTGTTTGATGCTGCTGTTGTCCTTCCAAGCTGGGGCTGGTTGAGAAATATCTAACCAGAGTTTCCTTTACCTGTTAAGAACTCCACATTATATTAGTCACTGTTTTGCAGAGCTACCTCGCTTCAGCTTGGGCAGCACAATTGTCATTTTGTCTGGGCAAATTAGTTTGTTTTGTATAACCATATGTATTTTGCTGTCATGTAGAATAACTGTCAACAGTTTTGTCATTAACTTTATTGTTATGTAATTTTGCGATTTTTTTGATACTTCATTAGAACCAATGCAACCAGTGGTTCTAAGATGGCAAAGTTCTTAAGGAGAAATCAACAGTCATTCTTTGTGTCTCTTTTCTCTTCATATTTTAACAGTTGAGGAGACGGGATTTGAGGAGACGGGATTGTACGTTTGCAAAAACATTCCTGAGTAGTGAGGAATCATTTTTAAAAGTGAACATATCCTAAAAGAGACCATTTTTAGAAATAATAGATTTTTTTGAATGTGAAAACATTTCTTAAAAAATTTTTTTTGTTCCTTTTGTTTTAGGGTTAAAATTTTAATTATATTTCCAGGCTTGGTCAGTGTGAGAGAACACAAATGTTGAAGTACAAACCTTCATCCAAGGATAAATGTCCACCAGTCCTCCCCTGGCTATTGTCTGCACGATGCCATCATTATACTTGATGACCTCTTGCAGCTCGGCATCTCCGGGGCGATAGGTAGCACTGAACACCAGCGTGCACACGACATTGGTGACAGCTCTGGTCACTGCTGGAGACGGATCAAAGCCACACCTCCCACCAGAGAGCAACTCAATGCACAGACTGTCAACTGAGGACAGAACTAGAGAGAGAACAAAACAGAATTTAAAATTCTAGGAAATTTTCAACTTTTATTATTTTACAAAATGAAATTGTATTGTTACATTAAGAACTCATACGCTCACGTATTTTCAGTTTTATATTTTAATTATTATTTCTATATTCTTTGAAATTATTTATTTAGCTGAGGTCACTTGTCCCTTCAGGGGTCGCCACAGTAGACCGCATTCCACACGTTGATTTGGCAACAGTTTTTACACGCAACTCCCATTTTTATCTGGGCTCAGGACCGGCACCAAGGTCACCATTGGTGGCTGCTGGGGGCCCACACCTGGTGGGGGTGGGATTTAAGCCCTAGGCCTTCTGCATCCCAACCCAATACTTTACCCCTGATCCACCAGGCAGGGCCCCTGTAAACCTGAAATATATTTACCACCACAAAACAATGTAAAAAATAAAAGGTGAAAACTTTCAAGTGTGATGGTTTTCTTTTCAATACAAGGTGAAAGAGCTTTGTAGTTGTAACTCAGTATGTTGTGTTCATTTTGAATCTTCTATAGGTAAGTTATTGTAGACATTGTAGGTGTCATTTGAAATCTCCTCTTTAAGTCTGTTTTGTTTTTCTTGTTTTAGTTGTTGTGATTTATAGTGATTTAGTATTTCTTTGTAGGTATATTTGTCTACTTAAAGGCGAAAGCCATTGATCTTTGATGGCCATTTTTCATTTATATAACCACCTAATGAGGAATTTGAATGGTTGCTTCAAAAGGGCTTTTACTGTGTATTTGATAAATATTTATGGATTCAACAAAGTACATAAATGCTCTGGTTAGGACACATACACCAACTGAACCACACCCAGCCTTCAAATTATGTTAATGATAAGTTGGCATTAGAGCAGAAATTTAAGTAGAATGACAACAAAAATTATAGGTGTGGCTTTTTATGGATAACAGCAGATTTGGGGGTAAAGGGAAATGAAACATCAGAAAAGATTGATTGGAAAGTAAAAAAGCCTGTGAAAGGACAGTAGAAGAGATGTGACAATATCAAAACTTAAATTTGGACCTACAGTACTAAAGTATTCTATTTAAAATAATAAAACACAAACAGGTAGATGCGACTATTGTCAACAATACAAAAAATGAGTCTATGTAAAAACCTCAGTAAGATACAAGTAAACTATAATTTAACCGATTTCTCTTTTTTCTTAAGGGAAAACTCCGGAAGTGACTGTTCTAAGTTTTTGTTTCAGTCTTTTAAAATTAATTTTATATTTATTTATTTATCAAATTAATGAATATCCTACTTTAACCTGGATCCACACTCCTCACCAGCTGGGGGCGGTAATGCGCCACGTCATTGTCTGCAAACCGTCAACAAACATAAAGAGGAAGAAAGTCAAAAATGCCGCCAGTTCTGCTCACCTGTCGGGAAAAGCGCGGTGTGTCACAAGTTTACTCGTCTCTTCGCTGAAGTTTGCCAGCAGCAATTATATCATCCTACACAGATTTGTTCGCAAACGTGGCCATCAAACCTGTGAATAATGACCGAGGAGCAGCTGAAGAGGCGACTCAGGTAAACATGGACACACGGTTTAACAAGAGGAGGTTCAACAGGCTCTGCTTCTATTCAAATGCTGTTTGCTTTCTTGAAACAGGATAAATGCTTTAAATTACCACCACTTTTTACTTGAGTATTTCCATTTCATGTTACTCTACTTTGTTACTTTGTATTGTAGTTTTACTCCACTGTATTTTGGTAGTTTTTTTTACACCTATTTTTAAAGGCATTGACTAAACAGTTACTAATGATAAGATTTGTTTGATTGAATTATTGTAGGATACTATAATGACAAAATAGATATAGTGCGAATAAGTAAAATTAGCTCTGCCTTTATGGGTTGTAACAATAAAGTCAAAATAATTCATCAGTTATTTAAATCCTGTAATATATTACTATCAATGACTCATTTAGTAAAATGACTATAACTTAACAATTCTGTAATAATAATTTGACTTTATGTGATTTTAAGTATATTTCCTCTAACACTTTTAACTAAAGTGCATAACTTTTACTTAGAGTATTTCTACACTTTTATAATTTCATTAAGTAAATAACTTGGGTGTTGTCACCTCTCTCACTGCATATTATATGCACAGTATATAGCCCATAGTGACATATTGTGTGCACAGTTCAACAGCAACATACTGTTAAGATATCAGTAATCTCATATTTTAGTCATATCTTATCTTATACTATCTATTATACAACTAATGGGCATATTTGAAGCATCCTTTATTGGAATACTATACCAGACAGTTTGGCTAATATGAAGTACAACCCCAATTCCAAACAAGTTGAGACGATGTGTAAAACATAAATTAAAAACAGAATGCAATGATTTGCAAATCTCATCGGCCCATATTTTATTTACAATAGAACCTAAACAACATATGAGATGTTGAAAAAAGATCTTTTGCGATTTCATCGAAAATATTACCTCACTTGATTTGATTTGCAGCAATACATCTCAAAAAAGTTTGAAGAAGGGCCACAAAAGTCTGGAAAAGTAATTTATGCAAATCCAAAACAAATGGAGGATTATTTGACAACTAATTATTTTAATTGGCAAAAGGTCAGAAACATGACTGGGTATAAAGGAGCATTTCAGAGAGGTAGCGTCTATTGAATGTAAAGATGGGCAGAGATTCAAAGACTTTGAAGATCCCACCTTCTACAGTATATAATATCATCAAAAGATTCAGGTTTCAAGATTCAGATTCAAAAGATCAGGAGGAATCTCTGTGCACAAGGGACAAAGCAGAAGGTCAAAACTGGATGGATATGATCTTTATTCCCTCTGCATTAAAAACAGGCCTGACTCTCTACTGGACATCACTGCATGGGCTCAGGAAACTTCCAGAAATCACTGACTGTGAACATGGTTTGCTGTGCAATGCACAAACATAAGTTAAAGCTGTATCATGCCAAGAGGAAGACCTATGTGAACACGATCCAGAAACACGGTCATCTTCTCTCTTCAAAGCTCATTAATGATGGTCTGAGGCAAAATGGAAAACAGGGAACCATAGATGCCGTGTTCTGCACACTAAAGAGCGAAGAGACCATCCAGCTTGTTATCAACGGACAGTTCAAAAGCCTGCATCTCTGATGGTATGGGGGTGCATTAGTGCCTATGGTGTGGGCAGCTTACACATCTGGAAAGGAACCATCAATGCTGAAAAGTACATCGAGGTTTTAGAGCAACATATGCTCCCATCCAGACAATGTCTCTTTCATGGAAGGGCCTTTATATTTCAGCAAGAGAGTGTTAGGCCACATACTACCTCCTGGCAGGAGAAGAGTTCAGGTGAGGAACTGACCTACCTGCAGTCAAAACGTTTCAGCAACAGAAAACATTTAGTGCATTATAAAACAATAACCCAGCAACAAAGGCCCAGGACTGTTGAACAGCTAGAATCTTGCATAAGACAAGAATGGGACAACATTTCTCTCCTAAAACTCCAGCAACTGGTCTCCTCACTTCCCAGACATTTACAGACAGTAGTTAAAAGAAGAGGGGATGCTGCATCACCCAGCTCCAACTTTTTCGAGATGTGTTGCTGCCATTACATTCAAAGTGAGCTAATATTTCCCATTAAATGTTAAAATGTCTGTTGTTTATGTTCTATTGTGAATAAAATATGGGTCGATGAGATTTGAAAATTATTGCATTCTGTTTTTATTTACATTTTACACAGTGTTAACACATTGTTAACGCAAGAAATATCTGAAGTTCAGATTTGCTAATCTAGAAATGTAATAAGTGAGGTTAATAAGAGGTTAGCGTAGGGTGAAGCAGCAGTTCAGGTGATGTGTTGTGCTGAGCACAGCGGGCAGTTGTTTTCTGACTGTCTCTGCTAAACACCAACAACGGTGGAAAACGATTTTTATTAATCATTCCAACTGTTTCTCTGTCACAATAACATTACATAAATTACATAACACACATAATAATAATAATTAGGGAACTGTATTACTTTTTCCTCTTTATTTTATATTTCCTCTATGTTGGGCTGTAAACTTACTTTCTTTTTCGGTTCCTGAAATTGTCACAGATTGGCTCACATCATTTTTGCCCAAACAGTTTATGGATATCTAGAACTGAATACCAGATGGTGCGAATAATAAAGTCCTATAACTCTTTTTCTTATTGTGATATACTTTGACTGTCTCTCCTAAAGTGATTTTAGACAAAGAAATAAAGTACTTTTACATTTGTTAACTGTAGACAAACTAACTGTTTTCAGTCATTGTCCTTTTTGTTTATGAAATAATTACATGAAACGTGCACCCATCGCAGTAATGATGCTGAAATGATAGATCGCGCAGCCCTAACGCACGCTAAGCTTTTTCAAAGTAACCAAGGAAATATTTTTGCTTAAAGTTTTTGCGAACTACTTGGCTTTGTTAATTGTTGCCTGTGGTAAAGAGCAAACATTAATTTAGTGAGAGAGAACAATCAGAGAGACAGACCCTGTTATTACTGATTATGACTATCAGCATGGTGCTCCTGTCTCCTGACCTTGAAAGGAGCCTTGCCCGTCCCTGATGTACGGGTGAGAGAAACAGTCAGGTGATATTTATTCGGATAACATAGCTGCTGATGGTACTGCACTAACATCTTTTTCTGAAGCTGCATTACTCTGCTTAGACATTAACTTTATCAATTTATCAAAATACACTTTTGCAGGAACTTCACAAAAACACATGATGTTTGATGATTGCTGATGATTACAGGGCAAAAAACTTAAGCTCCCCAAAACCAGTATGACCCAAACAGGACTTTTAGTAAAGCAGTCTGTGAATTAATATGATCAATGGCTTTTGGCTTGTCCCCCCTTGTCCCAGGGGTCGGCACAGTGGGACGTGTTTTACGTGTTCATTTGGCTTTTTCTTTTTTTGCCAGATGGCAGTTTTTTGTTTTGTTTGTTTTCTTTTGTTTTGTTTTTTTATGCAGGCTTGGGGCCAGCACCAAGGTCGCCCTTGGTGGGTGGGCGGGGCCAGACCTGATGGGGTGGGATTTGAACCTGCGGCCTTCTGCATCCCAAACTAATGCTCCAATACCAATCATCCACTATGCCGCCATACATGTTGTCCACAGCATCTGTATAAAATGACCTGCTCAAGTCATTGCATGTCTGCAGCATGTTAAGGATTCATGGCAGATGTTGTGATAATGTGCCAGAGTGCACATTATCCCCATTATTCCCTCCACACCGTTTTCTTTTCCCCCAGCATCCCCTCGCTGAACATTTTCTTATTGAAAGACTAATTGCTTGACTATACTTGATAAGGAAAAGGCGCGACAAGGAGAACAACTGCAACAGGTTTCTGCTGGGCTCAATCTGCTTCAGTCATTTTAGAGTGTATCAGTATGTTAACTTAACTACAATTTTTATGTACAATTGACTGTATTCATGTCAGAGGACTGCAGATGTTAAGGCCAGTTCAGGCAGAAAATGTTTGTACATAAGGAAAACAAATTAGTAAAAAGGATAGAAAAATAATATCTAAATGAAGGAAGTTGTACCAATGTCTTGCAATCGACTGGTCCCTTCTCCAAACAGTGTGAAGGAATTGTGGACGAGGCGACGGTGAAACTTCCAGAGAGGAGAGTAATCAGAAAACGCAATGTCTTTACCTCCTCTGGTCAATAGGTTGGTGGTCACCTGCAGAATCATGAAATGGAGAGAGGTTAAAAGTGGTGTAGTAGAAAAAACGGGAGCAATGTTAATTTCAAAACTCTTACATTTCCTCATTGACAAATGTTTTTATCATTGAAGCAGTGCTATGAGACGAAATGTTTTTGTTTCATGAGATGCAAGTGCAAGAAAGGACAGACAGGCAAGAAGGAAGCTCTCAGGTAGAGTTCTGTTTTCAGCAGTTTTTTGAAGATTTGGAGTGAGGTAGTTGAGCATACTGAGTTTGGGAGCTCATTCCTCCATCGTGGGATCACTGGGCTGACGAGTTTTGCTTGGTGTTTTTTATGTATTACAGTGACTTGGTGGTATTGTAGACCTGGATGAGGGAGTTCAGGAAGGAAGGTGCTGATGAGTTGATCACTCTGTAGGTGAAAGAGCTTTGAGCCTGAAGTTCTGGCTGATTAAAAATGAGACCCACTAATGCGGATCATCGAAAGGGTTTGATTGTTCTGCTGGTAGCTCTGACAATAGGACATTGCATTAATTAAGACGAGATATTCCCAGAGCCCACAAACAATGAGGTGGGCTGATCTTTCTAAAGTTATACGGGGCAAATCTGCTGCCCTAGAGACACAGGAGATGTGGTTGGTAAAGCTCAGTTGATCGTCGACCCCTAGATTTCTGACAGACTTACTAGGGACAATCACTGAAGACTCAATGTTGATGCTGCTGGGAAGACTAGAAATTCTGTGTTGTAGAGATTGAGCTCAGATGTATCTTTCTCATTCAAGCAGACATGTCAGACATGGACAGAGATGCATCTTGAAACAGTGGAGACATCCAATGGAAGGACAGGAGGAGCTGTATGTCATCAGCATAGCAATGGTAGGAGAAACCATGTGAATTATGCATACAACCAATACTTCCAATAGATTAATGTTTTTTTACTAAACAAACTCTATCTTGTTGCCCCGGAATCATACAAATGTCAGAAAGCTGATTATTAAACAGTTTGAATAATTTATTTGTACATCAGCACCAGTTCAGTTGAGATTTTTATTTTTCAATTAGAAGAAATTAAAGCAGCAGGAAAAAAGGTGCAACCTAAACACAATAACATCTCAGTCCTGATAAAATGCATTTAATTCAGATTAAAAGCTTAATTGTATATAATAATAAGCCAAGAAAATGGCAGCACAAAGCATTAAGATGGAAAAATTTAAGTTGAGTTTAACTTAAATTTTTGTAGGAGTAATAGGCAGTTTATAGCAGATTAGAATTAAAAAAATATAATTCACCCACTATTGTTTAAATAATTTTAATCTTATAAAACACTGCGACAATCCGTAATTATTCCTTTTCTGAGTATTTGTAAGTCTCACCATGCTTGGCCGTCCAGCAAAGTCTCTTCCTCTCTGCAGTAGGACCTCTTTGGCGTGTTGATTGTTGTTCACCACCACAGTGTAGTGGGGACCAAGGTAGAGCGCAAACAGAGACCCGTATCTAAAACAGTACACTGTGTAAAAGCTTGTATATGAAATGTTTTGATTTCTGTGAAATACTAGAGCCAAAGTATTTATCTTGCCCAGATTTGTAAAAATTGCATCCTGCATGCAGCTTTTCTGATTGGCGACCTTCCAGATATGAAGCAGCCTCATAAACATGAACAAGGGCTCCCTAACGGAGGCCTTGAAGTTCTTCTAAACATTAACTGGATTTTAAACACTCATCACTTACTAAATATTTAAATGCTCTTTCAAACAAACAAGTTCTTGTGCGTATCCTTCACCAAACAGACAATATATACTAGTTATTTCACATTTAAACAAGGTCATTCATAAATTAAGTTTCTCAAACAGTAAAACATGTAAAAGCACTTTATTCATTAATGATAATTATTCCTCACAAACATTAATAACTTCTTTAAATACGAACAAATACTTCCAAACTTTAGTTAATATTCAAACATTAACAAATGTTCTTTACAGTAATTCTAACCTCAAAACGGTCTTTAGGAACCCCAGAAACCTAAATCTACTTTTCTAAGGAGAAAACTCAGTGTTCTCACCTGTGGGCCAGCTGACAAAAGAGGAGGTGAGGAGGGAGGCCTCCTCCCAGCCAGGGGAGACTGCCCAGGATGGGGATCCTCGGCAGGCAGGGGATGGAGCTCCCAGCTCTGGAAGGGGGCGATGAAGGTTTAGTTTGAGGAAGCGACAGATGTGTGATTAGAAACCAGGCAACTGCCGCAATAATCAAGAGGATGAGGAGGAGTGAAGGAGAGAAACAGGGAGGGAGGAGAGACGAGAGCAGATGGGTAAACATGGCTGTGATGAGGAGGAAGAAAAAATGAAGACAGACGCTGAGGAGTCCTGGTTTTAATCTCTCACACACGCAGAAACCTTGGAGAGGTCAGAGGTTGTTTGTGTTATCAGTAGTGTGTGTGGGGGGGGGGGGTGTGTGTGTCTGTGGGTGGGTGGCCTCACCCTGACCATGTGTGCATATTTATCTTGGTCAGCCGACCTTCATGTTATCAGATTGCTCATCGACCAATAGAAGTAATAGAAGTCTAATAAAAGTAGACACCATGTCAGTATCTTATCAGCTTTGTTACCATCAGCTTGATGGTAAAATGTTTAAAATCAGTAAATCAGCAAAATTACGTCCCATGAAAGTTACATAGCAATGTGTTCCACACACACCTCCAAATCTAAAATGTGCAGGCCTTTTTTCCTTTACAAGATTGTGGTGATTGAGTGCTGTTCTGAGATTCATGTAGTTAAGAAGGTAAACAGTTTTTAAATCCCACACATTTTTCTTTACTAATGTACCTTGAAGCCTACATATCCCACAATCCAGCCCAACAGCCAAGAGATGTGTTAGTGGTTTCTGAAGCCTGGAGTCTGCTGCCAGAGCCCTATTCAGTTTACAGCTCATGTCTTCAGTCCTGAGGTCATGGTGAAAAGTGGGATGTAGGGTGATTTAACATAAAGTAATATAAACACCAAAGGTACACGGTAGCTTATTGGTTCCCACTGTGCTCTGTGCTGCTTATCATTCTCATTCACAATCACAGACACAGGGATTCAGTGTCTTCCTCAAGGACACTTTGACATGTGACAGTAAAATCGCTTTTTTAAAGTTGGGTGCAAATGTTTGCATGCAAAGTAGTAAAACTATGATTTATGTTTCTAGCAACATGCTATTTAAAGCATGTTCAACTACAACCATTCCTTCATCAGAAATTAAAGTTATTTTAAGTAATTCATCCAAAGCAATGCAGACATTTCATAATTTTACTCTAACTTTTATAAACTTGATTGGGTTTTTTTTTTGTTACTTCTCGTGATGAAGGAACATTTGCACTTTCAGAATAAGGCCATGCAAAGTTTTGCATTCAGCTCTAACTACCATGGGCATTTTTTCTTTCCCTTTTACTCCACTGGCATTTTAGAGTGAAATACTGAACTTTTTGCTCCAGGACATTAATGTAACAGCTTTACTTAATTTGCGAATCTAGATTCTAACTACAAAACACATGATACTGGACAAAAACCTGAATAAACATCCTAAGGCAGCAACAGCAGGGAAAGAGTTAATACTGTCCTACACATTTAACTGTGGAAATGTGAAGAAGAATAAAAATCTGAAATATCTCTTAGTAAACCAGAAATCCACACATATTTCACTGATTGCATTTTGATGCTTGAATGCCAAAAATCTGTTTGTAGAACTTGTTTATTGCATGAGGCCCATTGCCATAAGGGTGCAATGCTAAATCTGTGCCTTAGCCGTTTAACTACGGACTTACTGACCATCTGACTAACTACACAACTTATCTGACAGATGTATAAAGTGTGAGTCAGTGGCTGCAGATGAAAGAAACCAAAGACCAGACAGTTTCTGACGCCACAAGGCTCTGAACATCTAGCTGTGTGTGTGTGTGTGTGTGTGTGTGAGTGTGTGTGTGTGTGTGTGTGTGTGTGTGTGTGTGTGTGTGTGTGTGTTCTGTAACAGGTGGAGGGACCAGAAGGTGGCACAGCGCCATGGCAACAGTCTCTTACCTCGCCCCCACACTCACATACTTCAACCATGCCCTCTTGTTGATTTTAGCCTTTTTTTTCCCGTGTTCATGTGAGAGTTTTTTTTCTTTTCTTTTTTTTTTCCTGCCTCATCCCTCGTTACAGGGAACCGATGGTTTGGATCAAAGCCACAACTCCTCACTGTTCACACGTTGCTGTGATTGGTCTGAGATGGAAAGGAGTCCAGCGCTATTTCTGCCAATCTGGTCGCAAACACAAACGTAAGCACTACCCAAACATGGCAGCTGAGGATGAATGTGGGATCAGCATAGAGAGTGAGCCCCTCTACATTGGGCCCCCCCCCCTTTTTTTTTATTTTCTTTACTTTTGCATATCCCTTCAGCCATATCTTTGGTAATTTGGCATCTGTTGCTGCTTTTTTAGCATTGTTTTGCATCTTGTTGTCATTTTATGTATCTTTCTAATTGTATTGTGCAATTTTGTGGCTGCTTTGCATCTCTTTGTCCCATATTTCTTTACCTATTTTTAATCCTTTTGTGTCCTGTTGTAGTCAGTTTGTCTTGATTTTATATATTAATTTTGTGTGTCTTTTGTAGTTGTTTTGTATGTCTTTCCATCACTTTGTCTCATTGTGAGTTTGTTTCACTTTGTGGCTGTTTTGCATCTCTTTGTAGCGATTTTTGAATTTCAATCATTTTGTGTCTTATTTTTCTTCACTTCGTAGTTTTGTGTCTCTTTGTGTCTGTAGTGATTCCGTGTTTTGCTGTTGTCACTTTGTAGCTCTTTGTAATTGTATTTCATCTTTTTACAGCTATTTTATATCACATTTTTGTCCATCTCTTTGTAGTTGTTTGTACGTGTGCATCTCTTTGTGCTCTACTTTAGTCTCTTTGTTGTCGTTTTGCATCTTGTCTTTCATGGTCATATTATTTTGCATCTCCTCCTTATAAACAGTCCCTTGATCTGTACTCTAACAGCAGTAGCAAGTGTATACTGTAGTTCTAACTTCACATATTTGTAGCCAGTAATCTTGCATGACAGTCTAGAGAATTTCGTTTGGATGAAAAAGCCACTTGTTTCACATAAAAACAAATTGTAAACACCAGCATCCCCACACTAGAGGGCACTGCAGAAAGCAGTTATACACCTTCATTTCTGTTGGGACTAAATGTTCCGTAATGTTACACTCATGTGCAGTTTTGTAATTACCGCTGACACAACAGACCCTTAGTCACATTTGTGTAATAAGTATTAAAAGTAAACGAAGGTAAACCCCGCCGCTTCTATTCCTGACATACTTTTACATAACGCCTGCGCTGGATGTCTTCCCATCACCATGGCGACATCACATTGGGTGAATGTGCAGGAATGTCATATGTGGGGCAGTGATATGTGATAATCTCTCTACCTCCCTCTCTCCTGCTGCCTCCCTCCCTCCCTCTCTCTCTCTGTCTCTCGCCCACTCTGCAGCACTGCAGAGCTGTCTGTGGTGCTGAAAACAGTTCTCAGTGCGACACAGGCTGAAAATGGAGTGTCATTTCTTACAGAAAAGCCCTCCTTCTTTGAAGAAAATGTCTCCTGCATATAACATTTCTGTAATACTTCCCATGGGCCATTTCTGCATTCGAGTTTATTTATGTGGAGCAACCAAAGAGACATTTTCTGCACATTATATGAACAGATATGGTTTAATCAGTGATCAGCTGTTGATTGATTTTTGTTTGTGACAGCTTGGTACGTCTTTTTACATTTATTATACTCTTTTATTCTGTTTTTATGGTGAGTTTATAACATCTGTCCTCCACTGACTCCAGATAAAAAAAAAAGGCCTGTGTGTTAAATGAATTTTAAAAAGTGACTTTCTCCTGACTTTCTACTTTTAAAGGCCAATATATGTTGTTAAATTAAAAGAAAAGCCAAATAGATTGACATCCTCCCCAAAACCAAAATAAGCAAAAGTAATAAATAAACTTACCATATTAAGAAATTCTAGTTGTAAAATAAATTGTGCACAAAGATAAATGGACCTATGGAGTTTAAGCCTGAAACTTTACATTGATAGAACACAATAACCAATGATTACACTGTACATTAGTCCAAGTCCAACTAATAGTTATAAAAACTGTACATTAAAAGGCCAGATTGTCTTTAATATGTATTTTAAAGTAAAATAGTTACAAGGTGCTGCATCATTTTATGTGAACATATATCAGACAAATGTCTGGGGACTTTTTGCAGAATGTTATCATACAGATTTTATTATTTTGGCCTGATTTTATCCTGGCAGACAGAGGCTGCACCAATCACACGCATTGCATGTGCCTGCGAGGCCAAACTCGGGGCCCAATTGATCTGTGCACAACCTGTAGAAATGCGTCAAAAACAACAGCTCTAGTGGATCTCCATCTTTTGCTGCATCCATCATCCCTCCATCCAGCCCTCCTCATCCTTCTGTCACACTCCCTGCCTCCCTCCTGCTTGTGTAACCTCTCTCGGTATCGCTCCCTCTGTTGCCGCAGTGAAGGAAACCCCTCTCTCCTCTGGTGTCTACGTCGCTCTCCCGCCTCTCCTATTTTGGTATGGGGATACCCGCCGTCACCACCGGATGCAGCCCATATTTGGGCAGGTGCGAAGCGCTCGGCGGGGGGAATCCCTTGCGCCGGTGCCAACCAATAAGACTTGGACGGGAGTTACCTTGGAGATGGAGAGTATAAAAGGAGCATCGAGCGGAGGGAGCCCAGCATCTTCAGCATCACCGAGCGGACTAACGGAACACACAGAGCCCCGGTAGCGGATTAATAACTGGGCTTTTTAACCGCAACAGGGAATCCCCGACACGGACAATTTAGCGCCAGTTTATCCACCATACAGTTTGCTAAAGCTCATCTGCTGTTTCTGCATTCTTGCACGCGCCTACCCAACAGTTCACGCAAACATGCTTCTGGAGCGCGAGGATAGCTTCATGTCGGAGTTTGAGGACGCGTGCAGCGCCTGGGTGGACAGTGTGGGCTCGAGCCCAAGTGACGGAGCGGACTCAGATGTGGGGTCACCTTTCTGTCAAGGTGTGTGCTCATCAATAACAGATCGATATGAGTTTTATGAACTGTTGTCCTAATTGCTGAATTGATTGATCGGTTTAGTTGTTCACTTGTTGCCTCGCGCACAGAAAGGTGTGATCGAGTCTCATTGAACCTGTCGATCAATCATGATGCAACTGCTCGCATGGCTGCAGATGCTCTGGCATCTTCACATCATATTGATTTTTCTGTGTAGGCTGTTGCTCACTGAGGAGATATTATGCAATAACACCCCCTCCTCCCTCTCCCTCTCCCTCTCCCTCCCTCTCTCCTTCTACAGTTTTCTCTCCGGGAACTGACGCCTCTGACTCAGATTTCTTCTCCGACTTCAGCGACTGCTCCTCGGACACCCTCTCTCCGTCCCTCGGCTACACCGGCAGCTTCTTCGCCGAGCCCGAGTCGTCACCTGCAGCAGCAGGTCTGAGCAGCACCGCGGACGCGATACTGAACATGATCACGGAGATCGTTGGGATCTGTACTGAGATGGAGCAGCAGAGCGACGCCAGCTCTGCCTGCGAGTCAACGCCCTCCACAGCCGCAGCATTCCCCTCGCCCCCGCTCGTCACTCCATCTCCGAGCCTGGCTCCCAGCTCTGACATGAGCTCCCCCCCCACCTCCACCTCGCATCCAGTGGTGGTGAAGAGCGAGTTTGTGACCTCCAGCTGCAGCAGCGGGTGTGGACAATCTTCTATGAACGCAATGGATGCTGTGTTCCCGGCAGGCGTCGAATCTCTCCTCCCGCTGTCGGCTCTGGAGCAACAGGTGGATGTGGCTGATTTCATTGACACTCTGCTGAGCTCCGAGGCGGCCCAGGGCGAGCCGAAGCTCGGCTGCGAGGTGAAGCAGGAGCCAATGGGGTTGGAGGACTGGCTGAAGAGCTTAGCGGCTGCTCCGGTTACCGGAGGAGATTCCAGCAGCTACGTCATCAGCAGACCGTTTGTCAAGACGGAGCTCGTGCAGAGCGGGAGCGACCTCCACTTCTCCCCCGCCCCCCTTCCCTCCACTCTGGACGCCCAGCTTCTCTCCTCCCTCCTGCAGGGTGCGTTCCCGATAGTCAACATCAGCAACGTGCACGCGGCAGGAGCCCCCAAACTGTCACGCGGGGGCAGAAGAGCTCCCGCCAAGAGTGGCTTGAAAGTGAAGCCGTTCCCGTGCTCTGTGCAGGGTTGCGAGCGCCGCTTCTCGCGCTCGGATGAACTGAACAGGCACGTGCGTATTCACACAGGACAGAAGCCTTTCCAGTGCACCATTTGCTCGCGCAGCTTCAGCCGCAGCGACCACCTGACAACGCACACGCGCACGCACACCGGAGAAAAGCCCTTCTCGTGCGACGTGTGTGGGAAGAGGTTCGCACGCAGCGACGAGAGAAAGCGGCACGGGCGCGTGCACGTTAAGCAGCAGCTGCGCGCGCAGATGATGGCCACCTACTCCCTGGCCTTGAATGCACCTGGAGTCTAAGCAGTAACGCTGGGTGCCCAAAACATGGCCGGTGAGGCTGCTGAAGCTTCAGGATTTGAACCGTCAACCGGAATGACGTCAGGGACGCTTCAGTGTGACGTCACAGTGGAAGCGGTTTTAAGAGAAGCCCCGAAGATGACATAAAAAGTGTTAATGAGGACTTTAGTCCGGGCTTTGGATCCGCTATGAATGTGGGCATCACAACCCACTACAGGAGGGTTGTGATTGTGCAGCTGATGAAGAATCAGACTTTTTATCGTGTTCAGGTCTGATCCTGGACCAGCTGGTTTACCTCCTCCTAATCATGGTGCTCGGGACTCTGGAAAGGCTGTTTTTATTTTAAGAAATGGGGGGAAAAAAAGCTTATTGCTGTCGTAACCCTGAATGTGTACATTGTGCTTTCAGTCTGAGCTGGAGTGATGGACAGGGGCTGGACTTTAAAGGAGCAGACGGTCTAAGTGAAGAAACATTTCACTGTAAAATAGTTATTTTCTACTTCCCTGCATGAGGATGTGACCAGTGAAGAAACTGAGTGTTGGTGTCAGGATGTTGTGCTTCTGTTCCTGTTTTGACCCAGATATTTTTATGTCAAACCGCTTTATATTTGACATTACCAAGGAGGTCTATGTTTGTAACATATCTATTTTTCTAGATGGTTTGTCTACCTCTTTATGTCACACTGTTTTACAGTCAGAGTGTATATATTTCTAGAAAAGAAGCCAGATTTCTATGGTGGATAAATGTGCAATGATGTCACTTTTCTATGAAATGATTGTAACTCCTCTGTGGACACTGAATGGACCTTACTCCATCATTTTCATTCTGCTGATCCAGTGTTGGTACATTTGCACTGATGTATCCTGGTGTCTGCAGTGTAAAGATAAAACAGAAACAGCTCAGTGCAAGCTGAGCTCTGAGTAGCACACATGGCTGTGCAGGTTGTACTGTTCCCTCGTTCTGCATGGAGGCTGCTGCTGCTGTCGCTGTCAATAAACAAACAAACAGCAACAAAGAGTCTGGTTTACTGCGTCTTCTCTCTCTTCTTTTTTATGATCATCGACTGTCATAATGCAAATGTCATCACAGGCACCAAACGGCAACAAAGAGTTCAGCCTTTTCATCATTCCTCCATCATTGTAGCGGCCATGTTATCTTTGCCATGGTGTTCACTGTCCCTGTTTTTGTCATCATCGCTGCTGTTATTATAGTTATCATCTTCATCACCGTTGACATCATCATCACTGTCATCATTGTCGCTATAGTTAACGTTGTCTTTTGTCATTGTCATTATTACTGTCACCATCATCATTCTCGCAGTCTTCATCGCCAGCCTCCCTCCTTGTTAATCTTGTGATTTTTTTTTTTGATTTTTTTATTTTTTGGGATTTTACATAATTGACCTATAAACATCTTCATCTCCTCGCCATCTTTTAAGCATTAGTGAGCAGCATCATGTAGATCATAATAATTAGGCTCAACATCAGAATCACTGTTTCGCCCTGAAGATTACTTTCATCACGTTTGTACAAATGCTCATTCTCGTGTTCATCATCATCATTATCACGAGAAATATAAACGGTTTTTATCTTTTTCCATTGTGATTGCTCATTGTTCTCCTTTCTCAGCCTAATTTCTATCATCACTCTGTATTTTTACCATCTTCATCGCAAAAGATTTTTCTGTACTTCCTGTTCCATTCAGCAACAGGCTGCCGTTGCCAGGCAACACACACACTCCCCATTAATTTTCTCAGAATAACAGTTTGTCCAGTTTTATGAAGTGTGAAAGTTGTGTTGCCACAGTAACGATGAATTTCATCCTGTTTTATTTTACCAGTTAAAAACCTACTCGCGACTCATCTTAACATGAGAGTACAACCATCCGATGTTAATGTATTCGTTTTATTAATACAAACAAATCCATTTGGGGTCGGTTTGCGTCTTTGAAGTTATTCAGTCTGTTCAAATCGGACTTCTCTATCTAGTCATTTTGTGCTGCTTGAGGGTCATTTAGAGTCTCTTTGTAGCACATGTAGTTATTTGGTGTCCATTTGGTGTTATTGCACTTCTTTGTCCATATTTTGAATCTTTGCGATTGTTATAAACCAATAGGGAGTTTTTGTGGTCATTTAGAGTCTCTGTGTCCTCACGTTTCATCTCTTTATGGTCACTGTGCCTCTTTTTGGTTATTTCGAGTCTTCTTTTTCTTTATGTCCCTTAGTAGAAAAGAAGGCTTAACAGTCTCTAATATATCTTTCAGCTCATTAGTTCCTACTGAAGACACAAATGCGCTCTCCAGTGGTCTCCAGTCAGCACTGCATCTGACCACTGTCGAGCAAATCACTACACAGAACCACGTAAGTTTTCTCTTTGTGGTCACAATTTCTGTATTGTTTAAAACAGTTTTCTGTATTGTTTAAAATGCAGTTGTCCTATTACATTTTTCCTCATTAGGTGGTTGATAAAAGAGCAAATTATCAGGTTAGCACTGATACTGTAGCCTAACAATGTAACCGCTTACAACATTTGTATTTGCAGATCTTCAAAAGCCTTTAGCCATTAGCTTTTCTTCAAACGTTATTGTGTCATTAGTGTTGCAATAATGTAAAAATAGTTTGTTATGGGGAAACAGAAATTCAAAGTCCAGTCATCTGACCAGAAGTTAAAATCTGTGGGGAGAGAGAGAGACGGAAAATATCTCAGAACATTAAGCAAAAATTGTCGTAAAAGGAGGGGCTTCAGTAGGGGGCGCTTCAGCAAAAGATAACTAGCACTTACAATTTTTCGTTTTAATCACACACACTCTCGCGCAAACGCACACGCACACACAAATGGCTGCCATGCGAGGTGCTCACCTGACTCACCAGGAGCAATTTAGTGTTCAGTACCTTGCCCAAGAGCACTTCGACACACAGCCAGGAGGCACTGGGATTTGAACCACTGAACCTGTGCTGCTTAACCTTCCGCGGTTGTTGTTTTCTAAAATTTACATTAAATAAACGCGGTAATTATTCAGCCACTGTAATTATTCATTACTGTTCCGCGTCAGGACTGACACGTCACGCGACTCTTACGTCAGCAGTAGCTGCACGCGGTGGCTGCAAGCAGAGACACCCGCGAGGGGAGGGGCGCGCGCGCGGGGCGGCGGTTGGACCACGTACAGTCTGAAACGGGTCCCGCTGCTGCTCCACCTGCACGAGACCGTTACGGTACCGGACGGTATGGACTGAACGGTCCGCCGCCATGGCAACGGGGTTTGAAACGAGGTCGACGGAGTGACGCATCGTTTTACAGGTAAGAGCTTATTTACAGACAGGTTTACGGCACTGACCAGTTCACAAACTACATTGGCGGATTATCAAAAAAAAAAATGCTGAATATTTTCTCCATCTTAATGATAAAACCTCAGAAAATAGTCAAACATTCCAACGGTAGCCTGTAATTTCTCACAGCCCATAGTGACATCTTTACATTTGTTATGGAACAGTCCAGAACCCGAAAAAAAATCTGTTTAAAATTCTGGTAGACATGAATCAAATGACAATCACATTTTTTTACAATTTTCTTTTTTTTTTTGTTGTTGTTGTTGTTGTTCCTAAATCGTTATTCAGCCTAATAGAATTTATATATATATATATATATATATATATATATATATATATATATATATATGAAATTAGAGCATGTAAAACGCTGCTTTAGGTAAAACGATAGAAGTGAAAAGTCAAATACTGTCCTAGAGTTTATGATCACTTCAGTATGATTTATGTTACACTTTTACACTATCAGCTGGCAAGAGAAAGTTTTTTGGCAACTACTTTGACAGTTACCTTGTATATTTAAATGCACTAAACCCACTAACAGTTGACACATGGAATTTTGGTCATTCTTTTGTTTGTTACCGCTGCTTGGACCAGACAAAAAAGGTCATCTGGATGTATTTCTCATTACACAAACAAAACAGTCAACTGATGAAATAAGAAAATAATCAGCAGATACAGACATCCTGAAAAAACCCTTTTTATAAAACGAATCCACCTCAACCAACAAAGATCCAGGATGTAAAAATGCTCCAAAGCTGTAAACCCAGACTATCAGAACAACAGTGGAACAGTGCAGAGATATTTGTTTGTTTAAACAAGCTTTTTAATTAAACTTAATTGGGGTCAATAGGAAGAACCGAGGGTCGAGATGGGGGGATATAAAGCAGCGTGAGACAGGATCCACACCCCAGACATTTCTTTATTCCTGCTCATCCATCCATATTTAAAATTCCTCTACATGGAGTTGACCGGAGGACGCTGTCAGCGGGGTGGAAGATGCATGCTTCACTTAGCGATTAGCCTCACTGGAAAACACACATGTCCTACTAATGTCAACAGGACCTCCTCGCCTGTTGGATTGGACATTAGTAGAACACGTGTTAGTGATATTTCAAAATGCATCAACATGACCGGCCTCTCCTTAAACTGTGTGAATGGCTCAAATATACATTTTGCTGTTTTTATTCAGCAGATATCAGGGTCATTAAATCTTTATCTCCTTAAAATCAATTATGTAGCATTCACGCACACACACACACACTGACCCAGTTTTTACTAAGGTTTTTACTCTTAAAGACTGTGTTTGCAGAAACCATATCATTCTACTAACAGTTACTGTCTCTTCTGCAACGTGCTCCTGTTTTATGTTCCAGGTCTGCAGCTCCCCAGTGAATCATGTCTTTCTCCTCCTCTTCTACCTCGGAGTTGCCCTACTTTTGTCCTCGCTGTGGTGACGAGTTTCGCTTCTCATCTGTACCTGAGCTCCGGGCTCACCTAGTCGCCCGTCACACCTACGAGACCCTGCTGGTGCTGTCACAGGTGATTTATCAAGAGCTGCAAATTGTTATTTTCATCGCAGATTAATCTGTTGATTATTTTGTACAATGATTATTAGTTTGGTCAGAAAATGCACAAGTAAACGTAATCAGATAGGTTGCTTTTTTTTTTACAACAGTCTGAAACTTAAAGTTTATAGTGCTGTATGAAAACCAAAAGTATCAGATCCTCACATTTAAGACCCTGAAACCAGAGATTTTATTTAAATTCAACATTTAAAACACAGTAATTCGGTTATAAAAGCAATTGCAGATAATTTTCTGCTGCAAATTGTTTTTGAGTTTTTGTAGATCTAAATTCATGTTATACCAATAATTAAAATAAGGGTGATAAACTGCAAAAATATTCCTTAGATAAAACTTTTTAAAAAGTGCAGACAGCTTTTAGGTGTTTTTTAAACATCTTAGCAATATGACAGTTCACAGTAAGAACACAGTGAAAACGACAGTCACTTCAGCCATGTTTAACTATGTAGCTGCCCTGGACGTCTGCTGCAGCTACTAAACTCTAACTGACTTCCAACTCATTGTTTGTTTCATGGTTTTTCGACCTGTGCTTTTTTCCCCCATCTCCTCTCTTCACTCACTCTGAAACCTGAAACGTCTCTGCTTTAAACGACGTTATATGACAGAGCGTGGAGCAGCACTTTAAAGTGCAGCGTGGTCACAGGTCAGGAGCTATGGAGTCACTGTCAAACTAAGCAGCCACAGTGTGACACAGAAACTGTTTCACTGTGCAACTGGAATAAAAAAAAGGCCTGAATCATAAACTGGGAGCTAATGGCTGCTTCATCTAATACCACAATAAAGATCTAAATGAGTAATATAGTCTAATATAGATAATGAGTCTAATATAAAGAAATACAGCAAAGACCTATGTGGTCAAAAATGACAGAAGTAGATGTTTGAACACTAACTTTACAATGAACATTATTTCTTTCTGTTACTCGGGGGAAGGAGTAGGATATGTCTGGGCTAAAGCTAAGCTAGCTGCCTCCAGCTGCTTTTTACACAAAAAATTGTTGGAAACGTCTGACTGTTCAGAGACATCCTGTTGAGGTTTCAGTTATGCACAGCACATTCTTTGTCTTCACATCCAGGATAAGAATCCAGCGTATAAGTTGCAACGTAACTACTGTTACTGTATCGGTGTAAGCAGAATTTGAAATATTCATTATTTGTGAGGCAGTGTTCTCGTCGGCTGGGCTGAATGTGGAGTCTGTGCTCAGGAATAATGCAATGTTTTGATAATCGCTTCAAAAACAAGATTTTTAAGGTGGAAGGAAAATTGGGGCAGCATAGCAGCTCCCCCATCGGTGCGTGTGTGTGTGTGTGTGTGATTGTGAGTGTGAATGGGTGAATAAGAAGCAGTGTAAATGGCTTTGAGTGGAAATTTGAATCTAACTTTTCTTAATCTTTCAGACTCGGCTTCGAAGCTCCAGACCACGCGCTCTCCTCCCCGGCCCAGCTGGATCCCACAGACCGAGCTCTTCTCTGGGGCTAGAACTCCACAGTCTCCCGCTGCCTCTGGCCTGCCTGGATCTTGCCTCTTCATCTGCATCTGTCCACCTTCTCAGGGAAATGTTTGGACTTTCGGATCACGCTCTGCCATATTCTGCAGTACACACAGAGAAGCCCTTCACTGCTCTGGCCCTCCCTGGCTCTCTGGAGCTTTTCCCAGGGATGAAGATGGGTGTCCTGGACTTTGGGCTCCCAGTGGGGATTGGCCTGGAGGAGCGACTGGGGCTGGGGCTGGACCGTAAAATCAACCAGACGTTTGCAGAGGTGGAGGAGAGGGTGAACCGCCGCATGGGCCGACTGAAGGTGGAGCTGCAGAGGAGGGACGTGGAGCTGGAGCGTGCGAGACGGGAAGGGGAGCGTCTGAGGAGTGAGAAAACAGAGGTGGAGGAGAGGGCGGTCTACCTGACAAGACAGGTGTGGGCAGCTCAGATGCTGACATAGCCTTTAAATACTCAGTGATATTTCAGTAGCACTTTCTTTTTTCCTACTAGGTCTCTGCTGCCATGGAGATGATGGAGCGACTCAAGAAGGATCTGCAAGGAAAAGAGAGGGAGCTGAGTGAACGACAACAGTCAGTATCACCATGGATTCCCTCATATGTGTCTGTCTGTACCATAAAATCTGCCATATTTAATTTGTAGTGACAATAATTGAGCTCTAGAGACGGGGTTTGATACGACAACCACAGCAATAAGAAAGTCTACTTCATTACTATAAAACAAAGGAGTTGTCATCACCTTCCCTCAATGATCACATTTAACAGCTTATGTTTATCCATCATTGTTTTGTTTACAACAGCATCCCCCATTTATTGCATTATTGTTTATAAAATCAGTCTGCCTGTCTTTGAACTAAACAAAGAATGTGAATTAACATGATTTGTGGGCAGATTAATCAATTCACCTATTTGAAACCTGATCCAAATTGAAACCAACTATGGAAATCCAGCCTAGTGAAATATTAATTATTTCGAGCGCTATTTACTGATGATGTATTTATGTAATTACTAGTATAATGTCGTAGCTTATATCAAGCAGAATGTCTGAGGCACAGCTCATAATGTGCCAAACACAACGTGATGCACAGACAGAGGACACGTCATGTTTATTCTGCCTCACTGAACACACTCAGCTGGGATGGTGAATATAAGATGACAGCAAGGCAAAGCAGCCCTGAGGCTGTGTGAGCTTGTATTTGTAAGTCCACACTGCTGTTTGTGTGGCTTCATTTATCTGCATACATGTGCATATTATTGTTTTTAATGTTCTTTTATATATTCGTCGTTATATGCATCTAAAAGTCTGTCAAAGCATTTGATTTAGTATATAAACTGTAAAAAAAAAAAAAAAAAAGTTGCATTGCCATTTTTTCATTCACATTATTTATATATATATATATATATATATATATATAATTTTTTGTGTGAAAATATTAATTACTTCTTAAAATGTACACAATATATATATATATATATACTCTTGACCATTTTTGTTGCTTATGATGATGGAAAAACATTTGTACTAGCTAAACATGCATTATTATGTATATAGATGTCTGCCAACTGAAAATCGAGAACTTGAAATTGTGGTGAAATGTTTTATATTATACAGATAAGTGTTGATTTAATTCTGTAGGAGTTTTTTCTAAATGTGTCTTTGATCATAATACTTTTGTGTCCGTGCAGGGAGATGGTGGACATTGAGCGTTTTTTGAGGGAGACAGCAGACAAAGAGGCTGAAGCCAAATCCAGACTGCAGGTATCCTAATGCTAAACATTGTATAGTGTTGCCTCCTTTTACAAATTTTACTGATCCATAATAGTGAAACACGTTCTTCCAAAGCGCTGGCAGAAGTGCAGATATATTTGTCTCTAAAAGTTTTTGAGCATGACTCACCCACCCACTTTTATTAGGTTAGCTAACAGTTTATTATTGTGACATTCAGACAGCTAGCTTAGCTTTAGTCCACACGTATCATATACTGCCGTCTGAGTAACAGAAGATAATAATCTTTGTGGTGTAGTATTTAAACATCGTCTTCTGTTTTTTTGGTTTCTAAAATGCAACTGAGCCAGGACCCACCTACAGAAAGGACAGACATGCAATAAACCATAAACCAAACCAAAAATGGGAAACCATAGCACAACATTATAGACAATAAACATAAATGAAAATTAGGATGAGGGAGGATGTCGAGCAACTTCCAGCTGACACCAACACTCAGGACAAGAGATGTCAGTTTAAAATGTTCAAAAGTTCTGTTGTCAGGTTCACGTTAGAGTTGAATTTCACTTTAAAAACAGGTTACTTCATATTAGCTAGAGGCTTTGCTTCTAATTCAGTCAATGAACTAGTGTTTCTTTACCGAGTTACAGTCAACATAAATATAAATTTCTCAGATTTTTATAACAAACTACTCCCAAAGTGCTCATTAGTACTCATCAGTACTCACTTCTCCACTGATCCAGGTGGATAAATTTGTTCTGATTACAGTATTTACACACGCTTAAAATTAATGTCCTGGTTTATATTGCAGGTTTTTATCGAGACGTTGTTGGAACGAGCCGACCGGGCAGAGAGACAGTTGCTGCTGCTCAGCTCACACACACATCACAACCGCTACCCACACAATGGCCAATACACACACACAGACCTGTACACCGACCCGTACACACCTGTAGAGCAATATTCACCTTTACCCGGTCGAGGAGGACACAGCCTGGACGGCAGCACAGACGACATCCTCGCAAACAAGATGCAGGAAACCATTGGTAACCGGGTGAGAAAACTTCAATTTAAAACATGTACAGTTTCAGTTTATAGTATTTGAACAGAATTCTGCAGGGAAAAGAGGGGAAATTATATTTAAACAAGGAAAATACCTAAATAAATTTAAACTCAAATAAAAAATTTTTTTTAAAGACTGCAGCATGTTAGCACTGCTTCCTCACAGTTAGAAGGTCCCTGGTTTGAATCCCTGGCCGACCGTGGCCTCTTTATGGAGTTTGCATGTTCTCTCTGTGCTTGTGTGGGTTTCCTCTGGGTACTAGGTACAGTTTCTTTCCACAGTCCAAAAACATGCATCTTAGGTTAATTGGTGACTCTAAACTGCCCTTAGGTGTGAATGGTTGTCTGTCCGTATATGTCTCTGTGTTGGCCCTGACATAGACTGGAGACCCTGTCCACAGTGGACCCTGCCTCCCACCCAGTGACAGTTGACATAGGCTTGAGCCCCCCGAGACCCTAAACAGGATCATCTTTTTCTTTTCCTTTCAGCTGTCATGTGCCTCCATCTAACTCTGTCCTCTGCATCCTCTTCTCTCACACCAACTAACTTCATGTCCTCTCTCACTACATCCATAAATCTCCTCTTTGTTCTTCCTCTAGACCTCCTGCCTGGCAACTCCAACCTCAGCATCCTTCTACCGATATATTCACAGTCTCTGCACCTCAATCTGACCTCTCGGACTTTATTTCCAAAACGTGCAAAACCAGTCTGAAACTTTTTTCCTGCATTGTTTTCTCTTCAAGGGTCACAGATTCAAATTTGTTGACGTGTTTTATGTTTGAAAGGACCATTTTTTAAAAAAAAACAGAAGACTGTACAGGCTATACGTTTCTAGGCTTGATAGGTGTAAAAATATTAAATCTATCTAACAGCTTATAATATGATTTGGCAACTGCGACCATTCTGAAGCATTCTTTCAATTACCATTAACTGATTTGCTTAACAGGATTAACATTTAGTTGCATTTTTGAGCTCTGTGTCTTCCTTCCACTTTCCATCTCTTCCAGAGAAGCTACAGTGTTTCAGGCTCCTGCAAACTGGCGGAACAGCTGCACAGTCATCGTCACTACAGGTACCTGAAAAACACCCAGTTAACATCATACTGGAGAAAAGAGCATGAAATGTTCTTTATTTATTGTAAAGACATTGTACAACTTTTATTGTCAAATCTTGAAAAACCTTGAAGCAATGTGTAAGAAACACTTTGTTGTGAGTAATAATGACATATTGAGTTTACTGTAACATATTTTATGGTTTTAAACTTCAGACACAAATTATTTTTCTGTTTCTATCTTTCTCACCTCCTTTAAGTGGTCTTACTGGTCGTATGCGAACCTTGTCTCTGAGTTCAGGCGGGTGGGACTTTGAAAGGGGGTCGGTTCGCATCCACCCACACCACTACAATCCACCCTGGACTCGAGAACGAGAGGGAAGAGAAGGAGAGAGACTCTGGTATGTGAAACGGCATTTGGTCAGTCGCTCTGTTGGTGAATGTGGACAAAATGAAAGAACTGGAGGGAGAGAAAAAGATTTGCAATTTACAGTTTTTTTAAATCATTTATACAGTTGCTGTCTTTGTTTTTTCTGTGTTTCCAGGGTTGGAGAGGGAGGATGGGGGAGAAAATTGAGTAGGGGAAACCGTCGCCACCACAGCACTGAAGAAGAGGAGGATGACGAAGAGGAGGAAGAGGAGGTGACACTTTGGAACAGCGCTGAAATGAGGAGGCTTCTCTACAACAGGATGCACTCACCTTTTTCAGGTAAATTCTTCTTGATTAAAATTTTTTTCTCTTAGCGTTTCTCATGGCTTTTTAACAATAAAAGCCTCCTTATCTCCTTCCAGACACCGCCTCTTCACTCCTCTCCACCCCTTCTCATCGTCGTGGTGACAGGAAGCTGGGGGCGGACACCTTGAGGCTACGGGCGGGGCTTTTCTGCGTGTTTCCATATCTGGATGTGCACTCGCTGCTGCGTGCGGCGGAGGTTTGCTCTGATTGGAGATTTGTTGCTCGGCACCCAGCGGTTTGGACACGTCTTCGGCTGGAGAACGCCCGAGTGTCAGCTGAGGTAGAGGAGCCTTCACCTTCATCCTTACTGTTGTTAAAGTCATCATCGAACTGTTAAACATGTTGTCTTTCTCACAACTGTTGTTTCTGTCTTTATCAAAGCTTTTACTAGAATCATCTAACAACTATATAGTATAAGAAATATCTTTACATACAGTATAAATGAAGAAGTGTCTAACTTCAGACCTCATATTTTAGGACCCCTGTTTTGCACACTATTTGGAAGGTTAAGAGCCCACATGTGAGGTGAATCAATTCCTGTTTTGAACAATGTAAAAGCAAATACACGTCCATGGTTATTTTAACTTCTTATGAAAAGAGATTAGTTGTATCTTCCATAAAAATTTAAATCCAAGTAAGGGTGAGTTGCTGCTGGACTACTGGGCAGATCAGTTCAGATCATATTAGGCAAGGCCAAATATCCAAAACCTGAGTAGAACGCATGCAAGAGACATCACTTAAAACCAAGTCTTGGGTCTGTGTCCGCTCTGTGTGTTTTTTGCAAAGAAAATGAATGAATTTCCAGATGTTTAACTCTGCTTCCTTGGTGGTATGATATCACCTACACTGAAGGTTTGTGTATGTTTAAATGTTGCTTTAGGGCTTGGTGTTTAGAACATCCACAATATTTCATGTTTAACTATTTTCATTAATACCACAGATAATGTAAATAGAGCACAGGAAGTGACCGTCACTCTGACTTTAATCTAAATACAAAATAAATGTCAAAGTGACAAAGTTAATTTCTAACCAGTCAAATATTTTGTTATATGCTCCACAACAGTGGGTTCGGTTTTCATAGACTTATTAACATTTAAAGCAACAGGCACCAAAACCGCTCATTCTGAAGAGGGCTGCTACAGACAGGGTTAGAAGGGATCTGTGGTGCGTGATCCTTGGGGATTTATTTACACAAGTATGATACTCAAGTCATCTTCTGACTTTTTTTGACTGAAAAAAGGTAAAATATGAGAGCTTTGAGCTATTTTTGCTAAACAACATTAGTACTATAACTTACCATTTCTATTGAGAAAGTAATTATGTTGCATCTTGTTATCTAAATCTTCTCCTGCCTGCTAATATATTAGCCATTTTCATCATTTAGGATTTTAAAGATTTGTTTTGACAAATCCTGCGGCTCCTCCTAAATTGTAATGACATAAACCAGAGTTTGGGGGCTGTTCTGTGTTTGGTGATGAGCCTTTAGGGAAGCTGATAGCGCCTTTATGGTTTTAAGTTGATTTTAAAATGGCCAACAGGGACAGATTTTTCTAAATTAAATCATGTACAACCCTGCAAAAAATCCTCCTTTATGTTAAAATTGGTCTCTGGTTGAATTGCATTGTATTAAACTGACAGGTTCTATTCTATTAATGAGTCTAAGTTACTGAAACACCCAATAACAGTAATAAGATCATATTAGTAATAATACTTTTATTTTTTGTTCTTGTTCCAATGTGGTGGGTAGTTCCTGATCACTCTGTCACAGTGGTGCACTCAAACTCAGTCTGTGATTCTCCACAACCTCAAACCTCGAAACAGACGAGCAAACGAGACGCGAGAGGATTACCACAGGAGCACACGGTAACACACACACATGCTCAGACTTGTCTTTTGTTGGACAGTCCTCCAGCCAGTATGTCCTCACAGCGCATAAATGTGCTTGTAATGGTTTAAAACTACTCCTCACAGGACAGATGTCTCTTAGGACATACCTACAAGCCACAGATTCTTTAAAATGTGACAGTGTTTCAGTCCAACTCGGATCTTTGTCTTGTTTAGCTCCGTCATTGAGGCAGATGTGGTCATTGATACCACCTTAAGCACCAGGGATTAACACTCAAAAATGCTGCAAAGTGGGAAAAATCTAAAAGCTTTTCTTATCTTTTTTGTTTTGCTGTTGTTGTTGTTGCCGTGCTGATCTAATTTCAGTAAGAGCCTAGCTGTCTTGAGATTGGTCTGAACAGATGGGGGGAAAAATGGATTGAAGAAATTAACATAAAATCTAGCTGAGTATGAAGAAACATGTCCTTAGTGCATTGTGGGGATTGAAGTCCACCTCTCTGTGTGTGTTTTCTCTAAGGGGGAGTATGGAGCTGGGGTTGGAGGCTCTGCTTCGGTCAGCAGGGGGCAGTCTGCTCCACCTGTCTGTCTCCCAATGTCCTCACATCCTCACTGACAGGACTGTGTGGCTGGCCAGCTGCTACTGCAGGAACCTACTGACTATCACATACAGGTGACGCTCCCGTACCTGTCTGACGGTTCATGTGTCTGTCTGACCAATGACCTTTCTGTCTGTTCGTGCAGGAGTTCTTCAGATCCTGTCGGCCAGGAGGTTCTGTGGGCCCTGGGTGCTGGCTGCAGGAACATCAGCAGCCTGCAGGTGGCACCGGCTCACCCCTGGTCAGTATACACACCGTTAATTATTCAAGGATCAGAAAGTGTACTGTGCTTGAAGTAAATATTGAATTTACTTACTCAGCCACTCAGCTAAAAAGTAGTGAAATGCTAAATCAGTATCAATAATCTAAGTACTGTAATTGCTGATACTTAACTAAATAAAACTACTTTTACTGTTTTACTGGCATGAAGTGAACTTTTACTACATTTTTGTATCGCTACGTTTTTACCTCAGCCAACACCCAACTCGTTTTGGAGATCGCTGCCTGCAGACGATTGGTCGATGTTGGCCACACCTCCGCTTGCTTAGCGTGGGAGGGGCAGGCTGTGGGACTCAAGGATTAGTTGACGTTGGTAAGTAACTGCAAAGCAAAAGGTTTAGCAGCAAAAGAACTTTCCTCTAACTTGTCAGCGCTAAGCACTGAATTACGTTCAGTCTTATTAAACTCAGTCTAATAAATTGAATATAAGTGGGTTTACAAAGATGACTAAAGACTTCAATACATAGATTCGAATTGCTTAAATCTAATTTCCAAAAAGAATTTAGACTATGCTGTTTGCATTCACCAAATGTAAAGCATCCTTATCAGTACGGTCTAAAGTATGTTTTATCTTGTTATATTATTTTGTAATCCTCTGTTTTGCCCCGTGTGTTTCACATATTGTGTCAGATGTTTTCCGGTAAAAAGAAATTCATTCATGTTATTTCTTTAAAAAAACTCTCTGTCTTCCATTTATGAAAACCTTCTCTTGTTGTACTCATTTGTGTCCCCAGTACCTACTGCAGGACTCCCCTATAATTTACTTTGTCTTACGACATGCACAGTGTCTTTTCATACTTCTAAGAGTCGGGTCCAATACACTGACTATTTTCTTCACTTTTGGGCCGTGCAATTATGACGTATTTGGACCTTCACCAGATTGCACCTGACTGGATATGAACACAATGAAAAGACATATAATGGGAAGAAGTAACACAACTCGAGTTACTGTCTGTGTGTTTGCAGTTCGCAGGTGTGCTCACCTGGAGGTGTTGAAGCTGAAGCATATCACCGACCTCGGCCTGCAGGCAGCAACAGAGCTGTGTAAAGCTGGACTGATGAGTCTGCAGATGCTGATCCTGACACATACACCTGTCAGTGGTCAGGCCATCCTGCACTTCCACAGTGAGCTGTTTTCCCATTGTGAACCCAAAAGTTATGTACAATTATTTGGATATAAAAGTGTTAAGTGATGCTCTTTGTGATTGTGCAGGTATGTGTGACAACATCAGATCTATAGTGGTTGAGGTCTCTGCTGCAGATTACTTTGAAGAGCCTGACACGCAGGAGGCTCAACACCTGTTTGGGGAAATTCTTGGCACACTGAAGGTGAGTGATTGTTGCACTGTAAAAAAAAAAATTAGTAAGATAACTCAGATGTCAGATGTCTCTTAGGACATACATACAAGCCACAAATTTATTAAAACGTGACCGTGTTTCAGTCCAACTTGGATTTTTCTTGTTTAGCTCCGTTATTGAGGCAGATGTGGTCATTAATACCACCTTAAGTTTAAAAAGGTCTCTTTTCTTTAAACAGATAACAGCCACGAGCAGCAAAATGTCACTTGGTTTATTGATATAAAAAAAAAAAATCACAAAAAAAAAACTTGATAGCAAATATGTTACACACTATGGTATATTTTCATATAAATATTATTTTTTATGTCATTTGTTTTACCGCTGTCATTTCTGAATCTTACTCCCATCCACTGCCCATATGCAGACCAGTCTTTGTCTTTGTCTTTCCTTCAGGTTCTGCAGAAGCGTCCCGGGTTGTGTGACATCCTGCAGGTTATAGCTGAAGCACCGTGATGACCTGAATACCTGCACACATTTTTATACATTTGACCCCTATCCAGTACGCCTACATCATTAAAATCCTTTTATGGAAAAAAAAGTTCAAAACATAAACTCACTGGATAGTAGGAAATACTGGTCCTGGCTAAGGCCTCAGAAAAACCTTGACCCTTCCTTCACAGCCCCTGATCCTGTCTGAATCACTTTACGCTTCAAACAATCTTCTTCCACCTATTTTGTCTTTTAGTACACTGTATAAATCAAATACTTCCTCTCTAATTTGAAGAACCTTAACAGATTCCCTTAAATCGATCATTAAGTCTATTAATAAATCTTATTAAAATCTTATCCCTAATGAACCTCAACAGTTTTTACACACCTTAAAATAACCCTTATTCTACCAACCGTTTGTAGCTCTACGTTAAAAAAACCTACTCTTCAAATAATTAGCAGCAAGAATTTTAAGAAGACTTATACCTTTTAAAAGCCATAATTTGTGTATTTAGTCATACATTGAATTTTAACAAAACCCTTAGCTTTACCTTAAGAAATAAGCACAAGTGCACCCACAGGTATGCACAGATATTTTTGCACAACAAACATGACATCATAAATAAAAGACATCAGTGAGTCAAAGTTGTAGGTTGGAATTACTGATGAAATGACGAATCCATCATGTGTCTTACAACATCTTTATAGAACCCACAGGTGCTAAATGTGTCATTTCACCATCAATAAATTGTTTTCTCACTGGAGACTTTTGTCTTTAATTAATGAACCACCTGCTCGAGAAACAGATAAATAACAAAGAGCTATAACAGTTTTGTAGTTTTTCTTTTTACTCTCTGGGTTTTTGCTCCGAAACAGAAAAGACAGCAGACTTTTACATGTGTAACATCCAAAGATGTTTTTCAGTCCTAGAAAGTTGCTTGTTACAAATTAACATCCGATGTTGATTAGTTTGTGCAGTGTTTTACTGAAGAGACGTCGGAATTTGAACGCTACCGTTTCCACTTTTGAATCTGAAGTTTGTAACAAGGTTCAAATGAAATCAAAGATGTTACATTACTGTGTGTGATAAGGTGGAGTCTAAAGATCATCATGGGATGTGTGTAGTCTGCCCTGCACCTGTGGGAGTGAGCGAGTAAACAACCTTTAACCCCAACAAAAGCCCAAGGAAGAGTTTGAGAATGAGAGGGGAGGCTTGTAAACAAAGTGTGTGTGTGTGAGTGTGTGTGAGGCGTAAGTGTGTTTCTGTTCTTAGCACCATGGTTTTCCTCAGACGGACAGTTCTACTTCGTTACTTGCTGCTTTTGGCTGTGCTTCTCTTCATCAGCTCCTTTTGGCTACGTAAGTGTCGCTGATACTGGTCGGCCATGTTGGCTCCACCTTTCTTCCTCTCATTGGCTCATTACGTTTTTACAGAGTAAAAGAAACTCTAGCACTGTACTTAAGGTACATTTGATGCTTCGTGATATTTAAACGTTCATGTGCCCACTACAAGAAACGAAACAAGTTCAGCAAATGACAATTAGTAAAGAAAATATCCAGTCTCGCCTACATTTGTGTGGCAACAGTATGTGAACCATCAGTAACTGCTGTGACTACCGTTTGCAACAAGAACTAGAAGTAACACATTTTCTATCACATGTATTGTTTTAGGGATTTTTAGACAAAGGTTTCCAGCCACTGTTTATCAGCTCTGCACATCAGTTTGGAGAGATTTAAGTCTATTCCTCCTACAGAAGGGGATGTTGGTTGTTTCCTGCATGAACTCCCTGTCATCCAATAGTTTTCTAGCTTATTCAAATGGAGTTGAACAAACTGTTGACTGGCTGCATTGATGTGGTATTAGCCAGTGCAGAAGAAGCCTTTAGTTTCCTAGATGTTACCCGGGACTCCCTTGTGACGTCCCAGACTTCCAGCAGTGGTATCAAAGTCCTTTGAACAATGCAGGACCTCCCAGACTCGCACTTGATTGTCATCGTGTTAACTGAAAAAACCTGCCTGCCCTCAAAACAATAGAAATGCTACAGTAGAGGTTCACATACTTTTGCTACACACAAATATGTCAAATCAAATCATAATAAGTGTAAAATAAAATTTTAGTCATTTGTTTAATTTGCAACATAATTTGCAAAAATAGAGGAAAATTTGAAGGGTTCACAGTAGTAATACTGTAATATAAAGTAGTATTAATGTCAATATGAAATATAAAAAATAAATCCTCAAATGCTACATTTTGTGTTTCCTCAGCTCAGGGCGGAGTTGGAGACTGTGGCACCGTCTGGCAGCCATGTTTGAGTTTTTACCGCAAAACGGTAGGGCCAGTACACGTTTGTACTTTTAAAGCCTCTGATGACTCTGTCAAACCCAACTGAACTGCTGCAGTGGATACAAATCGAGATGCCGAACTTTTTGTAAAAAACAATTTGCCTAATTTGATTTATGAGCTGTTAGAGGTTCAGAACCTGTAATATTTCTTCTTAAAGTTCTTGTGTTCTTAATCTTCCAACTTTCTGATTATATAAACGTTTTTTATACATAAAAACCTTTCTTCAGCCCCAGCCTCCACTGGTACATGATGGATGGGTGGACCCTGTTGGACTCCCACCCCTCATAAAGGAGTGTCCAGGCCAGTCGTTTCAGGCTTGGCATCTTCTGCTGTATTTAAAGTCCAGTCTGTCAGATGATGATGACATCCTGTTGGAGCCGTACTTGCAGAGCTGGGATCAGCTGCTCAAGTAAAAATAAATTTTTCTAAAGGGATTTTGGGAAATAAATGTACTTGCTTTTAAACATGAAGCTACACTCAGTCGCTGATTAGCTTATAGAGTGGAAACTGTCCAAATGTAACAAAAGCTCTAATTCAATTGAAGTAAAGAAAAAACAGAAAAATACTATAATACATGTCACAGAAGTAGAAATCCAGAATTTAAACACCCATTTTTACAGTTCACAGATGAAGTTCTGGTGAGACAAATCTTGCTCCTATTGTTCTACAGTTTCATGGACTCTCTCGGCACAATGGTCAGTTTCTTCTCTCAGAAAGTGGAAGAAAAAGTCGTACTCATACGAGAGCTGTCACTCAAACACAGTGCAGAGGCTCATAGGAAACGTGGTCCAGTTGAACACTCCAGACTTCAAACTCCAGCATCATTTGGACTGAAAGATGGGGTGAGACAGAAACTTTGAGGACTGAACGAGCCTGAATGAAATGAAAAAGTCTAATTTTCAGTTTTCTTGACTTTTCTCTCGAGGCCTATCGTTCAGTTCGATCCATGGTGGAGATGGAGTTAAAAACAGGCCTGGTCGACTTCTCCCGCCGCACAGATTCAGGCTGCAGGACGCTGCTGCGTCTGCATCGATCTCTGCTGTGGTTAAAGCTGATGTTGGAGGGTTTGGCTGAAGGGCCAGATGCAGATGGACAATACAAAAAACCTGGAGAGCTCAGCAGGTAACTATGTGCACTTTCAGAATCTCAGTGGAAAATTACCCAAATTAAAACCAAAACCGTGAGTTTAGTTAACATTTAACACCCTTAACATCAGTTAATGTTTTGATTGGTGAAGTTGGAACCATCGAATGTTGGGTGTTTTTTCTTAAAAGATTTCTTGAAATGATTGTTTAAAGGGTTGCTGAATTATTTTCTGTCAGGCAAATAACAATATGTTTAGTGTCATCGTTTTTTAGAATTTCAAAAAAATTATGGGAATATTTATTTGGGATTCCTTTCATGTGATTTAAACATATTTGAAAGATATCGGATAATTATATTTACCAACTGAAGAAATGTATTAGTTTTTAGTAAAGTTTTATTTTCCTGCTAGTTGATTTTTTTTGTTTTATATGCTTGTTGCCTACACAGACTACAGAAAACACTTAAATCCTTAGTATATTATGTCCAGGAATTTAAGAGATGCTGTGTTTTATCTGTAACTGGTCTGTTTGTGTGCTCTTCCCTCAGGGAGGCCTACAGGGTGGCATTGGCCCCCCACCACCCCTGGATGCTCCGTCAGGCCGCTGAGCTCGTCTTCCTCGCCCTCCCAGACAGGCAGTACTTTCTGCAGCTTGTATGCGTTCAGAACCAACACGAGGCTGCGCCCGTCCTGCGTATCATCATCCACGCTCTGACATTGGTGCATACGCGAACTCAGAGAATACTGGCTGAACACGGCATGCTGGAGTTGCCCTGACCAGCAGCCGTCAACCCTGTGATGGTACGTACACACCTGGGTCATTTATTAGCTAAATGTCAGGAACAAGCCAAAAAACAAAAACACATACTGGATGGCAACTTTGGGCTCAATGCAGTCGACTTTATAAATGTGAGAATCTACGCTGAACAAAAATAGCACGTTTGTATTTTGCACAGAATGTAGTTTATTTTAGCCACACACAGTGTATGTAATAGCAAACAGGCAGGCTCACATTGTTCACAGAAGTACAGAACTTTAAGCAGATGGTTTTTCATTTTGCTGCAGATGTAAACATGCACTTTAAGGCACCGTATGTTGCTTTCAGGACCACGTGGTATTTGGAAGTGATCTGATATCACAATCAAGAAGAAAACGTTTATCAAATAAAGGAGATATTATTAAAGATGGTGAGGGGCTGATTGGGTTGATTTAAGCTCACTTTGAGGAAAGGCCCCATCTCCCACTTGCTCTGAATGCAACATTAACTATGGGGTTTTTAATGGCTACAGTGGAATAAGAAGACACATTCTATTATTCTGAACCTAAATCTAACTAAAGCAACAAGCAGCATTTTTAGTATTAATCAGCACAAAGTGCCACAACTTCATCTTGTAGACAAGTTTGACAGAGATTTGTGTTTATATGAGTGATGTACAAAAAACAGTAACTACAACATGACAGTACTTACATAGAAACATCATTAAGCTTTGTAACTATTTTGTAGCAAAATAAATGTGGAAGTGCTGTCAGACCAGATGAGTTCTAACTCAAACATTTTAAAGCAGTATCTGCTGATTAATTTCATTATCAGATAACATTTAAATCAAGTATTGCTCTTGATAGGCACTACAAACCAATTATACACACTGTTATAACAATTCACCATTTTCTTAGTTTCCATAATTCAAAATGTTCAATAACATTGCCAACACTCACATTTCTGTAAACGCCAAAACCACTTTTAATTAATACTGTTAACGGTTTCCCTAGTTTAACTAATCAGTTATTTACTGAATTTAGTTTTGTTACTTATAAGTAGAGTAATATGTTTAATGCCAGCCATAACCAATAGCTGCACATTTCTAAGTTTGTTTTTTAATTGTCTTTTCAAAAAGTAGCACTGGGTTATAGTTTGACACTTTCAGTACCAGCTCTGCTATGATAGTTTTTCTACAAGTGTTGTAAATTTTGGTATCAAAGCTGCAACAATACTTTCAGTATTTGAAGGAATATACACGTGCATTTTCATTTCACAACTCTGTACCTACTTTCACATTAACATGTTCCAAAAAAGATCAAATATGACAAAACAAACAAACAAACAAAAAAACATTAACGCCTTTGATGTGAATATAATCAAGGTTCTCAAATGTAAAATGTTTAATTACAACTACATAAGAACCTATGAATAAAATGTGTATTTAGGACGTGGATGGACTCAGGAAGGGGGTCTCTTCTGCCCGGTGACTCTTCATGTGTGTTTTCAGACAGTGGCCCTGAGTAAAGGCTTTGTCACACAGTGTGCATTTGTATGGTCTTTCTCCGTTGTGGGTCCTCATGTGGACTGTCAGGTGTTCTTGACGAGAGCATGCTTTCCCGCAAACACTGCAGACAAACAGTTTGATGCCTAAATGGCTCCTGACATGGTTGTTCAGGTGAGTCTTGCGTTTAAAAAAGCGGCCACACTCGGAGCAGCCGTACGGCGCCTCACCGGTGTGAACTCGCATGTGAGCCCTCAGCTCACCGTTGGATATGAAGCCCTTGCTGCATATGATGCAGATGAACGGCCTCACGTTGCTGTGTGTTTTCATGTGAGCAGTCAAACCACAGTTTGACACGAAGGTTTTGCAGCAGATGTCGCAGAGAAATGGCCGGTCTCTGACTGTGTGGATCTTCTCGTGTGACTTCAGTGTGCCAAGAATCTTGAAACGCTTGCCGCAGATCTCACAGCCGTAACGTCTCTCCCCAGAGTGAGTCGCCTTGTGGCGAGATAAAGAGCGGATGTCGTAAAAGGCTTTACCGCAGATATTGCAGTGGTACTTGTCTTTACCGGTGTGTACCTTGCTGTGAGCTTTGAGCTGGGCCTTTAGGCCAAATGCTTTTGGGCAGATATCACATTTGTGTGGTTTGTCCACCACGTGAACCCATCTGTGAGCTGTCAAGCTGGACAAGTGAGGAAAGGTTTTGTGGCAATCATCACACTTGAACGGCCTGTTTCCCGTGTGCAGAGTTGTGTGACTGTTCAGGCCAGTGATGGTGAAGAAAGACTTCCCACAGTACGAGCAGTCGTGAGTTTTCTGGTAGTTTCTAATATGTCTTTTTATCTCTTCCGCAGATTCGAAATGTTCTCCACACACTCCACAAATGCACTGCTGTTCATCCACGTGACTCCAGGCGTGTTTGATCAAGCTGCCCAGCACCCTGTACCAAGCCCCACAGACTTTACAGGGCGTTTTACTGTTCTCCACACTAAAAGTTTTGGGCCCTCGTCTCATAATCTTTGGTGGATCGGGCTCCGGTTGCCAATCATCATCTCCATCACCCACCTCGCTCTCAGCGGCATCTTCATCACCAGCTTCCTCAGTTTCCATGTCCCGTTGCTCTGATGTTGAGCTGCAGGACAGAACAACCACTCTGTTACCGTCTGAATGCTGAAAACAGCCCTACAGAGATTAATGTACATTTTAATCTGTAGGTTTTCCACATTATTAATGTCTTCAGAATATAATCAGCTGAGCATATGAATGAAATAAACTTTTAAATCCATTTTGTGTAGTGTCTTATAGTAATTGGTTAATGTTGGTTGTAAAAATTACCTTGATCTGAGTGTTGCTTCGTCACTTTTCCCTCCCGCAGTCTCAGTGGATGGAGACTCCACAGTGGTGTCAGTGTCGCTCTGTAGAAATTCATCCTCCTCTTCCTCTGTTGTCTATAAAGAAAAATGACAGAACTTTAAAAAAAAAAAAAAACCTCTATCAATACCACTAGAGTTAATTTTTTATTATTTTAATGTAGCTAACTGCAATTGCTGAATATTTTCTACCATGTGTTGAAAATAATTCAATTAATGACCATGTTAGTTTATCCAAATACTTTTGAGCCCTTAAAATTAGGACTGAATTAAAAATAAAATAGCGATAATTCCTACATAGTTCATCCAATATTTTGATAAACCCTTGAAATAAAGCCGACACTCTACACCTATTGATGTCTAAAGTTCTCAAAAGTTGATTTCTACCTTCAGTCGGATGTAGAGGGCTGAGTTGACTGCTCCAGTGGACTTCATGGTCCTATAGATTTCTGCTGGTGTTAGACTCTGTAATCTGAGCCTCTGGAGTTTCCTTCCTCTGTCTGCCTTGAATACATCTAAAGGTCGATTGTCTCCAGCCAGCTGAGGGAAGGTGGACCTCAGCAGGTCCAGGAAGTTGGCCTCCTGCAAACCACGAGGACACTTCACTTCCTGCATTAAGGATTTGACACTGAACACTGCAACAGAGAAAGATCCACCACAGGCTTCAGATTATCCTTTAACAAAGTCAATCAAAATGTAAACTTTGTTTAATACGGTTACGGCATTGATCAGTTGACATCTTTCAAAGTTACCATTTTTTGACACCACATCTGACTGGGATTCCTCCAGCACGCACATTCTAAAGTAGTGATGAGTGGGCTCTTCACCGAGCCGGGGTCTTCCTCGCTTCCTCCTGTTAGACTGATCTCTGGGAAACAATGTGAAACAAGTTTTACAGAAAATGTTATATATACACATATGATTTAATGAAAATGAATGTAACCAAAATGAGGGGGCAAATTAACACCACCACCAACTATGGAGACTATAAGACCCATTTTTTTTGCCCTTTGATGTTTTTGTTACCCCGTGAACGTTTTGGTTTGACAAGCTGACAAGGTGGTGGAGATGGACTGAGGATCATTGACAGAACTGTCTTGTGCTTGTGGAGGATGGAGGTCTTCGCTGCAGGCCTGGGGCTTGTCTCCTGGCTGTAGAAGAACCCAGACAGACAGGATAAACTGCCTTACTTTATAAATAGGACAAGGTTCTGGACTGCTGGTTTTTGGACGTACAGGTATTGTAGGATTGGGCGAATAGCCTATATAAATGAAACCACCTTCAGTCGAATGTAGAGGGCAGAGTTTCCTGCTCCGCTGCACCTGATGGCCCTGGAGACCTCCTCTGGTGTCAGCGTCTTTACTCTCAGAGGGTGTAATCTCTTGCTTCTGTCTGATGTGAAGACATCAAAAGGTTTATCAGCAGGCAGCTGAGGGAAGGTGGATCTCAGCAGGTTCAGGAAGTCTGCCTCCTGCAGACCACGAGGACAATGCAGTTCCTGCACTGGACACCTCTTAAAAACTGAAACCGTGAAAAGTTCATCTTGAAGTTAAAAATCTAAATATTTGTCTCCAATTCTGTTAATGAATCCTGAGATGTGTTAATTCACTAAATGATAAACTGACAAACTGTGAAGTGTTTGAAACCTACCACTTTTCGAGAGGATGTCAACCTGACAGTCCTCCAAGATGCGGATCCTGAGGTCTAGATGATTCTCTGTGTCACTGTATCGAGGCCTACCAGGCCTCCTCCTTCCATAACGAACCTTGGGGGAAAAGGTCCTGGAGGATGGAGATTAAAAACCAACTGAAACTAGTTTCGACCAGTTTCTCTTACTGTCACTCTCCATTACTGTTCTGAAAATATTGCAGTGTTACTGAAAAACCATTAGTAAATCATATTCTCAAGTTAGTAGTGGGATTTGTAACCTTGATGGTATTTGATAATCCGGATCCTTCAGGTCATCTCTTTTCTTTCTGGAACTTGTAGCTGGTTGCAATGATGGCTGCTGCTGCTTCGCTGCATCTTCATCAACATCATCATCATCAAACCACAGGAGGCCCAGACTCCCCGTGTCCTCCACAACTGGACAAAGGTTGAGATTGGATCAAAAGTTCCATTTAGTTGCATAATTTATTTTGACTGTCTCTTCAGCACAAACCACAGTCACCAATGACTTGTGTATGAACAGCAATGCATAGTCTGCATGGTGACAGATTATATTCTGAAAAAGGGAAAACCCAATTGAATTTATCCTTGACACCCGAGCACTCGCTTCAAAATATTCTAACAAAATGTGTAGTGTGGACGATGCTTTGCTTTGAAGAATGTGAAGTTACATCATGCCATGTGAACTGTTGGGCTAAGGGATGGGACAGGAAGAGGGAGGGATTTTCAGAGGAAAGTGCTCAACCAGCTACAGTATTTACAATGGGTCACCTGCAGTCAATTGTTTTGTTTGGCTGAGAAGGCATTTTAGATCCTTCACAATATGATGGAGATGGGGCAAAGGTTACAGTGTCCTTTACTGATCTAATAGGTGATCAACCTACGCTTGTGACGCTTTGTTTTAGAATCACGACAAAGTCATAATACAGACTAAAGACTAAATACAGACAAACAAATGGCAGGAGATTAATTGTTTCAGCTCTACATTATGTCTTTAACAAGATTTATTCAGTCGCTTAGAAGTTACATTTGAGAAATCACAACTGAAAAGAACACAGTATTTTGGACATTGTTCATTCCTGCTATAAACCTTCCCCTCCACAAAAAATAAACAATAAAATATAGGATTTAATAGAAAAACATAAGGCAGATGTTTTCTTCCAGTTTCTTAAATCAGAGATTCAGAATCAGAGTCCTATCAAGCATTACAACTGTAGCCTACTGTGTGAACGTAAGACAAATGATATAAAAATACAATAATAACAACAAATGGCATCTATCCAGGTAAATATAAGGAATAAAAAGTGTAAAATGAAGACGTGCCTTCCTCTTGTGTACGCTGTTGATTCTCATCTTCCTCCTCACTCACAACCACCACTTCATGGGTGTCCAGATCAGCATTCAGGGTTTTGACTTTTAAAAGAAAGGTACAAATAAGATAATGCTGTTTGATCCTAGTGATTTGATTTCTGCAAACCACAGCTTTAAAGAATATATGTCCCTGTGTTAGAGCCTGTAAACCTGATATAAGCAGATTTACTAGAACTTGGGCTACGGTGTGCTTCAATTGTAAGTGCCATTGTTATTGTAAAGTATTCATTTTATGTATATGGATGTGTTCAGGTTTGTCATTAACAAAGACCAGAACTTGTGACTTTTCTTACTTTGACTAACTCAGGCTTTATGATGGGGCCTACGAACCAACAGCTGACTTGATTCACACATTTTAGGAAAACTTTTTAATGTAGGGAGAAGCCAAATTGCACATAACATCCTAAAAACATATACGCATTCACTGGATGTATTGTGAAATGTGTACATCCGCCAGCAAGCAAAAGTCGTTTATAACAGCTTTTTTTTTTTTTTAATATTCGAGGAAGTTTGAGGTTGTTTGAGACTCCGGAGAAAATAAATCAAAATAAAACAAACAAAAATAACCCAGAAAGCTTGTGATTACTTTTGCGTTACTATAAGTTCATGCAGCCACTGACCTCTTCTTTCTATTCTCACCCGAGGCTGCAGAAGCTCCAGCTGCCTCCTCTGCCTCTCGATCTCGTGTCTGAAGCCCGTTGCCTCCTCCTCGTACCCGGCCACGGTTCTCTCCACCACCGCTAAAATTTCCTGAGCGGCCGTCGCCAGTTTCTCGGTGACGATTCCTCTGAGAATCTCGGCTTTAGACATTTCACCGAGACTGTCGAGTGTCTCGGAGCCGCCGCTGTTGCTCTTCATCCAGTAAAACATAATCAATTTGTTCCCACAGCTGTTTTGGTGCAGCACACCTTTGCGCGGAAGGTGTTTTTCCGGATTACAGTGCAGCTACAAAAACGGTCCGACCAGAAACAATAAGCATAGCTGAGACAATTCCCTATAAAGGAATGAAGCCTTCAGTCTTACTGCCTTGTTTTGGATCGTCATTTGGTCCTTAACATTTTTATATCCTCGTAGATATGAAAACTAATATAGATAAATGATAATGTTTTTGCAGACTTTCCATTAGCCTGAAGGTGGCGCCAAAACTCTGCGCCATATTGTTTTAGTAATAGACATTTGTCGTAAAAATATTATTATTAACTTAAGTCCGTTAAAAACTGTAGAAGATTTAATTAACAACTGTACAAAATTACAGTTCGTTATATTTTGGGTGGACATTTTAACTTTTCTAATTTCCTCAAATGTTGAAAGAAAGATGTTGCCCTTAGTTTCATCATTAGTGGAACATTATCTGTCTTTAAATTAAATTTGCACTTTGCAGATACATCTACTGTCTGGAGTGTGTTCCTCATCTGTCCAACAGCTGTAAAGGGTTGTTCCTTCACCAGGGAAAACATTAATCTGTCATCCGCCACCATGTTTCTCTGCCTTTCGATGTCCTGGAACTGTACTATCCAACTAAGAACCTACTAAATAGTGGATTCAACCACATCTAATGTTTTTGCTCTTTCTATGAAGGATTTCTTTTGGTTTTCAAACAATGAACTTCATATGGACCATTAACAACAGACTCCAAATGCAAATGTCACACTTAAAACAACTCATCTTGCCATAAAACAAGTCCGTGTTTATGAGCCACCCAAATTGAGGGTCTTCAAATAAACAGGCTGTTAATTCCTACATGGTTTTTAAAATTTCTTTAAGTCTTGAATCATGTTTCATTTAAATCCACAGTCATTGCTCAACACTCTATAAGTAGTTTTTCATGATCAGATTGTTTTACATTCATTGTGAGTGTCAGACTGTCATGTGCAGAACTCTCTGCCTCTTAAGCAAAATCTTCTCAGACTGAATTCAATAACTTCATCAGTTTTTATAGTGACTTTTGACAAGGCTCATCAAATTTCTTGTTACAAGCCAATTTATGTAAGTTTTCACATCATTTTTTTTTAGAAATTTTTATATTTTGGGGAACATATTTTTCTGCATTATATTATTTTACCAAAACTATCATAAAACATTTTTTTGGCATTTGTGGATATTTCATAAGTATTTTTCAAAGTTTTGAGAGACATTTTTGCTATTTATTTCTTTGATCCCTTTAAACCCTACAAAGAGGAAATGCTACTATTTCTGCACTTACCCCATTGATAAGAATGGCACATTCTAAATCTAGTACAATCAGGTTTAAATGCAATTGTTACCCAGATAGAAAGATGTTTTATGTTTTCATTCTTTCATTTACTTTAGATCCAAACATAGATAAAAATAGAAATACAACATTATGCTACAGAAATCCAAGAAAATTTGACAAAAAAGTAAAAGTTTGGCGAAAACAATACAGTACAAAAAACACAGTACAAAAACCTTCACAATAAACAAACAATCTCCATCTTTTCTTCATGTGGTTTTAAACAATAAAACAGCATCACACAATGTCTGTCAACTTACAATAAAATAATCTTAAGAAGTGATAAAACGTTGGTTTATCAATAAAAGACCTCTAAAGCCATCTTTTCTAAAGCCTTCATCTGAAATCAAGATTTAAAGTGAATATTAAACTTTTCCTTCAGTAAACAGAACTTTAAAGTATTTTCTGTGCCTTTATACGTGAATTTCTGTGAGAACACAAAGGAGTCTGTGTGCCAGACATTTTCACACCTATATCTTTTATATTTATTAGTGTGCATTTTAAGGTATGATGGACAAAATATCACATAAGTAGATGAATTATGGTGAAAACATTTCAATTACACTTTTTTTTTTTTTTTTTACACAATTTAGCAAACGAAACACAATTTTCCATTTACTTGGATCTCTAATTTCCATATCCTGTCTGCAACTCCTGTGTGTTCAATACTTTACGGCAATGCTGTAGTTTAAAAACAAGTTGAATGTTAAGTAAAATGTTTTACTAATCTTTAGGCTGAAATAATTAGCCAACCAATGAGTCAACTGACAGGAAAATGTGCAGCTATTGTTCAAACAATATAGCACATTCTCACAGCCCAGATCCTCAAAGGAAGATTTGGCCAGAATAAACAAGACATTTGTAAATGTCAATAAACTGTGATTCAATTTTCACCATGGCTTCTGCAGGTCTGGAAAAGTCTTTAAAAATACTGAATTTAGTTCTTTAAAAAAAAAAAAAAAAAAAAAAAAAAAAAAAAAAAAAAAGACAGGATTTCAAAACCTTACAAAAAGACTCAAAAATATTTTCTTGCAGAGACCATAGTATTATTAATATTATTATTATTAATCTGTTGAAAGCCCATTACCTCACAATCGAGTAGCAAAATATTAAAAACAGGATCTTCGGGGTTGTCTGGCTTTGCATCTCTTTGTAGTCTTTTTGCGTTTCTATGGCTGATTCTTGTAAATTTTAGCCTGTGGTAACTGCGTCTTTACTGTCATTTTGACTCTTTGGTAATTTTGCATATTCTAACAGTCAATTTGAATCTATGGGGCAATTTTGTACATCATTGAGATAAGCTGAGTATCTTTGTGGTTGATTTCAGTCCCTTTGCAGTAATTCTATATATTTATGGTCATTTTGAATGAACTGAAAACCAGTGGTCATTTTGCCTTTGTGATCTATTAACATCACTTTGTGGTCAGTCTTTTACTGTGATGTTCAAACTAGAAAAACTACTGTCCCTTTAAACAGAGGCTTTATAAACTGGGCCTATTCACTAAACCTGCACATGGGTTTAGGAAACATTAAAATGAACACTCACATTGTTGTAACTTGTTTTCTGTTATTCTTCAGTAATTAAAACTGTAAAAGGAATCGAATTACATTCTGTTAAAAAGTCTCAATATAATGAACACTGCAAAAAGTTTTACAGCGCTGCTAATCTGATCCATCTAGAGATGAGTTTTCTTCCACCTTGTGGGTCTTCATGTGTCTTTTTACACAGTGGCTCTGACTAAAGGCTTTGTCACAGACAGGACATTTAAAAGGTTTCTGCCCAGTGTGGACCCTCATGTGAATAAGCAGGTGGGCTTTGGCCAGGAATTGCTTATCACATTTAGTGCAAGCGTGCGGCCTCTCTCTGGAGTGGTTTCTCAAGTGGCGCTGTAACTTCTCGTTTGTGTAAAAACGCATGCTGCAGATTTTACAGATGTATGATTTTACTCTGATTTCTGGGTAACTTGAGTGACTCACCATGTGCTTGGATAAAGTTTCTAGGTTGCTGAAAGATTTCCTGCATGTGATGCAGCTGAATGACTTCTTGTTTGAGTGCGTTGCCATGTGAAGTTTTAGCCTTATCTTTGAAACACATGCTTTTTGACAGATACCACATTTGTGTGGTTTATCCACCGCATGGACCCACTTGTGGTTATTTAATCCTGAATTGTTGGCAAAAGCTTTGTGGCAAATCTTACAATTGTATGGTCTCTTTCCCTTGTGTTGAGCAATGTGTCCTTTGAGGCCATTGTAGGACAGGAACGATTTTCCACAGATGTCACAGCTGTGAGTTTTCAGATAACTCTGGAGGTGACTTTTCAGCTCCTCTGAACGTTGCCCACAAACTCCACAACGCCCTTCTGGATCGTCCACATGACTCCAGGCATGTTTAACCAACATTTTCATAGACCCACGAAGAATGTTGCAGACTTTGCAGGACAGTCTCAGAGCAGCCTCACCATTCTCAGTCACCTTTGACTGTTTGCTTCTAATCACTTTGATATTTGAACGTTCGGCTCGTTGCCTCTTTCTCACGTTCTGGGATTCATTGTTCCTCAGATTTGCATTCCTTGTCTCTGGTTTCCAGTTATCATCTCTATCACTTGCCTCATCGCCATCCTTTTCACTCTCGGAAGGAATCAGAGACTGCAGGGACCATAGACTGGCGGACTCATGATCAGTGTCTTCAGCTTCTCCTGATTCAATGTTTATTTGTTGTGAGTTGTCTTTTTGTTGAACATTGACACTGAGAACAGAAGTTAGAGAGGTAGACTAGTGTACTTAAAAAAAAGACAGGCCTATGGACTATTTTCTGAGCTTAAAACATGATAAATACGCATAATTCAATTGATGCTCCTGACTTACCTATTGTGCAGTGTAGTTTGGTCAGAAGTTGAAGGATAATATTTAGCTGCATCAACTGTTCTCCGCAGAAAATGTTCCACATTTAACTTAACTCCCTCTTGTGCCTGGAAAGGTTTGATACATTTCATATTTTCAAAAAGGCTTTGAAGAATCCATCTTTGCTTTAGTACATACGATAATCGAGGAACGATAATCGAGTGTTCATGTCCTGAACATGAACACTCACGTGCAAACTTGCTAAGAATTCTGGCTTATACCTCATGCAGGTATTTCCCCTGGACAATTACATATTATGGTTTGATTTGAGACTCCGTATGATCTCTATGAAAGTATTTGTGGTTGATGGGTGTTTAGTCACACTTCCCATGTAATGTTCTCTTCTTCCTAATGCTGATTATGTTGACAATAAGCCTGAGAGCATTACATTTTCCATATTTAACTGCCTGAAGATTTTTTTATGATCCTCTTTAATCCATAAAGAAAGGCTGAGCAGTGTCATATACAAAGATATATTTTATTGAAATGGCTGCATTTTGAGACTATGGCCAGTTTTATTGACTTGACCGACTCATCTGTCTGGTCATTTCTAATTGTCCCTTTGAATCAGGGGGAATATAAACAGTACTGCAGAGGAAACTAAACGTAATGGCAAAAAAAAAATCAAAGTACCTTGAGTTGGATGAAGATTGTAGAAGGTCTGCTAAACTTGAATGTCCCGTGGATCTCCTCTGGTGTCAGTGTGTTTACTTTCAGAGGGTGGAGTCTCTTGGTTCTGTCTGTTGTACAGATCTCAAAAGGTTTATCTGCAGCCAGCTGTGGGAAGGTGGACTTCAGTAGGTCCAAAAAGTCTGCCTCCTGCAGACCACGAGGACACTGCAGCTCCTGCACGGGGTACTTCTTAAACACTGGTAAAAGTCAGTAAAGCAAAAACATCAAACTGAAACAGTCCATCAAGTCTAGGAGGATTGCAAAGAGATTCAACGACAAAGAGACAAACTGACTATAGTAACATACCAATAAAGCTGATGATGATGAGCTGTGATTTAAATGACCACAGAGAGACAACAAACAATCACAGGGGAAGAAAATCACCACAAAATGATACAAATGAACCGAAAACATACATAAAACTAATATAAAGAAAACTGAATGATACTACAAAGACACAAGATCATCACTGATACATTACCAGAATAGACAAAAAGCAAATCCTCACAAAAACATGCAAACTTACTAAACGATGATATAAAATGACCATAACTAGAAAAAAAGATAACAAAATTACTACGATTTATTTTACCTCTGCTTGTCACCACATCAATCTGTGAATCCTCCAGGACCCGGATCTTGAGATCTATAGGGTTCTGTAGTTCAGTGATCTGAGGTTTGTCAGACTCAGCCCTGGGCAACAATAAGGATGGAAATTAGCAGCCGAGTTAACGAGAGCAACATAATACACCAGGTAATAAGAGCTGAGGATGTTAATGATGAGGCTTAAGAGCAGCAGTTGACAGTGTTTGATTTACCTTGAGTTGAGTCTGGTCGGTTCAAAAGTAGACCGGGAATCTTTAGAAGCAGCCTCATTTCTTTGCAGGATATGATTATGTTTCTTTAAGGTCCAGAGTTCCTCAGGAGGCTTAAAGTAGAGTTGACAGAAGTGGAATAAAAAGGTTCAATTACGGTTACACAAACAAACCTAAGACGAGCTTGAGACGGCACAATCAAAATCCATCCTAACAACTTCTTCGAGTACCTTCAGTCGGATGTAGAGGGCAGAATTCCCAATGGACCTGATGGTCCTGTAGAGCTCCTCTGGTGTCAGTGTGTTTACTTTCAGAGGTTGTAATCTCTTCCTGTGATTAGTTATGAAGACGTCAAAAGGTTTATCTGCAGCCAGCTGAGGGAAGGTGGCCCTCAGGAGACTCAGGAAGTCTGCCTCCTGTAGACCACAAGGACACTGCAGCTCGTGCAAAGGGTACTGCTTAAACACTGAAACACAAAGACAGCATTTGCAGAGATGTCAGCTCCTCCACCTAGAGACAAGTGTCATCATATAATTAAAAGTTATATTAGATAGTTGACGTGGTCGTTATAGGTAGGTGAACCTTGTGGACTTTGACAACGGGTTGGGGACTGTGAATCCTGCTACCAACTGCCCTTAATGTATGAAAATCCTCCTGGGCTGCGTTTAAAAATGGTGACGGCCGCAGTCAACGTTATTTATAATCAGCCCAGATGTCTGTGTTGGCAGGAGGGTGCAGAATGTTTTATTTTTATATTTAAATAAAGCCTAATTTGTGAAATCTGTTGATCATCTGCGATGGATGATGATATTATTTGCTTGTCCAGTGAAAAAGCAGGTCACCAACTGTTCTTCTACATCCTTAAATTCCCATGGCAGCAATATGAGCCATTGATCCTCTCAGCCACCATTGTTTCCACTTCATCTTGTTGGATGATGAGAGGTTCACAGGCCAGATATTTATAGTTTCTCCAGTGAACTCTGGATCCTGTGGTTTCTGACCAGCTGGACATAACTAACAAACCTCCAGAAGAATCCTAATCAGATCCTAAACTACCTCGATTGGCATCTTTCGACATGAAGGAGCAGCACCTGAACTTGAACCTGACCTCATCCCCCCTGAAGTCAGACACGGGAAAAATAACAAGGGGCTACAACCCTTTAAATTGGCCACCCAGAGGTACATGTAGTGGGGTAGGTGTGCAACACAACCCGAGAGGCAGGCGAAGCTCGGGACCTAGTGCGAGGCATCGTTGTTGGCCTTGAACCGTTAATAATCGTTAGCTTACGAACTTGAGCAAGGCCCTTAATGCCAACCGCTCCAGTACTTGCTGCTCACTAGTTGCAGATCAGACTGAGCAGTTTCTAGACAGACGGGTGTGTGTGTGTAACTGTAGGCTTTCCTGAAAAAGAGAGGAGGCCTCTCAGTAAATCTACCCTGAAAAATAATTGCTAATAATAATAAAATACTTCCCAAACATCTCTAAACCTCTAACAATAACCAAGAAGTCAGAGACCAAAAAATACAATAAAATAAAAAATTCACAAACACCAATGTTTATCAAACTGTGAAAATTACCACTGCCTGTGAGTACATCAATTTGCCAGTCCTCCAGGATCCGGATCCTTAGATCTACGTGCGTCTGTGGCTCACTGTTTCGATGTCTGCCACATTTCCTCTTGGCAGGAGAAACCGTGGTTGGGAAGGACCTGAAACATGGGTTTAGCAGGTTCATCAAAAACTAATGCAGTGATTAAACCTGTTGTCAGTAGTTTGGTTCTCCGTGTCTTGGAATGTGTTTCTGGTTTGTTGTTTATAGCAAAAGATTGGTGGATTTTTGGCATTTGTTTTTTTTTTTAAACAACAGCTATTCTGAGTATTTTATCTCATTCACTGGAGTAGTTCAAGTACCTTGTGTGTGGTCTGAGTTGATCAGAAGTGGATGCAGAATCAGCAGCAGCTGTTCTCTGTGGTGGATGAATGTTTTCATTACCAGCCTCGGGCTCCACCTGTGTCTGAAATCGGATCAAATCCCGGTCAAAAACAGACACCTTCTGGCACAAAAGAATCCAAATTACAGTAAGTTAAGACATAAACTTTGATAGTACTGCTGCAGCGAGATGCAAGTTTACATATTTTCACTTGACTTTCTATGGTTTCAGTTTGGGGAGGACGTGTATAAATGGCAGTCTCTCTAGCTTATCTGTATAAAAATGAAATCTTTCAGATTACATTATCTGGGTGGAGCTCTGGAGGAGGAGGTCGATTATGACTACAAGATCTACAGCTCAGGTTTTTTACTCTTGCTCAACTTTAAGGTCAACGTTCATAAATGTTGTTAAGAACAAAAAGAAAATTAAATATCGTCCAGGCGGCATAAACAGTTTACTCTCACATACAGTTACATCAGTCAGACAAACTACCTTCAGTCGGATGTAGAGGGCTGAGTTGCCGGCTCCTGTGGATTTGAGGGTGGCGTAGAGCTCTTCGGGTGTCAGCGTCGTTACTTTCAGAGGTTTTAATCTTCGGGTGTGATCAGTCAGGAAGATCTCAAATGGATTATCTGCAGCCAGCTGAGGGTATGTGGACCTTAGCAGGTTCAGGAAGTCTGCCTCCTGTAGACCACAGGGACACTGCAGCTCATGAAGCGGATACTTCTTAAACACTGAAACAGAAGAAAATTCATGAGGTGAATCTGAGATACTTGAATGTTCCTTACTGCTCAAACAAACTCATTTATCGTTTGGATGAACTACGTTGAAGACCTCAGCTCGGGAAACCTTCACTAAATGTTCTATCTGAATGTGGGAACTGCTTCAAACTCACCACTGACTGAGAGGACTTCAATCTGAGAGTCTTCCAGGATGCGGATTCTGAGATCTATGTGGTTCTGTGGTTTAGTTACCTTATGTCTGCCACCATTTTTTCTTTTAAACGGAACTGAGGCAGGCAATAACCTAAAACGGAGAAGACACAAACGCAATAGCGTTTCAGAAGTTACAGTGAATACACCATGGGAAGAAATAAGACAGAACAAAAGCAGACAGGGTGTCCACATGTGTTTGGCCACATCGTAAGACTGTCGCCTCTAACCTTGATGCTGGTTCATAATCTGGCTCTGCGAGATGTTCCTGATGTTGTGTGGGGCTCAGTACAGGTTGCTTCTCAACCCCCTCATCATACTCATCTTCAGTGCTGTAGATAAAACCCATATCTGCACACAAATAGTTCCCAGTTAAACCAGTTTAATCACCTTTTTAGTGTAACTTCAGAAAAAAATATATTAAAAAAAATAGTACATATAAGTAAATTAGCATTTTCATTTAGATAAACTTATAAAATGACCATTATTTAGTTTAAGTTTTAAAAAGTAACTGTTTTTATTTACACATCTATCCTTAAAAATGTCACTGAATGCAAACACCAGAGTAATATGTAATGAATGTAAACATTCAGTAACCACTGAAATGTTCATTTAAACATATTTTGTACAAAATAACATTTATGGATAGGGATCAGATCACATAAAAAGGAAGTTATAGGTGGTTGTTGTAATTATAATGCACTGATTTATACGCCTTTAGAGGAGGGGTGGTGAACTTTGGGCCTTGAGACTCAAAGCCCCACTTGTTTAACAACTATCCCTGCACAATCCTCATCTTTCAGCTAGTTTAAACACACCCGGTCCAGGTCATCAGCAGTGGGTGGTGCAGGGTTAGTTGGGAATTTACTGCTACAGAGTGTAGTGTACTGTTACTATAGTAACATTGTAAGAACTTTTAATTCAGTAGATGATATTTAATCAAGAAAATAACACTGATGAGTTTAATTACTTTTTGTTAAATACTATACATCATCATTAAAACCTGGATTATATTAAATACTGATAATGATAACACTGTTGTAATAGTTCATTAATATCATTCTGTATGAATGTATTTGTTAAATTAACATTTTTTATATTATTAAGAATATAACACTGAATTGTACTGTCTTTAATGAAATGTCAGACTATATAAAAAACAAACTTGTTTCATTCCTGATTTCAGTTCACTTTGTTTGTATCTTAAAAGTATTTTAATTTATACTTGGCTCATATTTGTGCTGCTCGTCATCTTCAGAGAGTTCAACTCCTCCAGTCGCTTCCTCTCGTACAGGCTCACAGATGGGGGACAGATGCTCCTCCTCTGAATAAGGAATAACAAAGGAGGCAATTATTATTTTCAATATGTAAAAATCCACTTATTATTCACTTAAATAGTAGATTACTAATTGTTTATAAAATGCCAGTACTGTCAATAAACACCAAGGTAAAATGAAAATGAACATTTAAGGTAAATTAACTGTCCAAATGTAAGATTGAAAAACTTTATGCTCATTCATTCACGCTCCAGTATGAGTGAGATTTCGAAGCACATGCTTGCGAGGTAAAGACAGAGAAAATAAATTAAAGACAAAAAAAATACTTCTGTATGCAAGATGAAGAAAAAAAAAAGAAAAAAAAAAAATATATATATATATATATATATATATATATAATATTTTTTCTTAAAATATTTAAAATACAGAATAATTCCTCAGATTGTAAATGTGCTTCCTATTTCTCCATTTTACGGATTACACGAAAGACTTAATCATTAATAATTGGTCTCTGAATGAAAACCGCTGATGAAGACGGTGAATTCGCTCGTCAAGCTGCCAAATAAATGTACCGTCTTAGTAGAAAGTTGTTTCAACAGAAACCCTGAAGTCCAACACTCAGTGGGTCAATGCAGTTTGCTACGTTCAAGCACCAACAGCTCACTCTGAGTTTCCACGTTTCAGCCGGAGTTTGACTGTAGGCCAAACGGAGAAGCGATGACAACAGTTGTTCGGGGACGTCGATGTGTTTTACTGTTGGCAAACGTCCCCTAACATGACACTTTTCTAAACCGGATTCGCCAGTAGCTGCGTCCTCTTTACACCGAGAAGACAATGCGTTTAACTTCGGGTTTTACCAACCTGTTGCCTCTACTTTGATCTCAGGCTGAAGAACCACCTCCAGCTGCCTCCTCTGCCGGTCGATCTCCTGTCTGAATCCCGAAGCCTCCTCCTCGTATCCGGCTACAGTTCTCTCTACCACCGCGAAGATTTCCTGGGCGGCCGTGGTGAGTTTCTCGGTGATGATTCCTCTCAGAATCTCCACTTTAGACAGACTGACGACTGTGTCCAGCTCCATGTTGGTCCTGTGGATCCAGCTTAGCATCGGCGCTGTTGTTGCTGGAGGAAACAGGCGGGGAAGGTTTGGCGCGGGTGCTGATGCAAACACAAACACTGTCCGACTAGAAACACGAATGGAAAAGAAAAAGTCCTATAAGCTAGAAATGGCGCGGGAAGAATTAATGAATACTCGTGCACGTGCCTAAAAAGTACTACCCTTTTAAAAATGTACTTTAAAAGTACGACAAGTTCATTAAGAAAAAACAAGATGGTGGGGAAAAAACAGACCTTTGCAATCGTACATGTCCCGATAAACTTCTGCAAGAGAAAAAAGTTGGTCTAAAAAAAAAAAGATAAACTTTTACTACATCTGGCAAATGTTTTCGTTTTAAATATACTTCTTGGTCTGTCACCACGGAAAATACAACAATGGCAGGGACATGGACATGGGAGCTATTCATAGAGCTTTATTTTAACTTGGCCTCCAATACAAAGCCATTAACACAGTGCTTGGCACAATTTTCACATCAGTGACAGACACCTTAGGAGAATACTCTCACCGCAAGGTGTACTCTGACCTGGAGGACATGGTTGAGTTTGTTTGCAACCAATTGCAGAACTACGGACAACTTCACGGGTATCGATGAATGTATGCCAAATGTGGAGAAGGTGGATTAAATCCTAGCGTGCTATTTATTTTGCCATTGATGAGAAATTCCAAAAACACGTTTACTGTCAAACAGACGTTTATATTCAAGCCAAAGCTTAAAATAAAACATAACAATAATTAAAAAAATGAGCTTAATGCAAGAGAAGCTGACCTAAGATTGAAGATCATGGCTAAGATGGACACCTGGAACGTCCATGGCCGGTTACCAATAATGAAAGGATGTGAATGGAGCACTATAACCCGACTACGACCATCAACCCGGCAACCGTGGTCCTTGAGACGTTTGGCTATAGGATCAACGTAAGAGACCAGACCCACCAGTGCGCGAGACTGGATGACATCAAGCTGTATGCCAGGAGTGAACGAGACATCAACTCACTGATCCATACCACCAGGATATACAGCCAGGAAATCGGAATGTCATCCGGACTAGATAAGTGTGGCTGGTTGGTAACAAGGAGAGGAAAGGTAGTCAGAACTGGGATTGTACTACCGGAGGGCAACATAGCAGATGTTGAGGACAGCTATAAGTAACTTGGAATCACACAGGTAAAATGGTAACGATGAAGAGGCCACAAGGAAAGCAGCTAATACCAAGTACCTACAAAGAGTAAACCAAGTCCTGAGAAGTCAGCTTATTGTGAAGAAGTCCATCTCAAAGTCTAAATGGGACACACATCCAAAGGTGGTTGAGAATGACAGAGCTAAGATCCTGTGGGACTTCCAGATACAGTCTGACAAACTGGTAATGGCAAACCAACCCGACATAGTAGTTGTGGACAAACAGAAGAACAAGGCTGTAGTGGAAGATGTAGCGACAGCAGGATCAGGAAGAAGGAACATGAGAAGCTCGAAAAATACCATGGGCTGAAACAGGAGTTTGAAAAGATGTGGAAGGTGAAGGTACAAGTGGTAATAAGAACACGGGGGCTGTGAAACCAAAACTGGGAGAGTGGCTAAGATAGATTCCAGGTACAACATCTGAGATCTCTGTCCAGAAGTGTGCAGTCCCACAACCTACTGTATTAAAGTCAGTGGCGTCAACCACTGAGCTATCCAGCTGTCTATATGTATATTAAAAAAACACACAACAAGTAAAATGTGCAAGGTTTACTAGGTAGAACTTTATTTTTATTCTAACAGAAAAAAAGAGAAAGATCAAACTTAATGATGGCAATAAAGGTTGATTATTGTATTTGTTTATCCTGTGTTTGTTAATAAAGTTAATACAACCGTAAGTATGTTTTATCCTTAGCTTCTCCCACAAGCCATCAGGTAAATCCCTTTTGAGTCACAATATTGTATTTCTTATATGGCCTTGACACGAATAGTATCAACATAGCTGCTTTTCTTAACCTGACAAAGAACAAAGGAAAAAAAGCTTAATCTCTGGGAGGAGAAAATATTAGTCAAAGTGTTTCACATTTGTGCTGCAATTTGCAAACAAACTTTCAAAGGGGAAATAGATTTCTGTAAATCTCCTTAATTTACTGGCCCAACACAGCATTGCTTTTTGTAGCCAGGAGCTTTACATTTACAGGTAAAAAAAAAAGAAATTGTAGGTATTTTGGGGATGAGAGGGGCTTTGAAACAACATTTCGATAGTCATGTTGGAAAATAATACAGTAATGATTCAGTGTGGAGTTTGCATGTTCTAGAATGTACAAATTCTCCTAACTACACATTGTTCATATGATAGAACCCTCAATGTTTTGTAGAGAAAGAAAAGGCACTTCAGTCTTTTAGGGGATCAGTCCACGCACTGCTGACTCCTCGTCTCTCTGGTGGCTCTTCATGTGAGTTTTCAGACAGTGGCTCTGAGTAAAGGCTTTGTCACAGATAGTACACTGGTAGGGTCTCTCTCCATTATGCGTTCTCATGTGGACCTTCAGGTGTTCAAGGCGAGGACACGCTTTCCCACAAACCCCACAGACAAACCTTTTTTCCCCTGAATGAGTTCTCATATGGCCACTGAGAGTACTCCTGGAGTTAAAGGCTCGTCCACACTTGGAGCAGCTGTATGGCCTCTCCCCACTGTGGATTATCATGTGTCGCTTCAGAGCGGATTGAGAAGACAACCCCTTCCCGCATTCATTGCACAAGATCTTCTCAGTGCTGTGTGTTTTCAGGTGAACATTCAACTCGCCTTGTTTATAAAAGGCCTTGCAGCAAATGTCACAGAGGTAGGTTTTTTCTCTGACTGTGTGAATTTTCCTATGTTCTCTCAGTGTTTCCAGTGATATGAACTGCTTCTCACAACCCTGACAGGCATAATGCTTCTCCCTGTTGTGTCTCAACTTATGTAATGATAAAGACCTCAAATTACCAAAGGATTTACTGCACACATTGCAGCAGTAAGGCTTCTCACCTGTGTGGACCATGTTGTGAACCATCAACTGCTTTTTTTGACCAAAAGACTGATGACAAACATCACATTTGTGTGGTTTATCGTCCACATGTTTCCAGCGATGAGCAATCAAACTAGACTTACTTATGTATGTTTTATGGCAGATCTCACATTTAAATGGTCTCTCTCCCGAGTGAAGTTTCACATGCCTGTTTAGAGCAGCAACACAGATGAAAAACCTTCCACAAATGTTACATGTGTGTGTTTTCAGGTGACTCTGAAGGTGGTTCCTCAGCTCCTCTGCAGACTCTGAATGTTTTCCACAAACTCCGCAAAGCTTTTTTGGATTGTCCACATGACTCCAGGAGTGTTTAATCAAAATATTCATCGACCCACGCAGAGATCCGCAGACTTTGCAGGAAACAATACCTTTGGTCCAGGCCTTTTGAGAGGATTTGATCAGTTTTCTTCTCTTTGTTTTGACACCTGAATGTTTCATTCCCTGCTTTCTTTTTACCTTTAATGACTTCAGTTTTGGGTCACTCTCCCCCTGCTGTTCGTCATCATTCTTGTCTGATTGCCAGTCGACATCACTCTCACCCTCTTCCACTTCCTCATCACCACCACTGTTGTCTTCATTCTCAGTCGCATAGCCGGCAGAAGACAGCACTGTAATGTCATCTGAATCTGATATTCCACAATCTTCCCCCTCCTCAACTTCATCTGTTTTTATTTGTTGTTGCTTTGCTTTTTCCACAGGACTGTTGGAGGAACTGAGGGTAGAACATAAGGACTTAGTTACATGTACCTTTAGCTTTAACAGTATCAAAATGTTCTCTGCTTTTTAAACTCACCTTGCATGGGGCATATTTTCATAATTTGGTGTGGTAGAGGTGCACGGAGTTTCACTGGTGGCTTTGTTGTTTCTCTGTGGAGGAGGAGGATCCTTGATTTAAATAGTTAATTTTTACCTCGGAGAACAAACTGTTATCATTACAAGCTCATAAGTCAAATTAGGAATATGTTTTTCTAGTATTTCTAGAAATGATTTTCTAATTGGATGCAGTTTTTATTTAAATTATCCAATAATCATTCTGAAAATCCCAAGATCTTTGCATTTGCTCTTTTTTCCTAATTTTATATGCATCTCTGTGCTAAATTTGTGGAGGCAGTGTTAACTTATTTGGGCTGCATAATGTGTAACATGTCAACTTTGTCCCTGCAAATGATGAAAGCTTAGTTTGATGACAGCTTTGATTCCTTTCAATGACTGAAAACTCCACGAAGGGATTTTACAGCTAGAATCAGCCACTGCACCAATTGCAAGGTAAACAGTGGAATTATTTCCCAAAACGAATTAATCACTAAAGTGGACTCATGAAAACAAATGACAAGCCTGTATTTTTTAAACAGTGATATTATCCAAAACAGCAAATGAGACAGTTACCCAGCCCCAAAAATTACCTTTACTCGAATGCAAAGAGCTGATCTTCCTTTCCCAGTGGACCTGATGGACTTGCAGATCTCCTCTGCTGTCAGTGTCTTCACTTTCAGTGGTTCTAGCCTCCTTAAGTTGTCAGTCAAGAAGGCATCAAATGGCTGGTTACCTTTCAGTATCTCTGGGAAGGTCGACCTCAGCAAAGCCAAGAATTCCTTCTGCTGCAGGCCACGTGGACACATTAGCATCCGGACTGGACATTTATAGGCTAAAACAAAGACACAAATTAGATTACAGAATTTGATTTCCATTTCTTATTTTATTTTTTTATCTGGGTGTCTAAAGTAGAATTACACTTTTTAGATTTACCCTTTTTTGTGAGCATATCAGTCTGGGTGTCCTTCAGGAAGCAGACTCTGACTTGCAGTGACTTCTGCTTCTTCGTTTTCATTTTTGACGATGGAGACTCATCACCCTTTTCTGGCTTCCAGTCAGTATCTCTGTGATCTTCATTCATGTTACTGTCACTAGCATTTTCTTCATTGTTAGGTTCAGAGCTGGCAGAGGAGGGTAAAGAAGATAGTCTGCTTGACTGTTTCCTATGACGGACTAATGAATATGAATCAGTGTTACTTTCCATCATGCACCAATCACTGTCATCTTGTTGCCTGTTTTCAGGGGCTTCACCATGATTCGCTTCACTGAGAGCTGCAGAGTGGGTGGGAGAGGCTACCAGAGAGTCACTGGTTGGGTCTGGTAATACAGGTAAATCTACTCCATGATCATCATCAGCATCTTTTGTTTCAATCTGATGTTTCCTTGGGTTGCTGGACACAGCATCTGCTTTCTTACCTTCCACTCTTTCAAGAGCCCTGCTGCAGATACTAGAAAAGTACAAATGTGGGTTTCATTACATTTGTTCACACAAACAACTGTCCATAAGCTAAATATCGCATCTTTGATGGTGATAAGCATTTGTATTTCACTTACTGAAACATATACTCTGCAAATATTCACTGTGTATGTCAAAATTATTTCACTAGTTCTATTCTGTCCAGAGCCACTGGGCCACTACATGCTTCTTTTGGCACTTAGTGTCTTTGTGAAAGTAAATTTTCTCTAAAACATCTGAACTCCTACTAAATAATAAATCCAGTCCTAATTTAAACTAACTAAATGGTTTGTAGTAGCTTGTATTCCTAATCCTCACAGTATCTTAACTAATGGGTTACTACCTTTTGTGTTGTCCAGTTTCATCACTTGCTGCTACAGATGTGGACAGAGAACCTGTAATGGCAGGATGAAGCTCTTTGTCACTGATCTGCTTTTCATCTGCAGCCTGGAAACAAAAAATAAATAAAATCATTTTGTGTACACAGGAAGTTTGCACAATCTTATGAAATAACATTGTAATTATGCATGAGAAAATATGGTGGTATTGTGGAAAACACTGTTTTTATCAGTCGCCCCAAGTTGATTATTATCGGCCAAAATCAATCCATTAAAAACTGATGCTTTCTTTACTGAAATCAAATGTGTTTTGTCTCAACGCCAAGTGTCTGCATAGCCAAGTATGGTCTGTATTATATAAGTTTTTATTCTGATGAACATGTTGGTTTCTGTACTCAGCCAAAGATTCTTTGCAAGGGAAGAAGCTCCACTCTGTTAAATGACCTACCTTTACTCTGATATACAGGGCTGATCTGCCTTTCCCTGATGATTTAATGGAGTTGTAGATCTCCACTGGTGTCAGTGTGTTTAGTTTTAGTGGCGTTAGTTTTCTGGTTGCATCACTTGTGAAGGTGTCAAACTCTCCATTCAGCTTAGGGAAGGTCGACCTCAGCTGTGTAAGGAAGTCAGCCTCCTTCATGCATCGAGGACACTTCATCCGCTTTATCTGGGACTTTAACACTAACACACAAGCAAAGTATTGGCATTTCGTCTTAGTACACAGCATAACAGCAAAAGCTGCAAAACGTTTCCAAGGCTCCATGATCCTTTTGTCTTTGTGTATTAGATCCGTCTGTGTGTCCTGATGTGTGTGTGAGTAAACAGTATTTGTTGTTAATTTTTTTTTCTTGCTAACTAAATTTTGCCTTTACTAAGTTTTAGTGGTTAAATGTTTTCAGCTAATTCACTCTGTTGCCATTTCCAAAGTTTTGTCATTAAGGCTTCATCACAATTGTTTTGTTAAATACAAATACTTTCCTTCTTCCACTAACAAAGTTAGATTCTATTTGCCAGTATCCTCAGCTTCTTTTCTTTAACTTGACTGGATGTGTTACCGAGTATTATGCACTCTCTTTTTTCTCTGTTGTATTCTTACCACCTTTTTTGAGCACATTGGTCTGGTTGTTCCGCAAGAGACAGACTCTCAGAATAAAACGATCGCATGTCCTAAACTTTGTTTTTACAGACTGGCCTCTGCAAAAGAATAAAAAAAAGGAAAAACATTTATCACTGGATTATTTGTCAAGCGCCCAAAATCTTTCAGTCTCATCACAAAGGAAATGTAAAGTATTGATTAGGTCTGGGTGATACATTGAAGTAATTCGATTACTTTTCATTTGGGTTTTTAAACAAAGTAAAAAATTCTTAAACTGCATAATCGAGATTAATGCTTCCTCAGCTGCCACTCACAAGTCAGTGAGCAGTTCTCCGGAGTTACAACAGTTACAGTTACAACATGTTGCCATTTCCATAGAAACACCTGCCTGTTGCGGCAGGTAAAGACTAAAATAATAGCTAAGAAACACAGTTGTTACCTCAGAAATAAGCAAATGGCCTCCCCCTCCTCTCACTGAGGTTTTTGTGCAGGCCTCACAGTAAGTAACACTGTGTCTACAATTAACAGCTACAGTGTTTGTTCAATATACAATTGCTTGGAAAATATTTTGTATTTTCCTTTTTTAATACAATTTTAAAATCGTGATTTGCTTTAAGTTCGTGTACAAGGAAGAAAACCGAAAATAAATAAATAAACATCAACTATTTTATATGAACCTTTTTTTTGGTATTTGATAATCTGGGTCCCTCAGACCCTCCTGTTCTACACTGGTGCTCTGTGCTGGCTCCTCAGCTGATGCCACCTCCTCTTTCTCTTCCTCTTGTTCCTCAGTGTGGCCTGAGACCTCCTTGCTCCCAGCAGCTTGCTTCACATCTGAACAAAAGAGATTCAAATGTTTGTGGGAATTTATTCTGTTATATAAAATGTGCTGGTTTTCTGGATCAGAAAAAAGGTTTAATGTATTTGTCAGTATACAGAACCTCACTCTGCCAATCTGTTTATATTCTTGGCATTAAAAAGAAAGTGTTTTGCGCTAAATGTAAGTCATTTTTTTTTACTAAGTCGGTTTTAATTGCCAGTTTTTTCTACAATTTTTTGCTAAGGTTTTGTCTTTCACCTCGTTTTTCATTTAGTAACTGTCGATGCAATTTTCTCAATGTCATTGTCTACTACATATTTGTTGCACAGCAGTATTGCAAGAACTTTTCTACGATATTTGTGTTTTTTTTTCAAATGTGCGTAAACACAGGTTGTATCTAATCAAACATTATTCTTGCAAATGAGATTTTGACAAAATATCTGTTACTAGCATACAACTTTCTTCGTTTCTTATGCCAAAAACATTTGGCTTATTCACGTTGTACTGGTGTGCTGTGCACCGCTGTGTGTAGTCGTGCAGCAATATGCTCAGCTATTATTCACAAACAACTTTGTAAAAGGCTTCATCTTTTTTCTGTGTCTTACCACTTTCTTTGACCATGTTGGCCTGGGTGTCTCTCAACAGACAGACTCTAAGATTCAAGGGATTCCACATCCTGATCTCTGGTGTCACAGACTGATCTCTGCAATAAATAATAATTCAAAAATTAAGGAAAAATCTGAGGTAAGAATTTCTAACAAACCAAAACCTGTGAATCTGATCTCCATGAAAACACAGTAATATCATATTTGAACCTTGTATTTTGTAGTTGATGATCTGATTTCCTTAGATCATCTTTGTCTTTATTTGGCTCCTCCGCAGATGCCACATCATCTTTATCTTCACTCCCTCGTTCATCACTGTGCCCTGAAAACTTATAGCTCCGTGCAGCATCCAGATCTGAATAAAAATACAGAGTCAACAAGAAGCCCTTTACAAGAAGACGTTGACATTAAAAAAAATAAAAACATTAAAAATGTACAGTGAGGACGTACATCTCTGCTTTCTTTGCCATTGTTCCTCCACAGTGAGTTGACCTCCACCAGCCCTTTCCTCAACATCTTCACATACTGAAATAAAATTCAGAAATAAAGTTTTCAATCTATCCATTAATATACAAAATGTGTCTCCCCCAATCAATCGATACATTCTTTGTCCCTCAAAACTATACAGAAAACACTAGTGTGGATGTAGCATATTCAATTTTCCTATCAAAGAAAATGATCATTTTCACATGTAAGAAATTTTAAATCACTGTTATTTAAACAATACGTTATTAGAATTGTTTAATATTTTTATGTCTTAATTTATTTGTCAAGAAATTGCAGTCTGCAATCACCTCTGTATAGCCAAGTCCTTTATTTAAACATCCTATGAGTATGTTGACATTACATTTGTTATCTGATAATATTACGAAAGTTCAAAAAAATAATATAATATCACCAGTGAAAGACTGATGCCTTTCAGCAAAAAACACATTTTGACTGTATTTCTACTTCTATTAATAATCCCTCTGTCAGAAACGTGGTTTGAAGAAATAAAAATTACAATATTGTCCTCTGAAATGTAGAGGATTAAAGTATAACAGAATGGAAAACCTAAGTACAAACACCCAAAAATGATGCTTGAGCAATAAGTACCGTTTTGGGATGAGTACTGTACTTCCCATGAGGCAGGGTAAAATGAAGTGAAGTAAATGTATTTCAATCAACTGCTTACAAACTACAACAAATTGTTGTTACACCGTACATTAGTTTTACAGTGATTCTTGTGTAGTGTGATAAATGACACTCTCCTTGTGCTTAACCGTGAAACTGGTTTACTGCACCTGTTTAAGTGACTGTGTTTAATATTTACTACGAACCATTGAATTTAATAAATGAGACATTAGTCCTGGTACAATGAACAACAGATTCATTTATTCAAGATCAACAGATTTGTCTAAATGTATTCACCCAATTTTTATTCTGTTAATGAACATTACAAAAACTAAATCTTAGTCCATAGTTAAAAATACTGTAGGACATCTCAAGGCAAGGCACTGAACCTCAATGTTCTGCTGTGGGTTTCCCTCTATTTTAAGTTCTTTTTAATTAAAAGTATTAAGTGAATAAAAGTTAGTGTCAAAACAAATTGTTTTTACAGTAAAGTTCCTAAGTCCACTTTCAAACTGAGTGAACAACTACAAAAAGTCCATACTCAAGGAAATGTGCCAGGTTTATCCACTTTTTTTTATCACTCTGAGTGGGATTCTTTATCAATATGGACGGACTGTTGTGTCGACCAAAAGATCCATTCTCTAGCTTTAGCAGACTTTCATTTTCACCCAACACAGAGTCCACCTTGGACGGATGATCTGTAAAGAAATACAGAGACAACAAGGAAGGTCATAGGATGATCAGAGTGATGTGTGCTAACAACCTGAGCTGGGAACTGTCCAACAGTCAATTTATGAAGACATTACCTGAATGCTCTTCAGCCTCTTATTAATAGGCTGAAGAGCATCAAATTATCCAAAAAAGATCTGAGACAAAGAAAACAAATTAGACACAGCAAATCCGTTACCTATCTGGATGTCCTGCATTCAAATTCAGCAAGGCGTTGGAGGAATGTGGCATGACGTTGACGTTTGCTGCTTTTCTGCTGACCACGCGTCCCGTCTTGCGGCTTGTACCAAGTTTGGCTGTGCACTTGGTACCCACATCTGGATTGATCCTCACAAAGAATCTTTTAACAGAAAAAAAAAACACTTAGAAATTAAGACATACAGCAGTGAGATGGTTGTGACCTGGTCCTGTAGTCAAATGTAGTCAAAATAGGGCAAAGTAGCCTATCTGGTCAGATGAGTAGCCTTTCAAACAGGGTTTTCACAGGCAAACTCAAAAATAAGTGGCAAAATGGACAAGATAAATGCAGGGTAATTTGTAAGACCTTAAGAGACAAGTCAAAAAGGGGTAGGGAGGTTTACCAAACAGGAAATGAAACTCTTCCAAAGTGTCATTTATCTATTATCCCTTACCTCTGTATCATCTCCAGTGTGGTGGATGCTGACTCCTGATACTCCAGGTTGAAGATATAATACGATCCAAAAAAGACTGCAAGCACACTGCTAAAGTCGTGGAACTGGTCAGCTTCATAAAATATCTTCCCCTCCATACTGACCATCCACCGGGTTGCTGACATCAACATATTCCCTAAAATAGAACAACACTTGTGTCTTGAACTGTAGTATGTAAAAGTAGAGAATACCACAGCAAACATTTTATTCTTTTTCGCTTTTAGAATTTATCTTACCAAGCATGATCACCCTTGGTGTGGAGGGTAATGTCATCTCTGTCTCAACAGACGTCTTGGTGGATGCCTTCAAAATACAATATGCTTTTCTTATTGTATGCTATGATTATAGATTATGTTGTACAGTTCTTGTTTCTAGTTATTGATTTACTTGGTGTTGGGTGCTTGTGCATGTTCTAGTAATCCCTTAGGGTCAATAACCTATCTACCTATCCATTTTCTTAAATACATAGGTATATTGTCATGTTCTTCACCTACAAAGCAGTGGAGGATAAAGTTGTATTGCATTATCCCTAGTGCATAGCCAAGCCAAGCCTTAACCTTTGGTACCAGAGGTTTGGTTTGACATTTAGAAATCATGTTTAGTTCAGGTCATGGTCATGGAGGTTAGCATAAATATGCATAACTATAAATCAGTAGAAGTATAAGACAAACTTCATGAATCTATTTCCTAATAGACACTAAAATAATGAGCCATGTAGGGTCAGGGTTAGTGGCCATGTTGCTTCTTGTTACGTGCTTGTACTAGAAAGAACATCCCACAAACTGAGCCAGGCTCCGGTCAGGTGCAGCCACCACACTCTTGGGCTTGGATTGGGTTCAGAGAGAAAAATGTGGCCCGATCTTAAAACAATACGTTGACACCACAACTCTCAAGCTAAATGACTAAGAATGACATGTTTGTTTTGATTTGAGTGAAACAAATGAAATATTCACATTTAAGATGTGGATGTTGAGTATGAACTGAATGCCTAAGATACAAAATATTACATCAGCAAGGATAAAGATGGAGTCCTCGTTTTCTTGGAAGCACTTCATCAAGAGAAGGATGACTGCGATGGAGATCTGGTCATTGCTCAACTCTCTACTGTCAGCCTCACTTAGCAGATGCCAAATCTCCTCAGTCTGCTTAAGTCTCCTGCTTTGACAGTAGTTCCAAATTCTCTGTCCCTTGGTTGAGAGAGCTTCCTTGAGGCGTGCGTCTACCTCAACACCTGTGAGTGAGTGGAAGTGGGTGCAGAGGCCCCTTTTGGTAAAAATGAATGGCCACTCCTCTTTGATCTCACATATGCGTAGGGCAGGCCAAGAATTTATCTTCTGTCTCTGGTGAATGTAAGTCAGTTTCATGTATTCATCTACATCTGTCATCTCAATAGCTTGAGCTCCTGCTGATCTGAAGACAGTTGACATAGATTTTCTTTTTGCCTCCAAGGAGTCAACTGTTTCACCATCTGGAAGAACCGTGGGTTGCCAGTTGATGCAACTATACCTATCCAGTTCAGATCTCCCTCTTTTGATGGCAACATCATGGGGAGCATTTTCACTACTGAGCCTTTTCCTAGGTTGCCGGATTCTGCTAAAGACATCGTCTCTGTTGACATATTCAACTCTCGTTTTAAGTTGTTTGAGTATGGAGTAATAACCACACCCTAACTGCTCACCATCTGCAGTCTTAGCCGCAAAAGTAGCAGGATACTGAGTTACAATCAACCTGGATACCTCTGTACAAGCAGCCAGGTTGGGGTTGAGGCAGTGCACTCTCATTGCTTCCACAACAATCCTAATCATTTTTCTTCTGTCTTCAGGTGGAGCCATAACACCTCTTTCTATGGCCTGTGAGAGTCCTACAGGCATCTTCTCCCATGGAATTTGAAAGTTGCTGGTCCAAGAGGCTTTGGCTTTTAAAGGTTGTGTGGAAGGAAGCTCAACTGTCGCGTGTGCTTCTACTGACACAGGTGGTGGGGGGTTTGTTACAGGTTCCACCAAATGGTTTGAAGAATTGGAATTCACAACTTCACCTAAATCCTCAAAGAAAAAAAAGACATTAACTGAATATAAAGACAGTAATAAATGCAACCAAGAATAAGAGTGAAACTAGCACATGGGAAAACCGTACCCATTTCAGGTTAAGGATTTAGCTTGTTGTACTTTTAAGGGATAATTCAAAAAGAGGATTCAAGGACGCTGGGCCATCAACAGCTGCCATTTACTGCAAATAAGACCTGGCTTTTCAGTTTTTCAAAATTATGGACGTCTCATTCTAAATGGCCACTTACATAATGCTTTTATCCAAAGCTCTTTACAATGTTGCTTCTCATTCCCCCAGTCACACACACTCACACACCAATGGTGGTGACTGCCATACAAGGACACCTACAGCTGCCCTATTGTTGCACCCTCATTGTTCCAGAGACAATAAAAATAGTACCTGGGACACAAAGATACTGCTTCTGTGACAATTTTAAAACAAGAGTTATCACAAAAAATTTAACATTCATTCACCCAGAAAAACATTTTTTCTTTTTTGGTACAGATACTTTATTATACCTTCATTAAAGCAGGATTTAATTAAAGCAGGTTTTGTCAATTTAAAATTTGAGATGTAAATTAAAAGTTCTAACTACGTAGTAAAAATCAGTAAGAGTTAGATTTAACACTACTCCTGAGTTTATTTGGTCCTAAACAGAATTGGTGTTAAATTAACTGTTGCTATAGTGTTAACATGTTTGAGTAACATTAACTCTAAATCGTGTGCAAATTTATCACTGACAAGTGTTATTTCATTACATGTTAAATAACTCTGGAGTGTTAATTTTACACTCAGTAGTGGTGATCATTGACTCGTTCACCAAAAGTAAATGATCACAGAGGTAAATGGACTAATCGAGTTACAGCCCATTTGCTTTAAACACAGCATTTAGTTATTGGAAGTTAAAACTGAAGGGTGATAGAACTCTAACAAGACTAAAGGTTAAACACTACTGTTTTGTTTATACACTATCTTCAGTGAAAAATAAGCTCTGATAGAGTAAAACTTAAAATTGTATACAAAATGGTGTTAGAAAACTGTGGCGTTACTTTTAAAACTAATTAACTTTAAGCAGCATCAAAAATGTGCAAATTTTCAATTTTCCTATTTCAAAGAAAATAAGTGAAAAAACACAACTGACAAAACAAATAATACATGTAACAGCTTTATTTTCTTCTCCCAACTATGTCAGGCTCTAAATATTAAAACATCTTATGTAATATATAAAACAGTAGCGTATAAAAAAAACCTTGACTTTAGTTCTGCAGAAAACAGAAATATGGAACAACGTACAGGGAGGAATCTGTTGTGCCATACTTCATTTGAAGATCCAGTGGTTTGAAGTAACAGCTTAATAATGTTCAACACCTTCACAACTCCCTAAATGCATTGTGGTGGTCTTCAAAAAACAGGGTTTCCATCAGTTTCCCACAGAGCACTACATTGTCATCTTTCACAGCAATAGTGTTGATCTTACATAGCACAGGAATCTCAGACAACCTCTGTACAGATGATGAATCAGGGTAGTACCCTGTACCATGAGCTTTTATTCACCTAGTGGAAAGTAGAGGTGCCACTACTTATCATCTGCCTGTACTAATTTACCAAACAACAAAGGCATATTATGCAATAAGCATCAAGACGGAATTGCATTTAATCCTAATTCATTACAGCCGTCACACCACTTTACTTATGGAGGCCAGTTTTCGTGCCGATCGTAGCCATAGTCAAAGGCATGTATTTTACCTTTCTGGTAGACATATCTAAGGTGCTTCTATCTCAACATTTCAGAGGCTGTGCGTGTCTCTTCTACATTATTTGATACCACTTCTCCTTCAGTGGTAATTGATTTAACTGCCACATCAGACTATAGAGTAACACAAGCATAAGCCTGGTCACTATACTCAGGAAGTTTGTAAATGGTTTGTAAACACACACAAACCGATCGGGGAGCTTGCCAACACTCACTGGGAATAAATAAGTTTGAGTTCAGTGTCTTGCTCATGGAGATTTTGATATGTGTCTGGAGGTGCAGGGATTCGAACCACCAGCTAAAGCATTAGTGGACAACCGCCCACCTACTGCACCACAGTCGCATTTGGTGTTTACTACTTTTTCAGCGTTCAGAAAACATTTAATCTTACAGCTACACTCAACCTGGACATTTAAGGCAAAGATTTTATTCAGGTAAGTAGCCATGAACTAATTGCAAATACCGAACCACCACATTTGAACAAGTAAACTGTGGCGTACAAAACACTTCATGACAGAGTAGAACCTTTAAATGCTAATGAAGCAACTTTGCCCTAACTTCAGCAACACGGGGACTTTCCTTTACTTTTCCAACATCTATGTTGTACACAGTGGTTTGGATGAATGTGTACATGTTTTGGAGTATGATGTTGTAAGATGTGCCAAACACAAAGTGTGCTTTAAAAAGCTCATCGAAAGCACCCAGAGAGGAAGTTGTCTTGCATGGTATGGCAGTCTTATCAAGAATGATGAAGAACTGGTGGATCTTGCTCTTTTTTGCTCCAACAGCCAGGAGATAGGGTTGAGTGCTGGTAGTGATGGCATCCAGATGCTCTTGGAGGTTGGTTCCTTTCTGAAAAGCCAAACACAGATAGACAAACTGTAAGAACTAAGTGGTTATAATATTCTAAATTGGCAATTTCAACCCAAAAAGGAACTAGAATACGAACCTTCTTGAAGACCAAAAGGTGCTGTTCTGCCTGGGAGGCTGACACCTTTCCCGGTCTCTTCCGTCCCTGAGCCGAAGGTGGAATCAAATGTAATAGCAGCAAAATTGTTGAAAGGTCACTGTCCCAACCTGTAACAACAGAAATTAGTTTAAACGTACAGCAACATTTTTTGAGCTAAACATTTCTCTATCTCAACCAAACTTCAAATATAATACTGACAATACATTTCCTCTCAAACAGGAGGTTTGATTCTACAACTGAGCCGCCCCATGTTTGTCGGTTTCTTGTGTGCACACTGTCAAAATAACGAAAAGTGTGAACAGCTCACCATTGTTGGCATTAATGTCATCTTCAGAAGGATCAGCGGCCAGAAGGAGTCTTTCCAGGTCACCAGAGGAAGGAAGCTTTTTGCATTGTTGGATGATCTTTCTCTTGAATGTTGTTGGCCACTTTTCCAAAAGCTTGCCGGATACATCCTCACCAAACATCAGTACAAAATCCTGTTCAATCTGTAATTGATTGATGGAGAATTATATCTTTTGTCTACCTATTAAATTGTCTTTGCATTGCCAAAGGAATGAAAAATATTTACCAAGCCTTTGATATCCTTGAAACGTGGAAAGTGAGACAGTATGTTGCTTGACTGCTGGGGGTCAAGGACCATGTTGCGGCGGTTGAGAAACGTCAGCTTCATGTGTTTCTTGACTGTATCTTCATCCGTTGAATGTTTCATCAGTAAGATTGCTTCCTTGCACTCGTCTTCGCTCAGCACTTTCTCTGCAACAAACTGTAGGTCTCGTCTGACAGTTGGTCCTCCAGAGTAGCCTTCAAATGGTGGTCCTTCTATTGATGCTAGACAATATTTAAAAAGCACATTAACAAAAAAAACACCCCGATATCAAAACCGGTGACAACTATGAACATTTGAAAGCACTTTTACCAACGTGGATTTGATATAGCTTTAGACAATTGACAGTTCTGAATCTTGGCTGCAACACAGACATTAACAATTTGCTTCGGTATTGTGTATTTTTACCTCCAAATGTTATTCGTCTGTCTTTAGCGAGGCATCTTTGTATAGTTTTAATTCTCCAGGCCAAGTACCCCGTGCCACTTTCACCATCATAGTAATGTTCCTTGGAGGGTGACACAAACAGACAAGTTACTTTGCTGTTTACCAATTAATAATAAATTGACTCTTGGTAGAAATCAAATTACAGGTGAAGTTATTTGTACTGACGTTGTTCCTGTGAGCAACTTACATAGCCTTTTTTAGAGTATGGGTCACTGAGGCAGGGGAATAGGGTCACAACTCCTCTGGCATACATTTCCTTTATATGTCGTGGTGGTGATGTGCTGCAGGACCAAAAAGGAAAGAACTTCTCAGTTTCCCTGAATTTTGAATTTATTTTAAAAAAAAAGACAATGAAAACACTTCACAAATTACCCGTTCTTTTCTGTCATATCGGCTGCCAGGAGGTTTACCAGCTTTCTTCTGGTTTCATTCACCAGGGATTTGGTTCGATTGTATTCATTTATTATACGTTCCCCACCCGGTTTGCTGAGAAGAATAGATTCCACCAACTTGAAAATATAATAAAAAACATTCTGCATGTTAAAATAGTCACTGCCATTTAAAGTGCAACTCAACTAATCCAAAATTAAGGTAATGTCACAATTCTAAAGCTGCTTTCACACATGCAATGGATTCCTGAACTTCTCCAGATTTAACCATTGTGAGCTGCATGTGAGAACAAGTAAGTCGGCATGGACATTAGATGTTCTTTATACTGCAAGAAACCTAGGACATGATCCGGATCCGTGTAATGTCAGTGTGAGCCTAGTTTTGAACACAGTGAGTGGGTGTTCACTTTCAATCAATCTGCTTAGCACAACACCACAAAATATAGGAAATTATTACCATGTTTCTGTCGTTATACCACTTTTTTCCTTCAGAAAACCAGGGTTATATATACATAACGTATCATTTCTAATTGTGTGATTGGTTCTGCTTCGATATACTGTAAACAAAATATCGTTGATTTGTTCAGCGCACTTTTTGTGTCACGTTGTGCCACCTACAAGTTCTACCCAACCCGCCCCACACTGAAACCAAACTGACCATTTACCCAAGTGAGAACACATTGTTACCCAGATTCTCCAGGCATAGTCCGGAGAGCATATGTGGAAACAGCTCAAGACAACAATTTAATAGTGTCAGAAGAATGTAGAATTTATTTAATTCTTACCTGCTTAGCTTCTGTGTCCAGCTTCTGGCGTTTGGTGGAAGGGCCATCTGAAATGAGGACTGTATCCTGTGAGTCTGATGAATGAAGCGACGATAATGATAACTGGGACCATTCAGAAGACACTTCTGTGGCAGCCGTTTCTGAACGTCATCAAGAAATAAAATATCAGTATACACAGTTCTCTCACTGACACCTTCTACAGACTTATTTCATAAACAACGCAAGACTCATAAGAAGAAACATCACACAAACAAACCTGTGTCATATTTGATGGTTAGTACCCCAGTTGAGGGATCTGTTAGTACATCTTCAAATATATCATCGTCCAACTCAGTCCCTGAACTGTCGACCACTTTCACACCTTCTGTTAGGGCTGGAACACCAAACTTTGCAAATGCTGTAAAACAATCACAGGTTTTCTGTAAAAAGCAGGATCACCATTGATTTTACATAAGCCTGAAATGAAGACGATCGAGCATTTTCCTGAAATAATAAAATTATTCCGTTTTAAAAAAGGGGCTCCCATGAAACAATTATTAGAAATTGATTTGTCAAGCATTTATAGATTTTAAACAGTAGATTTTTTTTTTGGCTTTGTTTTTACACCTAAAAATTGATTCATTTTTAACATAATCAATCATAAACATAAGTAACATAATGAAAATTATTCCAAAATGCAGAGAATGGAGAATTTCATATAAAATGCAGATTAAAGAGACTACTTTCACTTAACTTACTAAAATACCTTAAAACACCTTTCGCATCTTTCTGCAACAATGTTGGTTTCTTACCGTCAATCAAGAACTGCTTCAGACTTGGCTTCGATACTCTAACAAATTTCTGCACGTCTCCAAGTTTTACTTTAAGCAGCATTCTCCCTGTAAAGAGTACAAACAAATGATTCCTTATAGTTGTTGCACTTAATTACACAACAGTAACAGAAAAAAATGAATGATACAATAACAGAACAGTCAGAACAGTGAATTCCTGCAGAACTGCTCTGCAGTAACTCCTACATTTCGTTATACATTTTATCATGTACCATTAATTTGAGTATAACAAGGTATTGTGTCAGGCAGACTAACTTTATTAGTCCATACCAAATTTTTTGTTTCATTTGCCCTTAATACCACACATAATTTATATTCACTAATTTTTTTATTACTCTGGCGAATTCAATTGAGTAATGCTCTATTTAGTTTCTGCTACTGAGCACTAATCTTAAAAGCTGAGCATAAAAACACTTCACGTTTTCATACATCAGTAAATGGTTGCAGTTGACGCACTTATTTTCCCCACTACAGGCAATACAGCTCTCACAATGTTACTTAAAACAGAAAGCACATGAGGCCCAGGGCCAAGCGCTACTTTGTCTAAATTAGCACTGGTGAGCTAGGATGGTGTTTAACATTAGCATAACTTAGTGAAGACTTTGGTGGTGACAAGACAACACAGAGGAACAAAGTATCTTAGGCCAATTACACTATGTAACATTAACCGAATCCCCGCACACCTGTGTTACCCATAGTGATAGTTAGCTAGCTAATGTTAACACTAGCTCAAAGCTAACTTTAACTCCCGACAAGAGCTTGTTCCAGTTTTACTGAATTTCACACACAAGGACACAAGTCACAATTACCATCACAAATTGTACCATCACACATCAAGTTTTGATGACAAGTCTTACAACAGTATTAGATAACACTGACATTAACCAATCACTTCAGCTAGTTGTGTGTTTACCATTTGCACATAACGTCGCCCTCATATTCGCAACTCACTCGAAATGAAAAGTCTTAAGAAACACTTGCAGCCATAGTATAGTCATTTTAACATGCTCTTGATACAGGATATGTCAAATTATTTATTCAATAGGTGAAAATGAAAAACTTACCATTGTCATTCGATGTGAAGAAAATGGCGCAGTAAGATACATGTTACATGAACAGAGACATACACAATACAAAATATGTCTGTTGGTGGCACATGGAGCTGCATTCAGAAACACAAAGTGCCGTTTGCAAAGGTGTTGTTAAGTGTCGATACTACAAAACCAAAAAACACTGAGATGAAGTGACGTGAGCAAAACCAAAAAAAAAACTTCAAGACACGTCAGTTTTCTAAAAGTGAAGATGCGTCTGTGACAATCTTCCTTCCAGCTTTAATCATTATTAAAGGGTTCCACAAAAGAATTAGAAGTAAAGCGATAAAACAATATTTTTATAATTTAGATTAGGAAAAAAAGTTTGGCACCATAAAAGCCTTTGGAAATTACATATGCAATCACCTTCAACTTACCTTTTTTGAAGGCTTGAATGAGTCTCCGACACTGTATTGGCGTAAGAAAAGTGCAGACGTCACCAGGTTCGACAAAGAAGAGATCTTGTGTTGTTCTAACGCCGATATTCTCCCTTAGGTGCTCACTGAGTGTCCTTGCTGTTTCTTCATGCAGTTCAGGTAACGCCGTCCTAATTTCACGTTGCAGGTTGTCATTATCCACATCTGCGAAGGTTTGAATGATGCAAGGAGACAACATTAATTCCTCATATACTGACAGTCAGTCAATATTCAATTAGTAATTTGTGGGCAGTAAAGCCCATAATGGGGTTATACAGGCTGAAAGCATCCAAAACAAAGTGCATTTGTTAATTATTTATGAGAGAAAATACCCAGATTTGTAAAATTCCACAGTGGAACAAATCCCCTATCAAAACATTAATTAATTCTGCGCGATTCAAATTGTCTCGTTTGGTGAAAAGAAAAGAAAAAGTCCTCTACACTGATCAGCCACAACAACCATTGTGGACGACAAAGGTCAGAATGGCCAGTCTGAGCAGTCTGCAGCTACACAACCCCGACCACAGCAAATACACTGTGATACACTGTGTGAAGAGGGGTAGTAGTACACTAACTAAATACACAATACTCAAGAAAAATTGCAAATATTGACTTAAAACAATTAATCATCAGAAGTCCATTAAACTTTAACCTGGTGATTCAGGTGGAATCATTGTCCATAACGCAGTGAATATGTGGCTAACTAGTGTTAATTTCTAAGCATATAACATTACCAACTACCAAAATGATAAGTTAATCACTGATACAGCAACATAAAACTTTCCTGCATTACTTTAAATATACAGCATAAATGTCAGCAGAAGATATTCCAAAAGCCAACAACAGATTACACCAGTTTTTATAAGTCATAACAAAACACAAAACTGTATTTTCTTTCAGCTGCTCCCTAAGCAATGTGTTTAAAAAAATAAATAAAATAAAAACACAGTCATTGATGCAGCCTAGAAAAATTTGCAAAAATAACTTCACACCTAAATAAAAAAACGCTAGCTTTTTTACCCGATAATTTATGATAAATAAAAATTCCTCACTTACCTTAATAACCTTTGAAAAACTGCCTATGACGAAGGAGCATGTTTTTTTTAAGTTTCCATAAATTATAATAAAAAAAAATTATTGAATTGTTTTTATGACTCTTACTTGTCATTTGCTATTTTAAATTTAATTCTGATAGGTTACTGGTAGAGATTTCCCGATACCACTTCCTCCTACTTGTACGAGTACTAAACTGTTTTGCTTCTATCATGATGGCAAGATGCTCATCAATCCAATGCAGTTAAGGAAATCCCACGAAAATGGAAATTCTTGTGTGATCTTCTGTCAAAACGAATATGGCGAAAAAACAAAACAAAACATTTTATATGAAGACGTGCGAGTAACGCAGACTGTAGAATCCACAGAGAAATATAAATGTAAGGTTCTAGTAACTGTATATAACCCTCGTTGCAGATATTACACATTTTTAAAATAATATTAAGAAACACGAGTATGGCTATTAGTAGATGGATCCAAAGACTAGAATAGCACAGCAGAGCTTGGATTTGGATTTACTTTTGTCAATTAACTTTAAAAAGATCGACCAGAGACATTTTCCACCTCTGCCTACCTGCAGAGGATAACGTAACATCAAGCCCCTTTTGGACATGGACTGGAATTTAGACATTTTCCAGAATTTCTCTGCGGTGTGTGTATGTGTGAATGCAAATGCCCAAGTATGTTGCCCCTGACATAACTCAGACTTTACCCAGACAACTTCTTAGTGCAAAGTCTGGATTATCTCCAACCGAGGTCGTTTGTGAAGGAGGAGGTAACACTTCGCAGAATTTGTATTTGTACAAGGAACAGCACAAGATTCTGTGGTATACGACTATACGCTTACAAAGCAAAACACGGTCACGTTCGCACCTTTGTTTTTGCTTCATGTCCTGCTGGAACTGCCCAAGCACCACCCCTTCCCCAATTACACCGGAGTATTTGTTCACAAGTGAGATTGCATCTCGCACAGACCATCTCCCGATGTTGTCTACATGTCTGAAAGGGAAAATCCAGACAATGTCAGCATCTGATCTTCCTAAAATTATCTAGAGTTCACGTCTTTAGAGACGTTTAACTAGTACAAATATCCAAAGGCAGGATCTGACCCAATGCCTGATACTGGTATCGGCATCAGGACATCCCTAGTCATTATAAAATGTATTTTGTATAACTTCTCTCACTGAGTGTAAGTAAAGATAGAAAAATAGCCTAAAATTACTATTCAAATCAATTCATGGGCAACACAGGGACACAAGTTAGATACATTAAGGGTTACATTGTGCGCTTTAGACTCTGTTTCTTAACAATCCTGCATGATATCTCAGTAAGCCAATAGGCTGCTGTTTTAGTCTGGTTTAATATGAGTGTGAAGTTTTTTGGTGAAGTTTGGAAAAAAGTAGGAAAGTAGCTTTGTTTGTTTTTGTCTGGGTTTAGTCAAAAATCACTGACTTTCCCAAAGATCTATTACAGAGAACTGGATTCCAAATTACAAAATGTTGCACAATTCAACTGCATGAAAGTTGTTTGCTTTCTTCAGCTGTCTTCCAGATTCTAGTCATAAAAAAAAATCCTAATGTTGTGCATATGTTCTCATGACTAGCACAAACTGGTTTTGCTTCTGATAAGATTTGGTTAAGATTCAGTCTAGAAGCTTTTCATTTCTAATTACCATCAATGGGAAAAAATATGCTTGGGCCAGTGTGCTTTAAGTAATGAATGCATTACTGGTATTAACAACAATTAAAACTGCTTGACAGCCCAGCGCTGTTCAGTTGTTTCAGAGTGATGGACTCAGCAATATGGCTGTCAGACATATTTCATACTTTTGCACTATGAACTGCTAGCTGCATGAACCCAAATTATGGTAAATGGGTTTTCAGTCAGTTGGAGAGATTCAAGGCGGAATTATAATTCTCCGTTGATACACGCAAACATCGACGCAGACCTATGCAGGAACAATGGGTAACTGTAGGCCGCAGATGCTCACACCTCCTAAATCCCAACAACATGCCGGGCGTAGATGAGTGTAAACAAGTTGATTGGATAATGTCAGGAAATAGAACCAGAAAGCAAAAGAATAGAAAAGTAGAAGAAACACAAGTCTTCATACACTGTTTTTATATAATATTAATACGTTATTTGATATATTCTATTGTTTTACTGCTGCATTATTTATTATTTATTCAGTGTATACGTTTTGTTTTTGCTGTGTTATGATAGTACTTTTATTAGAACAGGATCCCACTTGATTGTTTTGAGATGTGAATTTAGCCTTGTGACTTTCTTTGTGGTTCAGTAGACCACAAACCCTTTACAGACACTGCGTGTTGTGAATTGTAGAATATGCGCATTTAATTTCGGGAAATTGTTCCTTCATTTTCAACAAATTGAGGTTTGTTAAACAGTTGACTGCCCTCTTCTGGACACGTACGTGTACGCGAGAGTATAAAAGAAACACGTGCAAACTATCCGAGCGTAGGTCGGCGACGACGTACAAAGAAGCAAAATAATTACAGTTGAGGACGGGAAGGAAAAGTGTAAAATGACATGACAACACAAAGCAAGATGGAAATACAAAGTAATATATACACACAATGTTATAAGCAAGGAAACGTAGTAATATTCTAATGCATTATGGTATTATTTTACTCCAAACATCAACAACCACGGAATGAAATGAAAGAAATGTAAGAGATGATTCCACAAATCAGAGAAAAGATTCACAAACAGTGGTTTTAATGTACATAATGATTCTCAAATTTCAAGATCAAAAAGCCCATAATTCGGTATTGTTTTTGAAATGAACACGGACGCATATAGGCTACAAACTTAAAGATCTTAAAGCACCTTTTTTTCAATGGAGTTTGGTACGATCCAAGTACATGAATGAGCTCTATCTGTTCCAGCGTGTATATCCATTATTTTTTATGATTCGTGACATTTCAGGTTTACTCACCTATCCGACACAGTGAAACATGAGGCTGAAGAACCACCTCCATCTGCTTCTTCTGCCGGTCGACCTCCTGTTTCAAGCCCGAAACCTCCTCCTCATACCCGGCTACAGTTCTCTCTACAACTGCAAATATTTCCTGGGCAGCTGTGGTCAGTTTCTCGGTGATAAGTCCCCTCAGTATTTCTGCTTTGGACAGTTTAGAGTCCTCAGAATCCATAGAGTCCGTCGGGGAAATATATTGCAAGCTTACTCTCTCCATTTTAACGGAGAACTCTCAAGTTGTTGTGCAGAAAAACTAGATGTTGTTCCTCAGTAATGTTGTCCTACGGGAAACATTAGAAAATAAAAGTTCCGCTCCAATTCTTCTTCTCTTTTAACTTCTTGTCCCTGTTGCATCACTGCCATCTTGTGCCTTTGACACAAATTAAACACCGAAAACAAAATAAATTAAAATGAAATTAATTTACATTAATCTTTGGTCATATCAAAACCTAATCAAACTTAACTTGATTAAGTAAATCTAAATAATAAATAAACATAAATAATAAGTAATGCAAATAAATTAGTATGAACTACAAAACGAACAGACTGAAAATAAAATAAATGTAGATGAATAAATGTTAAAATATGTAAAAAAAAACAAAAACAAACACATGACATTACAATAAATTACATTAAATTAGCTATAAATAATATTTCCTTAAATAAGTAAAACTCCAATCAACTAATATATAATAATAATAATAATAATAATAATAATAATAATAATAATAATAATAATAATAATAATAATAACTATGCGAGTGCTATATAGTGCTATGCTGTATATACATTACAGCAAGATAAGTAAGGATATTTTAAAAATTCAAAAAATTACCAAGATGTGTCATTCTAACCTCATTTGATAGAAAAAATATGCTATAAGTCATAGGTTAACATTTTCACTGCTGATTTTTATTTGCTGTGATTCTGTCTGAGGCTCTGTAGAAAAATGTTTCTGACAAGTGTGGTGGCAGATCCAGAGGGATATGTACTCTGGAGACTAATACAAAACCAAAGGCAAAATGATGGAGTGAGAGCAAAAGAAGTCAAAAGTCAGAGTGCTGAAAAAAAAAAAAGACGAGATGAACAAAATAGGGAGTAGAAATGGGGTCAGATACAGTAGTGATTGTCTAAATATGACAGAAATTGTTAAATCTTTTAATGTCTTTTTTGTTTGTTTAAACTTTAGACAGCAGTACAAATCAAATTATATCCATCAGAAATTAAGCCTGCATGTAAAAATGTATGCAAAGAGACCTAAGGGACAAAACATATATGTAGCTAAGCAAACACTGCATTAATAATCTGTATGTACAATGTAGCTGTCTGATAAATCTTTCCACCAATGACCGTATGAAAAGCTCTCATAGAGTTTCATCTTTTCAAAGGTCTTTAAAAGTACAATTATCCAACAATTTTCAAATGTACAAATGTAATGCAGCAAGAAGATCATTAATATCTAGTAAAGTCAAAATATGAAGTACTGAATCACTGTATAGATATACTTGAATACACAAGCACAATATGTCTATTGGGATGTTTTAGCTCATGGGTGTGTGTGTGTGTTTGCGAGTGTGCGAGTGTGTGTGGTGGGGATTTTGACCGTGGTTTTATCCACCAGTGTGATGATGTGACAGTTAGCTCTCTGTTCCTCTGCTCTTAAACATTATTATTGTCATCATTTTTATTATGATGAAGCAGATGCCATGCAGAGGGGTAAGTAGTATTTTCTTTTTTTAAAAGAAATGTTTAAAAGATAAACATGACTACTTAGTCATTGCATTAACCTTTACACATTCTATCTCATAAGAAATGAATTTATTACAGTCACATTTTGATTTTAATTCATATATTTCCATTTTTTGTATATTTAAATGTTTTTACATGTTTGCAAATGAAAATGCAAATATACATGCAGAAAATACCTTTAATGCTATTATTAGTATAATATGTACAATTTATTTTTGTAAGTTAATTAGGGTTTTGAATTATTTTGGTTATTACTTTTACTTTTTTGATATCTTTATTTTTATTTCATTTCGACCTCCCACTTCTTATATATATATATGTATATATAGTCTTTTTACACTTGTTTAATTTGTATTTAATTACTTTTTTGTATGTATTTTATAATATAAATCCCTTTAAGTTTCCTTTTGTGTCAAAGCTGGCTTTGTAGCTGCGTACTCCCACACAGTGAAACAGTAAGATAACAAACAAGACCATCTTGAAAACAAATCACCATCGTGTTGGTGAGTTTGGCAGCTATGACAGACAACAATGTTCCTGTTGCCACAGAGTATGTAAATATCACTTCCTGGAATTCTCAGAGCCCAGCTTTTGCTGACTACTTTGTACAGTGTATTTTAACACACAGTTTATGTCGTGTACAGCAGCATTTCTTTATGCACTGATGATCTCTGAGAGTGGAAGTGAAATCTTGTTTCAGGAGCTCGGACTGATGATTGAGCTGAACCAGAACTCTGCAGCATCAACCTGCGGTGGGAAACACAACTTAATTTAAATATCTTAAACTTAAGCTGAATAATTTACACAAATCATTATGTTGTGTTATTGCTCACCATATTTCAGGTAAACCTCGAGAATGTGACTGGTTTACACCTCCCCAGGAGCAGTACATGAATCTGACCAGGGGGGAGCAAAACAGTGGGACACACACTCAGACATCTGTGGCTGTGAGTATGTGTGTGTAAATATTTGCTAAATTATTTTAGGGACTTGACAAGAAAATTACTATGAAGTGTCAAAATAATTTATACGACATGACCCTTAACAGAGTTGAAGGTGAGGCTCTATGCAGACAACATTATTCTTTTCTGATTAGGTCTGAGACTTCAATCCTTGCACTGATCTCTGTCATAGATGCTTTTGGTTAATGGTACTAAAAAAAACTATGATAAATCTTAAATCTTTCACTCAGACAGTGGGCTTACACATTTAAGTATTAAAACCTCTGCCAATTTCTCTGCTGATATGAACTTCATTTGGCCACAGGTATTTGTGCTTTTATGAGGGATCTGACTATCTGGCCAGAGCTGCCTCGTGCCTGACTGGGTAGAGTCAACCTGATCAAGATGAATGTTCTGGCAAGGATACTATATCCAGTGCAAATGCTCCCTTTGAAATCAGTTTCTTTCTGATATTAAAAAGTTATAAATGTATCTGGCCAGGTGAGAAACTGCATCCTAAATCACCACTGCAATTGCTAAATGAGTGGAGGGTCGGACAGTTTCCAAACCTGTCTATTTTACCACTGGGCCTCCGTGTATGGTGTCACTGGCTGAAACACTTTCTGGGCAAGAGTTTAAATTATTGCTTAGTATTGTTACCTATGAAATACCCCTGCTCCCAGTAGACGTAAGAAAGGAGTCCAGTATTACTTAGTACAATTCAAATATGGATGATTGAAATATAATAAACAGTTTAACAGAATGTCGGTACAGAATCCGGCACAACATAGACCTCAGCCTCTATGAGTTTTACCCTGACATTTCTCGCCCCTGTGTGAAGTGTAACTAACACCTGGGATCTTACTTACACTGTATTTGGCAACACTCTTTAATGTTTAGGTTTAGGGAGATAATCTCATAAGAACTTAATTTTATTCTTAAGAAAGACATAAAGTTTGATCCAGGGTGGGGATCTCTCTGGGGATGAACAAGCTATGACAAACATTTGGCAAAAACCATTGCACAAAATTCTGGCAAAGACGAGTTTTATTTCCGTGGATTAAGACCAGACCATGTACTATCAAACCAGTGGAAAAGTAAATATTCAAATGCCTGGAACCACTGAGCTCAGCGGAGAAGAAGAATGGAAACCTTGTAGTTTTCCCCAAACTCTTTTGCTATAGGTGACTGGTTCTCATTTTTTGTTTGTTTGATATGGAAAATCTAATAAAATATTGTTTTTAAAAAAAACAATTTTAGTTTTAAGATTAAGGTTAGATTTGGGCAAATAGTGTTTAGGGTCATGGTTGAAGTCACCATAAGACGATGTTTAATGTTTGATGTCCTCAGACTCCATGTGTGGGTAAAGTTTCCCTTGAAGCCAATTTGTTCCCTTTCTGACACAATCAGTGTTAAATGTAGCTGAGAGTCTGAGTGAGTCACTGCCCTAAGGATTTGTGTGTGTGTGTGTGTGTGTGTATACTGTAGTGTATTGTACCTCTCTGTCTAACAAATGTCTCTTTCTGTTAATGTAGCACTTTATTATTTTAAAACTGCTTCTACTATTTCCTTTAAACTAGTATTTTTTATTACAACAGCTAGTATTTCTACTACTACTGTTTTTAACATGGCTGCTTCTTCTCCTACTTCGTCTATTAGAACTGCTGATAATACTTCCTACTTCCTGCCTCTTTTGTGGCAACAACTACTATAAGTACTGTTATCGATGCTGTGCATAGAAATGCTCCTACTACTTCTGCAGCTTCTACCAACTACTACAGCTGCTGTTACAATAGCTACACTACTAATAGCAAATATTCTCCTGTTTCTGCAATACTGATACAGTACTAATTGTCCACAAATGCAGAACATTGATCTGGATGAAGTGCAGGATCAATGCAGTATTTTTTATTAGAGACCTGATAACCCTAGGTAAAATGCAGTACTACTGCAGTATTTTAAATCTCTATCAAACACAAGAGAATTTTCTACTACTTCTACCAAAACAAGTACATGTTCTTCTATGAAAGCTACTGTAAGTTCTACTACTACTACATCTACAACAACCACTACTGCAGTTTTAAAAACCAAACATAAAAATATTGAGTACATGTTCTAAGGAATCAGTAGTGTTTTACTGAACGGACAGTCTATAAATAGTCAGCAGTTGTAAAAAAGTACCTTTACTACCCATGATTCATCTCTGCTCTCCCTGCAGTCGTCCGTACATCCTCTTGTCCCTCTCCTACTCTACAGTGACAGACACGTCCCTCCATCCTGCCCATTCACTCGACCAATCATGTCCACTGCTGCTACACAGACCAACACCCACTCCAAATTCCACCCCTGTTACCATGACAACATCACCACCACGTGAGTTTGTAATGAGGTTCAGGTGACACTGTAGTAAAAGCACTACTTGTAATACTGCAGTTAAAGTTACCACAGCTGCTGCTACTGACACTGAAAACTCTAAGTATTGTTACTGCTAAACCTAGAAACACTACAACAATTACTATTCGTGTTACTACATTGGGTGCACCTATCACAGCTGTGATTAAAAGTACTTTTCATGTCTTTGCAGTGTGACTACAGTATATGTAACATGATACAATGGTACAGATGAACTGCAGTACAACCCTAGTGTTTTAATACTGAAATAGAAAATTGATCTGGAGGAACCGAAGTACTATTGAATTAGTTGAAACCCAACAGGACATAATTCTTTTCCTGACCAGGTTCGAGGTCTGTTACACAATAATCAATTAGACCTGATACCTGATGTGGATGAGCGCTCACTCTCTCCCATTATGCCCCCATTTGTTGTACATGTCTCTCGCCCTAAGAAGACAGCCAGTGCAGGTGAAGAAGCCCCTGAATGCCTTCATGCTCTACATGAAGGGGACGAGACACCAAGTACTGCAGGAGGGACGAGAGCGAGAGAGTGCCGCTATCAACCGCATCCTGGGACGCAGGGTGAGAATACAAACAGTTTCCATTCAACTTTATCTACAAAAATGTAGATTAATAAAGAACGATAGCCATTCACAGAACAATCATTGCAAAAACACTAAGAAAGGCCCTATAAGACACATCAATTACACATTCTTAATGATTAGAAAGGAAAAATAGTTTTTATTGTTTACATTTTAATTTTGTGTATCAAGACACATTTCACAATTCCCAAAGCTATATATATATATATATATATATATATATAAAACCCTCCCCCTTTCCATTATGATGTTTGGAGCAGTGGAATTTGTTCCCCAACTTCTTTCGTATGTAGAATGTTTGATTCTGTCTGATATAACTTAGATATAAACCGGTGTTTGTCTCTCACAGTGGCATGGTCTGTCCCACTCTGAACAGTCCAAATACTATGATTTGGCACAGAAGGAGAGGCTGCTCCACATGCAGCTTTATCCTGGATGGTCCGCCAGAGATAACTACGTATGTACAGTTCATTCAATACTACAGTGTATACTGTACATAATCAAAAACCAAAACTTTTTTTCCGTTTCTTCCCAGGGTAAAAGGAAGAGGAAAAAAAGCCAGCAGCCTTTAGGAAACCGTTCCAGGCTGAAATAAAAGAACAGGATTCTTTCTGGTTTTTCTGATGAACAAGTCACATTCCTTAGTCCTTTCAGCTAAATGATAAAAACAGAATTTGCAGGTCTTCTTGCTCGTTTATTTCAGTATTAAGAAGTATAAGATGTAATCAACCAACATGTTGAATAGGTTTCTATATTTAACTGCTCAGTTGTATGTGATTATTCATGCAATTTAGTTTTTCAGCTTTTTTCTACATTTTATTTTAGATTTGCACATTCAAAATTATCAAAAGACTGGTGTGTGCATCTGTAATAACAGATTAGCACTAAACACCACGATTCTGACTATTATAGTGAGAAGTATTCTGTATTATATGACTTACTGAAAAACTGTGGAACAATAACATTTGAATAAAAAACATTTTGGAATATATCTATATCACTATTAGGGTAACTATTACAACTAAGTAAAATACTTAAATACAAGTTTGTTTGTTTTTTGTGCTTTTGGCTTTACTAAATACATGTAACAGTTCAACAACAGCAATGTAAGAAATAGCGTCTAATAGCTAAAATAAACTGATGGAAAACACAACAAAGAAACAACATGTTACTTATTCTTTTACTTACAACATAAATCCTTAATACAGGCTTTAAGTGAAAACTGTTTTCTTATCAAAGCAAAAACTCGACTGACATTTTAAGAAAATCAATTAGCAAGATAACAGGTAACACTAATGAAATTCATCAGATAATTAACTTTAAATCTGCACCATTTATGAGGGACCTCTGGTTTAGTCAAAAATTACAGTTCTTTCACAGATTCATTTCATTTTGCATGAATAAATGAAAAAGTACATTAAAAGAAGGAAAAAAAAAAGCTCGGTGTCTAAATACTATACATATTTGGAACTATACATATTTGGAAAATATAACTTAAACAATATTCAAGTACAGAAAGACATACAGCAAAATTTATCAACTGATATTCATGTACTTCCACTTGGATAAAGACCAAACTGCAGGTTGCACTGGGAATATTTAGTCATTAGCCTATTTAGCTTTGATCCTGAACGTCTTGCTAGCTGACAAACCAAAACAGCAACACATTGTTTAAGCGTCAACATTCTCAAGGTTTACTTTTCTTGTTTGCCCACATCTGTAATCGCTGCAAACACAAACCGTTATCTGTGTTTAGCATACAGAGCTAACATGTGACTACTGCACTGCACTCTCGCATACTTTTACATCCAAAATGATGACGAAATTTACATGGCACGGAAAATCAGTTTTAGCGTTGGTCCTGAATTTCTAGTTAGCTTAAGTTAGCTAGCATTAGTCACCAAAACAATCCTTTCCTCAGTTCTTTCTTCATTCTCACAAAGCCAAAAAGCACAACTGATGCTCACTTTGCTCAGAAATCTGTCTTACAAACCAAAAGAGCAATAAATTATCCAAGCAGCCCGAACTGGTTTGATTTTCAAGTTGGCGTGTTGCCGTTTGCTAAAATTGGAATTTTAGTTTGGTCAACATTGCGTATTTGTAGCTATTGCACTCAACTTAATGCCATTACTTTCCCGTGTTATGTAGATATTAGTATTAACATGTGTATAGCAGAATGAGTTAGCATGCTGCTAACTAAAACAATTCTACTTTACTCATTCTGGTGAAGATGTTAGCTTTAGCTATAGGTAATTCGCAATTTGGCGTCAAGCCACGACTCTTACAAACCAACCAGTCAAGCGTCAGCACTTTAAACAGCACTCAACTCAAAGAGAAATCCAGTTAGCACAGGGAAGCTCCCAACTCTCCGGTCTGCTTAGTTTAGTCTTTAGTGACACTAGCAAGATAAAGGTAACAGTTTACCTTTGGTTCTAAATCTCCAGCAACGCACAAACTAGCCACTCAAGTTTTTAACACTTTCTTGTGTGTTGAAAAATGCTTAGTTAGTCTTCAATGTATAGAAAATCTTACATTTCCTTTTAGATTTGATTGCATTACTCATAAAAATAACTAACTGCACCCATTTCAGAGACAGACTTGTTTGGCACAACAAATTACAAACTTTGTTTTAACAACACATTCGTGGTGAATAAATCCAGATATGTGTCAAGTGGAAGGCACAAATCATTGGCAGAGACAGAAAGCTGCTTTTATCTTTTTCAGCCACTGAGAAAAAAATATATAGATTAACTGCAAAAGTAAATACATTCACTACTACTTAGCATTTCGCTTGCAAGTAGGACAGTTTGCTTGTTTTTTTTTTTTTTTTCAGCCAAATACCCCAAACTACATTTCAAAACTTTGCGGGACCAGCTGAATTCACATTCTTATTATTTTAAATCGTCCATTTTTGAATGACGAACTGAACCGTTGGATCACTTCTTGGTTTATTATCGCTTCGCATGGACATTGTGTAGTTGCACTGCGATGTCAGAAAAAAAGGGTTTGTTTTAGAGACTTATTGGAGGCTTGTGAGCAAACACCACGAGGCAGTGACGTGAAACTGATTTCTTAGGCACATGTGTCTTTAATTCACGCTCTTCTTTTGCTTACAGTGAGCATTGGAAGTTGACCATACGGCTTATTTATTCACAGCTACACATTTCACAGGCACTGGAATATTAATGTTCTGACTTTAATGACGCAAACATAGCAATACACCCATTGGTGCTTCCTCCTCCGCAAACATAAGGAGAGAGGTGGAAATGCTCGTTTCTAATAAATAAATTCCTCGTCAGTCCATCCCCATCATTCCGTCTGTCTGTATCAGACAGGTTAGGTTGGCCCTGGTCTCCATCCCCTCAGCTACCTCGTCAATCATCCCTCCCACCCTCCACCTGACTGTATCTCTGTCTGCGGCGTGAACGAAGGGCCAGGGGCCATTCGAACATGATGGGAACAGTTGTCTGGACATTCTTCTCAAGGAAGTTGAAGATCCTGTTCCACCACGTCCTTGACAGGTAGTTGTTTGAAGCCTGACGCAGTGACTAATCAGAAATACACACAAAAAAAAAATACATAAAAAAAAATTACAAAACCAAATAATTTCAACTAAAAATGCCACATTTTCCACTAGTTTTAATGTGAATTTAAATTGTCTTTATACATCTTATAATAAACTGATCAAAATAGCAAAATGGAATTGTATGTTAATAAATTATGTATATAAAGTTTATTATCCTTTATTAAACCTTATGAAAAACAGGTTGTCAACTAATTTTTTTCTTTGTTTTCAAATTTTTTTTGAAAGAACTTTTCTGTCGTATGTTATTTACATACAAACAGTATATACATCTCTTTGTTTCAAGAAGGATCAACCCAGTATTAACGGCTACTTTAAGATAGGTCATTCAGGTCCATTCACCCAACTTGACTTTGCCAAGTAAGTGAGCTTACGCAGTATAAGGTGAAAGAAGAGACTAAATAAAAGGAACAGACCTGATAAAATTTGCTGAGAATCCACACAAACAAATATTAGTTCAAATTTACTAACACACAGTAACCGTTCTAACAGAAGGTGGGTTAAGGTCCAGAGTGTGTGTCCACCTACGGGTGTATTGGCCATGGTGTGGTACCACCAGAAGATCCTGGTGGTGACAAAGTAAGCAATCACCACATCAACGCTGTAGTGCTCGTGGCCTATCAGAATGAAGAGGACCCCTGAGGCACTGAGAACCCAGCAGAGCCAGTGATACCACCACATCCACCGAGGAGAGTCTGTACATCCAAAAATTAAACATTTCATTATAATTTGTTATTTTTAATTAAAAAAAAACTCCTCTTCCAAGTAAACAAAAAGTTTGCACTCCCAAATTTACAGGATTTTTTGGGGGTTTGTCAAAAATGTGCATTCGGGTGCACAAACTACCCTTTTTTGGTAAGAACGTAAATTGATTACAACCTTTGAAATAATTTACCCCTGCAGAGTTGTCAAATTGTTTGCAAAGAAAAAGCAGTTTGCTACTTGATATTTGTCTATGCACGTCAGTTCATCATGTAGCTATTGTGATTTCAGTTAAACAAAGCTAAGCTGAACAAATCATTTCAAATATTATTCAATGCATGTCAGTGATTGACAAATATGACCTTGTATATCTGTGCTTCGTTCTGAGCATTTAGAAATCTACTGCAACATGGAGGCCTTCTTTAGAGAAGAAATAATGTAGGAAGAAATATATTTAAAAAGTTTACTGAAGTAATCATCAACTAAGAAAGGCAACAAGTTGGTACAGTGAAAAGTGCTGCACTGAATTTAGACTGTAAATAATAAAAGGAACCATGTATGAGAAAGGAGTGAATGCGTGACGAAAACTGTGTTTACTCACACTCTCTGATAAAGAGGTAGGACAGAGTCAACATGACGGTGTGACCGCTGTACAGGAAGTCTCCACACATCAAATGGGAACCAGTCAAAGACAAACCTGAGCACAAGACAGCAGGAGGTTTAAGTTGAAAAAAGCAAAATATGAATGTATATTAATAAATCTAAATATAAACAAGAGGTTGTACCACAGTCATAATGCTTTTCAACATGAATAAAAAAGAAAACTAAATATTTTAGAAACAAATACTTTTTTTTTTTTTTTTACTTCTGTAATTACCTGGAGTTTCTTTTTATGCTACTTGGGAAACCCCCCCCCCAAAAAAAATACAATACTGAAAAAACAAACATTTCTTACAGAACAGTTTCCTGTTTGATATTATTACTACAACAGGAAAGAGGTTTACATTGTAGAGTTGTTGAATAAGAGCCCAGACATCAACCAAATAAAGAATTTTTGCTTAAAACTTAAAAAGTACTGGTAACTCACGATTCCCCATGCAACCAGACATAAGATTAAGTGGTCTCACAAAGAAAAGCGGGTAGATTTTGCCTCCGGATGTTCAAAAGATGATTGAGACCTTACCACACAAGCTACTAAATACTGACTTTGGAACGAATATGCAAGAAACTATTTTATTACATACAAGTCTGAACTGTATGCAGTCACAAAACACACACACATAACATTACAATGTCCCGATGGAAAATGTCCCACATAGTAAATATAAAGTTGTCACATCTGGTATTTCTCAGTTTTGCAATCTGGAGAATAATAATTTTCTTTAAATTACATGTTCTATGGTTATTGATGCATCACTAAACTGCAGTGAGTTATAAAACCCCATGTTGACAAAATGCACACGAACTTGCAGGTGGAACTTAATGCACCTGAAGTGCAGATTGGAAATGTTATCAACCACCATCCATCTGACAGTACGTCAGACACTTTGAGCAGACGTCTGAAGTGGCTAACAAACAGCTAATTCTGCTCTCTGTGTGTTCAGGCAGGGTTACACCTTCTATTTCATCTATTACATCATTTCCTTCCTTAGACATGTACACACATCTCTACGAAGACGCTGCTCAGAAACCAGTCTATTTATTTACAGTAGGAAAAACTAAATGAAATTATGTGCAATTACCTGTAAATTTGTATTAAATAAGATCAGATTCTCAGTCTAGTTGCATGTAAAGATCAATTTTGACTATTTTTATCAATTTGAACACAAGCCACTGTATTTTATTCCTGCATTCAAGCATTCATTATGCAGTTTAGCAAATAAGTGAACCCCGGCCTAATGACAACCTATTCTCTGAACTCATTCAGTTTAAATGTACGGGTATATTGTACACGTTAAAACACTTCGTCTATCCTTATTCAGCTCTAAAGAGTAGAATTCTTCGTTTCTGTTCTTTACAACCTAAATGACAGGTTAGTAGAAACTGGTTTGTTGGTTACCTCCTCCTGATAGCAGCCTAAGAATCCTCCATATTTTCCCCGTTGAGTCGCCATACAGCTGCACAAACAAAGAAGCATTTACAGATGAACTGCAGGAAAACAATGAGTGTAAAGCATATGTAAATTGGTGTTTGCGTACCTTTGGAGCACAGACCATGTGTTTTCCAGGCACTGGCAGGGTGGTGATGTACATGGTGACACAGCGATACATGTAGAGAGTCCCTATCAGGAAGAAACAACGACGACCAACTATAGCTCTGCAGAGAGAGGGGGAGAGAAAAAAAGAATGAGGTTTTCATCATTGTCTCTGCTGCTACATACACTGCCCAGTAAATAATTCCAGGATTGGGTTGTAGCAGCTTTTTGTAAATCAGTTGTCAAGTTTGTCTCATATGCTTTTATGCCAGCTAGTGCAGTTTCAGGTTACTAGCTGTGATTATTCATCCTGTTAACAGGCCAGGACGAACAGGAGGAGTGATTACAGCAAGAATGTCGTGGTTAAGTTGACCCTTTTTTATGACTGCTTTTCCTATTTACATTGAACAAAAGCCAGAAAGAAATAAAAAGCTGCCCCATTGTACTATTTACTTATATATAGTTGCGGAAAGCAATCAGATTTAAAAAGTTAAATTCAAAATTATGCTACAAGATAACCACATACCTGCTCACGTTTTTTTTTTTTTGTGGCTCATTAATTTATGCATCCTGACCTTATTTCCACCTTCCTTGACATTTTGTCACCTAGTGCTGCCCATGGATTTGTTGAGAATTTCCTGACTTTACTGTGTAAAGTGTCTTGATAATTTGCGCTGAGAACCGGGGCTAAAAATAATTGTAAGTATGGATTCTGTTTGCTGCAGCCAACATGATGGAACAGAAAGTGAGGACTGCTATCACATGCAGATCAGGTGAAGGCCGGAAGTAACTTAAGAGTTGTAAGGTTGACAATACAACACACAACTGGTTGGACTAGGAAAAAATAAATAAATAAAAACTGTTCCTCCTCTTTTGGCTGCCTTCTGCATAACTCTTGCTTGTCTTAGCAGTCCTTTGAGATTTTTCCTATTTCTCTGCCAAAGTCACTGTAATAAAAACAAAAACCAAAAACAAAACAGTACAACAAATTTGAGCGTCAATCATGTCATAAATCCAAAAACTAAACAGGTAGTAGTTTTTAGGACAAACATGTTTTTTAAACCCCCCGTCCCCAAATTGTCCCTCTCCTTTTACACAGGTACTGGGGTGGAATGGTTGTACTACTTTTACTACTGCTCGTGGCAGCATAAAGAAGGGTCAAAAATCACTACATGCATGTACTTTACCTTTTATACACAACAGCAAGGCAGCAAATTGGTAAATTAGACGAGCAGATTGTATTGGATTGGCATTGGAATTGGAAGACACTTATTACTGGGACTAAGATTGGGATCTCTGATCATACTTGTGTTTAAGGAAGATCCATTGGATGAGCCAGAGTCCGACCAAGATCAATCCATTGACCTCGGTGACCGTAAAAGCCCAGGGAACTCGGTCCACGTAATCAAAGAACTTGTCAGGCAGCGGAGGGTCTACAGACTTGTCCGGCACCCTCTCATGGACGACGGTTATGACAATGGTGGTGAAGATAAGGTTGAACAAGGCATAGAGCAAGGCCACGCCAGTCTTCCACCACTCATTTGGGAGGCAATTCTCCGGTTCCTCTGGCATGGCAATCTGGTTGTAGTCACAGTGTTGCCTCAGTGTGTTGCTTACAGAATGGATGTTCATTGGACAATTGATCTTCTGTTTAAAAAAATTGCAAAGTTTGCTGCGCTCATGACTGCCTTTTCCATCATGGGAGTCAGAGTGGGGCAACGGCAAGGAGGAGTGGCAAACTGAGTTACCGTTGGCAATCCTTGGAGGATCAGGGGGGCTTGTAGTGGTCACACCATCTTCCACATTAAGGCAAATATCTGTCACTGCCATTGATCCACTCGCTGGGTTGTTAAAAAGATCACTTGAGCCAACACACACACAATAAAAAAAAAAAAAAAAAAGACAAGTAGTTAATAAACAACTATTAGTATGGAGTCATTTGTTCTGTTCAGGATTTGGATCATAGGTTTCAGAGTCATTGATCAATGATCGGATTAACACAAGCATCCAAGCCAGCGAGTTTGCAGAGCAAGATGGTGACTGGGGGATATGGTCCAGTCAGGATGGTTCAGCAAAAACCTGAAAAACCACAGAATAATTTTTTCAGTAAACTCCCATTAAACAAAATCACAGCTTATGTGGAAATAAACAAGTACCTTTTACCTCCTATTCTATTCAGTTCTGCTGAAATGTATTAAACCAACTTAAAATAAAAAAGAAAAACTCTTACAATCCAATTTAGTGTCGTACATCTTCACTCTAAATTGCCTTTTTGTGCGAATGTTTGCCTGTATGTGTCTCTCTGTGTTGACCCTGAAACAGACAGGAGACCTGTCCAGGGTGAACCTGCCTCTCGCCCTACGACAGATTGCAGGGTTTGATGCAATATTTAGGCCTATATATTGTACAGGACAATATTTTTGTTTTACTACTACTTTTATCTATTTTATCATTAAACCCTACCTTATTGTTTATTTCCTTTTTACCACTGTCATTGGACTTTCATATTGAAACCCCCACCCCACTGTATCTCAGAAGTTAGTTGTTAGGCTGCATATGAACCCATCTTCTTTTAAAATTAAGTGTCTACAATTTTACTGTCAATTTAAATCTCAGTGGGTTTTCAACTTTAAATCTCCATAATTACAATAAGACTATAGGGTTACAAATAGAGATCTATAAATAAGTCTTTCACTGCTGCTGCTGCTGCTGCTCGGTTATTCAAAATGGATTGAAATGATCACACATTGACCTTTCTATCTTCACTGGATTACAATAGTGGCTCTGCTTTTTATTGTACCCATTGTAGTTTCTAAACTTGACTGATGATGACGACATTATATTATTATTTAAACTCAGAGTGAACAAACGTAGAACTGATTGAACCAATGCTGCAGCTTCTCTGGAGCTGGACATTTCCAATCTTAAGAGTTAATCAACTCAGAGTTAAGTTTGTTAAACCTGCTTTCTGATATACCCTCCAGGAACCTGCTGAAATTGTATACAGGAATGTTCTTATCTCTGTAGCTAACCAAGTGTATGCAATCTGACTCACACACATATAAAAATGCATGTTTGATATTAAGTAACCTAAGCAAGGCACTTCCTGGAAAATACCCACACCCACAAACATGCTGTCAATCCTACAGTACTGACACACGTGACTGAACAGAAAACAAGTCAGACAGCGTTGACATGAGATTAACATAAAGACACTTTGTGATAACCAACCAGGAGGAAAAATTCACCTGCTTAAAATAGCATTGACGATCTGAATTACTTTCTTTCATTTGTCTATTTTTGTGACGTGCATTTAATTATCCGGCTAGTAACTGCTTTACCGTGCAAACTTAACACAACTTCTTATGCTAAATATACCTTTTCATGTTTAGTAGATGTAACAAAGGAATTGTAATTGGAGTTGTTTCTTACCCTAATGCAAACATAATTTAGTTCTCAGGAACTTATGCTGCTTTTACACAGAATGGCTTTAAAACTTTATTTTCGATCATGTTGTCAGACGATTACATTTCCTGTAACCACACTCAACCACTCTAACACAATTCTGTGCTGAGGTGTGAAAGCAGTGGCTATATCGTTTGGCAGTTGCCCATTGGTAAATTCAAGGAAGTTCTGCAAAACACACCTTCGAAGACAAGAATCCTCAGAATTTTACTGTGGTCATTTGCAGGAATTTTCCTATCTCTGCAGTGCTGCATAATGCCAATTTCTGACTTTATGCTATTTTTGTATGAGCACTAAAATTCTAATAATATTTAAGACAACTTAATACTGTTGCAAATGTTATCTTGTATTAATTTAAGATAAAAATCTTGTGGTAGTCTAGACTGTTCTACCCTGTGTCCCATGTGACAATTCAAACCCACGTTAAATATCAGTGTGAGTGTGTGTGAGTGTGTGTCAGAAATGCCTCTGTGGCACAGAGCTTCACTTGTGCTCAAAAACTATTAACACTATCAGTGAACTTGTGAACGTGTTCCTTCACTACCTTAGCAGAAACACAGACTGTAGTTTATTTTGAGTTAGTCACACATACACAGACAGAAGGTCAGAAAGTGTTGAGAAATACACTACTCCAACAGGTTTTTGTTTTGGCTGTTTTCATTGGATTTGTTATATATATAGAAAAACAGGCATGTTGTGTATGTCGATGTGTATCTAGATGTTTGAGAACTTTGGTTGGTGAGGGTGTCTGTTTCCGTCTGAGGGGAAATTATAAACACGCTGTACTTTTAGACAAAGATAGCATTGAAAAGTTTAAACTGCTGCACATTCACTAAAATGTGACTCATGTCTCTCTCCCCTGCTAAATACCTCTTCTCCCTGCTGCCTCACTGACCACGCGTCAGACAAAGTGCATATATATTGGTGTGTTATGTTAACACAAACACACACACAAGTTAAACAGCTTCAAAAACTATTTGCTCCAAAGCTCTAAAGAAGGCACACAGATGTTGAAGCATCAGTTTATGTAATAAAGTCTCCACCATCAGCTGCCTCTTGGCAAGTAGTTTTCTTTGCTTATACAGCTGAGCATGTGTCTGCAGATTTGAGCGTGAAATCAATGCATAAGACAGTTTAAACAATTTATGGTCAGAAACAAATATGAGCCAGTTGTTTTAAGAAAATATCTGATTTATCCTGTGTTTGTCTCAAAATGCGATTCTTTTCTGGTTTCCATGGCCTTATACAAAACTGAATTCGTTATTTTAGGGTTTTTGAACTGTAACTGGCAATGTTTTTCTGACCAAAAGACAAAAGGATTAATCTAGAAAATAATACAGATTGATGATCCAAATGACAGCAGGCAATACTGCTATTTGTATTCAATCAACAGAAGTTGGCACCAACTATTCTGATCATAAATCATTTGAGTCATTGTTTAAAAACATAGGTTAGCTTCATTTATAAATCAAAGGAATTCTTAATGAGGTTCTAACTGCACACCTGCAGCGACCTGATCCAATTGAGATGTTTCATAATTTTTTGGGCGTATTATTGACTAGATAAAAAGCAGCAAAAGGAGCACCCACACTTTTCTGCCGAGAAGGCCATGGCTTTCAAAAATCTTAATGCAATTCTGATCTTCACATTTGCTGTGACTTGACTCTACTGGAAACTTTCACAAATTGCTGACCTATTATTGATCAATAAAAATAAACATTAGTGGTGAATGTTGGTATTTCAAATAGATGAAATCTAACTTTTCATCTAACTGACGACAGAACATACTCTAAAACCCATCTAACTTATGAAATAACTTTTTACACCAACTCATTGCAAGAAAACACCATGTAGATACATAATTACACAACTGTAATTAAATCCTATAATATCTGTAATTACTATTTTGTATAGTTAAATAAGTGTTTTTTTTACCTGTGAAGAAACTATGCTTGACTTTTGACTAAAAGCCGCAACTTTGAATGCCCAAAAACTGCATTTGACTAAAAAGAGCAAAAAAAAAAAAAAAAAAAAAAGAACTTAAAATAATTTAACTATCTATAGTTAGTTTACTAGTCTACTAGTCTACTATAACTATCTGACTTCTAAATTTTTTGTTGTTGTTTGGAGTTGTAATATTGGCACCAACATACTCCATCAAGGTCTGACATGAATTTAAGTTTTGTTTAAGCAAATTTCCATTTAAAAACCAATTTTTCTGGTCCCAGACCATAACCAAATTGACTTCTGCATGGTTCATCTGCATGTAACATCCTGTTTACAGCTACACACCATAAAAAACAGAAACCAACCCTAATCAAGTTAAGAACACAAGAATTCAATTTCCCCAAATTAGTGCTGATTCATCAACACAAGACTGACAGGAAGGGAGTCTTAGAGAGCTGCAACTAAAAAACTGCTGTCTTGGTATCACTGAGACTAAAACCAGGGCTTCTACCAAGGTTTATTTTACACAACTGTTTGTCTCTTAACTCCTAAATCCACCCTGCCACTGACATGACTCCAATTCCCGGGCGAAAGTGTCTCACCTGACAGAAACACACCATCTGACTCAGACATCAGTTCAGATTAATTGTAAATTATTAGGTAATTAAGTGATTAATTTAATACATTAGATCAGGAATTAGTGAAGAAACACAATTTTACACAGACCAAGTAACATTCTTGATATGGCTCGTTTTGCATAACTTAAAAAAAAATATCCAAAGTTATTATTATATGAAAAGAACAAAGGAGGTTTAAACAGGGCCTAAAAAATGTTTGGCCTGTGTGAAATCGACAGAGATCATTGGGACGACACCAACCGACTAAAAAGACAATACAAAATGATCCCAAATAGAGGGAAAACATCCAATTTGGAGGCAACTTCAAAAACCCATGAGCCCAAAATGACCAAAAGACCAAACCAAATATGGATGCAGAACAACTACAAAGAACACACCGTAACTGACATGAAATGACCTGGAAGAGACAAGAAAGTGACACAAAAAGGAGAAAAAACTAGCAAAAAGAGACTTTCAGCAGAGTCAAATGACAACACCACAACAAAGAAAATGACAGCAGTCACACAACCACCAAAAACCGACATCAAGTTACCTGAAAATGGCACAAGAATCAAAAACAGATGCCACATAACGAAGGCTGGTACAATGATCAAAGCCAGACTGAAAATCACCAAAAACAAAAAGAATTAAAACAGACACCTTGTGAACTGGGGGGCCTGTACAGGGGGGCGGGGCACTCATGGTGCTCAGGGTCTCACTTTCCGTGCTAATTGGCCCACCTGCACATACTACACCAAACGTAGTGTTTACAAGCTGAACGACAGGCCGAGGTAAGAAAGCCGGGACTTCAGAAACCACTCACCTGTAGGACGACGTGCGACACGTGGCTGCTTCCTGTTGCTCTCAAACTGCTAGTAAATGAATCAACAAAGTGGGTTTTTCCTCCGAGGGGATGCGAACAGACACAGACTCAACATCGTAACTGTTGGGTTTCACCAACACCCGCCAAACCCGGTCACTTTCTACCTCCAAAGAACACTTCACCTCCTCCTTCACCATCTGTCTCTCATTACCTGTTTGCGCCCTCGCGCTTTCTGCTTGTGGGCACGAGCATGTTGACTCCGCCTGTCCTCGCGCTTCCCACCAGTCACCGATTAGAATCCGTATATGGTTCGGCTTCTTCCGATGACAAGAGCGCTAGAGACGAGAGTTGCGAGAGAGAGAGAAAATAGTTCCAAGAGGTAATGAGAAAATTAGCTGCAAATTACTACTTTATATGATTTGTACAGATGTCAAACCAATTGTATGTATGCTAAAAAATTTTTTTAAAAGAAACTGCAGTTTTAAATATTTTATATCCATTATAAATATGGATTATTAAATCATAAACAGTAATGTTGCTGGTAAAACACGCCTACATTTTATCACTCAATTCCTAAATCCACTCTGCCACCGACACGCCTCGGATTTATGTCCTCTCACTGGATAGAAACACACCTTGCGACACACCTCCTGACTCAGTGTTCTCACATTAAAAGTTCATGGTTCACTTGCTCTCAGCCACAATGCTGATCGAAGTGTGTGAGCGAGAGCAACAAGACTTTTCTCTGTGTTTGTTCTGCTTTTGTTTTTTCTGTGGTCGCTTTGTCTTGAAAGGTTTAGGTAACTTAAGAAGTGCATAAGGAACCGATGATGTCATCAATGACGTCACATAGCCGCCTGCACGGTGGAACAGTGGTTAGACCTCTTGCCTCACAACAAGAAGGTCCTGGGTCCGAGGACTATATCCATTCTAATAACAGAGGGACCAGGTCACGGGGGCCCATAGTGGTGGTACGCTCAGTCTCAGTGGCTCAGGACTAACCCTCCATCTGACCATCTGATGCAATTTCGTTGTACAGCTTGTATGTATAATGACAAATAAAGCACCTTACCTTTGAAGTGTTTGCCTTTGAAGTTTGCCAAACCAGTTGTCAAGGAAACACTGTTTGGTTTAGCCGTTCTCAGAGCTAAGGGGTGGGGGAGAGCAACAAGGTAGCTGTGGGAAGAGTGCGTAGCTGTGGAGGTTTACGGTTTCTTTTCGTGTTCTGTGGAACTTATCAGCTCCGTTGTGGACTGTGGAATTCAATAAATGTTCAGTATTTTATCATTCAATGATCTCTGGAGTGGATAATTGTTTGAACACCGGACACAAGTTAGTAAGAAACCGTATCTACCTGGACTAAACATGGATTAACATTTGGTATAAATAATGGAGGGGAAGTTGGTCCAAATGACAAAACTAAATCTTAACGCCATGGAGAATGGCGAAAGGTCAAATTAGGCCGGCGGGTGGAAAAAGGAACAAGATACTTCGTTTAATGGATGATGATTGCTGCGTGGAGGTGGTATCAACCAACTGTTTGGTGAGTTTTGTGATATAAATATCTCAGTTAAAGAAGTACTGCAAAACCTTAAATCCGAAGAGGAAATTAAATTATCAGATATGCTGGTTTGAGCCAAGGGCAAATTCATTAAAATAATTTGTGACTGTTGTTGACCCCTTGGATTAAAGAGGCGCAAAAGTGCATAGAGGAAGCAAACAGAGCAAGTGAAGTCCTGAAGAAAGTGTGTCTGTGGTGTCCTATAGGAGATCATGGAAGTCCAAAAAAAGTTCTGAGCAGAGAGCTCTGTTGAATCTTTAGCTTCATCAGTACGTCTTAAGGTTGAACTAGAAAGGCCAGATTTATTACCTAAGGCTGAGGCATTAAGGCAAATACACGCAAATACACGTTACATGCTGTGGAACAGTGTGAAGAAGCAAGCAATAAGCCTAATATGAGGTATTGCAGTGCTAATTCCAGTGGCAATGCAAAGGCAGAAACAGGCCACTGTGGTTCCCAAGTAAGTGCTGTTAGCCGGCTTCCAGTTCCAGAAAGTCAGCATGCTTTGCTCACATTAATGCAGCGGCAGAATGACATTCTCCAATTTCTGGTTAAACGCCAAAGGTTGTCTACCTCCTCAAAATATTCTCATCTTTAGTGGAGATCCTCTGGACTATAGTCTCTTCATTGGTCTGCCAGGAGAAGTTAAACTGTCAGGTTTGCTCAAGGACACACCCCACATTTCTGCACACAAAGAAAACACACCTATTAAGTAAAGGCAGTCTGTGGATGATGATCAGCAGATGTGTGAACGCCAGACGGAATCAGCATTTGGATACTAGAAACACTGAGGGCATTTTTGCTACAGTTCCTGTTTGAGTTTGGGCAAAAAACAACAACTTAATTATTTCATATGATTCTTGAATCCTGGCAGCAAAGCCACATTTTGAACAGATAAACTTCCAGTGAAGACAACATCCCACGACGAGAAGATGTAGATAAGTGACCGCATCTTAAAGCGCTGCAAATATCACTCATATCACTCATAGAACTGGTAATGTTAACTAATGTTGCACAGGCAATGGAACCAGAGGAGGTCATCAACAATGAGCCTTATGCAGTAAGAACTATGCTGGCACAGACAGTCAATGGGTCACTGAAAGAAGGTGGTTGCAACATAAAAATGGACTAGTACAGGTTGTGTCAAGACGTGTATCTGTAGCCAAGATGGAGGACTTGTGTAGTCAGCAGTTGAAATATGACTTTCCTGAGGGTGGTCAAGAGGAAGAGCAGGAGATGCCTAAGGCAAAGTGTCTGTTTATGGCTAGAGTGTCACAGAGTGTCTGCTAGAATGGTAAATGGACACTACAGTATTATTTAAAAGACATGGACATTACCATGTCAAACAATCATTCCTTGGCAGTGCATATGGATGGAATGCTAAGGAAGGAGATGCAGCTACCACTGGAGGACTAAAATACAAGAGACATCAAGGTTTCGATTATTTGAAACTGAGAGGTGGCAATGATTAATCGCACTGCAACGGTCTCACAGTGGCTCTACATAAATGCTCAACTCAATCCTGCAGACTGTGCATCTAGGTGTCAGAACATGAACGTCTTTCTTCGAAGCAAACGGTGGATATTTGGACCTGACTTCCTCACACAGTCAGTCGAGAAATGGCCAAAGAATCCAGAGCAACTAAAAGAGCTGGAAACAGCTGATCCTGAGGTGCAAAGAAATGTGACAGTGAATGTTCTTCAGTGAAGAAAGCTCAGAGACAATGAAAAAGTTGACGGAGTACTACTCATCATGGACATGCCTTAAAGGGGATGTGGCATGGCTCCTTAGATTGAAGGATACACGTCTACCTTTGTCCAGAAAGAGAAAGTAGCTATATACAGTATAAGTACTGCCCAAAATGAAAAGGACAAAGATAAACAATGTCTTGTGCTTCAAAGAAGAATCCTGAACTACAAAACAGTTCTTGTAAGGAAAAACCTAACTGCGGATGAACTCAAGGAAGCAGAGGCAGAAATAATTCCTCACTGCTATTCTATTAATAACCTGTAAGTCTGGTTCTACCTCAGGACACGTTTCCAGCAATGACTCAGATACTAATCTGACTACATATTGTCCTTTGAATATTCTTTCACTAATAATCAGCACTTTACACTTAACACTAAAAACGGTCATGTGAATTCATAATCTGTTTCTCAATAATAACATATCTATACAACTAAACTGCAGCTGCTATAGAGAACACACATTTGGATTACATTTTTATTGTTGTTATTTTATTACCTGGATCAGATGTCCAGGTCAACCAGCAGACTGTAATACAAGAACAATGTGAAAACAAGCAGCACAGTGGCTCCTGAGCACCACTGTTACAGAAACTCATTAGATAAAATATTCAGAATCCTCTACTTTATGCACATTATACTATGTGGTATGTTTATTTTAAAATAGACAAAATGTCTACACAATTGCTACTAGCCTACACATTGTGACCCATAATTACAAAGTGAAAATGGTTGTGCTTTAGATTACGGCCCATGACTTACCATGTAATTTATTTAATTTATTGCAATAATGGTGTAGCTTTACTGCTTTACTTAATACATACTTGTAGATTTATGGTAACAAGATGTTGTCACAGTGCTGCCCTTTATCCGTTACCTGCCTTTATTTTTCCTGCCCAGTCACTTAATTATGGGATGGCTTCTCATCAAATCCCCACTTCCTTTGTTTTGCACCTCAATTCCTGGCTGTTGTGTTCACTTTGCCTCTATTGGCTGGACTCAGCATTTTCTGTGAAACTGGCAGGTCTGCTTGGAGCATGTTTTACAAACTACAGTTATCTATAAAGTTTTGTTCTGATGTTCATTAAATTAATATACACTATTCCAGGATCTAAATTGAAACCTTTTTGAATTAATTTGAGAAATTTTTATGTAATTCTTTGACGTTTTGAGGGGCACAATGTGATAATTTTCCTAACATTACAAAAAAAAAACAATATCCATATAACAAGCTAAAGCTTAGATTTGGGTGTTTGAAAACAACACAAATCCCCACCACGGTTGTTTCCCTTTTTTTAAATAGCCTATGCAACAATTCATTTGTTAATTATTCTTCTAAAACAAACCCATCAGAAGATTCAAAGCAGTTCACATGAAAATTTCACATTAATTCTAATGCAGTTTCTAATGTGTCTATGAAGACTTTGGTAGTCAGAGATCACGTTTGGCTTAGACGTCAGCAATGTTAACCAGAAACTACCATGTTGAAGTGATAAGAAATTAACTAGGAAAGTAGTGAAGACAAAAAATAGATAAATGTCTGTGGCTGTAGAACTGTATACTTCCACCAGAGGAGGCTGATCATCTGCTGAAAAACACACCACGCTGTCCTGACTTGGTGAAACAATGATACATCACACCCTATATTTACCCTCAAATACACATTCTCTGCATACTGAAAGCTGAAATGACCCTGACACTGTCTGTCTTCCCTCCTGCTCTAAGCCTGCACAGTTCCACACATGTTCAGCTGCATTAAGATGTGGACCCTCTTCTTCAAATGTGCCGTAAGGCTCATATCGGGCTGAAATAATCCTGTTGATTCTCACCCAGATATACATATATTTTTCTTTCTACCATGAGGATCTAATGGATAAAGGTGCAGTTACTCATATTGCGTTTGTGTTCTAAATAAAAACAACAAGTGAACACCATTCATACTATTGCCTGAGTGTTGGTCATGTGACTTCAGATACAAGAAGGCATGAGCACTGGCACAATAGATGCTTTTATAGCAGGGGTCACAAACTCCAGGCCTCGAGAGCTGCAGCCCTACTTGTTTTCCCACAACCCTCATCCTACTTCTTCTGATTGACTGACTGATCCAGGTGATCAGCAGTGGGTGGTGCAGGGAGAGTTGGAAAACAAGCAGGGCTGTGAGGCCTGGAGTTTGTGACCCCTGTTCTATATACTTTAAAGCATATTTTATGCATGTTTGACTAGTAATTCTATTCATTAATACTGTTATTGTCTGATGTGTTCTATCACGTCGTTGCGGCTAAACTACATTTTTTAGGTTATGGAAAGATCTATCTACCATGTGTTTAAACCATGATAAATATTTCAATTATACGCTATGTGTTCTGGCTTTGGTTCATGCTAATATAAAAAATGTTGTAGATCTTTATTATTATGCAAACATTTGTTTTAAAATGGTAGTTATGGTAATCGTATGGTAGGTAGTTCAATTATGACACTGTGATGCTCAACCCACCACTGCATGAGATCTGTGTTTCACTAAAAACACAATTATTACATATCACATATGTACAAGTACACCGATATCTATATACAGTAAATTACTCTATAGCTAATTTTAAATTTAAATCTAATTTCCAATGAGAGCCTAGATCAGAGATTTAATTGGGAGGGTCTGACCTGTGACCTGCAAACACAGTCAGGCGTGATTCCAGCTGGAGATTGAAACAGACAGCTGACAGCGAGTTTGTCTCAGCTGAAGACAAATTCTGGGCTTTCTTTCTCTGACCGAACGACCGACAACATCTTCCAACATGGACAATGTAGAAAACCTGTTTAATCCAAGGTAGAAACTTGCATTTGTGTTTAGTTTTTGTTATATTTTATTATTTTTTAATTATGTCTGTTTAATTTTTCCAGCCTTTTGTGAATGTCACATGCAATGCATGTCATACTTTCAATAGATTTGATATAAGGATTATATATTGTACATATATATTATATAAAGTTCCTGCAGAGGATCTTTAAAGGTAAAATCTGAGGTAAGGTCTGCTGAAGACGAAATGTTGGTGACAAACATTGGTGACATTTACTTAAATAGTGCAGCTATATACAGTAATGTCAGTAGCTGCAGATATGTGCCCTTTTTGTCTAAATTTAAAATGTTTCTTTGGTAATTTCTAAACTGGAAATGTAGTGATTTTATTGTATCTTAATTTTCATGACATGAACTTGTTTAATATAGTATTATTGAGCATAGTTATAGTGGTTGCATCTCTTGAAATAATCATACACTGCTGTTGTTTTTTTTTTTCAAATCATTCTTTATTATTGTATTTGATAACATTTTCAACATTATTGGATCAGTGTTGTGTGTTTGTGTGTGAGTTGTTGCAGATTATGTTATTTATAGTAGAAAGGTCTGACTGCAGCTGTTGCATCTCTCTGTTTCAGTACTCAGTACTTTAGCAGCTGCTGCCTGTGTGTGTGTGTGTGTGTGAGTATACACTTGTATTAGGGACACTCTGAGGTCATAAATGTTTAGACATTATGGAGACTCCACAACCATGTGGACAAACAGTGAGTCCCCACATGGTAAACTTTTAAATTTTACATAATTAAAACTGTATTTTTATATACTGTTTATAGTTACTCACCATAATAATGATCATGAACGCATAGATTTAATACTGTGAAGCTTGTTTCCTATTTGAACTCACAAGAGGCACAACGTGGTAGAAAACTTAAGCTGTGGGCTTTGTGTTTACAGCACATTACAATGCAGTCGAGTGATAAAAACATCTGCAGGACGCCTATTTGCTCACATTAAATCCGCAATTCGGGACATATAATGTCTGGATAACTGACATTGGTGTTGACCCATACACCCCTGCCTCCTGACAAGGCCAGAAGAACGTCAGGATTCCAGTGCATGTCTAAAACTGGCTTCAGTTTAAGGCCATATTATTGCAGAATTGTGCTGCCTGTCTGATAAAAAACACACCCCAAACATGGGGGCCCATTTTGACCCTGCACTATTTCAGCAGAGGAGATGGTTAAGTTGCAGTATCTGTGCAGACAAAAGGTGCCAACGAACGACGTCCCAGCACCGCACAGAAGACACCAAGCAAAACTTTTCAGCGCAATGATCCCACGATGGTGGAACAAGCTACCAAACTCTGCAGGCTCAGCTGACTCTCTCTCAATATTCAAAAAACTGCTGAAAACAGAATCTCGCATATTCCTATGCACTTAAATCTCTTAAAAAAAAAATTCCTTTCTGCTTTTTCTCGCACTTGCATCTCGCGAACTGTGAACACTTTTCTGATAGGACTTTGCTTTGATGTTTTCTCCTTGACTGAGATTTTTGCTGCCTTGTACCTCACTTGTAAGTCGCTTTGGATAAAAGCGTCTGCTAAATGACTAAATGTAAATGTAAATGTAAGATGCGTTGGACCTTGATGATGTTATTTCTGAAATTCCCCACTGAGGTTGTTTCTCCTGGACTCTCTCTTATGAACAGTATGTTGAAGGAGAAACAGGAAGACTGTCATGCAAATCTTTTGGAAGCTTAGCCCAACCACTCGTGTGTTCTGCTGCATAATCTGATCCCAAACTTACCCAAATCCTCACCAGTTACCTCTGCCTATTCATGTGTTATGGGACAATGGGCCCCTGGGCAGAGATGAGTAAAAGGCCCCCCACACTCACAACATTAAACCCATAGATTCAGTCATTTTGCATCTTTTTGTAGCGTCTCTTTTTAATTGTTATTTATTTTTTTTAGTGACTTTGCACCTGCTCTTAGTAATGTTGTAATTCTCTCTCTTCAGGAGTCAAACTTGGGCTCCTGAATCAAAAGCTCATTAATACATGGTTCATTCCAAGCGTTGACACGCGTGCTCCCGATGCATGTGTTATCTGTCAGGCTGAATGTCAGGTTAAATGTCAAAGAACACTGGGGGCAGCCCTCTGCTGGTTTAAATTAGGCAAAGCTGTCATCATTATAAAGGCTCAAATGAATGACAGCAGACTTGGATCTCTGGCTACAAAGGGCTACCAACAGTTGAGTGTGCTTGTGTATGCAAATGTTAACTAGACCTAACAGCTGATGGGCGCGTCAGCAGTTTTCTGTTTGTCATTATGCAAATAGACTGGTTTTAATAAGCCTGTGTATGTGTGTGTGTTCAGTCCTTTGATGGTTATTATCATGTGCTTTCCTCCATCCCCGTAACATTTATTTAAACTTCACTTATGGCTCCTTAGACTCTTCTGTGTGTGTGTGTTTGTTAATGGATTTTCCTGAAGTGTTTTGCTAAATTAAAGGAAACAGAGGTGATGATTGAATAGTGAAAATAAAAAATAAAAAAGGATTTTTCGCATTTGCAACAAATGCGAAAAATCATTATGCCAAATGTCCCCTTTAATGGTGTTAAACACAAAAGAATTATCATCTACCTTTATCTATCCAAATATTCCAAACAATATTTTTTGTGGCACTAAACATATTTCAAACTATTTGTGTTATAAATAACAGAATAACTTAAAACTTTAAAACTTTTGCTACTTCCAAGCTTTAGAATAGCACTTTCTACCAAAAAAAAAAAAAAACTCATTCATCATTCATCATTCATTCAAACTTCATTGCTTCTTTCTCTATAAGAACTCAGGTGTGTGTCAGGTGATGAGGAAGCTGACAGGTGTCGTCTAAACCACCTGTCTTTCAAACATCATCAAGTGCTTTGAAGTAGATTGAGACTATGAAATAAAATTTTGATGCAGAATAAAAATAATCACAAATCTGTCATTATCATTATTTGACACTTTAAGCATTTTATGATTGTCAAGCATGTCACAGTCAAAAAGTCATTTATCACGTACAAAAGACTTGTACTGAAGAGGGGCTGAATGTTATTAAAGGATATTCTCAGGCAGATACATTACAAGGAACATTTGTTACAGCATTTTTTGGAGCCATAGATTGTTTGAAATTCAAAAAAGAATTTTGGGGAAGACAAAATTTTATTTTCTCCAATTTCTTCTCCAATTGTTTTTTTTATTTTATTTTCACTACTCAAATTGTCTGTGTCTCAGCCTGGCAGCAGCTATCATGAAGCTCGATCCAGAGGATGGTGAGCAGATCATGGAATATTTTAAAACTCATGCCCTTCTGACGAAAGAGAAAGCACGTAAGTACCCCAACTCATGATGACTAATTGATTAAAAATCATTTTTGAACATTCAAAGACAAAGTAAGCAATGCAATGTTTTAGTGCTGCAAGCGTCGGTCAGGGAGCAGAAGAAGCTGCTGGTGGAAAATGCCAAACTGAAAAAAGACATCGAACAGCTGAGAATTCAACTCCAGGAAAAACAAAGAAGACGCACTGGTAAATTGGACTCATACAGCATTTCCTAATTCTAAAACTGATGTTAAAAGAAACATTCAAGAGGTGAGGACACCTGACAAAAAGACATTTTACAAGAAATCCAACACTTTTATTAATCGTCCCACTTTCTATAAAGTGTCCTCAAATTGCATTTACATATTTAAAAAATTACATTTCCAAAACATCCCCACATTCAAAAACTTGGCTCAATTTTATTTTCCAAAAATTTTGATAAGCACGTTATTGAGTCAAAACCTTTTAAAATTCAAGCCAAAAGATGACAGTCCTGCATGTATTTGCTGACCTCATCAGATCTCTTTCTTCTTTTTCGCTCTTACAGCCAAGGCCTTGCTCTCTTCAGCCACACCTCAGCCAACCCTCTGCCCCGCCCCCAGCACACCTGTGGATCCATCTGCGCCCCCTGCTGGAGCAACAGCTACTGCTCCAACAAATCCTCCTCCTCCCTGCTCTTCCTCACATGAGCGGAGAGATAAACAGAACAGGAGGAGGAAAGGAGAGAGGAAAGGTGACAGGAGGCAAAGTAAGGGGGAGGGTGGAAGTGAGGAAGGAAAAAAAATGCAAAGACTGATTGGCTTTCTTTCCCTCAGCTCGTCCCACCTCTGACTCTCTATCATTGGAGCTGGACCCCCGGGTTGACGTGTCTCGACTTGATCTGAGGATTGGGCGGATTTTTACTGTTCGCTCCCACCCACTGGCTGCGTCAATGTCCATCCTGGAGGTGGATGTGGGAGAAACTGCTCCCAGAACGGTCGTCAGCAAACTGGGAGGGAAAACACATCTGGAGGAGGTAACAGATAACTTTATTATAAAAACATTCGAACTTTATTATCAAAATGTTAGGATTTTTTTAATATTCTGGTTTTATTCTTGATGCGTTACCACACATGTTTAACTAACGTGACTTCAGTATAACGTTTTTCTTTTATTAGAGTGACTTTATTCTTGAAATATGATGGCTTTATTCTCCAACTACTTAGACATTGCTTATAAAATATTACAGCATTTCAAATATTACCTTGAAGTATTATGACTTATTTTTAAAAAATGTTCATATATAAATCATATATCGCTATTCATAAAAGACAATGTCAACATGCAACACTTTTCTTTCTTTAATATTGGAACTTAATTTGTAATATTATGATTTTGTTTAAAAATTACTGCAATCAAAACAATTTGCTTTTATTGCAATGAAAACAAAATTCATACATTTTCTCTATATGTTAATGAATATTAGTGATTCTATCAAACTCCAGACTCCTGAGTAGTAAATACAACCCCAATTCCAAAAAAGTTGGGAAGATATGAAAACATAGATAAAAACAGAATGAAATGATCTGCAAAGCATTTGAAAACTAATTAGGTTAATTGGCAACAGGTCAGAAACATGACTTGTTATAAAAGGAACATTTCAGAGAGACAGAGTCTCTCAAATGTATAGATGGGCTGAGGTTCACCAATCTGTGATAAACTGTGTCTTTAAAATTGTGGACAACATAAAATTGCGAAGACTTTAAAGATCCCACCATCTACATTATATAATATTGCCAAAAGTTTCAGAGAATCAGTAGGACTCTCTGTGAACAAGGGACAAATATGAAGATCAAAACTGGGTGCATGTTATTTTTGGGCCTCAGGCAGCACTGCATTAAAAACAGTCATGATTCTGTAATGGACATCACTGCATGGGCTCAGGAAACTTCCAGAAATCACTGTCTGTGAACGCAGTTCTCTGTGTAATCCACAAATGTAAGTTAAAGCTGTATCATGGAAAGAAGAAGCCAGATGTGAACACGATGCAGAAATGCTGCCGTGTTCTCTGAGATAAAACTAATTTAAAATGGTCTGAGGCAAAATGGAAAACTGTTATATGGTCCGATGAGTGAGTCAAAATTTGAAGTTCTTTTTGGAAACCATGGACACCGTGTCCTGCAGACTAAAGAGAAGAGAGACCATCCAGCTTGTTCTCAGCGGACAGTTCAAAAGCCTGCATCTCTGATGGTGTGGGGGGAATTGGTGACTGTGGTGTGGGCAGCTTACACATCAATGCTGAAAAGTACATAGAGGTTTTAGAGCAACATATGCTCCCATCCAGACAACGTCTCTTTCAGGGAAGACCTTGGATATTTTAGAAAGACAATGTTAAACCCATCAGTGTGTGAGAGTGTGTGTGATTGTGCGTGCGAATGGGTGAATAAGAAGCAGTGTAAAGTGCTTTCAGTGCCAATAGGGTAGAAAAGTGCAATATAAGTGCAGACCATTTAATTACAAACAGAATGTAACGCTGTAATTACATATTTTCTATATTAAGAAATTGTAGCCTGAAGCTACACAGCCTGATAATGTAATATTGTGACTTTTTGTTAAAAAAATACTGCATAGTAAATTTTCTCTATATGATAATGAATATTGTTGCTTTTATAAAAATTTAGATTTTCATAATTTTTTATGATATATTGTGTGCCAGAGTCCTGGTTATTAAATAATTACACATTTTACATGTTAAGCAGTTATAGCCTGCTGCTACACAGACTGATAATGGCAACACTAGAAAATAACCACCTCATCTGTTGGAAAGAAAAAGCTGATGTTGCTAACGCAGACAGGCCGTGTAAAGGGAAGGTTTGTGAAGCTTTACATCATCTTCATTTCTTTTCTTCTTTTCTCTTTCACTTTTATTTCACTTTAAATGTTTTTGGTTACCCTTATTTCTTTTCTTTTGTTATCCTCCACTTCTTGTACAAATACTATTTCATCTCTCTGCCATAGCTCCAGGGCAGTCTGGCTGTGCTGCTGTGCAATGTTAAGACCTGTAAACTGAGAGGCGTGGTCTCGCAGGCCCGGCTGCTCTGCTGCACCAATTCTGACGACTGCATTGAGGTGCTGGCACCGCCTACAGGCTCCGCCCCTGGAGACAGAGTCACCTTCCTCAACTACCCTGGTAACCATGGTTACAACAATGAAATTTTCATTACACAAAGGAACGAATACCCCAAGTTCTTTAAAAATATACCATTAAAAAATATTTTATATTTTGGAGGTTAGACATTTTTGATAAAAAATTGTGCCAAATTTGATGGACACAAATAACATTTCCTTCAAAGAAATCATTAACCCGTCTTTCTTCATGTATTTAGGTGACCCGGACAGGGAGCTGCAGGGCAAGCAGAGAGTTTGGGAGAATCTTCAGCCCGACATGCAGGTCGACTGCAAGGGTGTAGCCAATTATAAAGGCTGTGGGTTTGAAGTGAAGGGGAAGGGGCTGTGTAGGGCCCCCACACTTACCAACTGCATCATCAAATAGACACAAACACTGGAGACATGATAAAGACACGATGTGCACCAGAGCACTTTTATTGTGAAAGGCCTTCTCTACTGTGGCTTGGCAACCACAAAAATCAACTGATGTTAATCAGTTAGCCAGCGTAGCTAATGCTATGGACTTGTGCTGTCAGCTTACAAAGGATAAAAACATTTAATTCTATCACTGTTTATTGAATAAAACTGCTTGAAACCAAAATCGTCTAGTTCTTCGAGTGTTCTTCACCGAAGACAATGGCAGATAAATACATTAAGGTCCCTTTCAGCTGGTCAGGAAGCAGACAGTTAATGGATATATTATGCTCAAGTTTATCCTTAATTGAGTAATAAAGACATTTAACTGGCAAGTTCCAGGCTTCTGTGATTCTGATATGAGTAATGTCAGAATGTGTTACAATGTGAGTAAAAAGAGCATCATTTTAGGGCTGTTGATTTTTGGGGTGTTGGTAGTTGATTGCTAAATTTGAAATCAGAGTGAGACACTTGTCCTGACTTTCAGAGTTTTGTGGTGGTTCCTGGCTGAGAGGTTGAGCAGTGTCTCTCTTAGCGGCTTCCCTCTCATCAACGGCCAGTCACAACTGTTGTCCAAGAACAAGACTCCACCTGTCACCTCCTTCGCCAGAGCTCGCAGCCAGTCCGAGGTCTGCGCGAGGTAGTCAGATTGCTGAAGACCTGCCTTCTTCAGGTGATCGGCATATGTTAGGACGAGTAATGCGTGACGATGCCATTCTGGGCCGAATAGACTCTAGAAAACAAGAACACATATAAAACACAAAAAATGAGTGAACATAAAGTAAATACACAAACACAAAGTGTTTTCGTGTACATTTGTGTGCGTACCTCCATATGCTGATCCAGGTGTATGTTTTCTTGTGGGAGGTCGATTCTCACAATGACCACGAGGACATGCACGCCCTCAGGGCAGAGCTCACGCACGATCTGTTGCTGTGGCAGCAGAGGGGGCGTGTCAATCACTCGCAGCATCAGGTCACACTCTGCCCCCTGTCGTCTGAAATATTGCGGGTAGTTACGGCTAAGGACCTTGTACTCAGTGGTCACAGAATCACCACAAATGCGGGTGCCTGTTTGGAATTCATGCCCACCTATGAAACATTTTTTTTATTAATTTTAAACGGTATAAAAATGAAGTCATACAGTCATTATTTTTCAGTTTTCTCCCTAAAATATTGGGAAGAATAATAATGCTTTAATTCTACAAAATGGCAAATGGAAAATAAATCATGCCAAAAGAACAAATTATAATGAAGTAAATCAATATTTTGAATAATTATTCCATTATTGTGACACATTCATTTGGAATAACTTGAAATCGATGATGCTAGAATCTTCTTTGGGTTTTATTTTTGTGTGCATGTGATGCAGGGGCAAATGTTTAGATTTCTTATATTTAGCCGCTTTATCAATAGATATTAATGCAGCAAACTAGACCAAAAGACGATAATGGGTTGCAGGTTGCAGCTAACATGTGGAGATTTTAGTAAAATACGAGTATCTAAAACTATTGATACCAATCAGAGCGTTCCCCACAGAGCTCCTCCCACACTGCCTGCTGCCTAGCAACAGTACGTTCAGGACCAGCACATTCCGTTCATCACTGTTGTCTTGAGGACTCCATCTGCCGAGAATATTAACAGGTTTGTCGCAACGACGACCGTGTTCCATGCTGAGCTCCGTCTAAAAAAAATGTTTGATAACAATTTCAAATTTAGCAGTTTAAAGGTTTCATATTATTTAGTGATAGGTAAAGATTTATGATGAACTAAGTTTTGTAAAAAAACAACAGCAAACTTTACACTTAAAAAAAAATTGAAAACTTAAAACACTTATTCACAATTATTCCTACCGAATAATTTTTTTTTTAACTGTCTTATAAATAGAGGAAATAGAGGACAATCAACCCCCAGAAAGCCACCTGCTTTAAGTATTTTTAAAAATGTATTATACCAAATTAAGTTTTTTGTGTTGTGCACAACAGATCCAAAAAAATCAAAACCTGTGTCTAACAACCCAATTTAACGGTAACTTTCCTTTTATTTTTATAAAACTCAAAGGACTTATCAGAGCAGCAGTCACCGTGTGAATTAGTGTCGACCTGTGACTATCTGTCTAAGACTCATCTAAACCTGCGTGTAAATGTCGATCGGTATGATAACAAATGATATGTAGTTCATGAATCTGCTATTAAACTGTTTGTGAACTTTCTAATCACAAAAATTAGAACTAGACGATCATCAGTATTAAAAAATAATGTGTCTTACCTCTTATACCTTTGCAGAAGAGACAAACAGAAACACATTTCCTGGACTAATCAGTATGGGAAGTTGGTTGTGTGTGTTTATAGGGGAGGTTTCTGGTTAAATTGTAACCAGATCTGTCCAACTGCTCGTCACTGCATTGTTTTATTGGGTTGTAAAAGTGGCAAACCTTGCTTCAGATTAGACTAAAAGGGACCTGAATGATGTATGGAAGCCAACTATTGCAAAGTTGAAAGATTTATTTTTTTAATTTAGCTTTTTAAATATTCATACTATATGTCTACATGCAGCATTTTTCCTTATTTGTTTTCAAAACAAATTTATTTTCATAAAATGTTTAATTTTTTTTTTTAAATTTGTAGTATTGTGACTTTTTGTTAAAAAATACTGCATAGTAAATTTTCCCTATATGAATAAATGAACTAATGAATATTGTTGCTTTTATAAAAATTTTGATTTTCATAATTTTTTATGATATATTGTGTGCCAGAGTCCTGGTTATTAAATAATTTCACATTTTACATGTTAAGCAGTTATAGCCTGCTGCTATACAGACTGATAATGGCAACACTAGAAAATAACCACTGTATATGTCAGAAATCGACTGTGGTGCATCATAACAAGGTAGAGCGGTCGTCCACCAATCTCGCAGTTGTTGGTCTGATTCCCCGACTCCTCCTGTCACACGTTGAAGTTTCCTTTTGCAAGACCATGTACTTAGTTGCTCCCGGTGAGCGTTGGCCAGCTGCATAGCAGCAGGGTTTTGTGTGATTGTGAGTGCGAATGGGTGAATAAGAAGCAGCGTAAAGCGCTTTGAGTGCCAATAAGTACAAAAGCGCTATATAAGTGCAGACCATTTACCAAATACCAGGGTATGGTTCCTAATGCAGGAAGGCTGCGTAAAGGAAAGGTTTACATTTTTCTTCTTTCATCTTTCACCTGGTCAGGTGAGGCTGCCTAGGGCATTAGAGCCTCAGGGCCTGCAGATGACATTCCATCACCAAGAAGGCAAGGACCTTCAGCACGCAGAAGCCAGAGACTCCTTCAACAAATTTATTTTACCTACAGCATTTGATCTTTTTCCCACTCTTCAACCAGCCTCATTCTTCTGACACCAAACTAAGCTGTGAGTACAATGATGTTACTATAAGAAGGGCACTACCGTTAACCCGTGTGGCTCCATTAGTATGGAACTACAGGAGAAGAGATGGGAGGAGCTTCCCATAGCACGCCATCAAGTGCCACGGCAACAAACACCACAAAAACTGTGCAGACTACTCAAATTATAACTTCTGGGAAACTTTAACCTATAAAACAGACACTTAATCCTCTTTATGGTAAAGGTGGTCCAAAGGTGAAAATAGTGACCAACAATGGAAAGTACTTCCTCACTTTAATCATATTAATATCATAACAATAAGGAAAAACTGTGAAATAAGACATCAAAGAGACGGGGAAACACAGATGGGAAAGTGAAGATAATGCAGATAGCTGGGGAACACGGATGGAAGAGTGACACAAGCATGGAAAAACCTGTGTGCGTGTGTTATCTTTATAACTAGCGTACCCACAGTGAGGACAGCAATGCCCAACAGCTATCAACCACAGAAGAGCGAACACACACATATTCTCTCCTTTATTTTTCATTTTCTTGGATCCTTCAAAATATTAAACTTGATTCTAGGGAGGTTTTGGCAAACAAACAAACCAAAACAAATCTCCATATTTGGTCTTACTCTGTTAAGATTTGGGCTTCTCACAGTGTCCTCACATGGAATCGAATACCAATAATAACAAATTAGTGAGACAAGGATCTCTGTTTTTTTAGCCCTTATCTCAGAAGCTCTTTGGTAATTTACACTGGGTTTATTGTCTCTGAGTTTTCCTTTTGGAACATACATTAATGCATACTTTTTTCAGTCTGTCAGTGCTCAGTGAAGGTCCTTCTGAGTCTATAACGTTTCAACAAAAATCATGTGAAAATGATCAGTCTGTAAAGAAGCCAGTGCAGTAACAGTTTGTGGCTTACATCAGAGTAAATAAACCAGCTTGTCTCATTCCCAAGCATCAAAAAGCCCAGCTGTGTCCAGTCCTCTTGCGTTACATGATGACATTAAGTGTACTTCTTTGCGTTGGTAATCAACGCTCCGAGGTTTCAGTGAGACCATGTTTTTGCTTTAATGATGATCAAAACACAATGTGACAGACTTGGTTACTATAGTAAAGGAGTATGTGTGTGATGTTGTTACTGTTTGTAGTGTTTTGTTTTTATGTAATTTATCTTGTAACTTAACCTTATCCTGAAGTTTGAGCGCCTATCCCTAACTGTTGTCTCTTAACGTAACCGTACCCTGAAGTTATTTTCCCTAACTCTAACACATTATTTGTGTGTATAAAATGTCGTTCCTGTGACATCAAATAGTGGCGCTACTGGAGTGCAGAAGTGTACCTGTGGCATCAACATGATACAGCAAAGCCTTAGGAAGCATCATTGTCTAATGCTGTGGGATGAGAACATGTTGGATAAACTCATATTCCTCATAGTTTTGTAAACTTTTCTTTTTTAAGGATGTAGGAAGTTTCTTTGTGCACATATCTAGTGATCACATATAAAACTTAAATACCCTTATATTGAATATTAACTGTTATATACAGACCATGCTGGAATGTTTCAGTTGGGTTCAGCCGCAGGTGCCATCTTACCGTCACATTCTCTGAGTCAGATCTTTAACTTTATTTATGCAATATTAGGATGAAAGATGAAGTTGTAGGCTTGCGAGATGTCAGTGCAGAGGGAAATAAGAGCATTATGGGTTTTAAAAGCCATCAAACGTCTGATGTTACTTAAGGTTAAAAGATCAGATAAAATGTTAATGTGACCATGAAAGTCAAATGGAAGACAATCTGGTGATTTTTAAACCCTGATATTCTAAAGATCTACTCTTTTATGTCTTCTGTTCCACTCCAAATGAAGACAGAAATCACCTGTTATGCTTCTGACAGATATTTAAACCAGTTATGTATCTGTGGGAGTGCTTTGACTCTGTGGTCATGAATAACTTTTATCTGCACAGATGGGATCATTTCCCTGTGTCTTCACAGGCCTGTGGGGAAGTCTTTTCCTCTTTGATAATCTCATCACCACCCACCAGTCGCTGGGAAAACATTCACTGCCTGGTTTTTTAGATACATGTGGTCTAACCAAATGCCTCCGTCTTAGATATTGAAAGGTTAGTTCAATATTCTGGGGGAAAATGGGAGCTGGAGGAAATCCATCTTAGCTTAGCCACAGAGGTTTGATAGAAGGGGAAACAGCTGGTCTGGCTAAAAACAACACCTCTAAAACTGAAGCCATGTCCATTTTACGTAGCTTAGTTATTATAGCATAAACAAACAACATCATGTGACACCCTGCGTCCTCAGGGGGAAAAGACTCATCAGTCAACATGTTTGCATGCTGTAAATTTACTCCAATCAGCCACAACATTAACCCATCTGGTGGTTTTAATATAAAAATATGGTGTGGTTTTTATATAAATATTATAAACTCATAAATGATGATGTATCATTATGTGTTAACCACCTGTCAGCACATTAAGCTCCACCTTAACAAACAGTGACCTCTGACCGTTATTTTTAAAAATTAATTACTGTACATGTTTTGACATTATGACCATAATCACTGTTGTTTAAATACATTGTTTTCTTAGTGGAGTACTTCTACTTTTGTACAGTAATTAAAATTTTGATGATCTGCTGAGTACTTTTGCTTGAGTAAAATATTTGAAGTGTTACTACTAATCAAGGACTTAACGACAACAACAAATCAGTGTTTTTGTGTGAGGCATGTACTAGCATCCCATCAGCAGAACACACTCTCACAGTCTTAACCTCTAGAAAATTACCTTGTAAAGTTACTTTTAGCAAGGGTGGTGTTGTTAAGTACTGAAAGCTTCTGTAGTTTTGTTATGTTAAAGTCCTAGAAAGCATATGTATGTTCCTGTTTACTCAGACGAGTGAATGTAGCATAGTCAAACAAAGAAAACTATGTTTCTTGAAATTATTTTTAATAAATTACCAAACTTTTACACAAGCAACTTTAGTTACACAAAGGATTAGTCAGAGGAACAAAACTTGTGCAAAACTAATAAAGCCACCTTTAATTTATCCCCAAAATTAGCTTGATTGATTAGCTAACTATCATAAACCCTTTAAATTATTTGCGGGATGTGATTCAGCCATTTTTTTTTTTTTTACAAAGTCACAAAACCACAGCATAGAAGGATTAGAATACAAAACTGTGTTTTATTATTACCACACTTCAGTACTTCAGCAACTTGATTACACAATTTGGCATCAGCCAGAGAAACATAAGGAAATAAGATAAAATTGATCCTGATGTTTCGTGGCTAAAGTCTTGAAAAGTGCTACATGGTTTTGTCCTCTATCCTTAGCTGTCCCCTGCAGACACTCTGACATGTTAGAAAAGGGCTAATCCCTTTAATCACAGGACACTGGTGAAACAGAAGATCTCTGCTCACAAAAGTGGACACATCCCCCCCCAAAACAATCTGACAGAGTCACACACAACACACTAATCATACCAACATTTAACTCTTAATTCTACAAAAATAACTATCAATCAGTAGAAATAGTGCAATCAACAAGGAGCCTGGACATCAGGCCTCAAAACCTGGGACGGGATAGTTTGGGTTTAATGAGGCAGCATTTCACACTTAAGTCATATGAATGTGGATGTGAAGAAGTTTCTATTGTGGCTGTTTGTTATTTCAGAGATCTGGGACTTTTCGCAACTTTTTCACTTAACATTTCTTTGATGTACTTTAAACATGCAAACATAAATAATTTGAAAGGTTATAAATGAATATACGTTTTTCCTTAATTTGCAGAATCATATGATCATAAAATCATCGTGCCACATGTATGTTAAACAGGTAGGCTGGAGATATTAGAAACTAGTACTATGTGGTGTTGTGTGTTTTCAGACTGGATCATCACAATGCATCAGTCGAAAGTTTGCAACTTTTGACTTTGGTGTAGAGAAGAAAAAGGTGCTGTATTTATATTTATGGTAGTTATTTTTTGGCAGTTTGGTGTCTACCAGTCAACCATCACCACTATTAAACTACAGTTACACTCAAACTGCCTATTAAAGCCGTTGCTGGTTATATCCGTGCAATTCAGGACACTACAATTACAGTATGTTCAAAAAGTATTTTATAAAAAAGCCACCCGGCTAACTAGATTTTTATTAAAACAAATGTTACTCTGACCCTTATTTCCCAATTAGTTTACAATAATCTCTTTGTTTTCAAGAATACAAATAGATATTTTTGATTTTTCTGCTCTACGGCTTTTCAAAATAACAGCACATGATCCGATATCTGTGAATCTTTAAAGCCTGCTGCAGGCTATCGCAATATACATATATGAAGTATTATAATATTAAAGCTTTTCCTGGTGGTGTAAATGGGGTCAAACTGGATTTTAAAATGGTTTCTGCCCGTCTAGACACAGAGGAGGAAACCCAATCTGATCCGCAAAGACTTTCAAATCCAGTTGAGTTTGTGTGTGAATGCAGTCCGACAGGACGTTAATTTGCATGAAGATACTGGGAAGGTTTGGTGGAGGAGAAGAGGGGCTCAAAGTGACTTTTCACATATGTAAGCAGGTATGGTTATTCAACCCTCCTGCTATTTGCCTGTGTTCACTCTCTTCTCCTGTATCTGCCTCTTGTTCCCTCTAGAGTCAGTCATGGGCAAAAAGAGAGAAGTATTTCCTTCCTTTCTCGTTTCCCTCCTTTCAGACCAATGCATCTCTCCTCGCTGTCAGTTGTTCCTTCTTTTTCTCATCTGTCCCTCCCTCTTTAGATTTCCTGGCATACATGAAGTCTCATCTTTGCCACCACCGATGATGGTTTTGCTGATAATGAAGATATGGTTGGAGTCGAGTGTTGAGACAAGGAAGAAGACGCCACAAACTTGGATTTTGCAGCGTCCACCAGCAGTGATGTTGAAGAGGCTGATAAAGATGAAGGCTGGACTTTTGGTTCTCGCAGCGTTCGGCAGCTGAGTCCAGCTCCACACGGGCAGCGCTGGAAGAGTTCTAGGCCGTGGTTCCCCTTCCTGCGGTGTCGCGTGCAAACTTGGCCCTCGCGCAACACCGGCTTACAGATGCGAGTCCAGAAGTGGCGGGCACAACATAAACCTGCTGAGCAGTCTAAGGATCGCAGGCAGGGATCTCCAGCCTGACCTGGAAACAGACAATAATGTGAGGGAAGCAGCAGCTGTAATGATACTGTCTCACAAAAATGACTCATGTCCTAGAATCTAGGCAATGAGTTGCATTATTTCCAAGACTTCTTCATCAGCAAAGTTTGAGAAAATTCATGTATAATTACAAAAGCTCTTTTAACTTAACAAAAGAGGCTCCTTCTATTTGCGATTGTGTATTCTCTGTATTTTTAGCAACAAAAATGTCTCTAAGAGACTGATTAACATGCCACGAGGACACAAAGAACAATGTTATTGGAGCACCCGATTAACAGTTTCTGACAATCATTGTAAATCAAGTAAGACAAAAAAGTTTCTAGAGGTTTACCCAGTGTAACTTTGATGTCCATCCTGTCCTTCTTCTTCCATTTCTTCTTTTTAGACAGTGAACTCTTCCCTTTTTCTGGGACTTTAGGCGACATAAAACTGTGCACATCAAGAACACAGATATCTGAAAGAGAATAAAAAAACAGAAAAGGCATAAATACAGAACTTTCAATCAACTGCATGAAAATAAAAGCCACAAAATGGCAATAAAAATAAACTTACTAGACAGTAAGGTTTTGGACTACAATTCAATTTATAAAAATGGGTATATAAAAGTATATACGTATATAGGTATATAATACAGTATATAAAAACCAATCTCACTGTTGCTGCAGTGGTTGCCGGGGCAACACATGCTGTCCCTATGGCAATGCCTATTCCGCCTGCGGCAGGTCTGGCAGCGGGTGCGTGTGGGACTCTTGGTGGAGGTGTGGCAGTAGTTCCCCTCGGCACACTCCAGGTCACTCATGCACTGATAGAGCTGGAGAAATACAATGTTAGACACCGTGAATGGGAGGCGCTTTGAAACATTGTAACAGCCGAGGCGATAAAGTTTAAACATTGTTACAGTCCTGACAATAAAGTTTCAAACAGTTCCAGCAATAAAGTTTACAAAATTGTACTGTTTGTTCTGTTGAAAGTGTTTTCACTTGGTTATCCCACTAGATTTAAGATGGAAAAATGTGAAACCTGAAGAAAGATGTGCACATCAAACTAAGTCATACTTTTGTTCTTTTTTCCTGTCTGATCAATCATCTCAGGACCCTGCAGATTTATCTGGTGGCTGACCCCCAGGTAGGAAAACAGTAGCTACAACCAACTATTTCCAAACTAGATAAAGCTGCAGCAGTAAGTAATGATGTGTGTAATGATGTGATTTATTATTAGGCATCAGTTACAGTGATTTTTTTGCTGTAGACTAGTTTACTTTTAACTTCTAATAATACTTGTAGTATTGCAGTACTTTTACTTGTGGTGGTGGTATGTTAAGCATGCATCTCTCACCACTGGGGTCACACATAGACCCCAGAAACACCCGCTCACCGTCACGTCCGCGCTCGGTTTCCAGGTGCTCCGGTTCACCGGCAGCAGTTCCCCCTCCCGTAGGACCACTGTTTGGATGGCGTTCAGCCTGACGCGCGCCTTCCCGCCGCAGCAACCTGCCAACAGCACGAGCCCGAGACTCACCATCAGCACCACCCGACGGGTCATGGCCGCTGCTGACGGGGAAACGAATCACAGTTAGCGCATTTCGAGTGTGCAAAAAACCTGCAGCTGAAGAAGAAACATGTTTATATGCTACTTGTAGCAAGAATTGATCTGCGCACTTCAATGAAAATAGCAAATAAAAACAACGTGTTTTTACCTGGTGACCGCAGAATTAATTTCTTCTTTCTGTTCCAATGATCCAAATGTTTTTGGACTATTCCCGATCTGTTGCACCAAATTCCCAATTTCAGGGTTCGTTAGTCTGCTGCGTCTTTCCACTTTCAAACAAATATTTCTAAGGCACAAAATAAATGCTCAGGTGAGCAGAAGGCGTCGCACATGCCGCAGCTGCTGGGCGGATCGGTGACATGCACCCGGACCCCTGATCCCCTTTATAGGCTGCTGCGACACCGCCACGCGCAGTACGCGGTCCGCCCACAGCCCAGGTCACGCTCTCCCCGCCCCTCCCTCACCACACATCGATACCCACGCGCTTCCTCACCTGCATCCATCGATACAGGTGAGCGGGGAGGGAGGTGGGGGTGGGATTAAGGGCTCCTCATTTAAACGTGTGAAAACAAACAGAAGGTTCACAAAAGATCAGAGGAAATGTTAAATAGTTCCTGTAGATTCTGCTCATGTGTCACTTTACTCGAAAACACGCAGTTGGATTTGTGGTCAGATAAACACAAACACTTATTAAATCAAGGACAAAGCACAATGACTCACCTGGCTGTTATAAATGTTAAAGTACAAGATTATTTAGCTGAGTTATATTCAAAACTATATGATCAACAATGAAAAAGCTAAAGTAGCAACACAAAGCTGTAGGAAAAACCTATTATTAGTACAATTCCAGGCTAAATTAGCAGTTAGTAGCAACATGTACTAACCCTGTATATCAAAATCAGAAATACACATTAGGCAGAAAAGATTAAAACTAATTAACATTTTAACAGTTCTTTTACAGCATCAACTACTGCAACTACTGTTGTTCAAGTTGGAGCCAATTTCAACAATTTTAATTCGATTGTACTGTATTCACAGTTACATTGTAGTTTAAAGTGTTACAAACTGTTTTCTGCAGCTTTGTCACGCTTTTGTCTAAAATGTAAATAAACACAAATAATTACCATAAACTGGCTTAGATAAAAGTGTAACATTAAATATGAAATCTATTGTAATTAACTTTACCCCATCAGTTACTGCACTTTATGACCGGTGTTTGTAAGGATGAAGCTAAGTTTAATGTTTTCAGATTTACAGCTGTTAACTCTTTAACAATAATTTATATTTCACTGTTACTCTGTAATATTCTGTAGCAACTATGAAAATGGGACACACAATACACTTGCCACTTTATTAGGTACACATGCAAACTCTAATGACCCAAAACATTAGAACCACCTCTTCTTATTATGCACTGCAGTACAACTGCACTTTGACCTCAATAATAAACAGAGAGTAGAATTGTCACCTTTCCGACAGCTTCAACCTAAAAACTGAGAAATTATAACACTGTAGAAGTAAGACTCATGGCAGAGCTGCTGTATTGCATTGCATTAGATTTTACAGCTATACTTTAAAAAGTGGCCAGTTAGTGTAAATATGAAAAAGTCAGGGGAATATTTCTATTTGGCATAAGTAACATAAAAATGGAAATGCATAGTACGAGCCTACAGAACGGTACTTTAGGACACTACATAGCTACATCTCAGCCTTGTTGTTGGTGCTGTTGTGTGTGGAGGAAGACAGACAATCACTGCATTCACAGATCAGTTTACTAATTGTCACCCTCACCTCGAGCTAACTCCCTTTTTATTATGATGGATGGCTTCCACCACAGGGACATGAAGATGAAGTACACTGAAGAAAAGAATAAAAGATTACATCATATTTCATTGAAATACCATAAAGAATCATCTCATGTGGTTTTAGTCATAATAGCTAAAGTTAATATTTCACACAGTTAACATTAGAGACAACATACAGGATGATGCCTTAGAGGAAAGAACAATATATAATGAAAAAACACATTCATGTATCAATAAAAGTGTTAAAAATTACATTTAAAAACACAAAAGACATGAAATAATGCAAACACATACACACAAATCAGTTCTATAGCTTTATTTTAATAATGTATAACATTTATATATACTTAAAACCATCTGTGACAAGAAACCTCAGGGGGGACATCGTCAATACTCAGTGGATTATATTTTTTTAGGTTAGTGTTCATCTGCACTGTGAAGCACCGTCCAGTGAGTTTTCAATTTTAATCCTGCTGCTTTTGTCAGAAGTCACTTCATCAATAAATACGTGCGAGACTGTGAATCTACCTCCACCTTTTTTCACAGACGCCAAAAACCTGCCATCATTTCGACACATCTTGGTCTCATCGGTCCATCGGACATTGCTTCAGACCTCTGCCTGATTTATAATGTGGTCTTCCTGTGTTTGAGATCTTGGTGGTAAACAGCTGTTTTCTGTGGGCCTCTGGGTCAGTGGAATACGCTGCCATGTCAAAGTCAGTCACCTGATCTGAATCTCCCGTAAATGATGCCACATGCAACAAGATCGAGCAGGAAGTGAAGATGGCTGCAGCAACGTTGTGTCAGCGTATCACCAGTGAAGTATCACTGCATTTTGTTAATGATGTCTATAGTTTGTAGATTTCAGGCAGATGTTGACTGTAGATGATTTAAAGTACTTAAACTGACAATTTTGTTGCTTATTTTGCTTTTATTTTTGCAAAAAGAACTAAAACTGGCTGTAATTCCAAATCCTTAAATTCAACCTGACAGCACACTAACGTTAGAACAATGAATACGCAAAGAAATAATGGACTGACACTAATTACAAAGCCTCACTACTAATGTGAGTCACTGCCACAGTTTCCCTTTAATATCACAGTGTTTTTACATATTGTTCTATCTTGATGATAATTAAACCCGTGACCTTTGTCAGTCACATTTGACTTTTCCTCACACACGAAATGAGGCTACCCACGTGTGTGTGGGTTTTAATACTGCTGATACAGTTAAACCTATCGATAGCAGATAAGATTAACACACATGCATTGAAAAACTCACATTACACAAACACACACACTCCCAAAGACACACATTTGCTTCTAGATAAACTGCATTATGTCATGAGTATCACATTTACACCGCTCACTTCTCACACAGCAATTTACTTAAAACTTTTCCTTCCTGCAGCTGTGTGTGTGTGTGTGCGTGTTCCTCTGTGGCGTTATGGACAAATTTCAGTTGGACTCTATTATTGTGAGGACATTTGTTTGGTCCTCACAAGTTCAAACATTTCTTTGAGGGTTAAAATGAGACTTAGATTATTGTTGGATTGTGATGGGTGAAGTTAGCGAGTGCATTATATCAATAAGGGTCCTCACAGCTATAGAAAGACTAGTTTGCATGTGTGCGATATCAGTTTATCTAAAATGAAACCAAATATTCACCCGCTTTACTTAAATTGAACAAAGCGAAAAAAAGACCTTCACATGCCTTTCATCACAATTACAGCACAAAAATCCAAAGAACACTGTGTACCTGCGAGCAGCACTGTACATGGGAAAGGAGAAAAACATAAAACAAATCTGTTAATGTTCAGAAATGAAAACTCTAAAAAGCAGGAAAAAGACACTACAGCATAAACAAAGTAAAAGTTGAAAAGTGAACATTAAAGAGCTGATTTTATTTTCCTGGACACTGGAGACGCAGATAGAAGCTTCTATGACGTCACTTCAACAATCATAAAGTTGCATGAAACAACTCGAACACATGAAACTCCACCACAGTCATCTCACCTTAAAGCAGCTGGGATCAGTCAGCACCATGTTATGTGCTTCGTGATGGCCGTCATTGCCTTGGCACTTGGCTGTAAATCCCTCTGTATTTGCTTAGAGCCACGGTGGCGAGCACATAGAAATGTAGTCAATTTTGTATTTGGTCCCTGTTCTGATCCCCACAACCCCTATTGGATCATCATTTGTGTTTTCTCAACTCTCCTTTACCACCAACACAACACATCATTTGATGAAAAGATTAGAATTTACTCTTATTATTTGAGCTGTGGCTCAGTTGGTAGAGCAGTCGACCATGACCCACAGGATCCTTGCTATAAGTCGAAGTGTCCCCGGCAAGATGCTGAAGCCCCAAGTCGTCCATAGCGTCTTACTTGTAAGCTGCTTTGTATAAATGCTTCCGCTAAATAAGTAGTTTCAATTGTAAACCCCAAACTGCCTTCAATGACTTTATACTGCGCACGGTCAACATCTCTGTAGTTGCTTTAAGGAAAACATTTTAAAGACCTGGGACAGAGAAGGAGGAGGGATCCCTGTGATTGATGACGATTAAAACATTTCCAAAAGCTCTCTATCTCTATATATAGTTGCTTCATGTTATACACATTTTGTACAAATTACTTTGTTATAAATTTAATTTTAAATCAAAGAAATTGCAGTTTTTTCCCAATCAATCTACCCATTATAACACATAATGACAAAGTCATAGTACACTAAAGGGAAAAAACGTGCATTCTTTAATTTCTGTTGCTCTGCTCTGCATGCTTTGTTTTTCTTAAACTTTTCTTGAGATGCTTATTGATTGGGTAACAATACAAAAGGAATATAAGGTCCTACAGCTGACACACTGGATGTCAGGACAAAAACCAGGGCACGACGTCCAAGGAACCATTTGTAGACCTCCACAATAACGTTTAGTCCTGAAGAATAAAAGCCTTTCCATTTTCTCCAGGTGTGAAAAGCTTGTAGAGACTCACCCAGAGAAGACTGGTAATTACTGCCACAGGGGCTTTACCACAGTATTCAATAAGGGTGTGAAGACTTTTGTAAAGCACAGTGTTGCTTAAACACACTTTGGGAAACAGTGAATGTACAAAGACAACAGCCAAACCACATCTTTTTCAGATCTTTCTTCTTCTTTACTGAGGTAACATTAAAGCCAAACCTGGATATTAGTGAATACAGATAAGTCACGAGAAAAGAAACACCACGGCCTTAAATTAGAACCCGGAGAGAAAGAGAAAACAATCAAACAATCATCCCGTCGCTCTGCGCCTCAGAGAAAAGGGAAACTAATACAACACACACATGCTGAGGTTTTTCATTTAGATGAGTATCGAGGCTGTTGGCTGTTTCATCTGGTTTGTTCATTACACACACACACACACACAAAGACAGTAAGTGTGTGTTTGTGTCTGTGTGCAGATAAACAGAAACAGATGGTGATGACTGAATCTCGTTCGGCTTCTGTCTCAAACTCACGTTGAGGGGCACTGACAGGTCAATGGCGCTGCCTGGAGTTCACAAGTGGAACTGCAGTATTTGTGGTACCTGCATCATCTTGCGGCGATGGAGAGAAGCTCAATGGACAAATTGTCTGGGATTCAGTAGTTTCTTTCCTGAACAAATCTGACTGCACGGTTCAGTGTGTAAAGCACAATTGTAATAATTTTTCCTGTGTCTGAAATAATTAGAGGTTGATGATAACAAGATTACATTTGTAACGTGCTATGATAAGAACCTGCTGTATACTAATAAATATATAGTTAAATGTTTAACTCTCGTTATACAACTACAGAAGATTTCAATAATGCAACAGAGGAATACACACAATGCTCAGTAGTGAGTTTTCTGCAAAAACAAATTTGTTATTTAAAATGGAAAATTTCAAACCAACAAGGTTTTTTTTAAAAAGGTTAAGCGTTTAATTCTATTTCTAAGGTTTAACCTTTAGTTAATTCATCTTAGACCTTGGACTTTGTTTAATGCAGCCAGATGTCGGAGCAACGGCATCACAGGAACAGGCTCAACAAGGACCAACTGAACAGACCTGATATATTTTGGGAGGTGAAGATAATTGGTAAGATTTTTTGCAACAATTACAATTTAATATCGTTTCAACCTTGAAAACGACAACTGAAATCATTTCAACCACATTTCCACATTGAAAGCTGGTCATAAGGCAGCTGGGTTGGGAAAACTATTTTCATCAAAATGATGATCTGACACCCTGACGCGCAAACGATTTCCTGCTTCCTAAAGGGCGGAGTTGTTCTTTAGCGGCATATAGTTCACCTCGCGTACAAGTACTTCAGGTTAGTGGTTGAAACAAATGTCTCGAAAACGCTTGTGACAAAGCTGAGTTTAGCGTTGGTCACGTGAGCTGGCGCGTGTTGACACGAGGCTTGTAAACATCCTTTCGCGTCGTCTCTCAAAAGTTGCTTGAGTTTAGAGCCGTATTCATCACTCAGCGAGGCGGATGTGGGTGAGGTTTAACTTTAATATTGTCGCTAAATAGTATTTGGTTAATCGTTTCGTTTCCCCTTCACATTTTATTTGAAAAAAGCAGCTGTTTGTCAAACGGGGCGATAAATGTTCAACCAGAGTTTGTTCGTCTTTAATTAACGGGAAACACGGAAAAAACACGGCGAAGAAAAAAAGGCGCTTAAATCGGTCGGAGTCCGCGGCGCGAAGACGGAGAGGCTTTTTTAAAATTAACACATAATTAGGGAGAAATAGAATATGAACACCAGTCAAAATGCTGCTCATTATGTTTACAGCTAAAACATAAATTTATTACATGGAAAAAAAAAAAGAAACCGTTTTTGAAAATCATTTGTAACTAAAAACATTTCTCTAACTTTGACGATTTGCCAGTTTTTTTGAGCTTCTTACATGGCAGCAAATTTAATGCAACTTACAGATGTGCAGTTAGAGGGTGTGGCCCCTACAAAAATATCAGTTGGCCACCACCCTTCTTGTCCCAGTCAGAAAATAAATGAATCATTTTAAATAATGACAAAGTGTAATATTTGGGTGATGGTTCCTGTATATACTTTTTGTGCCATAGCCAGTCAGCACAGGATGACACTATTGTAGGTTTTGTTACAGTTTGGAGAAACTGAAACCATTTCCCTCCCCAGCTGTGCAGTGCCGGTCCAAGCCCAGTAGAAATTGAGGAGGGTTGCATCAGGAAGGGCATCCGGCGTAAAAACTATGCCAAATCAACATGCAGACAATGATCCGCTGGCGACCCTGAACTCACGGGATAAGCTGAAAGGACAAAAAAATTAAAATACAGTTAGATGATATTACATGAGTCCGATTGATGCCAAAACCATTGTAGCTCAGTCAGTGGCCAAGTTCTGAGGTCATGGGAACATGGTCACATGACCATGTGTGTGATGGTCACAGGACACCATGAGACAGGGCAGAGGACAAACAGCTGAAATCAGTGCTTTGAGTCCAAAGGAAGGAAACTCCACTCATTCTTGCAATGCTGTTTTGAAGATGATTAAAATAATCTCCTTTTAAATCTAAACATGTAAAGCTGCAGATCATTGACAGTGAGCCATATCAAGGGCTAAGCTAAAGTAGACCGTTTTATTGCTTATTCTTGTGAGGCTGATAATGTAGAAGGCTTGTGGTTTTGTGATTTAGGATTTAAAATAATAGGCCGTCAGTTAGAATAAAATACCATAACCAAGTGAAGTTTAATTCAGTTCAACTTCATTTATATAGCACCAATTCACAACAAAGTCATCTCAACACTCTTTACATAACAAAGTCAAGAATATACAAATATGTAGAGGCAAGACAACAAGTCCCCCTTGAGCGAGCCATAGGCAACAGTCGAGAGTAAAAACTCCCTTTAACGACAGAAACCTCCAGCAGAATAGGCTACAGGTGGCGGCCATCTGCCTTGAACGGTTGAGGTGAGTAGAAAGTGGAGAGAGAAAATAGCAACAAAAAGCCACAACAAAACATCAGGGAAGTTGGTAGGAGCAGTAGCTGCACACTGTAAACACGAAGCTCCAAAGCCGGGGGACACCTGCAGAAAGGGACAGAGAAAGGGAGACAGAAAAGGAGGCAGTGAAGGCGAAATATGATCTCTCTTGCCAATTCCAGTCAGCAGTCTTGCTGCAGCATTTTGAAAGAGTTTCAGGCTTCTTAGAGAGTTATGAGGTCACCTCAAAAGTAGGGAATTACAGTAGTCCAACCTAGAAGTAACAAATGCATGCTCCTAACTTTTGCAATGTTCTGTAGGTGAAAGAAGGCTGTTCTAGAGATTTGTCTTCTATGTGAGGTAAACGACAAATCCTGGTCTAAAATAACTCCAAGGTTCCTCACCGCAGCACTGGAGGCCAAAGTTATGCCATCTAAAGTAACTCTATTGTTAGACAGCATATTTCTCATGTTTTTATGCACAAATAGAATAAATTCAGTATTGTCTGAATTTAGAAGTGGGAAATTGTAGGACATCCAGGCCTTTATATCTTTGCATGATTCAAGTTTGACTAATTAGTATCTAGTATCTTCTGGTTTCACAGATAAATATTGCTGGGTATCATCTGCATAGCAGTGGAGATTTCAAGTGGAAGAACATGGAATGTTTCCCAATAGTTTTGCCTAAAGGTGACATACAGAGTGGAAAGTATTGGTCCTAACACAGAGCCCTGTGGAACTCCATAAATAACTTGTGCATAGAGATGATTCATCATTAACATGAACAAATTGGAATAAGTCTGACAGATAAGATTTAAACCAATGCAGTGCGGTTCCTATAATCCCAAATCCATGTTCCAGTCTTTGTAATGTTGTGGTCAATGGTGTCAAATGCGGCACTAAGGTCTAGTAGGAAGGAACAGACACAAGTCCATTATCTGAAGCCAAGAGAAAGTTATTGGTGACTTTCAGTAGTGCAGTTTCTGTACTTCCATGTACTCTAAATGCTGACTATAAAGCTTCAGACAGGTTATTCCTGTACAGGTTGTGGTCACATAATTGCTTTGCAAGTACTTTTACAAGGACTTTACAGATAAAGGGGAAATTGGATATTGGTCTCTAATTGGCTAAAACACCTGGATCAAGACTTTTTAAGTCGAGGTCTGACTACAGCAACTTTATAGTCCCTCGGTACATAGCATAGCATAGCATAGCATACATGTTATTTTTGAAGTTAGCTCAGCAAGGTCTATGGGTAGAAAGCAGTCTAGGAGGGATTGGGGCCTTATTGATGATTCTAGAGCTGTTGTACATAAATATCCATTTGTAATATTTGTGGGGAGGATCTGGTGATTTTTTCCACCCCTAATAGCTACAATTTTAAATAAATAAAGTCATGAAGTCCTTGTTACTCAGAGTTAAGGGAAAACTAGGCTCAACAGTCAGCCTGGCTTTAATGCTGAACAGAAACCGGGGGTTGATCTGAAATGATTGTTTACTTCAGAGAAAGCTCCTGGACTTAGTCAGACTCAGTTCTATAAGCCCTACATTTGAAAAAGAAAACTCCTAAACATGCCTACTCTTTTTTTTGTGTGTTACAAAAGTGATTCATCTTGACAGATTACCATCTTCTGCTAGCAGGGTTTTCATGCAGACATGGAAACACCTATATACAGCTATAAGTTTCATTTTTGCTTGTCATGAAGTAGTTATCTGGTCCGACATGAGCAGGGTTTTCAGATTTCTCATTTGCAGCATTTAATTTCTGTCTTTGTTCTATTTCCAATCAAAAATAGGTTTCAAATGATTTGCGAATCATTATGTACTCAGCCTCCCAGCTTTTTTGTTAATGGGTTTTGTGTTAACATTTTTGTCACTGAGGCTTAGAAAATAGGTTTCACAGGAAAGTGCCATCAAAATGTTATTGCTACCTGGAGGCGACCGTCTTCTAAAAACCTGCTTAAAGGTGGCATGTGAGAAATGTTAAAAATAGTTCTGAAAGTCTGAACGTTATTTTTAAATGTTTCAGCTTCTGTGGCTTGAGAGGAACAGGTTCAGATAACCAGTCTGATGTATGAGTCACATTGAACTTCAAAGTGTTTATGTATAACGAAGTATGAACATAGAGGTTAAACCGACGAGCACAAAAAAAACCTTTAAAGCTTTTGCTCCGTCCTCTATCAAACAGAATGTAAATACTTGTTGCTTCCTGTGCAGATGCAGACACTTTGCATGGGAGGGTGAGTTGACAGGGAGGAAGTGAAGAAAAAAGGTTCTCCTGGATCCTCACTCAAGCAACATGGTTGCTGTGGGAATTTTTCAGTAAGTACATGTGATGCACCCAGATAGGTAGTGGTGGACTAGAAATCCAACCACATAAGAGTGTGGACACAGCAGACATCAAATTGTCAAAGTGGGTTTTATTTAGAGTTGTCTTTTGTTTGTGTGTCTGTAGTGACTTGTTCACCAGCAAGACTGAGGCTCTGATGATGTCTGAAGAGAATGAAGAGGAAGGAGCAGAGTCTCAGAACTACAGCTGTCTCACTATGAAGAGTAACATGTCCATGGGACACCCTCTTTGGTTTAGTAATAAACCTTCACACACAATGTAAGATCGCTCATAATTTTGTCACACAGAAAACATGCATACAAAGGTGCATGTTGTATTAAATTGTTGCAGGATTATTTTTATTTTTTTTAACAGAGGCAGCTTCTGGCACCAGACAGCAGACTCTGAGGGCTACATTTACATTTACGTTTAGTTATTTAGTCATTTAGCAGACGCTTTTATCCAAAGCGACTTACAGGTGAGGTAAAAGGTTTTTTTACAGATGTCAGTCTGCACAGATGGCAATCTGCTGCAAAGATCCCCCACCCTCACATATAAAGTAAGAGAGCTGACTGGACATTATCACAAACAGACAAACAAATGACTATGAACTACTACAATAAAGGATAACGAGTTTCTGAAAGCATCTGTGAAACTGTGCTAGGTACATGTCATGACATGACACTTCAAACAAGTCATGAGCACGTCAATGCCTTAGGTTAGGTTTCAGCAGTGCTGGGGAGGGAAAAATATGAGTGGTTTTGCAGGTATTTACTTTTAAACCAGCGTATTGGACAGTTTACAAGCCTCATATCCAGTAAAGTAGGGGTGTTGAGTATAATGTAAATTAAAAAATGATTCATTTGTAAACCATTTGAAGCCTGTTTTTAATTGTCAACAGAAAAAAAAACACATCAAATGTTGAAAATTGGGATGGGGCAACATAACAAAAGTTAAAAGTTTTGAAAGGCTAAAAACAAACGCCTGGTGGAACATCTCACAGCCAATGAGGTTTCACTCTGTGAAAGACTGCATGGACAAAACGTTCAGCAATTTAAGAATAATATTTGTAAAATTACAGATAGTTTAGGGATTTCATCATCTATGGTCCATAATGTCATTAAAACATTAAGGAAATCTGGATAAATGTGTGTAGTAGAGGGACAAAACCAAAAGCCTTCAATAGTTTCTTTGGTTGCTAAAGCAAAACTATTCTGCAATTATTACAGAAGAGAATGGCTAAAAATCCAGTTGCTAAACTCACCTGCCTGCAGTCCAGACCTTTTTAAAAACAATTTCATTCATCTGGACCAGAAAGACCCTCAAAACATATGTTTATCTTACCATCAGGATGGTATCAGTAAAAGATGCCCTTTTTTTCCACAGAGAGGGGAAAAAGTCTGAAGCCCCTGTTGAGGAGGAGGTGGAGTCCTGCTTCGAGTCACTGCCAAAACACAATAAAAGCTACACAAAAGAAGGTAGGACCAAATGTCACTGTTTTCTATGCAGCATGGAATTTTCAAGTTGTTAAAAAGCTCTGTGGCAACCTGCTAACATTACAAAATAAGAAACCTTTTATGTGGAAATTCCCCTTTATGATTTTCTGTATATCAGAGTGGTGTAAGATTATTAACTGGATGCCTTATCTCTACACCTGAGCCTGGATTAACCTCATCATGAGGATCATCTGATTGGACTGTTATCTCTCCATTTAATGGGGTGTTTCATTCATTGGTATCAGACCCTAATTATGGCTCAGTAGGTGACCTTCTATCTGCCAGTAGTCTGACAGTTAGCCACTGCCAAGATAATATACAGACACGGAAAGTGCTATGATTATAAACTCGATGCTAAAGTGATGAAAACCATAAAATTTAAAATTATTTTTGTTTGCTTTTATTTTAATGGAAATATTCTTGCATTTTCCTCTTTCAACAGGTGTTGGTCTGCAGCACGTTTTAGATAAATATAAGATCAGTCTGAGGAGCAGATGTGAATGTGTGACTGAAGGAATTGGTGCAACAGGAAGTAGAACCCTTCTCAACTGGATCTACACTGAGCTCTACATAACAGAGGGACAGAGAGAAGATGTTAATACCCAACATGAGGTGAGGCAGCTTGAGAGAGCTTCCACAGCAAAGGCTCTGCATGAGACTCCAGTCAAGTGCCACAACATCTTTAAAGCCTTTCCTGGACAACAGAGACAAATCAGACTGGTTTTGACCAATGGCGTCGCTGGTGTTAGAAAAACCTTTTTAGTGCAGAAGTTCAGTCTGGACTGGGCAGAAGGTTTGGAAAACCAGGATGTCAGCCTGGTAATTCTGATTTCGTTCAGGGAGCTGAACTCGATTAAAGATGAGCAGTACAGTCTTCTCATGCTGCTCCATGTTTTCCATCCAACATTGCAGAAGGTCACTGCAGAGCAGCTGGCTGTCTGTAAAATTTTGTTTATCTTTGATGGCTTGGATGAAAGCAGACTTTCAATGGATTTTAACAACAAGAAGGTTGTATCTAATGTTGCACAGAAGGTATCAGTCAACCTGCTATTGACAAACCTCATCAAGGGGAATCTGCTTCCCTCAGCTCTGATATGGATAACTTCAAGACCTGCAGCAGCCAATCAGATCCCTCCTACATGTGCTGACAGGGTAACAGAAGTCCAAGGCTTCACTGACGTGCAGAAGGAGGAGTACTTCAGGAGGAAGTTCAGTGTTGAAGGGCTGTCCAGCAGAATCATCTCCCACATCAAGACATCAAGGAGCCTCCACATCATGTGTCAAATCCCAATCTTTTGTTGGATCACTGCTACAGTTCTGGAATGCATGTTGTCTACAAATGTTATAGAAGAGCTCCCCACGACCCTTACTAACATGTACTCGCACCTACTGATGGCTCAATCTAAGAGGAGGAGGCTCAAGTATGAGGAGGGGCATGAAACAAGTCCACAGGAGCTGACAGAGGCCTACAAGGAAGTTGTTCTGAAGCTGGGAAAGCTGGCGTTTGACCATCTGGAGAAAGGAAACCTATTCTACAGAGAACACTTGGATCAGTATGGACTGGATGTCACAGAGGCCTCAGTGTACACAGGAGTTTGTACAGAGATCTTTAAAGGAGACAGAGTGATCTTTCAGAAAACGGTCTACTGCTTTGTTCATCTGAGCATTCAGGAGTTTCTTGCTGCAGTTTATATTTTTCATTGTTACACAAACAAGGATAAAAAAACACTGGAGATGTTTCTGGGGAGTCCTCTGGGCAGGTCTCGAACCTATGAACTATCATTGGATATTTTTCTAAGGAAATCTATAGAAAAATCCATGACGAGCGCAAATAGTCATCTGGATCTCCTGGTTCGCTTCCTTCATGGTCTTTCACTCGAATCGAATCAGAAGCTTTTAGGAGGCCTGCTGGGTCAGACGAGAGACAGTACGGAAAGCATCCAAAAAGCCATCCACAATTTAAAGGAAATGAGCACCTTCAACATTTCTCCTGACAAAAGCGTCAACCTATTCCACTGTCTGACGGAGATGAACCAGGATGTACTGGGAATCAAAACATACAGGTCACAGGAGGGAAGATTTAGGCTGATCCTGGCTGATTCTGGCTTCTCTAATTGAGGAGAAATATGTGCATCATCTGATTGTAATTTATTCACATTAATCAAAGCACTCTGAGGAATGTGGTGAATATACACTTTACTATCTATTGGTGGTGAAGTGATTATGGATGGAGCTACTTCTGTGGACTAAAGGTTACAGTAATTAAGTAGTTACAACTTATGCTTCGGCTGACTGACATACAGCATACATACTTCAATTCTGCTTATATTGCAATATTTTCTTTAAATATATTGTCACCCTGCCTTAGAGAGCTATTATTAGCATGATGGCTAATAATAAAATTAGTGTTGTGTTGTATTGTTTGCTCCTGTAACAATACAACCAGGCTGGAAAGCTAAGCCATAACAACAGTGTCGAACATGCAACTAAAACAGAGAGACTAGAATCAGACTAGACTAGAACAGACGTACTGGGATGATGAATCAAGAATGTTACTGAAAAATCTAAAAGAGATTGTGTAAAAGTCTGTGTGGGTTAATTTCACTTTGACACGTTTACAAGAAGCTGATAAAGGGGAAAACTTGCACGTGTGTGTGCGTAAGCGCTACAGTACCAGATAAAAGACATTATGTCCTTACAAAGACTCACCTTTTTACTATTAAATGTACTGTTCTCATCACTGTCTATTATCAGAGCTTTACTGCGACACCTTGGCTCTAAAGTCCAACCCCGTCCCATCTTAGAGAGCTTGATCTAAGTAACAACACGCTGCAAAATATAGATGTTAAACTGCTGTCTAATGGACTGAGAAATCTATGAATGTAGACTGGAGAGTCTGCGCTCAGAAGTTTTGTCCTACTATAAACAATGTTTATGTTATAAACATTTATCACATCACATTAATAAGACAAAGTTACTCATATTTGGTAGAAATTCAGAGCAAAACTTGTTTTTTTTTTGCTTTCCTACAATTTGTTAACTCCTCCAGGTCATGGTATTTGTGCTATATCATATATATCATATCATATATATTTAAAAAAAATTACTTTACACAATTTCACTTGATTGCTATCTGGTGACCAGCATGTGGGACAGAGTCGTAATTAGGGAAACAGAGTTCTGGATCCAACTTTACAACATATAAGCACCCGGGCTTAAGTAGGCTTTGCCTGTCCCGATTCATGTGTGTTGCTGCTGTCTGCTAGTCTGGAAAGTTCACACTATAGGCTGGAGAACATATACAGTATTGGAATTTACTTGTCAAAACTAATAACTTACATTCTACTTATTACTGTTCATTAAAAGTAGTAATTGGATTACAGTACAACTTTCAAAGGCAGTGAAGTAACATTTTTATTTATTTTGGTTTTGTAAATTATTAATTAACATTTGGTCTAACGTAAAGTAAAATTATGAAGGCTCGGTCAACAATGTATTTGTCAATATCAGCCACACATCTCCACAGTGTTTCTCCTGTATTTTTTGACTTTTTTTATATTTTATTTTATGTCACGTAATGTCATGTCAAGCTTTTGTTACACAAAACACTGCTCTTAGTTAAAATGGCTTGTTTTTAATCATGTGCTAAACGAAATTTTAGGGTCTTATAACAATCATCAAGCCTACTCTAACCAGCCGGTATTATGGCACTGACTGCAACATGGTAACCTTAATATACTTCACTTCCTGCTCACAATTTCAAAAACTGGCTTTTGATGTGTAGGTATCAAGACTATCTGACTATATGACAGGATGTAAACAGTTTCATTTAGATCGTGTGTAATAACGATGTAGTTTGAGGCACTGCAGTTAGTATGAAAAAAAGCTGTAGCCCTCTGTTAAACTGCTGGCTACAGGACTGGGGAATGTAGATTATAACATTGTGATTATCCAATTTATTATTACTTTTAAGACTGCTTATTATTTTCATTTAACTGTAAGCTCGTTATTTCAGGTTTTAATCAATACTTGAACTTTTTCAACCATGTACTTACTTTCAGCATTAGAACAACTTCACTAACTGCTTGTTTGTTTTTAAATGATTCTTTTAAAAAGTGACTGGTTTAAAGGTGTGTCAAAAGTATGTTTTCTAATATTTAAAAAATAAACATTTTCTTAGACCCATTGCAGTTTTGCAAAGTTCTTAAAACCACCGCATATCTAAAAACCATATAAAATGTTGCAGGTTTTCTGTAAGATGGCCTCATCTAAATGCTTTGTTTATTGTCCAGACTGAGAATCTGTCGCTTGACAGAAAGCAGCTGCAATTCTTGGCTTCTGTCCAACCCTTCACAGAAGTAAACCTCGGGGAACAATCTGCAGTGAAGCTACTGTCTGCTGGACTGGACAGCCCAAAATATACTCTGGAGAATCTAATGTCAGCAGTAACAGTATATATATATATATATGTCAAAAATCTAGATATTATCAAGATAAAAATGAATCACTGACACTAAGTTGCAAAACAAAAATCTTGTTGTGAATGTACGTTTTTACTTAACATTGTTTTTGCTCTACTTTACAAGGTGTGAAGACCTTGACACCCCAAGCTGACAGTTGGTTTGTCAGTTGGCCAACGTTGGGGATCTGTAGGCCTAGTTTTTGTGATGTGCCTGGCACTGTTAGCATTAGGGGCCACTGTGAGTTAGTAGTTAGAGCTGTTGTCCGATGGCGTGCTCTGTATGTTACAGTTGCTGTAGATATGTTGGGATGAAATGGTGAAGGTCTGTCTCCTGACACAGCAGAGAGTCATTGTACAGACGGACGTATACTCTCACATCCACTGAAAAGCTTTTACACACAGTAAAATGTGCTTATATATATATATATACACACAACTGAAAAATCTCCTCTTATTTACATGTGAAAATCCTTCCCACATTAGACTAAAACCAGCAGAGAACCCTGTCAAATGCGACAACAAGCGAACAGCAGCCACCTGTTGCAACTCCAGCTGTGGACACGCTAGACAGCCACTTAGCATCATTGTTTCCAAGCCGCCAGCCGAGCTATGGGCGTCTGCACTTCCAGTAAGAAAAGAAGAACATACAATGCAAATATTTCAGCAATGTATGTTCAAGTTCAAACTTTGTTTTTCAACTGACTGACTTTTTTTTTTACAAGACTTCCTGTTCCACTGAAATTCTCTTGTTCTCTGATGTGTGCATGTGTGTTTGTGAGAGGTTTAAATAAAATGTATAAATGCATTTCTCTGGTGTCTGAGAGCTTTTCGTGTGTGTGAGGTCTCAGTATAGAGTTTTTCATAGCTCTCGTAGACAATAGTGAGCTTTTCATCAAAAACATAATATTTACACATTATTGCAGCAATAAGCAAAATGTCAGGGTATACATCACTCAGACTTTTTTACTTTTGATCTTTTTTCCTTTAAGACGTGACAAAGAGTATGAAACCTATTTGTTCTAAGAGTCACTTGAAACCGTTACAGTGCATGTGAGACTTGAACTGTTATTTACATTCGAATTTTCTTTCTTGTGCACTTTATTTAAAGAGCAATTATTCATCAAGCCAAATTAAACTGTGCTGTGTAGTAGTTTAAACAGCTTCGATGTACAGGTACAATTTCTACTACTTCATATTTCTACCCCACTGGAGTTGCTTGACAGCTGTAAATAAAGCCAATCTTAAAATATATTTTATATTAAGAGCTGGTTGAAAAGCTGGTAAAGAACATAAACTTGTGCTTTACATGAGGACACTTTTCACACTCACCCACACTTTAAACTTAAACTCAAATGGGTTCCTAAGTGCAGGAATTAAAAATCAGGTTATATCAAGATCTAGGAGGAATATATGAAATATGAAAATGCTTTAAAAAAAAATAGGAAAATATTAAACACAACAAAACTGACATGAGATTATTCTGCTGCTCTGGCTCTAAGTTATGGAAATCTTGAGTTAGTGGTTTGGATCACTAAATTCTTAGAATCCTGCCTTATGTTTATTAGAAGACGGATGGATTAAAAAACAATTATTCTCTTATTATTACAGTACAACTTCCAAAATTATTCTGAGACACTGGTAAACAGCTAAGGCTCCATACGTGATGATACTTGAATAGGCAGATATTGTCTCTGTTGAGCAGATTAAAACTTAATGTGGGTGGTGAAATCTTTCTACATACAAATTTCATTTATGGAATATGCAAGACTTTTGACATTACCATGTAACAACTTTTTAAAACCCAATAAAAACATTACACTTGAACAGTTTTCAAAAGTTTTATTCTTGGCAAACAGTGTCCATCTCACAGCTATACAGTTGTGTACTTGTTAGGTGTTAAACTTCGTGATCGCAGACCAACCTGTGTGGAGCCGGATCCACTCAAAGTAATGAGCAACCTGTCAGAGACACAGAGTGTAAAAGTGTCATTTTTGTATCTGATGTCTGTGTTTAACCTACACAGTCAAAAACAATGTCTCAAACTATATTAATAACTTTAGATATTTGACTCTACTTTAAAAGGTTTACATATGCTGTCCAAATTGACACTTTTGGACTAAACTGGAGCCTTATGCCTGGGGAGATTCTCCTGGAACTAGACCCTATCTCTGAAGTGATGTGGGGTGGCCAACAGTCTGTATACATCTATGTGTTTATATCTTGATTTGTGGTGAGTCTAGAGACCAGAAATGTGTATGTCGTGAGCCCAGTTTTTACCGGGCTAGGACCAGCACTGCACAGCTGGGGAAGGGCTGTTGGGGACTCAGTGTGTTGCCCAGACACATTTCGATAAATAGCCGGGACCGGGGATGGAACCAATGACCCTGTGGATTGTGGACGCCTGCCTTACCAACTTAGCTACAGCCGCCCACCTGTGGGAAATTAAGTTGATTGGACAAGATTTGAAAAGGTATACACCTGCCCATATAAGGTCCCACAGTTAAGAGTGCATGAGCACAAACCAAGCCATGAAGTTCAAGGAGTTGTGGACCTCGAAAACAGGATTGTAATGAGGCACAGATCTGAGGAAGGGCACATAAAATATTCTACATCATCGAAGGTCCTGATGAGCACAGTGGCCTCCATCATGGCCGGCCGGCCAAACCAAGCAATCGAGTGAAAAGGGCCTTAGTCATGGAGGTGACTAAAAGAGCTCCAGCATTTCTCTGTGGAGAGAGGAGAACAGCCATCTCTGCAGCACTCCACCAATCAGGCCCGTATGGTAGATTGGCCAGACCGTAACTACTCCTCAGTAAAAGGCACACGGCAGCCCGCCTGAAGGACTCTAACATCCATGAGAAACAAAATTCTCTGGCCTGATGAAACAAAGATTGAGCTCTTTGGCCTGAATACCAAGTGTCATGTCTGGAGGAAACCAGGCACCACTCACCAGCTGGCCAATACCATCCCTACAGTAAAGCACGCTGTTGGCAGCATCATGCTGTGGGAATGTTATTCAGTGGCAGGAACTGGGAGACTAGTCAGGATAGACGGAAAGATGAATGCAGCAATGTACAGACATATCCTTGATGAAAACCTGTTCCAGTGCGCTCTGGGCCTCAGACTGGGGCAACAGTTCACTTTTCACAGGTACCTAAGCACACAGCCAAAATAACAAAGTAGTGGCTACGGACAACTCTGTGAATGTCCTTGAGTGGCTCAGCCAGAGCCCAGACTTGAACCCGATTGAACATCACTAGAGAGATTTGAAAATGGTTGAGCACTGATGTTCCCCATCCAATCTGACGGAGCTTGAGAGCTACTGCAAAGATGAAAGGGAGAAACTGCCCAAAAATAGGTGTTTTAAACTCGTAGCATCATACTCAAGACTTGAGTCTGTAATTGGATTGAAAGAATCAAGCATGTGAATACTTTCTGGATTCACTGTATGACAAAGTTCCTCTGGTCCGTAAGCATCTAATGTTAGTTTTGTATACATTTCTCCTAACTTTGTATGTATTCTACCTGTGTATAGACCCCAGGGAATCCTGGCTGACCACACTTCTCCCCCCAGCTGACGATGCCCCACAGGTAGGAAACACCCAGCTCATCCTCACAGACCAAAGGACCTCCACTGTCACCCTGACAGGAGTCCACAGTTCCGTTCAGATCACCTGCACACACAGATACACACACATAAATTCACACCTGCATGGTGTCTATACAGGAGCTTGTTTGAGTGCATACAAACCACCAACTACCCACACTCACCTGCACACATCATGCCTGGTTTGAATCTCTCTTTGTAGAATCTCTGACAGTTGTCAATGAGCGACACGTTGGCCCAGAGCAACACCGAAGATCCTTTGCCGTCTATAAACAGATCCATCAGCAACAACTCAATGCCAATATTTATGGTGTCCGATCTAGTTTTCTATACAGCAAAGCTAATGTATTTATTTATCCTGTACACTGAGGAAATCTAGGTTCCAGATGAAAGTCTAGTTTTGGCTTACGCCTCAATAAATTGTAAACGCTGGACATACCTTTAGTTCGTCCCCACCCAGAGATGCTGCAGGTGTGATTGGGGTTAAACAGGTGGGTGGTCCAGGGAACACAGACTGCGCTGACTGCTGGATTGTCCTGCAAACATTTCTCCATGTACGGAAGCTTCTCTAGCTTCACCAGAGCAATGTCGTTCTCATAGCTTGAGGCGTTGTATCTGCAGGACATTAAAGAAAATATTTTTTCTTTTACATTTCCACCCATTAAGGTAAGGTTTGTATTTATCTGTCACATTTGAGCTGGTTAAAGTTGGTTGGTTGTGTTTTTAGATGGATGGAATAATACCTAGGGTGGATGCGAATTTCTTCTACAGGGACAATGTCAGTTGTGTCTTGAGCTTTTGTCTTCTTCCAGAGAGAAAACTTCACCCTAAACGCCCTGGGGTTGGGCCTAATAAAGAGGCAGACAGTCAACAATATAGGTACCACTACTATAGTATCTATAGAAATGTTAATGGTTATTAATCAGTTTTTGAGAACCATTCGAAGTTGAGTTTGTTGTTCATGTCTAAGCAATGGTTTGTCATAATCGGGGTAACATCACTCATTCATTCATTCTTCCACTGCAAGATCCATCCTACCTGACGCAGTGAGCGGCTGTGATTACCCAGCAGCCTCCAATATAAGCTCCTCCACAGTCGATCTTCTTGTATTCGTCCAGAGCAATCTGCCACTGGATCTGAGTCTGCAGACGAACAAGAACAAACAGCAACATATTTTATTTTAACTCTGAAGAGTGAAATGAGATGTTGTGTGTAATGAAGCTTTTTTGCGGTGGTCACGTAGACTTTTTGCAGCATTAATTCTGCTTTGAAGGGTTGATACCCTGTCGAGGCCTCACTAGTTTTCCCCATGTCACTTCTTGTTTGGACAGATCCCCGTTTTGGGCCCACGTTCGACTTTTTGAACTCTGTTTTTGCTTAGTGTTTGCCTGCCTGGATTCACATCTTTGCTGGATTTTTATATAAACAGGGTTTTCCAAATCAACTCTAATCAACTGAAATTTCCCACAGGTGGACTCCAATCAAGGTGAATAAATATCTCAAGGATGATCCCTGGAAACAGGATGTACCAGAGCTCAATTTTGAGTGTCATGGCAAAGGCGGCGAATATTTATATATATGTGATTTTATTTATTTTTTTAATAAATCTGGAAAGATTTCAAACAAACTTCTTTCAAGTTGTCATTATCGCGTTGTTTGTGGAATTTTGAAAAAAAAAAAAAGAATTTAATTGATTTTGAAATGAGGCTGTAACCTAATAAATGTGGAAAAAGTTAAGTGCTGTCAATACTTTCTGGATGCACTGTAAATAAACCCACCGGTTTTGCAGGGACACCTCCCACCACTCTCTTGACTCGGCTGTGGGTCCTATCTTGTTCATTCAGGTTGTTCACTGTCGTCTTGTTGGGAACCCCACAGTGTAACTTCCCTTCCAGATGCAGTCGACTGACCTTAATTTCTAGACGCACACACAGTTGTCAAAATTCACATGCAACTGTTATGAGATATAGATTTGGGACCCAGCCAAAGGTGTTTGCTCCCAATTATGTTGTATCATAGGACCTAGTTCAGCTCAGTGGTGTTTGATACGGTTGAGGATACAAAAATTCAAACATCTGCCAAAGTTGAACAATGACACACTATACTGGGACATCTGGACCTCTTGTCATTCAAAGGGCCTAGATGGCTGAGACATCCACATGCTTTAGGCTATAAAGTTCACTGCAGATACAACTATGCTGTTGTCTCAGTTTAAATGTAACATACCTTCTTTGGGAGAGGTGTACTCTGAAACAAAGAAAAGGAACAAATGTCAACCAACTTCCAACTGAAAAAACCCCCCAATGGTCTGTACAAATTGTTTACATAAGTACCAGAGTTTGTGGGTGGCTGGTGCACAGCAGATGGCTCTATTTAAAATAGAAATATACTGTATCAGAAATATTACAGACATACAAGGGTAAAAATAATCTGAATCAACAAATAATAAACAAAACCAATAAGAATGTTAGGTAGTGGTACAAACCTTTTACGTCCATAGACACGTGTTTGTGCGATTCATCTTCGCCATCCAGACAGTCGATCTGTTTATCTCTTAAAGCTTCTTTATGCAAACACACCCCTGTCTTGCAGAGGAAACCACCGTTCCTACACTCTGACAAACACAAGAATTCCAGTGAAAGATGTGACATAAAGGACTATTTATCTAGTTGTGTGTAAGTTATTAGTTTACTTTTGCAGCACATCTCATCACTTCGGTCGCCGCAGTCATCAACACCGTCACACGTCTGGTTCAAAAAGATGCACTTGTTGTTCACGCATTTGAAGCCACACTCCTCATCTGAAAACACACAGTTAAAAGACTTGAAAAGTGTCATCAATCCCAATAAAGGAGAGAAATGTACCTTTGACCGAGTGGTGGGATTTGTGTGCTATATTGCAAAAAGGATCCTAAAGAAAATCACTATCCGCCTTACAGATAGTGATTTCGTCACATTCAGGCATCTTGGCCAAAGACAAGTGTCAATCATTGCCTCTGATTATAAATGTATGTTGGGTTTCATTCAATTAGGTTTTGCAGCAGCTGACCTTTATAAGTTTTGCTTATAAGCATTTAGGTTCATTTGGGCCCTTGGATAATTCTAGATCCTGTGGCATACGTCTGGTTACCAGGTGAAAGCAGTTTAGGTATCTGTTGGCAAGGCATCGTACCTTTCTGGGTCTGGAACTGAGACAATGTGACTTAAAGCTTGATGACTAGTAGTTGAGTGTCAATAAATTCCAAAGCAGTATTTAGAGGAAGGGGCAGAGTTAAAATGTACTTGACTCCTCCTGACACTTGCCACATTAAACCTGGCTACATTCAAGGCAGAGGTACAAGAAGAGGACTTGATTTCTACTTAGTACCATGTTGTTTAGAAATGGGTGAAATTGTGGCGAATGTTGCTGGACAGGCCCGGCAGACCCAGAAAGGCAGCACGGGACTGTTCTAAAGACCACGTGGAGGTCATCATCTACTTGCAATCTTTTGAAGCAGAGGTGAAGATAAAATGGTCTTGTTTGAAAAGGCTGTTAAGAGCTGCTGCTGGTGTGTGTGTGTGTCCCTCTTCTAGTAGTTGAAGGCCTTAGTGAAGCTCTTACAAGTTGACAGGGATTGTGCCTCTATGGTAGAATCATAGAATCTAAAGCCAAAGTTGGGGAAGACTTTACTGACTTAAAATATTGATTATCTTGCCCAGGGCATTTTGATAATAGTAGAACTAGACGTGGTTGTTGGCAAAAGTGAACAAGGGGTACAACTTACTGCTTAGTGAAATCTATCCGCTGTCTTGAGCTTTACACCATTACACAATATTTACACCCATCTTGCCCAGGGACACTTCGACATGTGGTCGGAAAGAGCGGGGCGGGAACCTCTGACCCTATGGTTGGTACCCAGTCACTCTACCTACTGAGCCTCAGGCAGATGATACTTAATCATAGCATGTCTTCCAGTGTAATGGTGCACAAAATCTTCAGGACTCGCCTGTTCCCAAATAAAAGGTGAGAGGCTAAATTCTACTGAGAGGCCGGACTTAATTAACCTATTGCAATGTATGAAAAATAATACAGTTTATCAATCAGTGCATACTGACCATTTTTGGCTTGTGATGCATCATAACAGGTCGTAGTAGCGACCTTCTCTTGTGAAGTCTCGTTAGAGATTACACATTCAGCTAGTGATGTCTCATAACCTTGGCAGTGGAAATTAACACATTCTTGGGCCCTCGGCTCTTCATGGTTGCCAATAGTCGCTGCACCACTGGATGCAAAAAGAAAACGCACTTAGTAGTAATCGTGCATCGTTAGATAAATGTAGCTTTGTTAAAGGCATATTTTTCATTGGATAGCAGTTGCTATGAATACAAAACCTATCCCATAAATTTATAATCATTTTGAATCAACATTTTATTCTTTACGTTTGCTAAGCTTTATAGTTCAATATGCTTATTTTAAATCATCTCACAGTAAATTCCCATGCTCCTTGCAGACCACATTGGCGGCTGCCATGTCCCACAGCTCTGAACACACCAGTAACTCTTTCCTTTCTTGAGGCATGTTCTTGTCAGGAATAAAGACTTTAACCACTCCTGTGTGTTGATCTATTGAACTGCTAAACTTTGAATAACTTGCTGTGGAGAGAGAGAGAGATATCACATTAGCATTAATTTAAGTAAGACTTGTGATACCAAAGATATAACAAGGCACCGCAAACCTCCACAATTGGCTCCAAAGTGCGACATAACCGATTTCTTGGTCCTACATGACACAGCCATTACCTGGTAAGAAGAGAACAGAAGACAAAGGCCTATAGAATTCGATTTCAAGAATCTGGTGATCAAAGCTGCTTCTTTTTGAAATGTAGGATGTACCATCTGACAAGACATTTAAAAGAGTAGGTTCAAATATCCGACTTCCAAATCAATTTTCACAAACCGATCGGCAGCATATTAACACACATATTGTGTTTCTATAATCATAGAGTCAGTTTCAGAGCCCATAAATACGTTACCTGGCAGTAGGAGTTGTATTTTCTGTCGTCTTTCCCACAAACTGGGGTCAAATTCTCAGTGGGACACATGTAGGGTGGTTTACAGGAGCAATGTCCGTCAATGCAACGCTCCCATGGTGGACAAAACACTAGGCCACATGATGCACGAGAAAACCTAATAAGTGTAGAGAAATCTTACTAACAACAAACACAGATTTAGTTCCTACTTTTATACCCAGATCATTACAGATCACTAGGCCAACTGTCGCTCACATGGTAAGGCAGTCATCCACAAACCACAGAGTCAGTGGTTTGATTCCCGGTATCTCTTGGCTACATGTCAAAGTGTCTTTGTCAAGACACTAAACCCCACGATGAGCACCTTGCATGGCAGCCACACAGCTGTGTGTGTGAATGGGTGAATAAGAAGCAAACATTTTAAAGAGCTTTGGATTAAAGTGCTATGGAAGTGACCATTTGTCATTACAGTGAGCTAAGAGAAAATAATGAAGTTATGTTCACATTACATCTAAAGTTGGACAAATTAGATTTTTTACTGACACAAATCAGACTTTTTGAGAGAAAGTCAGAAGAAACCAAACACTTTCTGTATTAAATCAGTTCTGGGCTACTTTTGTATGAGGTCTCTGATCTGATTTACAGTGCATTCAGAACGTTTTTAGACTCCCTACACTTTGTGAAATTTTCTTAAGTTGCTGTCTTTCAAATTCTTTTTTCCCCCTCATTAAATCTACACTCAGTTACCCATAATGAAAAAGTGTCAACTGAATTTTAGAAATGTTTGTTTGTTTTAAATACATTTACAAAGGAAAAAAACCTGAACATGTAGATAAGTATTTAGACCCTTTGCTAGGTACTTTGTTGAAGCTCATTTGGCAGCAATTACAGCCTTGATGCAACAAGCTTTCCCTAATCCTGTGTTGGTTTGTCCGTGTGCTTATGGTCTTTGTCATGTTAGAAGGTGAACTTTCGGCCCAGTTTGAGATCATGAGCACTCTGGAACAGGTTTTCATTGAGGATATGTCTTTAAATTTACTCCATTCACCTTTTCTTCAACCCTGACCAGTCTCCCAGTCCCTGCTGCTTAAAAAACACCCACCACCACGCTTCATTGTAGTAATTGTATTTGGGCAGGTGATGAGCGGTGCCTGGTTTCCTCCAGACAAAACATTCAGACTTGAGGCCAAACAGTTCAGGCTTAGTTTCATAAGACCAGAACATCTTGTTCCTCACAGTCTTTCATGTGCATTTTTGCAAACTCCAAGTGGGCTTCATGTGTTTGTCTGAGGGTAGGCTTCCTTCTAACCACTTTGAAAGGCTGCAGTGATGGTTGTCCTTCTGAAACTTTGTCCCACATTCACACAGGACCTCTGGAGCTGAATTAATTTATTTTTACTTATATTTAATTTACAGACAATTCTTAAATTCAGTTTTCACTTTGCCATTATGGGGTACTGAGTGTAGATTAATGATCTAAAAAATATTTTAGACAACTGTAATATTAGGCTACAACATAACAAAATTGAAAAAGTGAAGCGGTTTAAAAACCTTCTGAATGGACTGTCTCCTCTTTGACATACGACTGCTGTCAGAACAGTCTGATTAATATTTGTGCGTTTTGTTTTGTTTCACTTCTCCTTACTTTATTTTAGTGCTGGCACTTCACAGCCCCAGTAAAAACATAGATGAACAACAGTTGAGACAAGTGGGTAATATATAGATATGATATGATACGAAAAGTTTCAGATTTATTGCACATTTTTGGAGAATCTTCTGTTCAAACCAAATTGAAATGTATGGTATCGTAATGGAGCCATTTATGGAAATTGTATGATTTGACTGTTGCACGGTTGTTTTAAAAATAGATGGGAAAAATCAACACCAAAAGATTGTGATTTCCCTAATCAGAGGAGTCAAATGTGGTTGTTTCAGTCTCTGTGCCAGCTGGTGGCCAACAGTCAGTAGCTAAAAAAGCTAAAACCTTGCTTAGTCTCCCCAGTTGTACTGCTGCTACTGTAAAGCAGATTAAAAACAGGGACTTCGTATTTCTATGTCAGCAAAAAATATTGTGGGTAAAGTTAACAGATTACATACAAAAAGTTTGCAAATCAACTTAATGAGAAAAGAAATTGTTCAACTTTTTTGGGTTTGATCTGCCAAAAAAAAAAAAAAACAACACTCCAAACTATTCACCATTTCTTCAATTATGATGAACAAGCAAAGCAAATAACTGATAATCTACCAAATGAAGAACCATAGTTAAATAAAAAAATAACACTTACCCATTTTCCAGGCACTCAGGTGGTCCCAAAAACTCATCTATCTGGGGTGTGCCACGGGTTGTGGCAGTGGGTGTGCCAGGGGTTGTGGCAGTGGGTGTGGTGACATCTAACTTAAGGTGTATGTTTGGAAACACAGGTTTTTGTAAAATCTGATCAGGCTGCTGGAAGGACTGCTCTATGGCTGATGGTCTCATAGATTCTGGTGGACTACTCTAGAGTAGCAATTAAAACAAAGTACAGTTACAAAGCAGCATAACAGAACAGAAACTATGATGCATATCATCTGAAAAATAAAGTGTTATGCAGATGACATCACTTTACATACAAGGACATATGAATATTATTTATTAAATATCTTTAAGGTGGAGCAATAAATTGGAAAACAAATGGAGTTGTTTTATTGATTGCATATTATAAGTTTAAAAGAGGTTTTCCTATGTAATGGTTCCTTATGTAACTTCAAATATCACTTGTATATCATTTCACAATAAACCAGTAGTGGGCGTGTCCAACGGCAGTAAATCAGTGGTTAGTACTGTTTATTCCAAATACTCCAGTTTCCTTACTCCAAAAAAATACAAGTTTGATGCAAAGTGACTTTACAGTAAAGAAATTTGGCTACGGAAGAACAAAAGTTAACTCACCGTTTTAGATTGAATGATGAGAAAAAGCAGCAAGACCACGGCAACTCCAGATGATCTCATCCTCAGAACAGAATGACCCCCCATGTGTCCGCTTGTTCAGATAAAATGTTCTGTATATTTGTGCTCAGAAATATTGTTTCAGAGGACCAACAAAAAAAAAAAAAAAAGATTTAACCAATAATACAAAGAGGCAGTAATTATCAGTGTGGGAGCACTTCAGCTGACTGCCTTATGTGATCTCTGTCCACTGCTGTCACCTTTATTAATCATTAGCTTTTCTTGTCAATACATACATGGTCTCCAGATTTATGTAGCTGAGCAGGTTATGTAATTTCACTTAAAACTCAATGGGGCAATAGGGGAGGGGTTGTTGAGATTACAAAAGTAAATATGTGGGCTGCATAGAGGCTCAGGGGACAGTGCTGAAGGTCGTGGTTTGAATTAGGCTTTTATTTGCGTAGAGCCCAGCATAATAGGGTGACTGTGATCATGACACAGCAGAGAAACTGCAGGTAAAAAAGAATTCAACTTTATTTAATTAGTAATATCATCTTTATTTTTCTTACTTGGGCAAGTTTGTGTTGAGGAAAAGAAAAATGTATCGTGCAACAGGCTGGAGATTCAGAGGATAAATAGATTGATTGGAGAGGGGCAGGAGGGGGGCACTCTAAGTGCAAAAGAGTTAATTTTCAACATTATATCAATAAAAGAAGTGTTTCAAAATCACTGTATCAAAGTGGATTGAGAAGGAACTAATGTGTCTGGAACTAACGCATGGTTGGTTTCAGTCATTTTGTTGAGATTTGCTAAGAAACATTAAATAAAAAGCTCATCTTTTACATTCACGTGTTTCTATAGAAAAAAAAAAAAGTCACTGTTGTTTAGGTTGCAAGAGTCTGGATTTTCCTACATGTGCACACAACCACAAATGTGATTTCAAAATCACTGTGTACCTGGCAAAGCGAGTCAGTGACTTGTTGTCATTTGGTTCTGAGTGAGAGCGGAAACATGCAGCCTGTACACCCACTAATGACACGTCGGTTAAAGCCTAAGCGGGTGTTGCTGACAGACTCTAAAGAACCTAGAGGTTAATTTGTGTGAAATTGGGTTATGCAAAAAATAAAAATATAAAATTACTTCCTTTAACGCTGCAAAACCCTTAGCTTCTTTATGTGCTCATTGGGAAATGTATACGAACACAAGGCTGAGTAATGAGTAATAAAAGGTGGAATGACTCACTGTAAGATGCAAACAAACATAAGAAAAACACAGTACCAATCCCAAAATGCTCAACTGTTCTTTCATTTTATTGCACCACATGGGGCCATCATCTCTAACCTTAAAGCCTGAAATATTACACATCTCTTCCTTCCATAAAGCACATACAGTAATATATCTTATATTAGAAAAAAACAACCATACATACAAGAATACCATGCAAAAAAAATCCTATAGAAAACCTTAAGAATTACAGTTGAAACAGACACACAGAGGCACTGACATTTATAAGCAACTGAATGAAAGTCATGGACCAAAGCCTGCTATGAAAAAAAGTTATGAGAGTAGAAATGTGTTATTTTAAAAGGATGGTAATTAGACTTAAGCGAGTGATCAGTTAAACCACCTGTTAAGTGGTAAAATGACACCAATAACTTCACTGCTTCTAGTTTCTTTAACCAAATATCATCACCAAATTACAATTTAACTAACTGAACAATACTGTGGCTTTGTGTAGTTGTTTTGTCACAACTCTTTTAAATAGAGGACTCTGGTCATAGGAGCAAGACTATTATCGACTTTAGCAGTAAGAGTTACCGACAAGCTTCCGAATATTTTCTGTACTTGGCGAATTTAAGTGTTCAGAAGTTTCAGATGACAAAAAGACGTGAAGAAAATTACACCCAAACACTTACAGGCACAATTTACAGATTGAAATAAATGACATAATACAACACACATGTAATTTGGTCTTCAGGATGATACATTCATTATAAGGAGAAGGCTAATTCTGAACACACATGTATTATTCTAGGACTCAACAGGTTTTCTGGAAGTGTGCCCTTCACCCTGATATTTAAAATGGAAGCAAAGATGTTCTTAAAGATCACCGGCACATTGTTTTATCTGACTGTGGATTTAAACATGATGTGAAACACGTGTTTGTCCTCGGAAATGAACGTGTTTGCATCCATCTTTGGACTGAACCCGCTCAACATTTATAGTAACTCAGTATTAATGTATAGAGTTGACAAGAGGACATAAAATCATTATTCAGAAAGTGGGCTCCTTTTTTAGTTTACATTGATGGTGGATATCATTGATTGTGCTTCCTATCAGTACCCAGATATTACAAATGCTCTTCATGTATACTGAGCTATGTAGTGTACTGTGTGTAGAATACAATATAACAAAAGAAAAAAAAAACATGCCATCTTTCTTGGCTTATCTAGTTTTAGCCAGTCCCGTCTGTCTACAGCAGTGCGGACTTCAGCATTTCAAAAGTAATCTGAAATTATCAAGATGTGATTTATCATGATTGTTTCATTGTTTTCTTTATTTTCTCAACGGGAGGTCGAGTAAATGTGAAGTGTAGTTTACATCGTGCAAACGTTTCTCAGAGGAAGAACTGCTTTGGGTAAAGAAATGCATTTAAGATGATAAGAAGCTGCAGTTTATAAGGTTCAAAAGAGGTACAGTATGAAGTGGAAGTCATTCCTATTTAGTTGAAAGTTTCTTTTTGGTCACTTAGAGGCAGCAGAAGAAGCTGAAATCAACAACTAACATGCTGTTTCCTTGCAGACTTTGTGTGCGGAGTCTGTTTAACACCGCACACAATCTAGCAGACAGGTCAACATTTTCATTCTGCTGGAGTCGTGTTTGTGTTCAGGGGATGAATCTAACTTAAATATTATCTGGTCTTGACCAGCACCTGAGGGAAGTACCTGGCTCTATAGCTGCTAAATGCTCCGCTATGTTCACTAGTTGGTCTAGATGTCTGCTGCAGAATAGGTAGTACACAGTGGCTTTTTTGAGCTTCTTTTTTGGAATAAAGCTGCTTCTTGCTGCTGCTGTTTGAAGGCCAGGTAACCAAGAAAAGAAAAAAGAAAGTCAGGTAATATTAACAGAATGTCCAACATAGCTACGCAGCCTATATTTGGACATAATTGTGGCGATGATGACTGCAGTCGTGAAGAGAGATAGTTACCACCTCACAGGCAGCTCCGCCTCTGAGAGATCGAGACATTTACAGGTAAAACACTGACTGACAGAACGACTCAGAGGTTGATTCACTAGCAAAACAAGTTTTTCTATTGCTGCTAAATCTGTACGTTTACAGCCATATGTGTGTGTGTTTTCCTTCTCAGGGTGCATATAGGTCAGTTTGTGCAAACTTGGAATGAGTGTATTATGATGTGTGTGTGTGTGTGCGCGCGTGTGTGCGCATGCTTGTTTAAGCTGCAGTTGTTAAGAAGGCTGTGATTGCATGTGTGCACTTCTGTACTGTGCACACATGACGTCAAAAGAAATCAAAAGGCAAAGTAAAGAAAGTATAAAGCATTTAATGCTGTGTGTTCCAACACACACATACATCTCCCTGCTGTTAATGAAGAACTCAGAGGTTCACGTTTAAACACTTTTCAACCTGAAATCTGTCAGCAATTATGGTTCGATGCTAAAAATATACATTATTACTGCAAGTAAACGGTTCTTAGGGAGTCATAGCTTCCATAGGAAATTATAATCTATTGGAGTTTAAAGCCTTGATTAGTGTCCAAGTAATAAGATTTACATGTTTTCAGACAGAATTTGATTTTAGGGCTTATTTAGAAAACTGCAAGAGGTGAAAATGATTTTGGTTGCTAATAATGATGATCTCTAGTGTTTTCTCCTCGTGGTCCAACTAATGATTTGTGTTGCATCTCCTCAAAATGTGAAACTTTTTTCTCTCAACTTGTGCTTTTTATATCAAAAGTGCTCCTCTGCTCCCCTTGATCATTCGAAATTGCCACAGAATTTCCTTTAAGTGCTTTCTCCCGCGTCTCGTAATAAATAAGCATTTAAAGTGACAGTCTGTATGTATTAATGCTTATATTACCGATTAAACTGAAATCGCTGCATCCACCAATAGAACCTTTGGCAGCAGTGGGAAGAGAAGCAAGCTTAAACAATCCTGCCTTTCAAAGCTATAGAAAAAATAAATAACACAAAGTGAGATAAAATAAAATAAAATTAGAAAAATTAAAATAAAATAAAGTAAAAATTAAATAAAATTAAATATTGCTAGTGATAAAGAGCGAGTGAGTCCATGTGGACATGTGATCTCACAATCCCAAAGTCACCTACACTCCTTCATTACACTGCAATCACAACTGATTTGTTAAGTTCAGCTGAAATCTGAAGAAAATCCCCGGACTCCTGTTTCATCTACCAGTTGCAGTGTGGGTTGTTTTTAAGTGTTAAGGGGTGCCAACAGGTGACCCCCTGAGGCTGCTGAGAGCTGCGTGGATCCTGAAGTGCAGTCTGGACTCCATGGAGTAGTCCTTGTAGTTCGTCCTGATGCCGAACACAAGAGTTTTTTTTTTTAATTACTACAGTTTATCCTTTCTTAAACATCTGAGCTGGGTTTCTCTAGGTAGGTACCAACTCAAAGAGGTTCATTAAGCTCTTCCAAAATAAATCCTTTCACCATTAAGCCTGTAAACTCCTTCAGTTATGTGTGAAAGTTTTCGCTTTGTGAAGTACTAATAACAAATGTGTGTCACGATTCGCACGCTGAGAAGAATAAATAAAGGTGTGTATATTTGAGTAAGGAGTTATGTAGAGAAGAATGTGTGCATATTATGATAGGTCTGAGTGGATTAAATAAAAACGATGTACAAAAAAAAAAAGCATAATTAAATGTTTTGTACATGTGTATGTACACTACAAAGATTTATACATAATATAATTAAATGTATTATGTTCTGCTAGAATATGTAAACATTTATAGTGCGATATCTATAGTATATACACGTGTTTTCCGGTAGAAAAAAAATCTGTTTATCTAGTGCAAAGTGTTAAATGTAAAAAAAAAAAAGTGTAGGACTGTTAAACTGTATACACCACTGCCTGCTGCCGTGGTGTATACAGTATAAAAGGTGTATTTGCAAACCTAAGGTGAGTACTGTGCATCAAAAAGAATGAGCAATAAACGTATATGGTGTTGCAGTATAAAGAGACATTAAAGGTATTTAGAATGACACATTACATTCTTATTCTGGGGTGGTGTTTGAGTAGAACTTACTTGGCATTCTCTATGTATGCTGTGGCCTTGGTGAAGTCTCCCTGCTGTTTATAGAGCAGACCCAACTCGTAGAGAGTGAAGGGAATCAAGTAGTGATCATACCGAATACGGCCCTCACTGAAGAACAAACGATGACACAGACAGGAACATTTATGCATTTTCCCCTTACAATTGTGAGGATGAGCAGTAACGCTGACCGATGTGTCTTTGTGTGTGCGTTACCTGGACAGGACCTGTGTGAAGCAAAGCTCGGCCTGCAGTAACCTGCCCAGGTGCTTTAGACAGAGTCCCTTCAACATCTGGACAAGGCAGCTGTCATCTGGATGAAACTCTGATGGATCTGAATGAGAGAAAGAAGGTGAGATACAAAAATGTTACTGTCCTAATATTCCTTTTTCATGCACTGTAAAAACCTGTGAGTGGGCCGAGAACAAAACCCTGTGGAATCCCTGTGTTACTGTCTAACAACACTTTTAGTAGTAAACTGTTAGCAGTAGTGCTAGTATATCATTGTGAACTTACTGGGGTCTGTGCGTAGCTGCTCCTCAGCTGCCTCTATGGTAATCAGCAAGGCCTCAGTACAGTCTGGTCGCTTGCCCACGATGGTGAATCCGTTCCATATGTACATCATCTCCTACAGAGAGCGAAAATGCCATCTGTTACTGTTAAATACGTGAGTGTTTGACCTACACACTCTGCTGTTAACTTTAGACGTTAACCAGAAGACATTAACATAAATACACAGAAAAAACCCCCCTTGATTTCCGCTAACCAAAATATCACATCACAGATGTGTGAAATGCATAAATATACGCGTGTATACCAGTGCGGGGATAACCAGGGGGATGGGGTTAGCAGCTTTGTAGCGTCTGGACTTTCTCACTGCAAATTTTTCCGTTGGGATGGATTTTCCTGCCAGACGCTGCTTCAGTCCCTCCACCTGCCTGCACACACAAATACACATGTTTGTACTTTTATACGTGTGGGTGTGTGTGTAAAAAAGAAAAATGTGTAGACTAACTGACCTAAAGAGTTCCACAATGTCCTCCCCTGTCTTTTTTGCTTCCTCCTCTGACATCATACTGAGGATGGCCACTTTTTGGTACATATAGATTGCCTAGAGATTAGGAAAAAAGGGAAATTTAATTGTTTATTTCAAAAAGTTTCTTCAGTATTGTCACATATCAAGTGATAAAATATATGATTTATTTTCTATACATCATATTGATTGACATTTTGAGGCACACTACAGTACATTGTACTACAGTAATAGCTCAGACTTCTGTAATATTGACCAGAGAAACTTCGGAAAAACATTTTCAAAACCACCTGGAAAAATAGAAACATCATAGTCTGAGCAGTTCCAAAAATTTAGAATACAAATGTATGAGTCATCTCTTGTGTGTTTACCTTGGACCAGCGGCTCTCCTTGCACAGCAGGTCAGCGTAGTGGTACGCCTGCTGCCACTCCTGCTGGTAGGAGTGAGTCCACATCAGCTCCCAGTAACACAGGTGGTGGATCTGCTTCCATTCCTCCTGGCTGCTAATACACTCTTCATATCTGGCTCGAGCCTGAAACAAACGTGCATTTAACACATCAACAGTGAGTTGCTCAGGTGTGTTGAGGAAGGAGAGTAAGCACAAGGCCAAGGTCCGAAGGAAAATAAAAAAGAAATCAATCTTCTATTTCACAAATAAAATTAAGTTCCTGTTGCTTTTCCAATTGATTTGGGAAACTTATGATTTTAATTTTGTTATCAAACTACAACTAAAACTATCAAACTATAACTTCTTGTATCTCTGTGAAAAATCAATTAAACAGTTGGACTTTGGAAAGACAAGACATGTTTGGAACCTTTCGGGAAAGTAAAAATTAGAAAACTAAAATTTATTAAAGTATTTTTTTTTCAAAGGTTAAGACATTATTTTAAAAGTGGTTATTGTTTTGGAGAGATCTCTGTAGAGGGTAAAAACATTTTATTCACTAAAAAGACATTTGACAAGTAAAGTAAAACCAATTAATACATTTTGGTGACATGTGTGAATGGGTTTCAGACCTTCTCGAAGTTTCCTCGAAGCGTGGCAATGCGAGCAGAGTAGAAGAGAATTATGGAGCCCTGTGGGACAAACAGAATGTTTTTGTTTGTTTAGTTTTTACACAGTTAATATTAAGGATACATCCATGCTACTAAGGCTAAATTCATAAACCTTTTTATTTATTTTTTTATTATGCAAGACTACATTTAGAATGCATCCAAAAGATTACACACTGGTGTAGTTGTGTTTGTGACTACTTACTTTGGGGTATTTGTGTTGGTATGGCTCCAACAGAGCTTCAGCCTCCACCAGGTTCCCTTCCCCAGTTCCTTTTTAAAAAGGAGAACAACAGGCAATTTCAGCCATAAATTAATTTCTTCAACAAGTGTTACAAAATCTACAATGTGGTTAATATATTAATAACAAAGAGGCTTGGAACAACAACAACAACAACAACACTCCTCTGAATCCCTCAAAACATTTCATCATGTGGGAAGCAGTTTAGAGGTTTTAAGCCATTGTGTGAATAAAGTGTGTGTCGATAGGCTAATGGATAAAAAGAAGAGAGACTGTTTGTGTGTTTTCCTACCAAGTATCAGTGACACGTATGTGTTGTAAAACAGCAGAGTCAGAGCACAGAGGATTGACCGCAAACTGTTGGTTGACGCTCCCTCTCTCAGTTGAGACAAACCAAACCCCTGCAAGGAGAATAAACATGATGAAGTCATAATCGGACTTTCATCTTTTGCAAAATAAGGGTTTCAGAGTCCACAGGATCTCAGTTTAAGAAGTAAAACTGACCCTATTTCCTGAGAATCCGATGAACTCCAACAACCTCAAAATCCTTTGAGGGAGTAGGGACAACATCTGAAAGACACAAAAAACAGATCAGATTATAATAAGATTACGTTTTCAGTGACTTTATATGTGTTCTTTATGTATGAAGTAAGTCGACTCCTAATTTTGATTTGCCAATATGCTGATGACATAGGCCTATTTTGGCAGGGAGAAAACAAAAACAAAGGGGACTAACCAAACCAGAAACCAGTGAAGTTTTTCCCTACTTTTGGCTGTTAGAAAAGATTACAGTCAAAAGTCAGTTTAGTCAACTTTGATGCTACAGGATGTGTTTGAGTTGAACCTTCTGCTCACAGTGTACAGGTAAGTCCAACCTGCCAATGCAGGGGGAACAAGGTAAAACTCTTAAACACCTACCAGGTTAAAGGATCCGATGCCCAGCCTAACTCCACCCTCAAACTGTCTGAACGAATCAGACTGGCCGGCCAGGTCCTGAGTCACGTTCAGCACATTCTGACAATCCCTAATTGATGACATGAAACATATTTATTCTGAAATGTTGAGTCTATACTTCAAACAATGAAGATACCTTTAAAGCTGGGAAGATTTTTTTTTACTCATGTGTGATAGGATAACTTAAACTCTATGTACTAATCAGCTTTCTCTACAGCCACGTGAGGTTGAAGCTGAATGATGACACTGACGAAACAGTGTTTAGTGATAAATCCAATAAAAATGGTTGAATCCATAGAGTTGACAAAAAGAGAGAAGTTCTGGCCTTTTACTTTGTGATTCTACAACTAAAAGGAGAACAAGACGTCGCTGGAAAGACCATTTTGTTCATCTGTCCTCAGTTTTGCAGTATGACATCAGCCAATGAAGTAAAACAATATTACAACAAGCTCCCCAGCATTTATAACAAATGTTCTCAGTGCATCCATTAGACGGCTGACCCTGCAGAAAGCTAATCCGTACTTCTGAAAATGCCAGTTTCAGACACTTTTTCAGTTATTTGAGTCTCACTTTATATTGTAAGTTACATACTGTCTCTTAAACTAAATGGAAACTACAACTACGCAGGTTTTGGAAGTCACCTAATGTGCTGTGAGTTCAGTAAGACGTTATATTTGATAATGGTTAAAAAAGGCCACTCACTTGTAGATTTGGTAGCTGGTTCGAATCTTGATGCCTCCTTTGATAAAACTGATCATGTTCTCATCCTGCAAGGGGAACAGAGAGATGATTAGCATCTTTCAACAAGTTTTTTCTTTTTGTTGGTCACTCTGTTTTGCTACATTTGGCTTTATGCAAAATCTTTCTGTGTAATTATATATACATACGTATACAAAGCACTAGTGTGACTGCTCAGATGTATGGATTTGGCTCAAACCTTTGGAAGTCCTCCTGAGCCAGATGCTACTCTATTATTTGCAAGCTTCATGAATCTTTACCTCCATACTATGGAATATATGTGACAAAATACTTAACTGTATGAAGATTTATAAGTAAGCAGATCTTGCTGGATTTTGAGGGGTTATGGCAAAAAATAGGTCCAGGTCATATGGTACCAAACAGACCCCTTTTAACTGTTAATAGTGTTTCACTAAAACTACAGAATATATATTCTGAATCCACTGTGAATTAAACTTTGACATGGAAAACCATAAAGAACTGTCTATGACATCTACTGGACATTTGAGGAACTGAACTCCACCAAACCTACAGCAGTTGAAGCACATACAAACAGGTGAAGCCAGCTCTGACCTGTACAAACGTCAGTGTGGCTTTTTGCAGCAGACACTCGGCATAGCAGATCTCTGCGTGCATCTCCTCTGCAAACACACAAACACAGCGCAGTGACTTCCTGCTGCTTTTCGTTTTCTTTATTTTCATTTCTCCACATCCTTTTTTTAAATGTTCATCTACCTTCATGCCGTTTGGACTGCTTGCTGATCAGACTGGACAGAGATCCAACCATCGAGTTCCTCTTCCTGAACCTGAGGAAGGAGTTTGGTTTATAGACTTTAAATCTTAAAGCCCGTATCATTGTAAAGACTGACAGGAAAGTATACTCGCGCTCTACATTCATGTAGCCAATAAAGGTAAAATGCTTTAAAATAACTCTTTAACAAACAGGTCTTTTTAACCACAGACATTTTGACTTGTCACAGTGGACGTGCACATATCACCAGTTACTCTAAAGATAACTGTAACCTATTCACGTGTCCACATAAGCCACAGTGATGTCACAGTAAACCAGGATGTTCAGCCTCTTTCCTATTTTTTACATCTGCAATAAGTCAAAATGTCCTCCAAGAAAAAAGTACTGTACATCCTCTGTCTCACCTCTGACAAGTCTGTAATGCCTCTTTGATGGTTGCCATGGCAGTCTGTATGTCTCTGTGCTCAAAGGTCATGGTTGCCTGCATCACCAGGATGCTGCTGTAGCCCAGTGCGTGGTACATGCTGTCCCTCCACCTGCACACAGGCCACGTATACTGTATGACATTCGGCTACAACTACACAATGTAATCACACTTCGTTGTAAGACAACTAGGTGAATGTAGCGGTGATAGTGGTAGTACTGAGTAGTACCAGTTCTTGCAGTAGTAGTAGTAGTAGTAGTGTGTGCAGTGGTAATACATTAGTAGCAAAATGAAAAATACCAGTACATTACTACTTGTAATAACATCAGTAACAGGATTTCAGTTAAAGTAATAACAATACAAGAGGTAGTACAGTACCAGTACTGTAAGACCAGCAGCAGCACTGCTAGTAACAGAGCCATGGTGATGCCATAAGTGGTTTATAACAGTATACCTCAGGTACTGCAGTAGAGATAGTACCAAAAAGAGTATCACTATTTTGAGCAGTACCAGTAGTAGTGATACTAGTGGTAATAATACCAGTAGCAGTATTATTGACTATCAATATCACTACTAACATACTACCACTATTAGTTAAAGTGGCAATAGTTATAGTATTAATAGTAGTAGTAGTAGTAGTAGTAGTACCAGTACAGTGATACTACTGCCACAGAAAGAGGAAAAGTAGTTAACATCAGTCTACTAGTAGTACGAGTACCTGAAGTTTTGTCAGTGGTAATGTCAATAATAAAAAAGACAATAGTAGCAGTATTACTTACAATATCTGCACCAGTGACAATAACACTAGTAATATCACATACCAGTCCTAATATCAGCAGCATTAATATAACAGTATCAGTGGTAATGACAGTAGTAGTAGTAGTAGTAGTATTCATTCTCTAGCTATTACGACTACACAAATACACGCTGATGTGCTGCCATGGTTACCATGGTTTGAGAAGGTCCAGAGCTTCAGAGAACTTGTTGTTTAGGACCAGGTTAAGAGCACACTGAGTCTCCTGGATGGCTGTCTGCAAGTCCATCTGACAGGCCCTGTACACACACACACACACACAAAGAGAAATCAACCATCAAAATAGGAAGTGAGCTAATAGTAAATGAAGGCTGACAGGAAAACATGATAAATCATCTTTTTTTTTTTTTACTCTTTTACACACACGCACACACACACACACACACACACACCTCTACTTGTTTTATATAATACTGAGGCACAGCAGGCATGTGTGCATTCGTACTCACGCAGGTATCCGATCGTAGGCATCTTCAAAACAGTCCTGGAAAACACAGAAACAGTCTTGTTACATTTATTTTACAGTTACAGAACATTATCGACTATTTTTTCTGGTTCAAAACAGACTCTCAAGTAGCAGGCACAGAAAATGAATAAAGACTGTCAAAGAACAGGACCACAGGGCGCAGTCCAAGAGCACAGGGGGTCAGCGGATCCCTGATCAACATCTAAGAGATGGAACAAGGCCATAACAAGACTAAAATGTCCAAAGAGAAAACCTACAGTTGTGCATGTACTATATATAATATTCCACATACAAAGTAACTTCTTACATAATAACACAATATTTATGTGCCCTTTTCTCTCCCACACACATCTCGTATCTCTGCAGACTCTTGCACTGTACTTGTTGTCCAAATATTTGAACACAACAGCTCCGCATCTACTTTCATCAGTACTGAAGTATGTCAACAAAAAACTCTCCAAGTTCTTAGATTAGATTAGGTTTATCTCAGTGGAAACAGACTTTGGTCCAGACTGAATATTTTTATTTTGCACATTCATGAATCCCAGAGGTTGAATTTTATCAACTCGGGCTACCCGTAACATTTTATCAGGCAGCATCAGATTTATTATTTTATGACCAGATATCTGCCTGTGTGTCTAATGCCTCTCATTTGGGATCATGTGCACCAGCCCATGTAACAGTGCAACTTTAATTCACACACACACACACACAAATGTTTGCATTTAAATATTAGTTTTAATTAGAATTAACATGTTTTGGCATTTTTTTTACTATAAATATTATTTATTTATTCTTTATTTGCACATCTCCCAGACTCTCTCCAACTAGCTGGTTAATTTCAATTTTTTTGTACATAAACTACAGACTCTTCCATATTTACAAAATATGAACTGAATACTTTTATATTGCTAAACACAGTATTTTGCAATTTCCAATTAACAAAAAAAACCCCAAAAATGAAAAATTCTCTCCTCACATTTGAATGTTCAGCAGTTCTGACTTTATCTTTAATTGGTCTTATGGTTTGAAACCTTGTCATGTTTAATCCCCAAATGGCTGATCTTTCATAGTCAGCATACATTGTTGTAACTTAATAGCTTCTAAATTCCCCATTTAAAATGAATGAGGGGTCCAAAACATTACAACTACGTTTTAAAAATTGCACTGCAATGACTTCACCACTCATTATGGCCTCAGTAATAAAATGCAGTAGTATTGTCACAGTTCTGGAAGAGAGGGGCCAGAGTTGTGGTCTGGGGTTGGCCACCACCCAAATTCTGATTAGCCACCTGCTGCCAGACTGACAAGGTAGAACTTTTAGCACAAGGTAACTCATAAATAGATAAAATGGTGTTACTAGGCACATTTCAGATGGTTCCATTTGTTTTGTAGAATTTGCAAGCAGGCAGACTATTCCTGATTTCTACCTCTCTCAGGGCCAACAGACTTGCGCGTTTGCATTCACATGTACACCCACCCCAGAAAAAGCCAGGACAATGTCTGAATTCAGGTGCAAGTCTGAAAGGGGCTTTAGTTTGCTTTTAATTTTACAGGTATACCTAATAAAAAGTGTCTTATAAAAGGGTTGTTTTGCAGCACATAGTTTGGTATAAACACTCTGCCATCTTTGCTAATTAATGCTGGCAGAAGGTCTGCAGGGAGATGAGAAGAAACAAACTATCAATCTTAACCACAACAATACATTTTCTTTATCTTTAAATACACCTGTAACAGTGGAGGCAATGAAAAGGCAGCACTGAGGGCTGAACTGTGGAGAAATTCAGGCTTTTCTTAGAGACGCTGCCTCGTGGCATTAGAGGAGCTGCACCTTTACACACTTGTAACTCAGCTGTGGAGGCAGCTGATTGGCTGAGACACATTCATATATAATATCAAAGGCATCGGCTCAGCACGAGGTCGTACTGCTGGTACAAGGAGCTCAGGTTCATGTGATGAGACTTAACTACCACACGCACACACTCTCCGTCTCTGAGCGCACACACACACACACACACACACACACACACACACACAGTCTGTCTCTGGAGCCTCAGTAGCAGGCTAATAATAGCAGCCCAGTGGCTCCTTACATAATAGCATACAGCTGCAGTTGCACACACTCTCGTAACTCGCTGCCTGCAGCCATCGACCCGCTGTGGGCACACAGAGACAGACTGCAGCACTGTGACCCACATATAGACTCAGTCCTTTGTAGACACCAAACAATCTGGTTGGCAACAAAAGAGGCAAATGCATACACATGAAACTGTACTAAATGCACCACAGAAGCATAGAACAAACAGCACATGAACACAAAATATGAAATGCACTGTAATATGCTACTCAGAGTCTGCCCATGTAAGAAAAACCAACAGCAGCGTTGTGTAGGATGAAGCTGTGATACACTAAGCATGAACCAGTTTTATTTATAACAAGGAACCACGGCTGCAGGTTGATTAACATAAACAAGCCTCAGATGAGTCGAGTATCATCTGAACTTGAGTTCTCAGCATTGTACAGACTGTTCACTAGGTCAATGCTACTAATTTGGTTCTTTTTCTGAGTTAGAAAAAGTTCTTAATCTGTAACATGTTAGATCCTCAAACTTTATGAATATTTCCAGGTTACTACGATAATATCTCAGATTTTTGTTACATTTTAGTTTTGAAACTAAAAGGACGACATCACCAATTTCCAGCTTACAACGTACGATTCTGTATTGAGAAGTGAATGTACATGAATAAACTTCCCTCTGCCATCTTTGTATTTAAATATCTCTGTGCTTTTAGCTGAAAAACTCTTCTGGAAGTCCCCTGGCTCAGACTATCACTGAGCAAGTATAAGGCTTCAGATGCTGCTCGAGGTTAAAATAAACCCAACGCTTGCAACAGGAAGTGTGGCTGGTAGTAAAAGCAGACTGGATGCTGGGGAGGCCGACTGTCTGTTAGCCCACATCAACTTGTCTGGCTGTTTCCTCAGAACTGCGTTCATCGTTTGCTCATAGTTGGCACGAACAATGTGAATCATCTACCAATGCACAAATATTAAAGTCTGCATTATGAAGAAAAGCTGTGGTTTTCATGACCCAGTGCCCACCAGCTGCAGGATATGCTGATAAACAAATACTTCTGCTTTGTGTGCGTTAACTGGCTTATTGCCCACATCAAAACATCATGTTGACGAGGTACGAGCGCTTTTAAAATGTTACCCAATTTAACTACACTGTACAACTTTACTTCTCGTTTCAGTATAAGAGTCGAAGGGCAGCGCTAAGATTTTATGTCCAAAACAATAAAAACAACAAAAAAAGCAATTAATTCTTCTTACACAGTCAAAAAAAAAAAAAAAGGTTATCTTGATTAAAAGCTGTTGCATAAAATACTGAAATATTTGTCTATAGTTGAATGAGATTTGTTTGTTGTTAATTTAGAATTTAATTTAAAATAATCCTGTTAGTTCTGTCACTGGGCACCTTACATGACTAACTTTCACACCAACCTTTGTCACGGTGCTCATTGTTTTATTGATTGTAATCATAACCTAATTAATCATACATTAAGGAAACAGCAAGTTTCCACCATGATTACTTGACTTCACACTACAAAATTACAGCATTCTCAAACAATGCATGGTGAGAAGTCTAACAATGTTAGTTCTGTTTTTTTTTTTCAACGTAATGCAATAAGTTAACTCATTGATTTAACTCATATTTTGTTACATTTCAAAGCAACTCTTGTTTCTATGCCAATTAATGTGAATTATTGAATAGAGTCAAAAATATTTATATGATTAATAAAAGATTTATATGCCAACTTGAAAAAGGATTTGCTGATTCTACACTATGTGTGAATGAGAGTTTAAAGAATAAGGGAAAAATGTGAATTGGATTGAACTTTCAAGTTTTGCTCCGGTGTTGTTTGTTTCCCCACCATTTTACAGCTTCAGTAGCAACACATCCCATGGAGGCACCACGAAGGGAAGACGGGTATGTGGGTAAAATGAAGTAGTGACGGGAGGCGGTTGTAGACGATTTTCACAAAGATTGCAAAATAAATGTGTGTGTGGGTGTGTGCGTCCAAACAGACGCTCAGTGCTCACACCCGTCCTCTCTTTTCACACCTACATCGCTCTCTCACTCCCTCTATCCCCTACAAACAGATGCTCTCTCTGACATTCCCTCACACTCTGTCATTGTTTTTGTCAGTTTACAACGTTCAGTGATTCAAACACAAAATGACATAAGTTTCTGCTACTTGTGTGTTATACTAGAGGAATGCTGTTCAACCAGCCGCTCACAGCACAATAGGCAGAACACTCAAAGTTTGTCCGCCAGCGCAAATGAGAAGATGCAAACGAGTTCTCACAGGTAGATTAGTCAATAATTTGCTGCAGATATTATGACAAAATTAAATGAAAATATGCCCCGTGTTCAAGAAATATATATATGTACAAATTATGAGTATTGAATTGATAGATCATAAAATAAAATGACAAAAAATAATTAAAATATTTTCCCACCATCAAATCTCTGTTTTCAAAATAGTACGTTTATAATTATATAAACAAAACAAAAAAAGACAGTATTTTCAGTTCATCTGTACCTATTTTATTACCTGTAAAAATCCATTAGTGAATAATAAACAACAGATTTCTCTGAACTCTCAGTGTTTTTTTTCTAGAACAAAAATGCTAATAAAGCTTATTAGCACTGCCTGAAATTAAGTTTCCCATGAGAACATTAACTTTCATGGCAGTAAAGGCTGTAAATAGTAGAAGATTTATGATGAAAAAATATACTTCAAGATTTATAATCAACTTTACAACCTATATCTTTCCAAACAACTAGTAGGTCAGATTTTTTTAAATTTTTAAAATTTATTTTATGGTATATAGCTACTGTATATTTATATAAATATTTTGAACATTTCACTTGTATAACCAAGATAAATCCTATTTATTTAGAAATTACATATGTTTGCCCAATTTTTTTAAGTGTAAATCCCCTTCATTAATTTGTACCTGTGTGAGTGTATACAATTTTATGCCATTTTACCAAACTTAGAATTTTTGATTGCCGTAAGGCCCATTTTCTTACCTGAAAGTTAGTACAGTGTTGTGTTGTTTTGCGAGTAAATCAGGTAACAACCAACCAAAAGCTGCCATTGGCAGATGGCTGCAGAAAAGTATTTGAGGTTTTTATTCCAATGGTTTATCTGTCAGCCTGAGGTGGGAAATGGAGCTGAGGTAAACTATACCTGTGGCCTAATAAAAATTTAAACTGACAATGGATTCCATGATCCAAGCAGAGAAGAGGATTTTCTTTTTTTGTAAGTACTGGGTCCAGGTTTTCAGTGTTTTTTGGCCTGAAGCTGAATTAAAACAGGAAACGAGGAACAAAGAAGCCGCTTGACCATTGTATGATATTACACTCATGGTGGGGTCAAAGAGAAACTTCCCTTATGAAAGCAGCAGCAGCAGCTTCTAATCAATTAGTGAAGACCTACACACTGTGTGCGTTTACCCCACACACACACAGACACGCTCGGAAACCCCCCCAAATTTATTGGCCAATGAGAAGCTTCAAATAAATGATAAATAAACCATTGAATGTTAGTCATAAATATGCTTTAACCTCATTGAGGGTAAACTGATCCCTTGCAGTGACTTTAGCAGAACCTTTACAACCACCTCTAAACCCAAACAAAGTCATGATACAACCTGTGGAATCTCCTCAAAAGACGTCGGCTCAATTCATTGAGGAACCATCCTGCTCCTCACTGACTATGACCACAGGAAGGAAATCAGGGTCCACAGAAAGCAACAACACACAGAAACTCCAGAGGGTTCCACACACACAAAAGGTATATTCTGATTAAATGTTATTGTGCGTGTAAATGTGCATCTATTTAGATCAGCGTCTATATAAACAAATAAGTTGGAATCTCTAATCAGGGTAAATCTAATTGTAATTCTGTCAATGTAACCGCAGCCACTGTGTTTAGGCTTAAAAAAAAGTGTTCATCTGTTTAGATTATCTTGCTGAACAAGACATGTAGGTATCAGAAATGTCTGTTTGTCACTGAGCTAAGTTTCCACAATAAACCAAATGTCAGTGGAAAAAATCCTATTGGCTTTTGTGAAAGGACCCAGAGAGACACTACCTTCATCCCTAAACCCCTAAAACGGTAGGTAAACGTTTTATAAAACATTTTTGATAATTATTATTAGGTTTCATGGATCTTATGAAGAGCTTTAAAACTCCACCAACCGACTCAATGTGAACCTCCACACAAACAGTCACAAACCTACAATTTTAAATACACAACCTAGAACAACCTGAAAGCTAATTTAAATCCATTCAGTAATACTGTAAGCACCTGAAGCCTACTGTATACACTTCCATTCCAAAGAGGAATCCCCACAATCCTCCACATTGATCCTTTTAACCTCACCAATGGTTAAAAAGCTTTCTTATTAACCCTTTAAAAACTCACCGCACATCTACGACCCTTTAAAATCACAATGTGGCTTTTCAAAAGTGTACAATGTTTCCCAGAATCTGATCCTAAAACCTTAAAATCAGGAAAGTTCTTTCACTCTTTACTTGAGAGGTGCAGCTTGGACTTTTGGGCCTGACAGAGGGAACAGGAAGGGATTGGAGTCTAGCCAAGGTGAGGTATACAATGATCTCCTTGTGTTTTCTTAAAAACCATATTGTGCTTACTCATCCTGTCTGGACACTTTTGGCAAGACACAGTTGCACTTATTAGCTGACTGTGAGCAAGAAAATGCAGCATCTGCAATATTTAGCATTTTGTTTACATTCTTCACTTTCTTTCCAAAAGTTGTATATATTAAAAAAGTATCATATAAATATTTATATTTAAATACATATATATATTTCACAAAGAGTGCTCGAAAAACTTCCTGCCTAAAATCCATGGATTTGCAGAACGGCTGAGCAGGTAAATAATAAACAAAGACTCTTAAGCCACCAACAGCTTTTGTTGATGGAAGTCAATAAGCTAAACAGCCATCAACAGAGGGTTGTGGGAAATTCAAGCAAGACAAATGCAGTTTGAAGAACATCCTGTAATGAAATTCCAGACTGTTCCATTCATACCGTTTTTTTTTTTTTTTTTAACAGAAAAGATTAGTCTGAACTAATCAGCAGAATTAAGTTCGGGGGGAAGAGTTCCAGGGTCAAAAGGTGACAGCAAACACATTCAGTCGCCTAATTGGATGTTACCAGCACGGTGAACGGCCGATTGTGTTTTTGCTTCCCTTGACAGAATTGACAAGATGTGGTTAATAATTTCTGTCTACATGTTTATGTTTTTTTTGTTACGTTGCTGAGCAGTGAGGTTGGACAATAACTGTCCACTGTGTTTAAGCATTTTTTATAAACACAGCTTGCCTCAAATTTCTCACAGCTCCAGCGAAGTCAGCTGAATTCCTCTGTAATATGATGAGTGAGATTCAAGACGGCTGACAGATGAGCATTTGTAAGCGCAGATGAGGAAATGAACTGGTGCGGTATGACGCAGGACTGCTTCGACACTCAGACTTGGCCCAAAACATCCACTTGAACATTTGCAATGACCCTGCAAACACTCATTCTAACATCATTGACCACAGAAAGATACCAAGAAACAAGTTAGTTTCAGATATACTTGCGCAACACCTTTGAAACTCAGGATTCGTAAAAACAAAACTATAAAAGAAAAACTTTGTTGTCCTGAGTATTTAGAAAATAAAGAAAAAGAAATAAAAATCTTCACCTAGCTGTAATGGGAAATTTTCAAATCCACTTCACCAACCTTTAGAGCTTCATTGAACATGTGGAAAACCCCTTTAAAGACAACCCGGACTTAGTCAAGGACATCTAAATCTAAAACTGGAACCTTCAGAGACATGGACAAGATGTAGGTTTAGGTTTCCACAGTGCCCTCTCAGAATTTTCTAAGATCCAATATCAACTCAAATACAATCAGAACCCACTAACAACTCATATACATCTGCAAGAAGCTGAGGAAAAGACAACTCAGCACAACATTTTAAAGAAAGAAAGAAAAGGAAAAAAACATATATATTTTTGGACAATTCTTAAAACTTAATGTTTTCTCATGCCCCCCCATAAACCCCCCAGAAGCCCCAAGATCCTTTAAGAGCATCTCTGGACCCCTTCAAGCTTTTCCCTTAGGTTAAAAAAACCTCACTAGATAAATTAGCACCGTGTAACTGAAAAGAAACCACCTAAGACTTTTCCTTCTCCAGGGTTATGGGCATGTCAGCCTTCCAATTTAGATATTAGTGATGTAATTATTGGTCATTTTAGATCATTATGTGTAATTATCCAACTTCCTAGGTTAGTTCTGGAGAAGGCAGCCTGTGGTTGAAAAAAAAAAAAAAAAAAAAGATATGTCATTTACATAAGCCCACACATACACACAGGATAGTATTGTCTCTCTTAAAGCAGATTACACAGTGCAAATAGATAAATACAATAATCAGCAGCAGGTTGCTCACAGCTCACCTGAGCTGTACAAGGATAACTTCAAGTATCACAAGTAGAACGATAATGTCATCATAAAAGAAGAAAATGTCCTACACGAAGGTCAATGCAAATGTATTATATAATCCCAGTATAGAGATACTATAGAGACGCTGTCCCTCCCCCTTTTTAAATAAATAAACAATGGAAAACCGAGCTCTAAATGAGGAGAGCTGGGAAACAAATGATACTTTAACTGTTGCATACTCAAGTGTAACATACATGTGAGGTGCAGCGTGAAGAAAACAAACACGATCATTTTCTCTGCTGTTACTGGGAGAAAAGAAAAACATGTATGAGTGAAGATAAGGTTACAAAATGTCAATCCTGAGGACAGTGGACACTACAGGTACCCAAACAGTGAAATCAGCATAAATCACTAGAAATACAGTCTCACAGAACTACAACAGAAGGATGACACAGGAGAAAGAGCTTCAATAAACGACAGTCCTTGTATAAAGTACCACTGTTCCCTGAGATAAAGCAGTTTTTCACCTCCTGATAAAGTTTATTCCGAAACAAATAAGACTTTACATATACTATACAGTGGTTATGTACTATCGAGGACAACAGACAAATTTAGTTTAGGTCACTGTAGGAACACAAGACTGGAATGGAAGTCCCACAGGTACCTCGAACAGAGGGTGAGAGGAAGTGAGCTTCATGAGGACTGTTCAGACGACCGAATGATAAATTATTGGTGTGAGTCAATATTTGTTAGCGGTGCCCCACATGGATGGATTACTGAAACAACATACTGGGCACAGGCCCAGACGCCCATGAGCCAAGGCCTGAGCCCCTGACGTCATTTGCCTGCTAGACATCACTTAAAAGACATTGAATGACCTGAACCATCATGAAAAGATGCCAAACAAAACCAAGACACGATGAGCAGTGACATTAAAATTATCCTAACAAACACAAAAGCACTGACAACACATTAAAAACTAATTAGAAATCTAGAAAAACAGGTACAAAATGACCCCCACCTCCAAAAAAAAAAAAAAAAAAAAAAAAAAACACAAAAAGGATAAGAAACATTTTCGTATTATCCATCCATCCCTAGTGCCTCAGTGCATTTTGCCACTTTAGCTGAACTCTCAAACTAGAGGATGATGATATTACAGCAGAAGGACACACACACACACACAGTCAGGCTACAGACTCCCTGGGTAAAGTCTGTGGCCATTTGAAATAAACCATATCACAGACCATAAAAATATTAAATGTGATGTGTCTGTGTCGGTCCTACCTCCTCCTCGGCGCTGGCTCCGTTGCCTACGTGTGCCATGTCTGTGGCCGGCGCCTGTCGTCCTTCAGGTCCGCAGCTCGGTTCCACTGCCGCTACCAGGAGGACCACAATCCCATTTCGCTCTGTGTCACACGGCCCGGGATCCTCTGCTGCTGCGTACCTGTTTTTGCTCCCTTCGATGCGCACCGACGTGTCCTCGGTGGCGTCGGTCTGCCGATGCTCCGCGCTCTTCCGCGAAATGCCGTCTACGTTTCAGTACACACAGACGGAAAACGCACCTCCCGTTTTTACTTTTCTCCGCCCTCAGAGAGAGAGAGAGAGAGGGAGACAGAGGGAGACAGAGAGGGACAGAGGGATTCATTGGCGTATATTAGTTTATTCCTGAAAGCACATTTATTCTTTAAAAAAATATATTTTACAAGCAAAGGTGGTAATTTTACATAGTTATTTTTATAAAACATGCAATTTTACAACACTGTGCTTTAAAAGTACAAACAGTTAATAATCATAATCATAAAATCATAATAATAAAAGACTTAATTCCTTCTAGATCATTATGTCAACTTCAGAGAAAAAACTATTTTTTGAAGCGTGGAAAACACTCCCTAACATCAGCAACAATTACGTAAATATACGTTTTTAAGAAAATATTCATTTTTCAAGAATAAAGTCAGGAGAAAAAAAGACTGGCCTTTTTTTCATTACACAATATTCAATTACAAATTGTAACAAATGAAAACATGTTGCACATTCACTTGTATTTACATTTGCGTGTAATTACATTTAACTCAATGCACATAAAAAAAAATGTAATTCAGTTTTTTCTTGCACTTGTGTCTTACATAATGGAAATACTTCTCATAGCACGTTGCTTTGTTTTTTCCCCCAATTTTAAGTCACTTTAAAATTCAGCTGGTACAAATGTTCCTTTATGATCTGAAGTTAAAAAAAAGAAATATATGTTATGAAAATAATTGGTATACAAGTTTATATTCCCTTCGATAAAAAATAAAGTTAAAAATTATCTTTAGACAAAGGTACATTGGCACTAGCTGAATATCCTTTAAAGATGTTGATGAAAATTTAGATCTTTTACTATTTGCCATAAGGGGAAGCAAACTTTAGACCCAAATATGTATGTGTATGTGTGTGTGTGTGTGTGTGTGTGTATATATATATTCATATTTTTTTGGGAGGGGGTTAGTATTCACCGCCTTTACTTTAAACAAGTTCAGCCCATGGGCATCTGGTTTGCCTGAACTTTGAACTGTTCTAGACTGGAGCCCACCTGCTTTTCTAGTTTTAATCGTGCTCTTTTCAACATGAAAGTTTACTGACTCTTGCCCATGGGCCCGTTCCCAGTAGGTCCAGTAATCCATCCATAGGGCAACACTCACAAATATCCACCCAGAGGAATAATATATTTAATCATCAAAATGGTTGTCATAAACATCACGTCCTATATCATATCATCTGAGTGTCCTTAGTAAATGTTCAATGATAGATATTTGAATCCACCAGTACATAATCCTGAAGTCTCTTAACTAAATTCGCTAAGACACAATTTGATGGAACTTGAGAGGATTGTTAGAAAGGAGGAAGAGGTGAACACTTCAAAGTAGATTTTCACTTTGTATGTTTAGGTTGCTGTGTGTATATTGTTTGGAAAAAACAAATACACATTTAAATTCCAAATAAAATTTTCACCTCAATAAAATGAGCACCAACTAAAAGCACTGATAGATTAGTAAACAGGTACAGGTTAGGGGTCAGAGAGGTCAGGGGGCCCAGAGGTCTGCTAGACCACACAAAATTAGTGACTCACAAAGGATTAACAATGATCTGAAGCTATACATAAGAAATGCAAACAACAATCAAATAACTAAAAACAGACATTAAATGCACCAAAACAAAACAAAAATATACAAGAGAAACGTACTTTTACTACAAATTCACTGTAAAGTAAAGAGATGTAAATTCTTTCCAAAACGTGAAAAGATGAGTCAGTGTGTAGTACAGCTGTGGGGGAAAAGGTCATATTTTGCAATTATGTGAAGTACAATTATTCAGACTTGAGACATGTCATTGTTGTAAACCAATATTATTTAAGAATTCTGAGTAAAAATTTAAATATTTACACAACAGTTAATATCCATCTAGAAAACAAATGCACATACTTAAAATCATCCCAAAAAAAAAAAAAAAAATCCACTGTGTCACAATAAAATATAGTAAAATCTCTGTACAAAGTTTATAAAACACTGAGCAGCTCGCGGTTCCTTTTAGCAAGGCACCAAGTCCTCCTCAGCAGCTGAAGTGTGAATGTTAAGGTTCATAAATGACCATTTAATGCTTTCAATCTAAATTCAAATCCAACCGAGTTTCAAAATTAGTCTAACATGAAATTATTTAGGGAAAACAAAGCACATTAAAAATACCCATCAGCCCTCAGTCACCTCCTCAAAGAATATAGTTGTGTGAAATAAAGCAAAGCACCTTTTGAATTAAAACAGTGGCTCAGGGAAAGAGGGGAGTTTACACCAGGCTTTTCTACGGCCTCATGAGGACCAGTTGTCCCAATAAACAGCGTCTCTGAAATACTCCAAAAAACAAAAAAGGCCGTCTCTTCATAATGGGTAACACTTAGCAGAGGTAGGTTAAAGTTATGTGGACTATTTAAAAGTTAAGCAAGTTTTTGTTGCATTTGTTCTGATGATTTAAAGTAGTCTGAAGATTATTTAAGGTATGTATGTATAGTGCACAAGTAACTGGTTTAATGAAAGATAAATTAAAAACTAGTGTGTTAGTAGAAGAGACACAATCACTGTCCTGGTATGAGTCATTTTCAGAGTCAATGTTTGACCCCATTAAAATATTATTACCTGTAATAATGCACCAAATGGGAGACCGGTTGACCGAATGAACATCCAGGCATCCTGCACCTATTCAGGTGTGGCAATTCACCCAAACACTGTTAAGCCCCGTTTAAAAATTACACATTCATTTACAATATGAAATAAATAATCTCAGCTATACAGATAAATATACTGGGGTGTGTGTGTGTGTGTGTGTGTGTGTGTGTGTGTGTGTGTGTGTGTGTGTGTGTGTGTGTGATGAGGTAAATTGTTTTGGAACTCCTCATTTTTCATGTGTTTGGGAACTTTTCCACGACCCCTCAGCAAAGAATGGTTCAGTCCAGCATATTCAGTATTCAGCATATTCATATTCATATTCAGTCCACTGGGGCTGTGGGGGAAAAAAAACAAACAAAACCAAAAACATAATTGTAAATAACTCACAGTGAAGACGCCATACTAGTTTAAAAAAAAAAAAAAAAAAAGTTTTGTTTACTATTATAATAAATCATTGAGCTTAAATCACAACACACATTAAAAACATCAAATATAAGTTATGGATCCAACCCTAGCTGTTACTGGGAGAGAGGCCGTGTCCATCCTGGACAGGCCAACACAGAAAGTGCATTTACATGAGGTTAAGTTACCGGTTCACAGTCGGTTTTTGGGGGAAAGCTACTTTCTTAAGTGTCATGTAAACAGGAAATCTGGTTTCCCCAAGTCAGGCAGCAGGACTAACCTCCACCACTGTGCTGTCTAATAATTCATTTAAAAATTATTTTTGCTTTAGAAGTTAAATGAGTTTTGTGCATTTTTCCTTATTAAAACTAGCAAAAACAATGTATCTACCTTGTGTTTTCTCCTCTTTGTTCTGCAACTCCTCTCCCTCTCCACTCTCTTCTTCCTGTTTTCCTTCGTCAGTCGTCTTCCTCTCCTCCCCGTCTCCCATGGATCTCTTCACCTCATGTAGCACCCCCTCCCTCTTCTCCCTGCAGAGCTCCACCCTCTGGTTTTCCTCCATCCCCTTCTCCTCCAGCAGCGAGTGCAGCAAGGCGGCGCTCACCACCTCCTCCCCCTCCCCCACAAGGAAGGCGTTTTTGAAGCGGTTGTACAGCATGGAGGCCTTGTCCATGATGGCCTGGTTTGCTCTGTAGAACCGCATCTGGAACATTAGGTAATTTAAACATCTTTCACAATGACATCGTCAGACCATTGTTGTCTACAAAAGAACGAATACATTTTAAGTGTAGAGCTGATACTTTTACTTAAAGATATGAATATTTGCTGCTCCATTAGTGTGTTTTTCTACCTTTCTAAGTGTTGCAATGAGCTCACTGTGTCTCTGAACATGCTGGGATGTCACATAAACCATGCTGAGCTGATCCAATGCTGTCAGACACTTACTGATATCCTGGGAGGCAGAGACAAAAGACAAACAGAACAAAGGAGGAAACAGATCAGTTTAAACCCAAATGTAGCACAGTTAAACTCTAACGATAATCTGCAAATGGAAATTAATGCTCTAAGGTTTTGCAAAGATGAGCTTTAGCTAAATAAACAATTGGTGTCTCTAATGTTTTTTCCATAAAACTGCTGCAGAAGAAGAGCACAGCATGATTTGAATATACACTAATTGCCTCTCCACAATATTCAGACTGTAGTCGTCTGTCGGTCGTGGACTGGTCGCGAAGAGCAGTCGCAGACCTCCGACCCCGTAGTCGGTAGGCAGCCACTCTACCAACTGAGCCACTGCCGCCCACTGACACAAAATTAAAACGAGCTTTCAGCTCCGTTAAGCTAAAAAAAAAGAGCTAAAAAAGTTCAGTTGATGATATTAATTCATCACTATACACAACATCTTTAAGATTTCAGTGTTTTGAGCCATTAACATAAAAAACAACAACAACAAAACAACAACTTTGCATCGTAATAATGAGTCACAGTGTACCGTACAGTGAGTGTGTCTTACAGGGTTATCGGACTTGAGTGAAATTCTGATGTCTCCGTGGATTCTGTGCAGAGTCGAGTCAGTCAGCGTCATGGTCGAACTTCTTTCTTGCTTTGCCTGTGGCTGCACCTTCTTCTCCGACTTCCCTCCATCCAACGACTCGCCCTGCGCTTTACTGTCCGTGCCGCCTTTCTCCACATCGTTATCTTCTTTACATTTTGACTCAGCTTGTGAACTTTCTGCTGTCATCTCTTCGCTCTCTGTTGGACGTTTGTCACTTTTCTTCTCTTCCACATTCTTCGTCTCTTCTGTGAGCTTTTGCTCCGCTTCTGCAGCCGTTTTCTTTGTCTGATCTTTCATAGTTTTTTCATTTGCCTTGGTGGGTTTTTCACTGTCTTTTTTCTTCGTTTGTTCCATTGTTTCTGTTCCATGCTTCGTCTCTTTCTGTTCTTTCTGCTCTTCACTCTTTTTGGCTGCTGATGCATTGCTGCTGCACTTCTTATGTTTCTTGTCTTCCTCCTTGGGCTTTTTCTCCTTCTCCACCTCTGTTATGCTTCTGTCTTTCATTCTTTCATATTTCCTCTCCACAGTTGGGCTTTTGTCCAAACTTATGTTGTCAAGTTTCTTCTCTCTTTCCTTTGCTTTCTCTGAACTCTTTTTCTTCTCTTCCACCAGTTCCTCTCTGCTTGTTTTCTCCACTTTCTTCCTCCTTTCCTCCACCACTCCTACTGCAGTTGTTCCTCCCATCATCGTCTTCAACTGAACCTTTGTTCCTTGCTTGGCTGGTGCTTTTACAATCTTTCCAATTATTTTTCTCTCATCCTTCTTCTCTTCGTCTTTGTGCTGCTTTGTTTCATTGCTCTTCTTGTCTTCTTTCTTCTCTTTAACTACCTCATCATTCTTTGTCTCAATCTTTATCTTGTCTTCCTTCTTCTGCCCGCTTTCCTTGTCCTCCTCTAGTTCTTCTGTTGTTTTACTTACAGTTTTGTCAGTAAGGTTTGGGTTTTCTGTTTTCTTGTACTGCTCTGTCTTTGTCTTGTGTTCATCTTTTATCTTCTCTGTTGTTGTTTTCTGGCTGGAGGCCTTTCCCTTGACCTTTTCTTCTTTCTTAGCACTTTGTTTGTCTTTGGAGTAAAGCTTTTCTCTTATTTTCTTGCCAACCATCTTCTTATTAATCAAGGCTTTGATGCTCGATTTCTTGCTGATGACTTTTAAGTGTGATTCTTTTGCGCTGTTCTTTTCAGTTGTCCTCTTCACCTCCATATTCTTCTTTCCTCCTTCTCCAGCTTTCCTATAATTAAAAATAAACATTAATAATTGTATTTATCTGGTCCAACTTTGTGTATGTGTGTGCGTGATTGTCTTACAGAGTCGACTTTGTCATCTCCCTCCTCTTCCCTTCTTTTCCAGACTTCAGCAAACCTCTCAGAGACTTTAACAAACTCTCCCTCTTGGCTGCAAGACGCCGCTGCCGCTAAAGAAAAAACAAACAAGCAAACACAACTTAGTTTCACTTTAAGCATTAACTAGTTTAATCTGTAACAACCGTGAATATTGATTACTACGGCTCATTTCTTAGACTGGAAAGAGCAGTGATAATCTTTAATCTCCAAAAGACTCACATTATTTTTCACTCTTTTTGTCATTTTATTGCATTATAGCTACAACATGCAACTTCTGGGACTTAAGCTGGTAACTACGACTATTGGTCATTCTAGTTTGATGCACAAAACACTTATGGACTTGACGTTTCAAGTAGCACAGTCTGTAATTTCATTCTGATTTCTTGACTTGCTGCCTTCGCTAATTTTATTTCATTAAACAAAACTGTGAAATTACAGCTAGATTCACTGTTATAGGGTTAATAAGTGGAGAAAAGTGAACAAAAGAGATTTAAAGCATCTTTACCTCCTCATCCACAGAACGGCCTTCTCTCCTTGTTTCTTCTTTTTCGGCTTTCTTTTCTTTAATGGTCATTTCTTTCTTTCCCTCCCCACCTGCATCCTTTGTTTTTTTCTCCTTCTCTACCTCTCTCTCTGCTCTCCTCATCTTTTTTCCTTTGTTCTCTGACTTTTCTCCAGTCTTCTCCATCTCATCTTTCTTTGCTTCCACACCTTCATCCTGTTTTGCTTTCTTTAGCACCTCCTTCTCATCTCCCCTTTTCTTATTTACTTGGCACTCCTCTCTTGCCATTTCTCTTTTTCCTTCTGTAGAATCCTTCTTTGTTTTCGGCTGCATCTCCTTTTCTCCCATCCCCTTTCTTCCCTCGCTCTTTGACCTGGTTTCTCTTCTTGTCCTTTCCTCTCTCTTTCCTTCATTTTCGTCCTGTTTTATTTTCTTCTCATTTTGATCCCCTTTCTCAGCTCTCCTTGTCCTTATCCCTTGGCTTTCTTCCGACTTCTTCTCTGTTTTCTCATGGGTAATGATGCCTTTCTTCCCTTCTTCACTTTCATCCTGCTTTGTTTTCTTTAGCTTCCCATCCTCTACTTTCTCCTGTTCCTCTCTCTTTCTTTTTATTCCTTGGCTCTCTGCTGGTTTCTTGTCTTCCTTCTTCACCTCTGTCACCTTCTCTTTTGCTTTCTTTTGAAGGTCCTTTCCATGATCCTTTTCTTCCCTCTTCCTCTTCACCCCTTTGTTACCCAGAAACATATTTTCTTCCTTTTCCTGATTCTCCTCATCTTCTTCTGGCTCCTTCTGTCCTTTATCATTCTGGGATGTTTGTCTTGGAGTCAACTTCACATTCTTATTGACTGTTGGAAAAATAAGAAAACAGACACTTAAAATAACCTCAGTTGTTACCCTTTTGTGAAATTTATCCTTTAAGACGATAAGCAGCATGTGTGGACGTGTCCGTTACCTGCCACAGAAGGACTGGAAGGCGTTTTCTTCTTCTGCTGTTCAGCATCAGCCTAAAATCCAACAAATCAAGGATTAATCCAAACACTTATCTGCCTCTTTAGGGCCCAAAACTCCCAGTACAGACAGTGCTGTGTTAGCTTTGTTTTTTAATGCATTTGGCTGCATATACCGTTAAATAAAAGCTGGAATTTTGAACTTTCATTTGATGTCTTTTGATCTTCTTTTTGACTTCAGTGTAAAGCAAAAATAAATTAGCCTTGCTGTTCAAATACTTTGAAAGGGAAGTGTATGTTTGTGAGAAACCTGTATGGTTGAGAGTATTTTTTCAAAAACTGCTATATGAATAAAAGTTATTATTGTTTTTAAACCATCAGCGGGATCCAATGATTGGTCACCGTTTACATGCACTTAAAAAACTGGTTACTGGAAATCTACATGAACATGTATCAGTAGATGAGTAACATGATTTCAGTGTTCAGCACTGCTAGATTTAGGCGTTAGGGTGGCTAAACCTTGACTTATTTTTTTTCTCCTTAATGTGATCAAATCAAATTTAATCAGACTGTAATATCAGATCTGACTGAATTGCACGTGTAGTCGTAGATTTGATTATTTACTTTATGGCTCTACAGCCACAGTCAGATAAGAATTAATGTGAAAACTGGGCATTAAGTCCTGTAAGGCTTCCATTTTATAAACAGTGCTGTTTTGTTAATCAGCTTTCACTCTCGTTGCTCTCTGCAGTAGTAGTAGTAGTAGTAGTAGTAGTAGTAGTAGTAGTAGTAGTAGTAGTAGTAGTAGTAGTAGTAGTAGTAGCAGCAGCAGCAGTGTCTTTACAACTAAGACCTCCTGCAGGTAAACCCATAATAGTGTATTTACCATGGACACTGTAGTTTTTCTCCTGGTGGTAGATGGGCTTGTAGCAGCTGCTTCTGCAGGATCTGTTGCACTTTCTGCCTTTTCAGAAGCTGGTTTAGAGTCTGTTGCCTTTGTTGGGAGTTTGTTGGAAGTTTCACTTTCAGTTGTTTTTTTAGCATCTGGTTTTTCTGTGTCCAAAGTGGTTTTACAGAAAGATGCTTTGGAAAGAGGTTTGTCTTCTGTTGTCTGGGAAATAAAATTAGAGAACACAATATTTATCAAAATAGAAGTCAAGAACCAGACGTCAACGTCTCAGAACATTTTTACAGGATACAAATTTAGCCTCTTTTTGCACCGTTTATTTCAATTCTGACTATTAAAACCACACTCCCTTTGAGAAATTCATGGAACTCAGCACTAATAATGTAGTAATAATAATAATAATAATAATAATAATAGTAATAATGGTCACAAAGTCATACCAAGTTCTTGCAAACACGGAGCAATCTTTAGGACCTGTCTACATCACCTCTATATATAACCTGTTATATTTGCAGCACTGAATCTGATAAAGTATAAACAAGTGAATGTGATTAATTTAAGTTACCGATAAATCCTCTTACCTCTTTATCTGTTTCAGAAGTGACACTAATAGTACTCGGTCTAGTACTCTTTCCTGTAGGTCGATCACTACTTGATGTTGCCTTTCTACGTCTTATTGCTACAACAGATTCTGAGGCATCTGTAGGTTGGACATCTTCTGAAGTGGAAGCCTCTTCAGACATTTGTTTGGACTCAGGAGCAGATCTTAATGAAGCTCTTGTAGGAGTTCTAGCTGGTTTACTGTTAACTGTTATAGGTGCAATTTTACTGTGACCAGACCTAGTTGGGGGACTTTTCATTTTGTCATTTGTTGTTTTAACAGTAGTTGTCAGTTTAGCAGATGTAGTTTTAGCAGAAGGTGCTGATTCGGCAGTTGTTGTTTTGGAGGAAGAAGCGGGTTTAGCAGGACCTGTCTGTGTATTGCTCTTTGTTGGAACCTGCAGAGAAAACAGAATCATTAAATGGATTGCACACAATGGAAAAAAACATCAGCTTTTGAAAAAGAATTGATGAGAATCTTTTAACTAAAGGCAGAATGGAGACACAGACTTTGAGTTTGCTCCCGATTCCAGGTGTGTTTTGGATCTCCCACATGCCCTCAGTGAAGCCTTTGATGCGAACTCCGCTGCCGTACTTCATCTTGTTCCCGACATAAGGAACGATATTCTCTGGAGGGATATGCCCTCTGAGGAGAAATAAGAGGTTAATCAGAGTTCAGCCAAAGAACACGAATTGACTAATCAGAAGCTGTGTGTGCACGTACATCTGATGGGTCCCAAAGAAGTACACTGTAACTCGCTTCTTGTTTCCATCCTCTGACTTACATATCTGAAAACACACACGTATAAAGGTTACATAAAATCCACTACATTTAGAAACATGTATTTAGATTAAGTACAGATATTTGCCACTGTGGCCATACCCTGGCAGGCCAGTGGGGGAAGCCCTTCATCTTGGCAAACACCAGGTCTCCTGGTTTAAAGAGGTCACCATTTTTCCCTGGCATCCTGCCGCTTCAGAGCTCGAACACACAGAAGAACTCGTATGAGCGACCCCTCTACAGCTCAGCCTGCTTCTGACACTCGCTGATTGACAGAAACATATTAGCATTTCCCATTTAACAATAAATCCAATCTTTGCACCACTTGCATCCTCCTTTTTAACTTTTAGAAGCTGTTTGACTTGCATATATGTACATGTTCTTGCCCTATGGATATGTATATCTTTTCTCACTTACTTGTTTATTCATAATAATTATATAGTTATTCATATAGTTTGTCATCATGTTCTTGCTGTAGCCTACTGTGTAAAGTAAAACAACAACAGCCGTCAGATAAATGCAGTGAAGTAAAAAGCTAAAGATTTGAAATGTACTGAAATAGAAGTATGACACTGTATAAAATGACTGGTATTAATTCAAACTTTGGGAGCTTGAATGATTAAAGAAATATCATTTCAAATCACTTTCAGCCTTTACTTTCCCTTGTCGCAATATTTTAACCAAATAATTCACAACCCAACTTTAAGTGAAAACAACTGGTGTAGTTATTATTCTACAACTGAGTCATCACTGAAGCGGTGAACCCACACAGTATCTCGGTAGTTTCGTTTTTGATCAATCTGTTTACAAATACAGCAACGTTGGTGCAGAAACTAGCCGCAGCACCTTCCACCTTGTTACTAGCTGCATGTATGGGCTGTTTTTGATGCTACAATAAAGTTGGAAGATGCTATATTCAGCTAGCTACTTAGCAGCTCAAACGGCTGGGGGAGAAATTCATGTTTTAGGTTGGTTTTAGCAATTCTCTATTTGAATGGACAATAAGACGCACACTTACCGAAAACTGCACGACAGTCCTGTGAAAGCTAACGTCCCAGTGTTTCTTTCCTACAACCGGACGCTTCTTGTTACTAAGCTACACTCTCCTCATCGCCATGTTGCTCGCTATGCTCCAGTCACATGACCTGCTACGCTTTCCCGCCTGTGGTTGGATCGTACCAATTAAAGGGGGGCATCGACTGTACCATTTACAAGAAAACGTGAGGTAAGGTGAGAATAGCATCCAAGGTGAAGGCACAGCCCATTACTTCAAGGCTGGACTATAACTACTACTCCAGTTTATGTTATTTCAGCCTTAATAATTAGTTGTTTGTAATACATAAAAGAAACAGCCATACCTATTTACATTAAATTCTGCTTAAAATTAACTTGATTAGTTCCCCACAAAATGGGTCATTTATTATCTGCAAATCAGAAAATACATTAAAAGCTCAAATGTATGACCTAACATCTATTTTACATTTCAGGAAGTGATATATTGGGTATAGGTTTCATTCTAATCTAGTCAATCAAATGTCATTGGGTTAAGATACCAATATTTGTTTTGTTGATTTGAGAACATTTTTGAAAACACACAATCTTAAATAAGTCAAAATTCTCAAATGCATGAAGACAGGCAACCTAAAGACAAACAGACAGAATAAATTAGGATGTGATTTAAACCATTAATGGTCCATTAAAAGCATAATTAATGAAATAATGAATCCCAACATTCCTTTTATTGCAGATTTAAGTGTAAATTCAAACCCATTTCTTCTTCCTCTGAAAGCACTAAAAGCACTTAGCTCTATCATTACAGTTCTGTAATGTAAGTTCTTTCCAAGTACTTTAAGTGTATGTTTGCTCGTGTTCTCGCTGTTTATCCCATCACACTTCAGTCTGTAGCCTCACTTTTATTTGTAAACTCATTTACTGATAGTGGTTTTTAACATGGGACACCAATAATACTTGTCCAAATCTTCAATATACTTATTCTCCAGACAGTTTGACGTACCTTTAAAGATACATCTAGGACCAAACTGTCCAAAGGCACAGTATTGTTTTCCACCTGTAACTAAGTGAAAAGTTTTTTTTAATCGCTGTCACTGTCACTATCACTGCCATCTTCTTCTTCATCTTCATCCTTTTCTTCCTCTTTTTTCTCAGGCTCATCTACAAGTCCTGCGAAAAAGTCATTGTCCCCGAAAGCTTTCTTGGTGAGAGATTTCATTTGTCCGCCTTTTTTCTTCCTCTTGCGATATTCATTAACAGTTGCTTTGGGTAAACTGGAAATGTCCCAGAACTTAATGAGCTGGTCATGTGCGCAGCTCACCAGAAAGCGGGAATCTCGAGACTTGGCAAGCTCTTCGATGGGTTCGCCAAGGTGTTGCCCGATGCAGCCAATAACCCGGTTAGGAAGGAGGTTGATGGCTCTGATGAAGGACAGAGAGAAGAGGTAACGAACTCACTATGTGATGAGGAACATCAATTGATCAATGAGTCTGGTTATAAATACTTATGAAATTACCTAAAAAGCCAACATATTTGTAACCTCTGATTTTACTGTAATTTGTAAGCTGGCCCTTAAGGCAAACCTTTAAAAACTGGTGGTACCCAATGGTAACACAACTGACCGAATATATCCGTCCATAGAGGCGGTGCACATGATGTTGTCTGTGATGGGGACAATGCAATCCAGGGACTCTGCCTTGATGGCAAAGCGGTCGCTGGTGGCACCAAATCCATTCCAGTTGAAGATGTAGATTGTCCCCTCGCTGGATCCACAAACCACCTTCTTGCCCCGCTTCATTAGAGCCACTGAGGTTAGATCGCCACTCTGATACTCCGACAGCAGCTCAAACCGTCGCCTCTTGATGTTGAAGACGCCCATGGTGCCATCACCACTGTTTTGGATTATAGGAGATACAATTAAAGCCTGGATTAAAGTAGAACATTTTAAATAAACTGATGTCCAAAATTTGAAAGTAAGAAGCTATCCAGCATGACAAACACCCCCTAGTTTGCCAAACAAACTGAGTAGACAATTAACGACATGAATTTAATTACATAGATTTAATTGTTTCTTTCTGAAAACTCGGATGCTGAAGGGGTTGTTGGTGAAGAGCAAAATGGACTCAGTCCTGAAACAGTAGAACTATTGCACACTGAAGAATGTATATCCAAAATGCTTTTGCCCGCAACATTTGTATGGTCCTTGAAAATTGCTGGTATTTAATAGTAATGTCTTACAGAAGATTTTATCCCGGCTATTGTTATTATTAGTATAACCTGGCTGTGAGTAGGATCCTTTTGGCCTGGTCCACAGTGATATCACTGATGTAATCCTCATGGTGTTTCAGATCCATGATGGACGTTCCCTTCCTCATGTCCCACACCTTCAGAAACAAAGACACACAAAGTTACATCTGGAGGATGTAAAATGTTTTTATCCTTTTGGTTTATCCCGTGAGTTCAGGGTCACCACAGCAGAAGATTTGTCTGCATGTTAATTTGGCACAGCTTTTACTACGGATGCCCTTGGTCCAGTCTGTAGGACCATCTGATGGGTTATTAGCTTAGGACTTTCCTTCTGTTTAAGCAGCACACTGATAATTAAAGGCTGATAATTTAATGTTTCCATTTTTCAAAACCGACAAACCAGGACCAAAAAAAACCCAGTATGGACAATTTAAAACAGCTCAGCAATTCTAAGTTAGACCAGAAATGTCAACTTTGAGAGTCCAGTTCTGGCCATAAAAACAGTACTAGATAAGGCGAGTCTTAGCGTCTGTATATTTATTTGGGATGCATGTTCCTAACATGGTTTGGACATAGTTTTAAAATATGGACAATACTTCCTGTCCGGACCTTCAGGGTTCCTCCGTCGTCTCCAGTCGCAATGATATTTTCGTCCACCAGCAGCAGGCTGTTGATAGGACTCCCGTGCGCCCCTCGGATCCTGGTGACAAGCTGCCCCCGCTCCACGTCCAACAGGTGAATGGCCTTGTCCCGGGACACACTGCAGAGCTTCAGCCCGTCTGCGGAGAAGCGCACCTGGCGGCAGGACTTCAGGTGGTGACCGGACGACCACAGCTCCCGGTTCTCTCCCTCCGTACACGAATAGGAAAAGGCGTACAAATCCCCGTCTACGTCTCCGCATACCAGGATGTCCTGGGTCGGGTGAAGCGCTACTGTGTTGGCAATCGCCTCTAGCTTTATGTCCTGGGGGGTGTCTCGGATCTTTGGTCCGGCCGGCTCTCCTTCATCATCGTCTTCGTCCTCACCTGGATCTGGATCTGACTCCGGATCCGAGTCTGATGATTCTACGTCTCTGGTAGTTTTCGGAGCTTCTGTTTTGTCCATTTCTACTGTTCCCTTTTCTGGACATGCGATTTCAGCGTGTTGTATGGACGCAGCCATGTTGTTTTTCCGCTTTCCCTCTTCTCCGGTGCTGAATTAAACCAGGCTTATTGGCGAATACGGATCACAGTGCCCCCTAGTGTGTTCATACAACAATAATACAGCAACTTCAAAATCAATAAAATATAAAAGCAAAGTTTGTAGTTTAATGCCACCACAAGGGGCAATGCTGCCACAAAGTTAGTAGTTAAATAGTAGTAGACAAATCGTTCAGGTTCTTAAAGCAACATAAATATATAGCACTTGATTAAAAAGATTTACTTACAACATGTGAAATCATGACAGAAGACAGAATAAATGACAGAATAAATAAGTTCGTAGAAAACGTCACAAGCAGCACTGATGATTTTCATTCACTTCAGTGAGAATATAAGACGATGACTTGCTTAGTGGATTAAAAAGTTAAATATTTTGGTCTGATAACTGATGTTAATTACGTGCAATTTAGTGGTACTTACATTTTGAGTATTTACATTTTTGCTACTTTATACTGTATTATATTTTGGAGAGTTATATTCATACATAAAATGCCAAAAATGGAAATCCATAAAGGAAGCCACATAAATGGACACTCACGATTGGTTGATCAATGAGCCAATCAAGAACTTTTTTGGAAATGACGTATGGACGCTATACTAAAGATGGCGTCAGATTCAAACGGTTCCTGGTTAAATGTTGAAGTAAGTGTTTATAAAAGAGCTATTTCTGTGTTTTCTTATTAACGATGTACTTTTAATAGGCAACGAAGACTATATCGAAGTGGTTAAAGTTGATTTTGGAGTAAACTAAACTGTTTACGATCAATGTTAAACGTGAAAAGTGTCTTTGTTGTAGCTGTTTATCGTATATGAACAAAATTTCATTCACCAAATGTAGGATTTAAAAAAATGTATGCTTACTAGGAAAAATATAGACACCCTAGAAAAAGAATAAACAAAGTACCTGAATTAATACGACTGTCTAGTAAATTCGGCATATAATGGATAAGGCAAGCTGTTGTGAATATAGACAGTAGTAGTCTATATAATGGATGTGGATTTGTAAATGGAGACCGATTTGGCTTGACGGCGTCTGCTGGCAAGGTAACGTCAGCAACCAAGCAACCGACCTGGTACCAAAACAACCGGCAGGCTCTCTGCTGTCGGTTGGTTTGTCTGTAGAGTCACATGTAATGAGCATCTATCTGTTAATTTACTAATAATATGGTAAAAAGAAATCTGAACAAATCTTTGTTGACGCAGTTGCCTTAATATGGTGATGAGCATAAAGTCACATTTATGTACCGATGACCTTTGGAAATGCATCTCCAGGGTTTTTAAACTTGGCTCAGCAGCGGAGACATGCAGGCGGACCGAGCGGAGCGGAAGAGAAAGCCTAGCCGGGGAAGGCGGGGTGAGAGTGCGCAGAGCCGAGCAGAGACACGGGGCATCCAGCCGACAGCTGCAGTCAACTCCGCCAGGTGCTCAGAGGGTGGGGCGGCAAGGTGGGGACTGAGAATTTCTATGTTTATGTACTAACACCAAGGATATATACACCAACAGTATAACCCTGCTGCTTTTCAACATCGTATGCGTTTCTAGAAACCCCAGGCAGAATTTAAAAAAGCTGGGAAAATATAATCTGAAGTATTATATTATGCATACACAGGTTCTAAAATATTGTTATTTTTCAGTTGGTATCCTATAATTACAATTGTAAAAGACAAATTTTTATGTAGTTCTTTAATTCGGCATCTGTTTTTTATTTTTGCATTTCTTCAAGATTGTTTTGTCCCTCTGTAGTCATATTGCATATGTTTGTGGTTTCAAACATACTAGATTTCTGATCTTTCTTCAGGTTGAAAGAGCTCATCACCACTATGCAACACAAAGAGAAACAGGCAGGACATGTAGAAGGAAGGGTGGAAAAAGAACAAGAGGAAGATGAGGAGATTGGAAAAGAAAGGAGGAGATGCACAAGCCGTGGAGATGGAGGAAGGAGAAGAGAAAGAGAGAGGGATGGGGCAGGGATGAGGGCAGCGTCAGAAGGACGTGACAGGAGCAAAGACTCAGAAAGCCTGAGGTGGAGAATCAACCAGCTGGAGAAAGAAAAACTGGAGCTGACATCTAGCCACAACCAGGAGGTGAGATTAAATGAAACTGAAGGACAGTTTGACTCAGAGTTCTTAAACTTTTTATCTTGTGCCATAATGTATATTTACCCAATAGGGATGAATAAAATGTTTTCTTTACATTTAACAGTTTATATCCAGGTATTGGGAAGTAAGATACAAAGTCAGAACTTACCAGGTGTCTGTGTCACACACTCTTCTGCTTTGCTGCTGACACTTCTTCTCAGGCTACTTTACCTGCTACTACATGCTAACACACTTGATTGGGCTGTTTAGACAGTAGAGTGCTTTAGCACATATTTGTAAGGTGTTTACATTGTTCAAAACACCTTGGAAAATACTATTTAGAAGTTAGTTATAATTTCTTAATTGTTAAGTTAAAACTGTCAGAAAGGTGACAGTTCTACTATGTGTTTATTACTGAGGTCAAAGTGCGTGATATGTGTTGTATAGTAATGCATTATGTTAAGAGTTGGTTCTAATGTTTTGGGCTGGGTTGGGTGTTGTTTGTGAGTTCAGCTGTGCAGGCTGCAGGCGGAGCTGACCCACCTGAGATCTTCAGTGGAGCGAGGTGAAGCTCAGAGGTTGGAGCTTCAGTACCAGCTGACTGTGAGCCAGAGACACGCTGACCAAGCCACCGAGCTTAGCAGAGACAAACAGGCACTTACAGGTACACAAATCAAACGCACCCTGCAGGAGCTTGTGGTTTATCAGTATGCAAATGTGCCACATCAGGAGTAAATAAGTGTGTGTGTGTATGTGTGTGTGTGTGATAGAGCAAGCAGCCGAGCTTCAGCAGAAGGTGCAGGAGCTGAAGAAAGCTCTTGACATCACCCAGCGGTCCAGGGAGGACGACAAGCATGCGTTGCGGCAGGATATCGAAGAGCGAGACAAATTTATTCAGAGCTTCAGCTCCGAGAACCAGAGACTGCACCAATTACTGCAGGTCTTACACACAAACACACAGAGTTAAAATCGGGTGCTGGTTTTACTACTTTCAACCTTCTCAAGAGTGGAGAGCCAGCTACGTTTATGACTAATGCTGTTTTTATTTTGATTTGCAGGATTCAATGCGAAGGAGACATTAATATGCAGATGAGAATCAGGATTGTAGCTGTTCTTGTTGTTTTCTTGTCTTCCAGGATCATGAAGAGGCGTTGAGTGAGTCTGAGAGGAGGATAGCAGAAGTGCAGAAGGAGAGAGAGAAGGAGGCCAAGGTTAACAGACGACAAGCTGAGGAAATGAAATACCTGAAGGAGAGAGAGGAAAGGAGCAGGAGAGAGAAAGAGGTGAGGAGAATAGAGAGAAAGTAGAAATACAGGTGGCAGGAAGAACTGCGAGAGGTGAGGAAGTGGCTGATCTGATCGTTCGTTCTCTTCAGCTGTCAGATCAGAGGATAAAGTCTCTGGAGGCAAGCATCGAGGTGGAGCGAGCAGCTCACCTGGAGTTCAAGTTCAACTCTGAGGTCCTCCAGGTGACAGTCACACAGAAACCCACACAGTTAAACTCTTAACAACTTTGTCTCTATTTTACCCTAAATAAATAATGAATTTCATATTTACATATATTTTTACAGAAACATTACAGGAAATGATTAAGGGCTGAAAGAACGTCTAAAATAAAGCAGCGTTTCTAAAATTAATTGTTTTTGTAACTGGGTCAGCTGCGGGTGCGGGACCTAGAGGAGGCAGTGGTGGCCGGGCGGTCTGGCCAGCAGGAGGCACAGTCAGACCTGGAGCTGCTGAGAGCTAAGTTCGGAGAGGTAGAGAGAGCTTACGGCGTGGAGAGAGAGAAGAGACGCAGCACTGAGCACACTCTGGAGCGGTGAGAATGCAACACTAACAACAGTAATAACAAACCATTACACACAGGCTAAAACAATACGCTCCAACATATATATTTGGCCTATTGCCAAAAAGCCCCTTCAAACTAAACAATGATTTTATCTAATGTTTGTGTTAAAACATGTCTATGAGCCAATTAATCTTCTACTTGACCACAATACATACATACATTTTCTATACATATTGTTAAATATTGTATAGTTATGTTTCATTTTCTTTCACTTTAATGATGTTGTCAGTTTAGTTATTTTCCACATATATATATTTAGATTTACTTTATTACAATGACATTTATGTGCAGGTTGCAGAGTGAGTATGAGCAGTACAAATCTCACCAAAATGTTGCCATGGACACAGCGAGGAAAACAACCTCTGACCTCACAGAACAGCTGGAGGAAGAAAAGAGACAGCACAGTAACACACGTTCACTGCTGGAGCAGGTAACACACACATACACACACACACAAACGCACAGTGAAAACAATAGGAATGTCTTTTTATGACTTGAGTGATGCTTTAATTTCTTCTTCTGTGTTTAGGCAACTATGAGACGTTCTGATGCAGACAAGCTCTTTGGGAACTGTCTGAACGAGATCAGGGAGACACTCCAACAACACAGAGACACAGGTAAACACTCAACACACACTTGCTGCAACCACCTGTAGCAAGTTCACAAGGTAACGTGTGCGTGTATGTGTCTGCAGGGTGTGGTCCTCCAGTAAAGGAGGACTGGAGCTGGAGTCCTTCTGCTGAAGTCTTGCAATTGTTGAAGACGACTCTTGGCACCTACCAACACAAAGTGGAAGAGACTGCCAAGGAGGTCCACACACACACACACACACACACACACTAACATATACACACACACACTGGCATATTTTTTATCCTTTTAATGCATCAGTTGCTACTCAGTGGACCATAGAATCAAATAAATTATTATTTTTTTCACAAATTTGCCAATTTATAACTTGCAAACCTACAACACGCACCCTCACAAGTAAACTGGATTTTTAGCCTCAGGGAAAACACACACGATGACATGGGAGCTTATATATGAATGTGATTTGGTCGTGACAGCTGATTGGACCAAATTTGTCTCTTCCAGTCGGCAGGGGCCCCAGGAGCACCACCCGTTGCTATTCTTGTTCCCTGTAAAGTTTAAAAAAGTTGAGACTGCCGTTGCACTTAGATTTTTGAGTTCTGCAACCTTAATGCTGGATTCCCTCTGTGCTTCCATCGATCTTATTTCTCTAAATTTCAACAATGCAGACAGCGAGTTCAAAGCAAGCGCGACCATAGTCACAGTAGTCACAATTACAGGAAATAATTGCAGGCTTCTTTTCCCTAACAGGTCCAGGATCTGCTGTTTGCATTAGAGAAGCTGCGAGAGGAGAACCAAACTCTCCAACAGCTGACTTCAGATCAGAGCAGGGAGATGGAGGTAAACACAGGCCAGACTTATCTGGGAAGTCAGGTGTTTTTAGGATGACTGCTCACCGTGCCTCTGCCCTACAGGAGTCTCAGCAGGTGTTGGTCAAACTGAAGGAGGAGGTGACTCGCCTTCGCCAAGAGTGCTCTGAATGGTCGACACAGAGCCGTGATCTGCAGGCCGAGCTGCAGAGAGAGAGGGAGGAGGGGGAGCGAGTGAAAGGGAGAGAAAAGGAGGAGAAGATGGCAGAAATCCAGAAGATAAAACACCAACACCAGAAAGAGTCCAAGGTGATTTTGTTTTTCTCTCTTTTTCTCTCTCTCCCTCATTTCCTGTGTGTTGCCGTACTGCAGACCACCATAATGTCATCATGTATTAAACATTTAATTACACTGTTGATGATGCTGAGTTAATCACACCGGACATCCGTGTGTCTGTGTTTGTGTGTTAGGCCCATCTGTCCTTCCTCTACAGTCTCTACCAGCGACTTTTGGCCGGCTGCGTCCTCCTCGATCAGCCCCAGAGCATACTGGGTGATTTCACCTGGGAGGAGCTGTGTGATGTCATCAATGAACAGGTTGATCAGCTGACCTCTGACCTCCAAAAAGCCAACGAAAAGGTAAACAGGTCCTGGTACATGATATTTGAATGACATTTATATTAATATTAATATGTGAGTGCTTGAGGGGACCTGGCTACAAGTGTATAATTCTAACCCCTACAAAATAAAACAGTGTCACCAGTGTTGGTGGTTCTGAACTACCAACCTTTCGGTTAACAGCCGAACGCGCTAACCGATTGCGCCACAGAGACATCTGTACTGGTAGTTGAAGGGGGCGTGGATACAAGTGTATAATTCTAACCTCTGCAAAATATAAAATTATCAAGGATACCTAAGGTTACCTTGAAGCAACCCCGTCCCTGGGTGGGCTTGAACCACCAACCTTTCGGTTAACAGCCGAACGCGCTAACCGATTGCGCCACAGAGACAGCTGTATTGGTAGTTTAAGGGGGCGTGGCTGTATAATTCTAACCTCTGTAAAATATAAGAGTATCAAGGATACCTTGAAGCAACCCCGTCCCTGGGTGGGCTTGAACCACCAACCTTTCGGTTAACAGCCGAACGCGCTAACCGATTGCGCCACAGAGACAGCTGTAATGGTAGTTTAAGGGGGCGTGGCTGTATAATTCTAACCTCTGTAAAATATAAGAGTGTCAAGGATACCTTGATGCAACCACGTCCCTGGGTGGGCTTGAACCACCAACCTTTCGGTTAACAGCCGAACGCGCTAACCGATTGCGCCACAGAGACAGCTGTATTGGTAGTTTAAGGGGGCGTGGCTGTATAATTCTAACCTCTGTAAAATATAAGAGTGTCAAGGATACCTTGATGCAACCCCGTCCCTGGGTGGGCTTGAACCACCAACCTTTCGGTTAACAGCCGAACGCGCTAACCGATTGCGCCACAGAGACATCTGTACTGGTAGTTTAAGGGGGCGTGGATACAAGTGTATAATTCTAAACTCTGTAAAATATAAAAGTGTCAAGGATACCTTAGGTTACCTTGAAGCAACCCCGTCCCTGGGTGGGCTTGAACCACCAACCTTTCGGTTAACAGCCGAACGCGCTAACCGATTGCGCCACAGAGACATCTGTACTGGTAGTTTAAGGGGGCGTGGATACAAGTGTATAATTCTAAACTCTGTAAAATATAAAAGTGTCAAGGATACCTTAGGTTACCTTGAAGCAACCCCGTCCCTGGGTGGGCTTGAACCACCAACCTTTCGGTTAACAGCCGAACGCGCTAACCGATTGCGCCACAGAGACATCTGTACTGGTAGTTTAAGGGGGCGTGGATACAAGTGTATAATTCTAAACTCTGTAAAATATAAAAGTGTCAAGGATACCTTAGGTTACCTTGAAGCAACCACGTCCCTGGGTGGGCTTGAACCACCAACCTTTCGGTTAACAGCCGAACCACTAACCGATTGCGCCACAGAGACGTATGAGTGCACCACAGGATAAATCCTGAATAACAGGATAAATCCTGTTGTATCTCACTAGTGGTTAGAGATGTTAGAAGTACACAAATTAAGAGTGCAATTACTTGCCTAAAAGTACTCCAATACAAGTAGAAGTACCTTCAGTTTCTACTTTGAATTCCTAAGATGAAGTCCTAAGCACATATTTTGTAAGTACGAAAAAACAAGTGCTTAACGAAGAACATTATTTCTGTAGGCATCAAACAAGGAGTTACCCACAAGCATTTTAAAGATTTTAGACATTAGACTTGATGGTGGAAAACCAGAGTCTTTAAGATAAACAGTTCAAATTAGCTTCTTTTGCATTAATACTAGTTCTTCCTGTGAAACCACAGACAAACCAGCATTGTATAACCCCTACAAAGTAAGTTGATTGTTTTAGTCTTAATAGTGGATTTTAATCAGATTGTTGAATCACACTTTATTATATACTAAAGTATTAACTGAGTAACGTAACCTAATTGTCACGTTACTCTGTCCCTGTCCTCACCTTACGCTGTAGATCGCCAACCTACAGACTGCGTGTGAGAAGAAGAGTGTGTGCGTGCGTGAGCTGCATCGCAGTCAGGAGTGTGTGTTGTCTCGCCTGGAGGTGAGCGTGAGGAAAAGGGAGGAGGCCTGGAGCAGGCAACACACACACGCAGTGACACAGCTGCAGAACGAGCTGCAGGTAACACACAGACACACTCATCCCCCGGGTGTTTTTATTTTAAATCTGATCTGCCGAATCAGCAGAACGAACTGTGGAGGTTTGTAGAGCTGTGAAGGCAAAGAAGGAAGTTTTCAGTCGACTGTCCCTTTGGTCGACTTCTCCATCAAGTGATGAGATGACAGATACAATAATCATCACTTCTCTTTTAGTTTTGTTGTCCCCAAGGGGACAAATTCTCTTTACAGCAGCTGTTTAACATTCCCCAAAGTACAGGTGCTTTAAGATCCATGAAAAATGAGTGTTAGTTGGATACTAAGGATGTCCTCATCAAGCCTCATGAATTGTTTATCTAGATACTAAAGGTCCTTTTATTCAAAACTTATTCATGGTTAATATGCTCGAATTATTGATCTTAATATCTTAAAAGTGCCTTTCCACCTATATTTTAACAAGATAAGTGCTTATTTACTTGCTATTTTACGCAACAAACTAACAGCACTGTTCCTAATACAAAGACCCACACTGCACTTGGAAGTAATAAAAATCCTGCCCAGTACTGTCCCCCTGTGATTAAAGCCAGAAACAACAAGTAAGACAAGTGAGCCAGTTTATTGCAAACAGACTTAACATTTTTCTAAAATAATAAAACAGCTTTAAGATTCTCTTTAGATCCAAGTGGGGAGTTATCATATTAAATTTACCACCTGGCAACACGTAGGAAGCAGCAGGGAAGCTTGGCTGATGTTTTCAGGAAGTTAGTTTTATGTCTGTAGTAGAGTAAGGCAACACCACCACAATCTGTGTCCAGGAGTTTAAGATGTGCTGATCTTAAGCTGCAACTCTCGGCCTTTAAATCGGCACCAATCCAAACCATTTGGCGACATGACTCCTCACTATGGCCATTACTCCCTTTTACAGTGCAGGAAATTAGTCTTATCTCACCAGTGGACAACCAGTATTTTCCCAGGATTGGTTTGAGAGCAGACGTCATCATTTACCCATGTTCTCTCCCACAGGTTTGTCATTCTCAGTGCGAGTCTCTCCGGGAACATGTCTCCTCTCTGGACCTCCAGTGCTCGTCACTGACCTCTGACCTATCCCGGCTCCAGGGCCGCCTCTCTCGAAGCCGCAGGGAGTCGGCCTCCTTCTTTTTAGCCTGTGCTCTGCTGGCCGGAGCGCTGAAACACGCCCACTGTCGTCTGCAAACTCTCTCTGAACAGAAAACCCTCCTGTCCAAACAGCTAGCATTGAGAAGGGCGCTGGAGGAGGAGGTGAGGAAGCTGGCTGACGCTCTGGGAGGTGACAAAAAAGATGAAAAGGAGGAAAGAGGAAGGAGAGCAGTGAGGCGGTGGAGGAGGGGTGTGTGTGTGGTGCTGGCGGTGAGGAGGTGGTGTGCTCTGGCTAAAACGACAGCGGTGTTGTTTCGACTGGAGAGGAGTGGCAGTGGTCCTGCAGTGTGTGTCTGTGGAGAGTTGGCTACGGCAACACAGGAGGGACAACTCCTACTTTGTACAGGTAGAGAAGTTGGTCATTTCTGTCTAATAAGTCAGTAAAAATGAAGGAACTTACCTGCTTGATGTTTTCCAGTTTGTGTCTGTATTGTTGAAACCCAGAAAAATGACTAAAGTAATTAAACAACAATCAAAGCAGTTGCTCAGTATTTTCTTTGCAATCAAATAACTAAATAAGTGACTAATTGCAACTATTTTAAATGATTGTTTAAGTCTCTAAATCTTTTAGTTTTTTATGTTTGTAAATCCCACGTTTAAAAGTTAAGGACATGTTGACTACAAATTTTTTCTGTATATTTACCATGTTACTAATTGATTAACTGCCTGAGAGTTTTGTGTTCTGTTTTAGATAAAGACAGAGGTCGTGAAGACGAATGTTCCCGCTGGCTTCGCTCTAAACGTCTCTCCTTCACTATTCTGTCCTCCATGGCTGACCTGCAAGGGGCGCTAGCACACGCAGGTGAACAAACCTAAGCTCTGGGTCCATTTCAGTCCCCACACTGGCAGGATTTGCTGATGGTCATGTGCCCACTTGCGTAACACTTTTGCAGGTACTGGGACAGACCCAAAGACTCCGTTATACCTGCAGACACTTATGAAAGCATCTCCTATTGACTCCTTTTAGGCTCTTCCCCTCTAGATGTGATGTCAGCAGCTCGTTCTGGTTTGTCCCGTCTCCTGGATTATCTTCTTGACCAGTCAGACGCAGTGTCCTACAGAGTGTATGAGGGCACACTGAGCAGCCGCCTGAGACTTGGCTTGAACAGAGTAATGCCTCAACAACCCGAGATGAAGGTCACTAAACACAGTTGCAGACAACACCTTTAACATTTATGGGTGTGATTACACATTTTTGTCCATCACTATCAATGAATAATATTATTTGATATTCATTGATGATTATGCGCTATTTTATATGTTGTTTAATTACTCCATTTTGTTTAGACTTCTCTTTCTGCGACTGTTTTAATGGCACCCAACCGGGTAACCCAACAAATTTCTCCCTCTTAGTGATGAAAACAAGCAATAATTTACCTTTGGTCTGGAAGATTTTCCTAAAAACGTCTTTTCCTGAAACGTCTGTTCACTTGTTGATCTCTTACTGTGTGTCCTGATATCAGGCCCTGGTCTCCACCCTCCAGGAGCACTTCCTGCTCTTTAGCCAACGACTGCATTCGGCCGAGGTGGAGCGGCGGAGCCTGAGGCTGGAGGTGGCTAGTCTGAAGAAAGGACAGAGGCAAGAGAGAGATGACACATACGGGACGGTTAGTCTGAAAACTCACACCTGTACTGTCTTTGTGATAAACACGGTTCCATCGTGTTTGTGCATCTGTGCAATGATTGTGTGTGCAGGTCCCAGCTGAGCGGTTCCACAGTGTGTGTGAGGAGCTCTGTCAGGCTCTGAACAGAGAGCAGGAGGCTCAGATGTTGATCCAGGAACAGACCAATCAGCTGCACACACTGCAGCTCCGAGTCAACACCCACACATCTGAGGAAACCAACACACAAAACACACTGAGCCAGAACACACAGGTACACACACACACACACACACACACAGGCACACACACACACAGGTCTATGGAGCTTTTTAGACCGTTTTGGCTCCGAAAAAGAGCTAAGTTCGGTCTTTTCAGTCTTCCAGCAACATAAGCAGCAGCGACTTGATGGTGACCACAGTGGAGCATTCAGTTTATCGCTGGGTGCTTCTATCTAGAGTTGGTAGAGACAAAATTATTACCTAAAATATATTATATGACATGCGTTTGTGAATAGAATAGCATTAGTTTTATATGTGCATTATCTAAAACCATATCAGTTATATTTTGTTAGTCCATTCAGGAAAAAGACAAGAAGTATCAGAAAAGCAAACAAACATGGCTTTCTCACATAACTCTGTCAAATAAAGGAGTTGGACAATATTTAATGCTAGTTTGGTAAATTAGCACTATGTCAAATGTAGGGCTGTGCCATAACAAATCCAATATCATGCGTCATCAAGAATTCCTCTATAATAACAATGTGTCCTGTCATTGTATTGACTGTATAGCTGCATAACCATGTGTTATCAAACATGGTATTCATGTGGACATGCACACAGAACAAGCAGAGTTTGAGGAAGAGTTATTTTTAGAGAAAATCTGAGGCACCTGAAAGTGGTTCTGCAACAAATAAGATGAGAATCAAACGTATGTGATTGCAAGTGGCGGAAACTTGAACCAACAAACACATCACCTCAAACACAAACACCATAAAATAAGAATGAGAATATAGTGTCAAACCAGCAACAGTAACAAATTACTTTAACTCAAAAAGCCTTGTCAGCATCTTTGATTAAAGAATATTGACTTTAACTATGTAATTATAATTATATCAACCGGTATGATAAAAACGATATGTGACCTTTTTCCATATGGCCCAGCTCCAACTCATCCTAACATGAGAAACTACAGATTACTACGACACTAAGCCTGTAAACTTGCATCAAGACCAACTCTTAAGCTGCAGTTGCTCTGTTTGTCTCCAGGCTCTGTCGGAGGCTCGGCAGGAGCTGAGACGGAAAGAGCGCTCACTGAGGATTCTGGGCAAGCACCTGTCGGGGGTTCAGAAGGAGAGGAAACAGCTAGAGGAGAGACTGCAGCGAGCCGAGGATGAGCTGAGGGACGCCACCGGGTAACGCACACATTTTATTCCATCAGTGTTCAGTCAGAGTTGGTTTAATTGAGTAATTTATTTAGAAATGGAAAAAATTATCTTTTTGCTGAATGACAGAAGTGTAAACATGTTTGAAGAAATGTTTTGGCATTTAAATCTCTCTCTTGTCTGACGATCCGGATTTTGTCTTCTCTCTCTCTCTCTTTATTTATTGTAACATATAAAAAATACATATCATATGTTGTAGCTGTTGTCAGTGTTCTTATGTGTTTCATCTGCACTGATATGCTCCTTGTTTGTGTCCTAGGCGTAAGGACTGTCTGATCAGTTACATGAAGGCTGCAGAGACGAGCTACAAAGAGGTGAACACACACGCACACGCACACCAACACACAGAGAACATCTCTAAACATCTGGTAACATGACACTTGTGGTCTTCAGATCCGGGACAGTTTTCTCCAATCAGAGCGCCCACTGTCTGCTCAGCGACGTCCCCTTCTGTTACCCAGTCAGCACCTGGAGCTGAGTGGAGCAGAGGGCATCATGGGAGGCCCAGAAGTGGCAGCATGTCAGGTTTCTGTTGTTCTGTTTTTTTCTTATTTCACTTATTCATTAGTTATTATGTCATCACTTACTTCCTTCTCTCTCTTTCGGCAGAGCCTTCTCTCCACCGTCTCTCAGCTCTTTCACACCTGCAGTGCCAGGATCGACTGGCTAGAGCAGGAAGTCTCCGCCAACCGCAGTCATGTGACTGCTCTGCGGAGCGAACTGCAGGACGCCTGTCTCCGTGACAACCTGGCCTTTGTCCCCGTAAGAGACTTGTTTTATTTTCACCATGTCGTTGTACTGTAATCTGAATGTTTTGGGTTAAATTCTGAGTTTTTGTGTCAGTTTATATTTCTATAATTATGGATACTTGCTGAAACGTTGATCATATAAAATTTATTGAGTATTCTGATGATAAAATTGTTGTTTGGGTTAAAAAAATACAGAGAGTTTAGTTTTGTGGTATTTGGAAAAGGAGAATAAATAATCTTTGTCTTTGTCCATGTTTCAGGTGGAGTTTGCCAAAGCATCTCTGGTACTTGATGAGGAACCATCTCAATCTGCTCCCTCATCTGATTTGTCAAAGGAACCCATCGTCAGTTTAAACACAGCCCCCTCCCAAACTTTCCTCCCCGCTTCCTCTCCCCTTCAAAATCCCCCTGAAGTTAAGTTGAAGAAGAAACCCACGAAGAACAACAGAGGAGGGAGGAGATAACAGAAGACAATCAGCCTTGTGTAGTTTTCCCTGTTTATGTGACGACGTGTAGCACGCGAGACCCTGAAACATTATTTTCCACACAACATAACATTTTCAAACTTCAGTTATTCTTGTGAAAACTATTCTAGTTTTAGGTTTGGACAAGTCATGGAAGAGTCCTGGAATGTTTGAGTCACAGAAACTGCTAAACCTGAAATATGTGAAGCTGGTCAGACAACCAAACTTTATTTTCTGTACAAAAAGTGCACAGAGTTTATATGAATTTTTTATAATTTTCAACATGGTTATTTGTAGTGTTTTTGTATTTGTTTCACCACACACACGCACACACACAGCCGCCTGGTGGCAGATGTGTGAAGCCCATATGGTCGTCTGTTATGACAGATAATGTGTGACAGATCAGCAGCTGCTTATGCTTAAGACTTTGTGTCACCTTCACGAAACTGTTTCTGCTAATTTATAGTTTCTCCAGAAAGAAAATGTCTAAAATCTTGTCTTGAATTCAGTTGGGTGCCTATGACTTAAATGTTAAAGTTTGAGTAGATTGATAGAAACCCACAGACTGTGGAATACGCATAGACATCAAGTGAACCAAAATACAATATTTATTGTTGAAAAACCAAAATTCATTCACATCTTTAATGTAAATGTAATGTTCTCTCCTTTCAAGTGTAACTGTAGCTCATCATAAAGACGTGAAGTAATCAGCCATGATAGGAGTGGTCTGTGAACTATATTCATATTCAGGTCTCTCCACAGATGGGGTTTCTGTGGGACTTAAGCCTGGTCTTCAAATAGGTCTCTCAGGGACAGTCAGAGACGTGTCCTGAAGACACGCCAAAACTCTCTGTTTGCTTACGGTCATTGTGCTTAAAGGTGATATGTCATCCCAGTCTCAGGTCTAATGCACTGTTAAAGAACTTCACTGTATTTAGCTGCCCCTCACACGGGCCCACTCAGCATGATGCTGCCACCCAGAAGCTCCACCTAAGATGGTATTAGCAGGTGAGGAGCAGCGACTGACGTTCACCAGGCATAGTGCTTGAAGTTCTGCCCACAGATATTAATTCCGGGTCATCACACCACAGAATCTTTGCCCCTATGCTCTCAGAGCTCTTTAAATGTTTGATTACTGTGAGTCCGATCTAATTGTTCATCCTTTAGGTTTTCGTCAATGCCGAGAACTTCTGAATCTCTGTTGGAGCGACTGTTAGCAGAGATCTGAGAGTTTCTTGGTCTTTATTGATTGTTTTTTGTGCTGATTTGTAGTGTAAAATGATATCCAGTCACTCGGACAGAGAGAGAAAGTAGGTAAGTAACCCTAACATGTGTTTGGTTGTGGACATGACAATTAGAAACACTGTAGTGTGTATTAAAGTGTGACCGGCAGCTCCTGTGCTCTGCGTAGTGTTCGGTTCTAAGTGTAGGAGGTTTGAGCCAATGATGCTAGAAATGTAGACGAACAAAGTGAGAAAAGTTTTAAGTCTGAAGAAGAAAAACACGACAAACATTTTACGGCTGCTGCATTAGCAAGATGACTGTGTGTGTCTGTGTGTGTGTGTCCCTGTGGATTTCTATTAAAGTGAAAAAGCATCCTCACATCCCCTCAGGCTCCTTGTGTATGTGTTAAGATGTCTTATAAAGCTACTTAAGCTGCTGACACGCGCACACACACACACACACACACCTTCTGTAGTTTTGCTGATTCAACTGAACAGGAATTTCCTCTTTCTTCTAGAGATGTTTGTCCTTTTTTCCCCCTCTTTTTCTTGGAGGAGTCTCTCTGTTTTGAAATCAACTCTACACTTTCAAACTATTTTTTCATCCAAAATTGAGCCTGTTTTAGGGATAAATATAAAGAATTGATAACCTTTTGTACTTTTCTCTTTGTTACAGTGGCTGTTCACCACTGCAGGTATCTGTATTTTCAGATTGTTTCCAGGTTCCTCTTGCTTAACTCTGTTTAGTTTATTCACAGTATTGTGTTTTCTACACAAAACTGTGTCCCCTAGTTAACACAGAAACCCCAAGAAAACATCTAATGACCACAACAAAATTAATATTATAACCAACTTATATTATTTGAACCCAATATTAGGGTTCAAATGATCTTTAAACCGCATGGTCTTCCAGCATCTGTTCACCAAGTCTTTGCATAGTGTCCCTTGCTGCCGGCACAAATCACAGCTCTATCAGTGGCTATTGGATGATTAAAGTGCAGAATAAGCAGGGCTGTGTGCTCATCAGCTCTCGTCTTTACTTTGTCGTAGATGAAGCCAACGTGAGCCAACGCAGTAATTAGACTTTGTCCCCCGAGGCCCCTAGTGTTTAGTATTTGCGTTTCTGGCACTTACAATATGATCTTCATGATATTTCAGATGGTTTTATCCAAAGCGACACACCAAAGGCAACTTGAGGCTCAATGATTTCTAAAGAACCCTTTAACATCAGACCAGTTGGAACCGGGAATCGAACCACCAACACTGTAGTTCAGAGGACTGCTCTACTGAGTCAGGAGAGTTTTAAAAAGCACTAGTGTGGATGAGAAACTTTATGAGCTCGTCGTCTTTTGCAGCCTTTTGACAGCAGCTGGTGTGATGAGTGGGAGCAATTAACACTCTTTTCTTCATCTGTTGACTCTTCTGTTATTTGCTTTCAGTGGAGCAGCTAGCATAGCTTAGCATCACAGACCAGACAGCTGACTCGGCTTTTTGCCATTTAGTGGCCTGACACAAGCTCCCCCACACTGAAATGGCAGGTTTATTCAACAGGAGACATCCAGCGTTGGCGGTCAGAGTTTGTCCCGCTCTCAAACGACAGATTAAGTTTAATGCCTTCTCGACCAGAAAACTGAGATTGTTCGTCCTGCAGGAAGTGACAGATCTAAAACCGGCGGAGGAGAAATGAATTCCCCGTGTAATCCCAAAATAAAAGGGGAGCTGCAGCATCCAGCAGCCCAACAGGATCACAGCAACATGAAGAGATCATGACAGGGAAAACAGAAAGCAAATGAAGACATGATGTTGAGCCTCATGTTAGAACAAGTTGTAGGAATTGATTTATTCACTGTGTGTCACCCATTTGCAACGTTATCACATCATTCAAACTGGCTTTTGCTCTGATCATATTGATAATTGGTGGAGAAACAAATCAAACTCCAGACAAAAATCGTACTGCTTTGGAGAGTAAAATGTTGTGCTGTCGCAACCACCATCACCCTGGAACAGACATATGTCACGTTTCAGGGTAGAAAACCCCCATTTGAGTCTGGATGTAGTGCAAAAACAGAACCCATATCACTACAAAGGGAAATCTCATCCCAACATGAACACGTCATCCCAGTGACGAAGTACGATGGAGGGAGAATCGTGATTTGACATCACAGAGGGGGTCAAGTTGATCAATGTGCAGGATAACAACAGAAGCTGTTTGAAGCAGCAGGACAATGGATCTTAACATAGATTAAAATTACCTAAAGAATTTTGATGTAGAGGCAGCACAGATGAGTGATTGGCACTGCTGCTTTAAAGCTGAGACGGAGGCCTATTTTTGTAGAGTTTACATGTTCTTCTTGTGCTTGATTGGGCTTCCTCCAGTTTCCGCCTGCAGTCAAAGACATGCATGGCAGCTTAATGGTCAATGTCTAAATTGCCCTTAGGTGTGAATGTGAGTGTGAATGGTTGTCTGTCTATGTATGTCTCTCTCTCTCTCTCTCTCTCTCTGTTGGCCCTGAGATAGACTGGAGACCTGTCCAAGGTGTACCCCACCTCTCACATAATGAAAAGTTAAAAGAAATTATAAAGGGTTCCTTCCTGAGACAGTTCTACCTAACGAGCCATAATGAAGTCAGGTTAAACATAAAGTCTTCAAGTGCAAAGAAACTGACAATGTTCAGCTGTCGACCAAATGTAGTGATTTTCAGTAACGCCACAAATTGTCCGAAAAAAAAAAGAAAGAAAACCACTTAATCCCATGTTATCCTTTCAAACACACCATCAGCTGGTTGCACGGAGCAGAATAAATAGTGTGAGGGACTTTAATCCCCTGCTGGCTCCTAGAACTAACAGGATTTTTAGTTTGTAAGGGGCTGTCCTGGTATATCATGGCTGTGCAGAGTGGAGACACACAGGCTCAACATTCTGTAGTCACACTTATAAACTGATTAACTTGATTTCCAAGTCAAGGCCTTATGCTGTATCAAAATAAATAAATAAATAAATACATTTAAGCTGGAACGTCAAAAGAAAACAAAAAGAATTAGAAAGCGTCAGTGTCCTGTTTTTCTTCTGGAGCTCCCTAACGAATACCACCGTGGTTTTATTTCCAAAACTTTACGTTTCATCTCAGCGAGTCCTTCTTCCTCCCTGCCTGCTGTCCTACTTGCACCCGCGACAATACACACATTTAAACACACACTTAAAACACACTTTCCCTAGCGGTGACGGCATCAGTGCCAAGTTGGACCCGCTACAAAGAGAAATCCTCACACACTAGGTCGGTGTAATGACACAGATATAAAGGGGGGTGGGATCTCGCTCACAAACTCAGAGGGGTGGGAGAAGGGACTGGAGAGAGGGGAGGATGTGAAGAGTGGGGGGAGCAGAATGAAAGGACACACACATTCAGACAGGGAAACCATATGTGAGGGGACACACACACACACACACTAAAAGGCTTAAAATGTTCTGTTAAATATATAACATCCACCACACACACAGTGACTTTGGCGTCATGTAAAATTTACCCCCTGAGCCACTGATGCCGACGTTTGTGGCGACAAATGACAGAAAAATGACAGAGGGCGAAACTTATTCTGCCAGCTGATCAGGGGGGAACTTTTAGTGTAACGCAGGTGTGTTTTTCAACAGAGAGCTGTCTGCCTAAATGTCAAAGTCAGAAAAGATGACTTATTAAATAATAATTTATCTCTTAAGTCTTCATTCATTCTTAAAGTGGTCATTCTATGCGTCTTTCATGACATTTCTACGTCATGAAATAAATCTTTATTTAGTGTGACATAGTTACACTGATGCACAGACATGCAGTGTTTAATGATTGTAATATTCGAATCTGGTCCTGATGGGGTTTTTTTTTTTAATAACTATTTCTTGATATTTGGCCTTGATTTTTATGATACCACACTCCTTGTGGTAAACCGTTTCTGATCGTAGACTGTCAGAGACTCCAGTGGTGACGAATAGAGAGTTTCCTCTTGCTGCTGCTCAACTATGTTGTGATTTTAGTGTTGAACATCTACTGCGACCTGGTTCAGTGAGTTTAGAGAAGACCGAGCCAAGAACACAGGACCAGGACACACGTACGTATGTGCGTGCACACACACACACCCGCACACACACACTCAGTATAGTGAGGAGGTGGGTGGTGCTGCTGCTGCATTTTAAATACGACTCCTCTGAGATGTTCAGATACAAAATCTGTGTCAGCGAATGGCAGCGATCACACACACACACACACACACACACACACACACACACACACACACACACTAGCTGTTATCATCTGATATTCTAATTAGTACCATATCAAAACAAGAAAGAGGTCCACCAACTCCCAGCTGACGCGCAGCCTGTCCAACAGTCCTACCTTCACTCTGTGTGTGTGTGTGAGAGAAGGCTGAGAGTGAGTGTGTGCTCAGATTAACAGTAAAAGACACATTTCAGGTCATATCTGCTCCAGGGGAAGAAAATGTTTCTTTCAGATTTCTCTCTTTTTCTTAACTTCTGACAGGAGTTTTTGTAGTTTGCTGTAGCCGACATTAATATGAAGCTGTGAACACAATTTAGGGAGCAGAATATCTCAGACACATAATAATAATGTGTTTGTGGTTGATGTTTTTGATTGTTCGAAGTCAACACTGAGGGAAAGATTTTGAACTTCATCCTCTGCACATTATAGTATGCATAGTTTGCTCAGTGGGCCTACAAGGCAGAGGACCAGGAGCCAGGGGGCTACAAGTAAAAATATGACCACTAAGAGATGCAAAAGGACCACAGGCAATATGTAGTCCTGCTATTTAAAAAATGACCAAGACAAGCAAAACAACAAAGTGATAAAGAGACAGCAAGGAAATACAACTACAATGAAGCAAAGTGGATATACTGGGATGCAAAATGTTTAAAGTGAGACCAAAGAGTGAGAAGTGAGAAGTGAGATTAATTGAAGCAAAATGGCTTCAGAGATACTCTGAAACATCAGAGTGTTGCGAAGGAATCTAAGTGACAAAAAGGAGACAAATAGTCCACAGAGACAGTCAGAGGAACTGAAAAAGATGGTAAAAAAGATGGGAAAAAAAATGGAAAAAAGGTTTGCAAAAAAGTACATGAATGCAAAATGACTAAAGTCAATCTCATACAGACCACAAAGCAAAAATGACTAAAACATTTAGCAAAATGACCACAAGGATGCAAAGCAACTTCAGAGTGATGCAAAATGGTTAGAAAAGAAAAACAGAGAAAAGTGAAACTTTTTAATTTATTTCATTATGAAGTAACACTTTTGCAAATACTATTTCACAGACTATGTCGCATTTTGTGCTTGAGCTTGTTTGACATTGAGCCAGTGTTGACTCTATACAGCTTTGTGATGCATCTGCATCCGCACAGATGCTGTTTTTCTGTGACATGGGAACTTGACGAGGACATCAAGACTTTCTGGATATTATAATTCATTTAAACTTGTGTTTTTTTATCTGCATGTGTCCTACTGTCACCCTAATTCAATCTGACCCTTGGGGGGTGGGAACTGCTACCTGGAGGGAAGCTGTCACAGCCTTTTGCCTCCCATCTCCAGATGCTACTGCTGCACCCTTTATATTGAATGTAAATTACTTTAGTTTTGTAGTTTTTTTACCTACTTAGGGAGATGACCATCCAGATTATGGAAAAGTTGCTACGAATTTGTTTTCTTAGATCTGTCAATCGAATTTAAGGTAACACAAGAAGAACTATTGGAACTACTTCCATCACATATAATATTCATAAAATGTCCCTTTTGTTTCTTTTATGCTCCGTCTGCATTCATCTGAACTTTGACTTCTCATAGTTTTAGCAGTTTTTTACTGATCTTGGACCTGAAGCTTATGCTTCATTTTTAAAAGCTACAAACATACTTATCACCACCATCATGTGTCAGCCTGGGGCCAAAAGAGTTTGGGAAGAAAAAGAAGGAAGAGACTCAATCCTCATCCAATCACATCTATTCAGTGCAGTTACAGGGAGGAGTCAACGGATGAAAAGCACTGAAAAGAAAAAAAATCACTGTATACATGCAGTATATATAAGAGAGTGAGAGAGAAAAGTGTTTTACAGTCCAGAGATGCAAAGAAACAAGACGAATGATTTTCTGAAGATGCAAAGATAGAATAAAAAATAAGATGAAGACAATGAAAAGCTTAATGTAAGAAGACAAGAAGAAAATACGACAAGGACAGACGAAAAGTAGTAGAGGAAGAGAGAGAGGAGGAAAAAAAAGAAGAAAAAGTGTAATTAACTTAGGAGCCAAAAAGCAAATCACAGGTCAGTGTATTTTATATCAGTAAGTTGAATATTTCATTACTACTAAATAGGCTTTTGATTGTGACATAACAAATCTTTATATGCTATCGTATAAATTATGTAAATGTTTTAGCTTATGGTCAAATATTTAATTGTAATATAAAACACTGTAGTTCAGTTTTTATGTAAATGTGTTTGTATTTATATATTAAGGTTATTATTTATGTATTATTTAAATTCATACTTTTATTTCACTTACGTTCAAATGAAAAAGGGTACAATTTTTTATCTTATTCAAAATAAATCAAATGATTTATGACAATGTATACGATGTATTTTTAATAACTTTTTATTTATCTGGATAAGCAATATAAAACTTAAAAATAGTTTTTTCAATTAATTGATTTAAAATTAAAAACTAGCAGTATTGATATATTTAATTATATTTTAGCATCAATTTTATTATTACATCCTAAAACTTTGTTTATTTTAATAAAATCAATTGACTTTAAAATAAATTTTAAATGTCTTCATTAAAATAGAGTAATGAATATAATTAGAATACTTTTAGGTTTAAAATTGCTTACATACTTAAATTTCAACATTCATCATTTTAAATCTATAAATGTAAAACATAAAACAATGTAAAACATACTAAAGAATAACAATATTAATGTATTAATAAAATTACTTCTGAATGTAAAATATACAAAAAAACTACATAAAATGCGTTAAATAATTAAAAAAAATCTTTTAGTAGTTGCTTTTGTTCTTAATATACTATATCGTTTTTAACTTTAAACAACTAGATGAATGAACTAATAAAAGATATAATACTCAAATTAATAGTAAATTATTTTCATCTTCTTTATTGTCTTAAAAATGAGCAGAGGGGAGGAAAAACTGCAAAATTGCTACTTTTTCAAAGTTTTAAAACAAAACTATGCTAGTAGCTGGCTGAACTGATGGGATGCATCAAAGGTTTCTTTAGTTTTAATCGTCCAATCATGAGGCTAAGAAGCTGAACTGATGTTTCTGTTTTTACTGCAGGATTCAGGAGTTAGGAGGATGACTCCGGACATCGAGGAGGTACATCGACAATCTGTGAAACAGTGTATAATATCAGAGAAGTTAAGGCTTTAAAAAGACAAGAAGGTCTGACATGTACATTGAAGATCAAATACTTTAGATTCTGTCCGAAAGTACATTGAAATAAATATGTGGCATTGACCATGGTGAGTCTTTGTTTTAGTTTTCTCCATTAAAGCACATGTTAATTTGACATTGGTGGATTTGATTGGCTCACATGAGTTCATCAGCCATTATTCACTTGTTATAAATACAGCACAGCGACAGTGGGAAACATGAAGTGAATATGTCAAATCATAGCCAGACTAAAGTTGTCTAAAATAGATTTGGTCTAATTATTGATCAGGCTACAAAAGCCATTGCAGAAAATCAATACCAAATTTAGAGACCACTACTCATCCTCTCTTCTTTGTTGTGAAGAAGTTTCATCTCTATCCCTCTTCTGAACTGTGTGCTGTCCTGTTGACCAGTCCATCAGGTGCACAGTGTCTGGCTGCAGCTGTGTGTGTTTCAAACCAGGAAGTGCCCAACTCAGATCATGTGAACGCTGTGGACACGGCTGGGTGGTGCATGGTAAGACATGACATATGAGGATTATTTGATTTTGTCTAAATCTTACAATTTTATCCACAGCCTTCAGGAAAAGCTAATTTACCAACTGAAAAAAAAAAGTTTTGAGTCATTAAAGCAAATCACAAACCAGGAAGTTGAGTTAATTATTTAACCATTCAGTTAGATCTCAACAAACCCCCTGAAAATTGCCAAATCAGATTCAACTTAATCCAACTTCACACGTTCAACAACCAAATACTAAAAAGCTGTTAATCTGTCATATCTGCGGGATTTTTGTCGTAAAGAAAATTCTGCTGTTTGACACCATCACAGTGTTGGACATCTCCCACTTCCCTGACGCACACACACAGACACACTGCAGATGTTTGCAGTCAGCATGATGACAAGAAATCTGGTGTCGCTGTCATCACATCACCAAGAGCATCTGGAGAAAACACCTGAACACACACACACACACACGTCTAACTGTGCAATTCTAGTAGAAGGTGAACACACATCTGATGCTCTGACAAACAAATTTCCCACTCATTTCATGACCTTTGAACTGAGTCACCCTCATTGAGTTTGTTATATTCCAAAAATAAATACCAAACTAAAGTTTGACATGTGTTTTATATTGATGTATTAGAAAAAGTAAAAAAAACTTTACACTCTTCTTCACCAGCCTTAGATAAGCTCCGGGCCCAGCCTCCATCCAGCTGCTGCACAGTTGAGGTGGCCCTTCCTGGGCTGGTGTTTGACTTGAGCTCCCTGGTCCTGTACGGAGCTCAAGCCATTCCTGTTCGGCTGAAGATACTGTTGGACCGTCTCTACAGCATCCTGACCTCAGACCAGGTACACAGTTATATGGTAGGTACAGTATGTCACACAGCAATACATCATTTTTAATGTGCATGTTTTTTGGTTTGTAGGTCAGCCATATACTGGACACACTGGGCTGGAGCTTGGGAGATTATGTTAGAGGGTATATGCTGCAGGTAAATCACAGTACTCTTAAAACTGTTGGCAGCATGATTTTCAGTTTCTGCTAATGCTTTCACTTTTATTTAAAATCATTATCTGAAGCAGCTGAGCTGACAAAGAACCAGCCAAGAGCTTGAGAGAAAACTGTCATCCAGTCTTTCATCTTAAACAAATCTTTAACGCAATGTCTCTCCAGTATCCCAGTGGTAAGGTGTTGGACCGCTGGTTGATGGTGACTCCTGAAGAAGAGCTGCTTGTCCTCAAGCAGTTCCTTCGTTTTGGTGAGACACGCCCCATCGTTGAGTTGATGACGCTTCAGTGCTTCACCGCTGTCAATTACTTCTCTGATGCAGAGGTAAACACTGTCCCAAAGAACTGCCAGGCGAGCATCAGCACATTCATGGAGCGGAATGAGAGGACTTCAGGAGTATACAGGAACACAAGAGGAGATTCACGTTTGGTGGCTGACATCTGTGATTTTGAAAAGAACAGTCCTCCCAATCACAAAACTGTTCAACATTTTGAGGACATTCCAAGAGGGCTGTCTTTGCTGCTGCCTGTCAAATTTCCAAGCTGTACAGCCCACTGTTTGGCTCCTTCCGCCAAGGTAATTAAATTAAAGACGGCAAAAGGTTTTTGTAACCTTCTTTGTTCTCCAACTAGAAAACTTCCTTAAAAGTTAATGCCAGTGTTTGATTCTGGACAAATTCTAAATGACATACAGGCAAACATAAACTTATGAGTCAACATAAACTTGGTACCAGCTCAGCTCCACTCTAAATGTTGAAGGAAAGCTTTTTTTTTTCAGAAACAGCTGAAATCTTCCACATCAGCTCTTGTGGAAACCTTTTAGTGGACATATTAAAAGTATGTATGTCCAAAAGTATGCACAGCAAGTAGGATCCACAACTTTTCCTCGAAGGAAACTCAAAAAAAGACCAGTAGGGTTGTGTGAAGTTGAGCCGGTACTATACAGTGGAAAAGCAAAAATAGCAACTATGCGAACCTTCTAAAAAAAAGGGCTGTTTATTTATATACTTGGGAAGTAATATGCGCTTACTTTGACCACGACACTTTCTCTTTTGTTTTTCCATTAAAAGCAGGAGTTTCTTCCTCCCACCAAACTAAGAGAGTGTCTACAGATGCCCAGTGGGACCAAACTGATGGAGAGACACAGGCAGGATGGAGGACGAGAGAGACATGCAGATGATCCAATTTTACCAAAATCCAAAGATGAACTGGCTTTAAAAATCAAGGTGGACCCCGACAAGCCGAAATCTGCCCAATTTCTGTGGCAACAAAACCACCAGCTCCACAACCCTCACGAGCCTGACCTTCGCAGGGGAATGACCAAACAGGAGAATGGCTCACTCTCTCCTTCCTTAAACTCCTCACTTATGCATTCCTCTTCATCATTCTATTCACCCATGTCCTTCTCTTCCTCCCCTCTGCTGAAGAGTTCCCAGAAGTTGCAAGACATTTCTTCTTCCTCTTTCCATCCTCTCCCATCCTTCTCCTCCTCCTTCCTCTGTCCTCCTCCCAGATCCCCATTTTCTTCCTCCCTTCCTCCTCTCCCTTCGTCCCTCTGCTCTTTACCCTCTCCTTCTCTCACAGGAGGTCGGAAGGGAAGAGTCTGCTGTGGAGTTTGTGGGAAAAGCTTCTATGATAAAGGTAAGAACCCCGTGACGCTGTTGCAGTCTGATCCTATATGAATTACTCTTCTAGCTCAACTTTCAGTATTTGGTATGACAGAGTTCTAGAAGGTTCCATTTAAGGGTAATGTCTTGTCTTAAGGTTCCACAGGGTTCATCCAAGATCCTCTGCTGATTTTGTATCTTTGGGTAACAGAAGGGTTCCATTCCTTGAAGTTTCTGTCACTATTTCTGCCATGGCATCGTTTATTTTTGCATTTCACACATCTCTTCCATATAGCTAAGATTGAATGTGTTTTGCAAATCTTGTGCCTCGGGCTTATCAAAGTTTCAGTTTAGAGGGTTGTGTCTAGTGTTGTGTCTTCAGGTTTTACAGGGTTCAGTTGGTGATTCTATACTAATCTTGTGTATGGAAATTGTACAGGGATTTATTCCAGGTCCTGTATGAATCCTCTTCTGATCTTGGACTTTCCCAGGGTTCAATACAAAGTCTACTACAACTATTGATTCTTAGGGGTCCAAGAAGTTCAGTTTGAGGTCCTCTGCCGGTCTTGTGTCCTATTTTCTTCAGGTGCCAGTTTGAGATCCCCTACTTTATCATCACCAAGTGACTAGTTTTCTTCGTACACCTACAGACTACAGGGAGAAATGAGGAGGCAGAGTTGTTATTGCTATTATTTAGTATGTATTTAGAACATCTTTAGTACTGTTTTCCACTAATCTTGTGTCTCCAAATTCCATATATGCCAGATTTTCTCTTTCAGGTAGTTTCCATTCCACAAGCACCTGCTGTGAAGTAAAGTACATTTCTACCAACTTAAGAACAGCACAAGTTTTCTTCTGTTTGTGCAGGAACACTGAAGATTCACTACAACGCCGTCCATCTGAAGATCAAACATCGCTGTACGGTGGCAGGCTGCACAATGGTCTTCAGTTCACTGCGTAGCCGGAACCGGCACAGTGCAAACCCAAACCCACGACTACACACCAGCACCAACAGAGACACACACATTCACAAAAAACCTGAAACACAGATAAATGAGGCTAAACGGCCTCGTAGAAACATACACAACACTCACACACGTATGTGCAGGGACAAAAAGGTTTACAACACACACTGCCAACAGGATGATGATAATGCATACACAATGAAAACGAGAGTAAACGGCCATACAGTCTCCCAACATGACAATTATTCTCACGCTGACTCCCCTCCTCTATCTTCTCACCCTGTACCACACAATGACACCCAGCGCTTCACCCCGAATGACTCTACCTACAGATCCAACCTGCACCTCCAGGCTGCACCTCCTCCTCTACTCCTCCCCAGTCACTGTGCTTCCCCGCTGGGCTCACCCCCCTCCATTGGGCCCTTGGTTGTTCCTGTGGCAGAGAAACCTAAACGCTGTCATCACTCGCTCAGCTGCAATGCACCTGATCCCACCCCCAGCACCATGGCAAACTCCAACAATCAGTCTGTGTTGTGTGACATCACAGAAGGAAAACAGGGAGACGCTTACGCCGCCCCAGTTACGAATCAGCAGCAAAGGTGGGACTCAGGTGACCCTCTGCCAAAGAAGAAGCCCAGGAAATCGAGCATGCCGGTAAAAATAGAGAGAGATGAGCTGAAGAAGAGGTCAAACAGGGAAGAGCAAGAGTGTTGAAGGTTTGTCACAACAAAACTTCCCACTCAGGAATTAACTGTTTTTGTTCCTGAATAAACATGAGGTAACACTGGTGTCCCACTGGTTTTCTTTGCTTTATTTCATACATTTGAATCAATATTCAGGTTCATTGTATTTTTATAAAATTGAAATAGGTCTTTGAACTGATTGATAATTGATAACTGCAATAAAATCTTCAGTTAGCTACAGTAGCATAATTAGTAGACTGTATGAGCAGATTTCAAATCTAAAACCACAGACCTAATTCCTCTGAACCCCAGCTGTGTGAAATGCTAAAATAATAAAATGCCTGATATAAACTATACTTCTTTCACTTTTCATATGAACAGTCAAATGCATCACTTTTAATGTCCTGGAGAGACTAAAATGATACAATGCCCACCCTCCTCTAACATCTCTGGATTTTCTCCTGCCTTTGCGTGTGCAGAGCAACTGTAAACACTATAGGCTGAAGCCAAAAAAGACAATTAAGGTTTCCTTTAAAAGTGAAGACTATAAACCCTTTTGTGTAGAAAGTTTCATTGAACAAAACACAAATGCATAGTTGTTCATCAATAGTAAAATAGTAAATATATATATATATATATATATATATATATATATATATATATATATATATTTAAAGCTTTTTAGTTTTGTTACATTTTCCCTCGTTTAGGACAAATGTTTTATTGCTCTTTCGAACAACAAATATGTAATTTGCATACTCATACTGTGCCTATGCAAAAATCATTGCTTACTCTCTGTCATGATGAAACGGAACTGTAGGCGCAAGTTTCGCTTTTTACTCGGGTAACATTTATGCACGCACCACGCACCGGAAACGCTTGCAGCTAGTAAACAATAACCTTTACATAAAATATTAGGGCTGCAGGTAACACGATGGATAGAAATACAGCGAATACTACTGAGTCCTTGAGCAAAACGGCTAATGCCGAATTCTTGAGAGAATTTGTCACCGAGAGACTCGTCGCTGCCTCCCGGGAAATTTTGACCGCCGTAGACAAACTCATAGCCGGATACGAGGAGGAGGCTTCGGGCTTCAGGCAGGAGATCGACCGACAGAAAAAGCAGCTGGAGGTTTTCCAACAGACTGAGGTCACACTCCGCAAATCCGGTTCGTTGGAATTTCTGGGTCTGAGTTTTGATGCCTTGAAATGAACAAAGTACTGAAAGAAATACTAGATTTTGGTTAATGAAGTTTGAGCGTCTTTAACAGAATGTACCAACAAATCAAGCCCACAAACAACATTGTGGATACAAAATTGATAGTAAATTATCTGATAAATTGGATAAATATGTAAATAAATATTATATATGATAAATTATAACAAAAGTTATAATAATAATAATAATAATAATAATAATAATAATAATGTTAAATCGATCCACAATGTTCTGTGTAGGCTTGATGGGTTGGTACATTCTGTTAAAGAAGCTCTTTTGCTAAACTTCACATATGTTTTCACATATATATTTAACTTTTTTTAGATGTGAAGTGCAGCAGGAGCCTCTGCCATGACGAGGAAGATGAGGTTGAAAAAGAGGAGGATGTGTTACCTAAGTGTCTGGAAAACCAGGAAAGCCTGAATAATCAAACTCCATCAAGGTTCCAGCATACATTTTGCTATTATTTTTGAATCTTCATGCAAGTCAGACATGAATAGGTTCAACATTGAAAAATAATAAAAGTTTATATATTTATAGCTAAATAATTTCAGGTGTAATACAGATTGAATTACTGTATTAAAAAAGTAGAAATGCTTAAGACAGATATAAAGAGAAATCTTAGTTTCCACTTTTGTTTTCTGAAATAAAACAAAAAAGAAAAAGTCTGCCATAAGAGAAATCTAAAATCAGGACATTATTAAAATGAAGAAGAACAGTTTAGTTTGCAAATTGCAAATAATAAGCAAAATACACATCCATTTTTATTATCACGGTGGCAGTTTTATATATTATAACTCCATGAGAATTGTATATATACAATTTAAACTTATGGATGACCTGATACAGCATGAGTCTGGATATGCATGGATGTTAACTGCAACTTGACTGTCTGATTGCAATTCTAAACTCATACTCTATACAGCTGTATGTGTTGTATATGTAACCTGCTGTCAATCTTCATGTTTTATTTTCCTCCAGAGGTCGGTTTAAGAAGAGGAAGCACAGCAGACCTCTGATATGCAAGACACAGGATTATGTACATCTCAGTATCTGCATCCTGCAGGACCCACATACTGAAGTTCTGTCAAAAAATGGTGAAGAACAGTAAAAAAATAAAGTGATCTGACTGCCTTGTGCAAAGAACCTTAGAACCAAACCTGAACCCCTGTCCAGCTTATCTACTTTAAAAGTTTACTTGACTCAAACACAAATTCACATGTTGTGATATCAAACCACACAGTTGTGGTTTTATCAGCTGAGCATTCAGGATGTAGTGTTTTCATGTAGAAAATCTGTTGTGATTCTATCGTAAGTAATTAACCTCTCTCCCTCTTTGTAGTTTTAATAATATATGTTTGCACTTTAATTTTAACTGCTAAATACATAAAAAACAGTGTCTGGTTTTATAAAGAGTTTGGCAACCACAGATCTAAAGCCCTATTAGATTATTCATACAAAATAAACCTTTTAGAAGTGTTCTGATTGTGTTGTGCTTGACTCCCCTTTCAGTTTTGAAGAATTGTCATATGGTGAAGCTGAAGTGTCCTTGTGGCCTGCAGGAGGCTGAGTTTCTGGACCTGCTGAGGGCAACCTTCCCTCAGCTGACTGGTGATAAGAAATATTTTGATATCTTAACATCCAACAAGACACGTAGGCTGCAGCAACTGAGACTAAAGACAGTAACACCAGAGGAGATCCACAGACATGTCAGCTGTACAGGATTAGGGAAGTCAACACTGTATATCAGACTGAAGGTAGCTTAGTTTGTTGCTCTTCAAATGTTTTTGAAAATAGAATTTTTTTTTACAGATGCAAAATGGAATTAGACCTCTTTATTTTTCCAGGCACAAAATAAATGTCCGCCTAATGAGGAAGAGATTCATCCTCTACCAACACAAGACATGAGCATCCAAGATTCTCTCTCCACCTCTGCTGTGTTGACATGTGATGAAACGAGGCCACAAACAAGGTATTTCTAAAATAAATATACACTACAGGCCTAAAAGCAAAGCAAGCAAAGCTGGAAGCACTAAATTGTCCACAAAAATTATATTTAGCATAAGTGGAACTAAATAAAATTGTTAGTGGTCATTCAAACTGATAAATGCCTTGATTTTAAACAACAAAAAAGCTCTCTGCACAGAGGTGCATTGCTTCAAGTGAAGCCTCCACTCTTGTAAACCAAAAGATGTGGTTGGAAAATAACATATAGTGTCATGGTAACTGTGTTATTGGAAATGCAGTTCATCAATATGATACCAGAATAGGAGTCACAGATCTCTTTAATTAGTTTCTACAGTCTTCTACAGACCACAGTACATAACTGTATGATTGCCTCAGTGCAGCTTTTACCAGTTTGGGTTGCTGAGGCTGCTGAACTCACCGATTATAAAAAGGTGCCTACAGTACGTACTTTTGGCAATATGACATAATATCTGACAGACTTGTTGATGTGTTCCTCTATTTCTTTCTCTTGTGTCCCTCAGTAGCCGTATTCAGGAGGTTGAAGATAGCAGAGTGGAAGTTCTGTCCACCAGCTTAACGCAATACCAACAAGACATGGAAGGAGAGGCTGAATATTGTATAATTTCAGAAGTAGCTGAGGATGTGGTGTCCCACTCTACAGTTGAGTGTAAAGGGGATGGTAGTGATAAAGAGGCTAATGACAACAACAATGTCCTGGAACCAGACAAGAGTGATAAGCAGCTGAGGCAATGTGTCGCTGAATTCCAGTCAAATAAGGCAAAGAAACCTAAAGCCAGGCGTTCTTGTGTAAAAACCACTGAAACAAAGACCAAGATCGTTGATGCTGTTCTCTCCTGCAAAGTCTGCGGAGCGCTGCACAACTCACAAGTCAAATTTGTCAAACACGTATGGTGTCATGTCAATGATTTAGGAAGTCCTTGTGGAGTCTGTGGACAGCTCTCAGAATCCGCAGAGGCACTGAAAGATCATCTTCGCTACCAACACAAAACTGATAAATGTCACATTTGTGGGGAGTCTTTCCACAGTATTCTCAGTCTCAATGAGCATGTGGCTGCCCACTCAGGGGAGAGACCGTACCAATGTGATGTTTGCCACGATATGTTTGCATTAAAATTGTCCCTGGAGAATCACCGAAAACGTCATGGGGCAAGTAAGCTACACAAATGTTACTCTTGCCCTGAAGTGTTTGAACTGAAGGAGCAGTTAAAAGCTCACCACAGGACGCACAACAACAAGAAGATGCATCTCTGTGGCGTTTGCGGCAAATCCCTCAGCGACTACAGATCTTTGTCCCGTCACAAGTTTATCCATACAGGGGAAAGACCTCACAGCTGTCAGCTGTGTGGGAAGCGTTTCAAACTAATTGGAACACTAAGACAACATGAGAAGACTCACATGAACAGAGAGAGATCGTACCTCTGCGATGTTTGCTGCAAAATGTTCTTGACGAGCAAGCAGCTACAGATTCACATGAGAAGGCACACGAACGAGAAGCCATACTGCTGTGGTGAATGTGGCAGGGGATTCACAACCAAAGGACCCTTGACGATTCACATGCGGGTCCACACTGGAGAGACACCTTACCGCTGTCCAGACTGTGGCATATCCTTCAAACGCAAGAGCAATCTGGACGACCACCTGACAGTCCATACAGGTGTCAAGGCATTCGTCTGTGGCATTTGTGGAAAAGCATGCGCTCGCAAAACTCACCTGACGGTCCACATGAGGACCCACAATGGGGAGAGACCATACAAGTGTACCCTCTGTGACAAAGCCTTTACTCAGAGCCACTGTCTGAAAACTCACACGAAGAGCCACCAGGTAGGAGAAGCAGCAGTGTAACAGTAAGACAGACAAAAGTTTGTTCTTTACAGAAAACAAAGATAATAGTGCAATAACAAATGTTTGGGTTCATTGCCTGTCACACTATGCATGATGACTCTTAATAAAATATTTGGTCTAATCAGAGATCATTGTCAGACTGTTCAGTCTATATTATGTTGTCAGATAAAGGTAAATTTTATGTCTATGATACAAGTAGCAAAAACAAGACAAAGACTTCACAACTACAGTAACAGTGCTTTAATCTAAACGTTAGCATTAAGTAGTTGTAATGTTTGCCATGCTCATCATTTTAGAATCATTTCAGAACCCTATGGAGGGAATTTAAAAATTGTATGTAAATAAAAGTTTAAGCAAGGTTCTTGAGTTAATTTGAGGGTTGAGCACTAATTTTGCTATTAACCACAGCCTTAGATTTCATAAAAGGTTATCAAAGATTGTCTTTGATGTGACCACATCACTTCAAGTGAGCTTTGCAGTCCCAATCACAGATTACCTAAGCAACCTACATTTGCATTAGGCGCACAGCAAATCTGTTTCCATGTCAGAATTTACATAGGCACTGTCGTGTGCTGTGACTGGTTTGGGAAACGCGACATTACTTCTGTTTTACAATTTTTATTTTCACCCTCGTTGACAGCTAGAACTTTGTAAGAATATTCATGACTCACAAGCGTGTTACTATAGTAGAACATTCATATTTAATTGTGTTAATCACACACTTACTTTAAATACAGATATTAAGTACCAGATACATGCGATTTTCTGTATCTGTTACTATTTTAACTCCTGCTAACTCATACAAATGAATAAGATGTTGACTTAACAGCTATTAAGTTTTTAAACATTTAAATGACACATCTTACAAAATAATTTATAATTTCACATTTAATACATTTGTCATTGAGATTCAGAAATGTCTGCAACACTTTTTGCAACACTGTAGTTTTGCAATGCGGTTGAGAAACAGCAGAGGTAACACCAAACTGCTGGGCAGGTCGATCCAGAATATAAACAACAGCACAACACAATAGTTATCAGAGTTCACTAATGCTGAATTGTATATCACATTACCAATCAGATTCCCACCAAATCTAAAGAAAAGCACCCCCATCATGGTCATGATAGTATGGAAAGCCTTCTTCTTGCATTGGCCAACACGCTCCTTGTTCCCACCCCCTCCTGGCCCTGGGCGCCTGAGAGCCCAGACAACTGAAACACTACAAAATGAGCTCACCATTAAAAAGATGGCCATACAGCTGCAATACACAATCATATTTAATGTAGAGCTGGTGAAAAAGCATACAGGCAGCCATCCAAAGGTCAGTAACCAAATGCATCCAGTGCTGACATTTCTGATCCTGACCCCACTTGCTTGTCTCAGATGCAGGTAGGTGATGGGATGAACAACAGCCAGGTAGCGCTCCAGACAGGTGAGGATATGAAACATAGCCTGACCAAGGGAAATTATAGACCAGCTGTAGAGACCTCCGCTCATCATCTCTGGGACATGGATGAAGCCACCACAAAAAAAAACAGTTAACCCCAAGAATACAATCAGCTGCATGGCAATGGAGTGGTAGATGAAGAGGTCAGAGTTACTTGTTGCTGTCATATGAATTGAGCCTTGTTGTCTCCATTGTTGGTAACCCAGGTAGAGGACGACGATGAAGAGAGGGAGGACGAGGAGGTTGGTGATGGAGAAAGCATAGAAGATAAAAATGCTCGTTTGGGATGTAAAACAAGAGTTGTTGAGAGAGTGAAATGATAAGTTAGAAGACGAGAGGGGAGGAGGAAAAAGTGAGAGATCAGCAAAGGAAGAGGAGTTGACTGACATACTTATTTAGACCTAAAGAGGAAAATGGACAAAAGGGGAAGCTGAAAAGAGAGGGGGGAGAGAGAATGTTAAAATGAAATCAAAACATGGTTAATTTACCGTTGTAAGATTGGATTAAAATCCCAGGTAAAACAACTAAACGTGAACTTTATTTTGACTCCAACTTTTACCCCTATGTTATTTGTTTTAACAGTGAAGTAAAAACTACCTAGTTTAGTAGCTCTGATGATCAAATCTATCCCCACAAAACATTAGCTTTTTTCTCAGGTTTATACTTTTTGTTTCCAGTTTTTACAACAGGCAGCAGTAGTGTTTGCTGATTGTTTTATCGGACAACTGGTCTTCAGTTTTCAGAGCTATTATCTGCTTTAACAACAACAACAACAAAAAAAAATGTAATGGTGGTTTTAGAAGAAATTTCCCCCCAATATTAAGTCAACAAACAAGGATTTAAAACCGTTTTTTGCTTCATAAGAATTACAGATTTAGCACATATATAAAAACGTTTATAAACAGACTAAATGTGAATTTTAATATGTGAGAAAGCATTTTAACACAAGCTATGAATGATACACTGATGATTCTTCAACAAAGAATCAAATTATAAACCACCAACAATGTATTCAACAATATTGTCACACCAAACAAACTGAAACTGTAAACAAATCTTAAACAAACTTTTAAAGTAAACCCACCTCAGCAGAGATCCTTATTGAATTCTTTCATCTGCGTCTCTAAACTTTGAATGCTGTTCACTGGTAGGTCACATGAACATAAACATCAGACATACGTGTCTGATTTAACAGGTGCAGGTGTGTATGTGGAACGAGTAAGAAAAGGACTGATTTGGATTTTTTTCTTTGCAACCGATATTTCACTACATCATTTTTTACGGTAAATTACAAAAGGCAAATACATTTTTCCCAGGATTGTTTCTCACCGTGGTCAGTTCAGCTGGACCATTATTTGAATGTTCTGATAATCATCTCTACATTGGTTTGTGTGTGGTGCACGAATTGCATACAGATGAAAGAAGTGAAATTCTGTTATTATAAAATGTATACCTTTATTTAAATGAAACATTGTTATATGTTCTGTAATTATATTCTTATGTCACTATCATATCATACAATGCACATTATGCTCCAACTTAATGGTTTATTCTTCTAAGTTTACAACTATCTTAAACTATGTCAACTATGTAACAATATTCAGCTGTGGTTTATTTGATCCGTCCATTAAGAAGAACATTTTGCAGGATTCAAATAACTCCTGAACAAAGATTGTTTATTCAGATTGTGTTTATTCAAATTCTGTCATTTCACACAGCAGCCTGGTTCAGTGTCCATGGTGGTGTTATTATACACTGGCTGGCCAAAAAAGTCACCACATGGATTTAACTAAGCAAATAAGTAAGAGCCTTTCATTGGATAGTTACTGCAGTGATCAGCATGTCTCAGCTGGCAACAAGCTATTCGACCCTATCTGATGCAATGAGTACCTTCTCATTTTTTAATCAAGCAGGGTGGAATACACATCCCATGTTTGTGGAAACTGTATCAGAAGGGTCAAATTATTGGCCTACATCAAGCAAAATAAAAAAACGGACTCCCATGATCAGAACAGCATCTTGTAAATGAATATACATGTGCAAAAGTTAGTATAGTTTACATGATAAAAATCATCTGCTCACAGTGGGTCTTAGTATTAGTCAAATGCAACCTCAGACTAACAACAACATACAGTGCATACAGAAAGTTTTCCCGTTTTTTGTTAAACCCTTATTTCAAAATCGATTAAATTCTTTATTTTATAAGATTCTACAAACAATACCTCATTATGGCAATATGAAAGAAGTTTGTTTGAAATCTTTGTAAATGTATTTTATTTGAATGAAAAAATATCACATGTACATAAATACATAATCAAAAGCTTTATGATACCAATTTGCTTTGACTTTCCCCACTCAATCCCTCATATGAGTTGGTAATAATACAGCCTCACACAACTAATAGACTATATTTTTCCGTCTAGATGTCCACTGCATAGACTAAAGCTCAACCTAGCCTATAGTATTGTAAAAATAACTGGACTTTTGAAACTGACATGATGGGATCCTTTATCTCTGATGTGACCTGCAAAATGTGGTTTCACAGTAACGACTGTCATCCAGATTAATTCTTTTGTTTGCAGCACTGTAGTTTACCTATCCGTTGTAGAAACAGCAGGGGTAACACCAAACTGCTGGGCAGATCTAACCAGACTGTGGACATTAACACCACACAATAGTTATCTGCGTTCACCACTTTTGACTTGTATATTATATTGCTGGTCAGATTCCCCACAAACCTAATCACAAGCAGTCCCATTATAGCCATGATGGTGTAGAAGGCCCTCTTCTTTGAGTGGTCAACCTGCTTCTTGTTCCCACCCACTTCCCTTGGCCCTTTGCGCATGAGAGCACAGAGAACGGAAATGCTGCAAAAAGAGACGATAATTAAAGTGAAAACCACACAGCAGCAATGCACGATGAAAAATGTGAGGGAGCTGGTTAGAAGCCACACAGCCATCCACCCAAAGCTCAGTAACCAAACACATCCTATGAGGCTTCTGATCCGGACTCTGCTTGCTTGTCTCATATGCAGGTACGTGATGGGGTGAACAATGGCCAGGTAGTGGTCCACACAGGTGAGGATTTGAAACAGACCCTGTCCAAAGGAAACTATATAGCAGATACACAAACCTCCCAGCATCATCTCTGGAAGAGCCATGTAACCACCAGCAAAAATAACAATTAATGCCAAGAATTCATTCAGCTCCATGGCGGTGGCATGATAGGTGAAGAGGTCAGAGTGACTTGTAGCTGTCGTTGAAATGGAGTGTTGTTGCCTCATTTGCTGGTAACCCAGGTAGAGGATGAAGATGAAGAGAGGGAGGAGGAGAAGATTAATGATGGAGTGAGCGGCAAAGACAAAGATGCTCCTTCCAGACCTGAAACATGGGTGTATTTGAAGATCAAAGGATGAGATGGAGGATGAGAAATTATCAGTTGAAGAGAAGTTGACTGACATATTTATACGAATGGACACCTAAAGAAGAGAGGTACAGAAAACAAGAGGGGGGAAAAAGGAGTTTACTGTCAGTTTACTGTGATTTTTTTTCATTCACCTGACCTGTAGTGTATCGTTATATAGCGCCACACGATGTTGAGAAAAAATAGCAATCTATTGGTTTTTTGTGATAAAAATCCACGTCGTGACCATTGTCTGCGTTTGCTTCTGTTCAGATCATGTTCTGCTGTAAATGTTTATTTCATCTCCGACTACCTAACAGTACCTCTACTGAGATGAGTTATCTTGGTATGATTATCTAAAATGCATTATAACCTTTACAGGTAAACTTAATTTGACCTTCTCTAAACTTTTGAATGCACACGTTGAACTGTTCAGTGTTTCAGTACTTACTGCATAACATGCTCTTCTCTAACAAGGTGATTAACAACAAAAATCACAACAAGTATCTGATACATGAATCAACAGCTAAATGTTCTGGTTATAGGAGAATTTGTATAGAAACATTCCTCTTCATCATGCTGTTCACATTTTGACATCATGAGACCAAGATCACGCCTGACAATTGACCAACACTACTCGGCCAAGGCAAGACTTCCAACGGGATGTTCTCAGAGTGAATTTGTCATCAGCTGGAAGAGCCACATAAGAGCATAGAACCTGACGTCCTTTGGCCACATCCCATTCAGAATATTTTAAATAATACAACAAATGAAAATAGCATGAGGGTCTTTGTTAGGAAAGATCATAAATAACCTGATAATTGTAATGTTACAAACTGCAGTCTTGTTTATAATATTCTGTCAGTAATTAGTCTTTAAATTACTGCTAAGTTAAGTAAAAACACATTGAAGCTTTAGAGTGAAAAAAAATTGTTTTCCTAGTTTTTTTCCTAGATCTGCTGGTGTGTTTAGTCTTTCTGTTTCGAGTTTTTCTATTAACAATGTATATTTAGGTCTAACTTCTGTCTGATGTTATTTTGCTGTCTTACATTTATTTAAGACTTTGTTCACAATTTCCTTTTAAGTGTTAGCAGATATGTTTTTTATATTACAGCCAGTCTGCAGTTTCAGAACAAGTTATCGAATTTGCAAAAAAAAAAATCGTAGATTTAAAAAATAGATTTTTCAAATTCTAAATAACCTAAAACATACAACTTTATAAACTCTTTATAAATTAATCTAAAAATGATTTTATATTTTAACTAAATTCAAATTGCTAAATAAACCTTTGACAAATTTTTAAAGAACACCCACCTCAGCAGAGTTTCTCCTGATTGTTCTTCTGTTGCTCCAAACTGTCACAGGTTGTTCACAGGTAACTGATTTAAACATATGTCAGCTTATATCTAAATAAAATGTGGGTGTGTGCACATGTGAAAAACAGGTCAGTTGCAGTTCATATTAATAATAGTTTTTTTATGGTAAATGACAAAAGGCAAATTTATGTTTTGCATTATTGCTTCACAGGACAGTCAAACAGGGGTCTACAGGGTCACTATTTGTATATTATTCTGTGTATATTAGTTTTTTCATATGCTGCATGGATTTTTAAGGAAACATGCATAGAAACGTAACCAAAAAACACAAATAATGAAATAATGATTATTTATTTGTTTTAAAACAATGATGTCATACATCATATTCTTAAGCCTAAAATATTACGTTTTGTAGAATATGGGGTTTGAATAATAGTCCAGCTTCTTTGAATAGTGGGTTGGTAGGAGTAGGGGTATTCTAAAGTGGTCATTATATACATATGCTGTGCTAAAGACAAAACAGTGTATTGAAGATGCATGTTCAGATCAGAATCTGATTGTAGAGGAAACACATACAGCATCTGCTACAACATGCAGACTTCTCAGAGTAACCATGCTGACCTTTGACCTCCATGACATTATTTAGACCACTAGTATTAATGTTGTAGCTGGTGTACACTGTGCGTGCAAAGAAAACAAAACAAAAAAAAAATAACACAAAAATGTCTACGTATTTATGAGCTCCCCTGTAATTTGAGTACTAGTGTAATATTTTTCCCGTTTTCTTTTTCCTCTTCACGCCAGCGTCTTTATCATTCAGATTTAATTTCAAATAAAACTAAGACCATGTAGAGTAGATGCTAGTCTCTATATTTGCCTGTGCTTCTGATTTCCTTAACATTAAAACTTTATATAATATCTAAACAGTTTTTGTTGACTTAGGTTATACTTATTACTCACATACGTATTTGGATGAAGGACCATGACACACTAAGTCCACATTAAAGAACTAGCGGCAAAGAAGATTAACTGCTGTGTTCCCTCCTTTTGGTTTTGTCTGGGCTGACAAGTAGGAGTTGAACACACTACAACAGCATTAGCATGTACATTTGGAGTCTGTGTGAGGGGAAAGAAAAGCCTAGAGCTGCGATATAGGAACAAAACAAAGCCGTTACCTTAACAGTTTCAAATTGCTCAACGTAGCTCAAAAATATGTCTGAGGAAAAGTTACAAATGGAACTGGCATTGTTAATACCATGGCCTCTGTTCATGCACTGATTTGTTGTCCAGCATCGTCAGTCAGAGTGGTCTCTCTCACCAGTGGGACAGTTGCTGATTGAACATGCAGACTTGTCTGATAAGTTGCCCACAGTGACTGACTAGTGCTGACGGTGTGGGAAATACTGCAAAAACAGTTTCACCGCTACAAATGTATTTGTATAATTCACTGTGCTCATGTGGTCTCCATTTAACAACCTGTTATTTCTGAGTGATCAGATGAGGATTTCTTTTGAGTCACTTTCAATCTATTGCAACTAAATTTAATTGATCGTGACATTGTCATAAAAGGTGAAATCTTCCAATGGGGGTGAACAGTATCAACTCTTATCCTGATTTTCGTTTACAACACTGTAGCTTTCCTATTCGTTGTAGAAACAGCAGAGGTAAAACCAAACTGCTGGGCAGATCTAACCAGACAGTGGACAACAGTGCCACACAAATGTTACTGGGCGCCACCACTGTTAAACTTAATGTGATAATACTGATCATACTCCCAATATACCTAAGCCAAAACACGCCCATTATAAGCAAAATATTAATAAAAGCCCTCTGCTTTGAGTGGTCAACCCTCTTCTTGTTCCCCCCCACTTCCCCAGGCCCTGGGTGCTTGAGAGCACAGAGAACTGAAATGCTGCAAAAAGTGATGAGAGCAAAGACAAACGTTATACAGCAGCAATACACGATGAAATATAAGGTGGAGCTGGTTAGAAAACATATAACTGGCCATGCAAAGGTCAGTAACCAAACGCATCCAATGCTGATGTTTCTGATCATGACCTCGCCTGCTTGTCTGAGGTGCAAGTAGGTGATGGGATGAACAACAGCCAGGTAGCACTCCAAACAGGTGAGGATGTGGAACAGACCCTGTCCGAGGTAAGTGATCATCCAGATGCAGAGCCCTATCATCATCACGTCTGGGAAATGGAAGTAGGCACCACAATAAAAGCAGGTGAAGCCCCAGAACACAGTCAGCTGCATGGTGATGGAGTGGTAGATAAAGAGGTTGGAGTGACTTTTTGCCGTTGTGGAAGTGAAACGTTGGTGCCTCCATTGTTGGTAACCCATGCAAAGGACATAGATGAAGAGAGGGAGGAGGAGGAGGTTTATGATGGAGAGAACACCGAAGATAAAGATGCTCACATCACTCTGGAAACATGAGTTTATGTAAAACTCAGGGGATGAGTTGGAGGATAAGTAAAGAGGAAGAAGAGAAAGACTGTTAAAAGAGGAGTTGGATGTCATATTTGGATATATGGAGGCCTGACAAGGAAACGGAGACAAGCAGAATGTTAGAATCAAGTAGTGAAACATGATCAGTATGATTTTGTAAATACTTGTAAATATCTAAACAACGTAACTTAAAGCCCTTAACAAAAACTGCAAAGACAATTACCAAACACTCGCGGCTAGACTGATAAAACTGTATAGACTCATGACTAGACCTGCATGTGCAAATGTGCACAATTATTCTTTTTGTCGCTAAAGACAGACTTAGAACTGCTTTCGTTTTATAAATCTCAATTAGTGTGAAAATGGTTGCACAAGCCCCTTTTTTACTCCCAAAGGTTGTGATGAATGTCGAAAAATGGATCTGATGCTGATCGAGATGCCTTTCAGTGTAATCATCTACTTTTCCAAACTATGGTCCATTATCAACCTTCCAGTCCAAGATAAAACCCAGTTTTTCTATCTTGATCTATGATGTAACAGTTAAATAGAAGTTGCTGGCCAAAGACACAGTTGAGAAATTATCTTTCTGGAAATTAATTTACCTTTATCTTTTTGACGCTGAATTCTTCCAGGTTTTAAAAACACACCCACCTCAGCAGTTTCCTCTGATTGTTCCTCTGCGTATCTCTCTGTTGTTCACAGGTGACTGATTCAAATATATGTCAGTATATATGTCTAAATAAGATACGTGGGTGTGTACAATGTGAAAAACAGGTGAGAAACAGGGCCGTGGGTATTTTTGCAATTCATATTTTATGCTAGTTTTTTTACGGTAAATTACAAAAGGCAAATTTATCTTTGCATCTTTGCTTTACAGCAAGGTCAGAGAGGGGTCTGCAGGACCACTATTTGTATATTATGCTAATACGTTTGTCACCTTGTAAAGGGACAGTACAAAGAAAACAGACAAAATCATTAAAACAACGATTCCTTTGTTTTAAATACAGCAGGATCATACATCATTATGGTTATTATACATAATACATATAACAGACAATACAACCTTACTGATTACTGCAACTATTATCCAACATTATTATGCTGGATAATATGTTTATTGTGGTTTAATTAATACACCTAAGGCTTTGTGCTTATATAGTATATGGTATATATAGTATAGTATATTATATAGTATATGCATATATAGTTTTATTATTGTAACAGGTAACAAACGAGCAGATGGTTTTGTGTAGAAACGTATTACTTTCCAGAAGGAATAAAATTATATAGTTGAATTGTATAGTGTATTTTATATTTTTATATTTATGTGATCTAATCTTAGGCTCCACTGTTAGAACTACCTGTAAGCACCATGGATCCGAGAGAAATGCAATTTCAGTTCCCTGTATGTATGTACTGTACATGTGGAAGAACTGACAATAAAGCTTGACTTGACTTGACTTGAAATTGTCTTTTTATAATCTGCCATATTGATAATACTGATTAAATCCTGACAGTTTGTCAGGAGTGTAGTGTTTACTCGATGGTCATCTGTAATAAGAGTTTGGAATAAAGTAACACAAGCTTGGTGTGTTAGACTTTGCAGAAAGAGCAAGATGTTCATATATTTGCATGTAACGCATAGAAAAACCAGAATGAAGCAGCAGAGCTGTGGACACAGGTTATTTCCCTTAATTCAGCTCAGCGGGATTATGTTTTAACTAATGCAGGTGTGAGAAAGGCCTATAAAATGTGCTGTGCGGTTAAAACATGTTGGTTTTTGTGATGGGTGCCAATAAACTGCCTCTAAATAGCAAATTTATTGGTTTGCCGCAGTCTTATTTAATAAAATATATTAAAATGATATTGTGGAAACATGTTTTCTACCCATCTGATGCACACACATCCTTTATTGTTTCTAAACTTACTTTATAAACTTTGTAGCTGTTTGTCATCAGTAAATGGCAGCGTACGAAAGATTGATTTACCAGATTCTCATTTTTAGCCACTGTGGATGGTCATTTTATTCCTGCACATTAATTATGTGAGTAGCCAATGTCTGTACTCAACCAAAGATTCTTTATGAGGGAGGACACACTGCAGTTAAACTACACTACGTCCAGATTGTTTCACCAAGCTCTGCCCAGTATTTCACGTGATTCTTGCTATACAATTACAAAAATGAGAATTCATCAAAACCTACAAACCAAGTGTAAATAATTAAATTTATCAGAATAAGAATGGCGAGGCTCTCTCAACAAATTTTAGAAGAGAAAATGTTTGCATCACTGGCAGTGTTGATGTTTGAGTTACAGGAGGCTATGACACCACCTCTCCACATTGAGATAAGGATTTGTTATGTATAAATAATCAAGTCTAAACACAAAAATAACATACTGTATAGCATACTGTATCTTTAAGCTTATAAATTTCCAGAATTTGGATCTAGGGGCTCCTGAAAAACATGGTGTGTCATAATAATTGGGATTCATCTGTCATATGTGTGTAGGTATTAAATTGGTAATTGACAGATATTGAATAATAAAGGATGACGATCATAAGGCCAAAGAAAAAAAAAATGAGAAAAGTTTGTTTCCAGCAAAATTTTAGCTCAGATTTTCCAACAATATGAGATGATCTTCCATATATTCCATGACTTTTGTAATTCGATACAGTTGGATCCTCTAATGTTCCTTTTTAATGTATACACTTATTTTAAATGCAAATAGGCCCCAGTACATGCTAGTCTTCAAAAAAACTTGGTACCTATCTCACACTTGCTGACTTATTCAAAAGCATATGAATTTGGCTTGAAAATTGCAGCTCTCATTGTGATTCATTATTTTGTTTCCAACACTGTAGTTTACCTATCCTTTGTAGAAACAGCAGAGGTAACACCAAACTGCTGGGGAGATCAACCCAGGCTATGGACATGAACACCAAACAAATGTTATTAGGGCTCACAACTTCTGAATTGTAGATTAGATTACCAGTGAGATTCCCCACAAACCTAATCAAAAGTACTCCCATTATAGCCATAATGGTGTAGAAGGCCTTTTCTTTTGTTTGGTCAACTTGCTCCTTGTTCCCACCCATTTCCCTCGGCCCTGGGCGCTTGAGAGCACAGAGAACTGAAACACTGCAAAAAGAGATGACAACTAAGACTAAAACCATATAGCAGCAATACAGGATGAAATATAAAGTGGAGCTGGTCAGAAAACATACAGCCAGCCACCCAGAGGTCAGTAGCCACACGCATCCAGTGCTGGTGTTTCTGATTCTGACCCCCCCCGCTTGTCTCAAGTGCCGGTAAGTGATGGGTCGAACAACCGCTATGTAGTGCTCCACACAGGTGAGGATGTGAAACAGACCCTGTCCAAGGGCGCTGATCGACCACAGGTAGAGACCTCCCACCGCCAGCTTTGGGAGATTCAAGTAGCCACCAATAACGAAGCAGGTCAACCCAAAGAGTATGAGCAGCTGCATAGTGATGGAGTTGTGGATGAAGTGGTCGGAGTGGCTTGTTGCTGACTTGGAAGTAGAGCTTTGTTTCCTCCATTGCTGGCAACTCAGGTGGAAGACAAGAATAAAGAGAGGGAGGAGGAGGAGGTTGGTGATGAAGAAAGCAGAGAAGAGAAAGATGCTCATTTCAGACCTGAAACATACGTTTGTGTAAAAACCGAGTGATGAGTTGAAGAACAAAAGGTAAGGAGGAAGAAAAGAGAGATCAAAGGAAGAGGAGCTGACTGACATGACTGACACAAACAGAGGGAGGAGAGAGAGAGAGAGAGAGAGAGACAGTGTTATTTTGCCACAGTAGCAACTGAAACACATTTTACATAATAGGCTACATCACAAACTAAAACCAGACAGAAGCTGAGAATAAAAAGAAAGACAAAGTCCATCAGTTATCAGTTATTTAAAGTCAGTCCTTAAAATCTAAATTTCACAGGTTACTGTGTAGATTTCATAAATCATCAAACCTAAACGAATAGTTTTTCTAAAATTTTACTAGCTATGAATGGGAACATTGTTAGACGTGTAGTAGGAATTTTAAAGAGCCGGTATTCCCTTCTTTCCTTGAATTCATGAACCCCTATTCTGATTGGATGGAGGCGTGGCCTCCACATGAAACCCAAGCCAATGAGAGCACAACCTATTAAATGATGTAACTATCTTGGCCACTTGAGAGGTAAGAAGAGTAAGAAGTAGATGAAACATCAGTAAACTGGAGTCTGATCCTGAATGTGAAGGCGGGTAACCGGCAGTTACACTGTTTGTGACTAAATTTTCTGACAAATTAACATAATTTTTTTTTAAACATAGCTACAGGCAGCTAGCTTAGCTTTAGCAGAGACATATGTATTTTTTCATGCGTGTTATTTAAATTTCAAGTACACTTCAAACATTCTGTCTTACTCTTCATCCGACTACAATACAAACTGTTCACAGCAGTTATGTTTTTTCCATATGCCCTTAGTGCAGCTCTGGGCAGGGCTGAACTTAATGTCGCTTATCTAGTTTCACAGTGGGAACAGTCTCTTGAGGCAGGAGATTCAACATTTTAACGAATTTCAAAAGTTCTAAATATTTTCAATATTTTGACACTATAGCCGTGCTCCTGTCTCAGATTGGATCAGATTGGCTGAACACACCTGGTCCAGGTAAGCAACAGTGGGTAGGGATAAGGCAAATGAAAAACAAGCCGGGCTGCAGCCCTCAAGGACCTGGAATGAGTTTTCCTGCCATAGCTCAGTTTAGTTAGTTTCAATAATATAGTTTATTAGTGAAGCTGTTTGGTATTGTGGTTGTCAGGAAGGCCTGGGGTATGTCCTCCCCTTTGGCCAGAGGGGCCGCTTCCTCTTTGGTTACTCGACCTGTTTCCAGCCTGGAAAGGTGTGGAACTCGTAGATTCACAGGGTAGATGGACGACACGTTAAAATTACGCTAACCACAGAAACTGCTAGGTCCAAGAAATTTTGTGGAGACTAGGATTTGTTTCTCCTGTTTTCCAACATTTGCGTATTTGCTTTTGTATATCAAAACATTTTTCTCATATGTACATTATGTCTGTCTATAATATTTGTAGCAGACATGATTATGTTATTATACAGCCAGTTTCAAAACCAGTGGCTGAATGAACTTAATTATTTTTTATAGATCAAAACCAAAAATATTATGTATTATGTATTTAATAAATCAATTTTATGTTAATTCACTAAAGTATTGATTGTCCAAGAATCAAAGATTTTGCAACTAAAATATAGAGACAACGTATTGCAATATAAAAAAATGTATTATTAGTAAAAGTATTAGTAATGTATTAAATAATCTGTTAAAAAATAATCTTTCTGGAAAATAATTTACCACAATTTGTTTATAAAACAGTGGATTCACATTAATAACAAAACCTGAATAATCAACACCAACCTGTGCAGATTTTCCTTCTGACTGTCCCGTATCACCAAACTCTCTGTTGGTTACAGGTATCTGGTTCAGATATACTTCAGTGAAGAGCAAACAAGAACAGGACTGTTTTTTTTTTTTACAATTTATATTGTAAGATTAAATTACAAAAGGCAAATTTATTTTTTGCATTTTTGTTTCACAGGAAAATCAGAGCAGTCTGCAGGACGGCAATTTGCATAATATGTTAATCACTTTGTCACCAATACTGCATGAATTGGACAGAGATCTGTATAGAGACAGTACAAAGAAATTTGTGTAATTTATTGTGACATTTATTTCTTTTTAAAAATAAAGTAATACATTGTTAGAATGAAGCCACATTTAGATATACAATAGTTTGTGTCCTCTTATTTTGAAATGGCAAAGGGTGTAAATCAAAGACGCATTTCATCAGCATATTTATATTGATAATATTTAATCCACATGGGGAAGGGGATCAAGACGTAATTTTAAAACTAACAAATAGAATTTAGATTCATAGTACATTGAAATTTTTGAGGATGTCAACATTTTTATGAACTTGTACTACAATTGTTTTATTATCAGAAGTAACAACAATAGTTAGGGAGTGTATTAAAAAAAGTTCTAATAAAATATTGAAAATTACATTTGTGCAAAAGTTCACATCCCCCTCAATAATTGATTTTTAACTTAAATTGGCACATTTGTAATAGCTGAAGGTGCATTAAATATTATGTTGATTAAAAAACAAAGTTTTACTCTTTTTTTGCCGTTTCAAAATAAGCGGCTGCAAACTCTACTGTACAATATACGATTAACTAGAACATTACTGATGAGATCACACATACTGTAAGTTCATGATCTTCACATTTGTTTTTAAAGGAATTGTGAAAATTTACATAAAAGTCTAATAAAACTGGTCATTAACAGCTGAATTTCCATTGAAGTCACCAGTGTAACAATCTTCAACTATGCTTCATCTAATCAGGCCATTAAGCATTTTTCAAGGACCATTAAGCTTTTTCAAGGACTTAAATAAAGAGGAGTGTATTCAAATCAAGCACTGTTTTTAAACCCACCACCTGCAGCCTGTGTTTTAATGTGATTAATGTGTTTTCACTCATGTTTCCCAGTAGATCATTTAACAAGAACAAAACAAAGTAATTTCCCACAAATTCACACGTTGTGAACTCTCTTCCTGTTCCTACACACTGTGTTGTGTCTAGGATTGTAGTAGTTCCACATTTACCTGCTATCTTAGGCCTGCTAGCTTAGCAGTTAGCTGTTAGCAATAGCTTCTCTGTCTCTCCCTCTCTCACCTGCTCAGTCTCCCTCAGCGATAATGGAATCTGTAACTCCTTCTCTCACCCGGCCTTCATGTCTCACACCCATGTATGTGATGGGGTGAACAACAGCCAGGTAACGCTCTACACAGGTGAGGATGTGAAATACAGCCTCTCCGAGGGCAGTCATAGACCACATGTAGAGACCTCCTAGCATCATCTCTGGGAGATCGATATAGCCACCACAAAAAAAAGAAAGTTAATGCCAAGAATACAATCAGTTGCATGGTGATGGAGTGGTAGATGAAGAGGTCAGAGTGACTTGATGCTGTCGTGGACCTGGAGCATTCTTGACTCCATTGTTGTTGACCTAGGTAGAAGAAAAGGAAGCAGAGAGGGAGGAGGAAGAGGAGGTTGGTGATGGAGAAAGCAGAAAGGATAAAGATGGTCATTTTGGATGTGAAGCAAGAGTTAAGTGGGTGGAGGGAGAAGTTGGAGGAAGATAGGGGAGGAGGAAAAAGTGAGAGATCAGCAAAGGAAGATGAGTTGACTGACATATTTATATATATGAAAATCTGAAGTGGAAAAGAAGAGGGATTGAGAAGAAAAAGTGAAGTTGAAGGTAGTGGAAGAAAGAGAACGTTTTTAAATCAAATAGAAACCTGGAAAAATTTTAAAATTGATATTGACATAGTGCAAGAAAACAGTTAATTGTATACATGTATTCCTTTATTTAAATACAGTAATGCAATACATGTTAATTTTCTTAAATAATATCACACATTGTATATATTTCCAACTTCATTCACATGTTACCAATCCTAAACTTTCCTAAAAAGCAAGATACATTTCAAATATTTCAATAAAAGTTAAGTAAAGCAGTCTACAAGTTTACATGTGTATCAACAATTTTACAACCTTTGACTGTGGAAAATGGATGACTCCTAAACAAAAAGGAGTGGATTCAAATTCAAAAAACCTGTCATGTAACTCAACACACCTGCTGCCAATGGCATGAATGAAGAACTGATTCTCACACCTGTTTTTCGTATATCTCCAGTATTTTGGATGACGTCTTGTAGCTTAAAGAACACAGGTAAACCGTGGGAGTTATCATTTATTTTATCTATAGTGTTTGTGAAATTGTATTATTCATGTAAAATTGATAACTTGATAACTTATATTAAAATTATTACAAGTACTATCAAGTACAGTACAAGATATTGTGACTCTCCTGCCATTTAATGTCAAATTGTTCTCATAATGCTTACAATCTTAGCTTTCTTCCAAATCAGTGCCACAATGTCCATTTTTATGCTGATGACACAAAGCTTTATGATTATGGTTCCATACCAACCTGGGCCAGAAATATAAACAATACATAGACACAGAAAATGTACATATGCCTTTTCCCACCCATAAATTGGTGTGTTAGCACACAAATGAACTAATCAGGAGATTAGGTTTAAGATAAGCAATATAGTCTGATGTTAGAATATTGTTTTGGCATTGTGTTAATGTTAGTGATGAACTTATCATTATATGTATCATGTATAATTTTGTGTGTACATATATATAATTTTATAATAAGCTATTGTTTACCCATCTGTGTTTATTTCATCCACAATTGTGAAGTGGGCACTTTGTAAAGTCTCTTTAAAATTGGTCAGTAATCAATTTTTCATTCAATGCTGAAGACTGATTAAGATTTATAAAAAAAAAAACCTTTGCACCTCCATAGACTTTGGATAATTTAAAGAACAATTCCATACAGAAAGTATGCAGGTAACTCCCTGTCACCACTGTACTAGGCTGAACTCATACTTCAACAGATGCTGCCCCCTCCATCCCCCCACAGTTAACAAACATTAAACTTTACATGGTAACCATATCACTAGTGCTGACAAATACACCAAACTCTGGTTTAACAGTAGGATCATTGGAGACACACTAATAACCCGATTGTCATCCAGATTCACTGTGTTGTTCACAGCACTGTAGTTTTCCAGCCCGGTGTAGAAACAGCAGAGGTAACACCAAACTGCTGGGCAGATCTAACCAGACTGTGGACATTAACACCAAACAAATGTTACTGGGGCTCACCTTTGCTGAACTGTATATCACATTACCAATCAGATTTTCCACAAACCTGAACAAAAACACTCCCATTATGACCAAAATGGTGTAGAAGGCCCTCTGCTTTGCACACTGCTCCTTTTTCCCACCTACTTCACCTGGTCCGGGGCGCTTGAGCGCACAGAGAACCGAAATGCTGCAAAAAGTGATAACAACCATATAGAATCCCATAATACCCACATATAAAATTAAATTGAACTTATAGCTGCCTATGTAATATACAGCCAGCCATCCAAAGGTCAGTAACCAAGCACATGCAGTGCTGATGTTTCTGATTCTGAGCTCACCCGCTTGCCTCATGTGCAAGTAGGTGATGGGGTGAACAACAGCGAGGTAGTGCTCCACACAGGTGAGGACGTGAAACATAGCCTGTCCAGTGGAGGTGACAAACAAAGCATTAAGCCCTATCCAGCTCATATATTGCATATTATTGTAGCTGCCACAAAACAAGAAGGAAAGTCCCAGGAATTCAATCATCTGCATGGAGATGGCATTATAGGTGAAGAGGTCAGAATGACTTGCTGCTGCTGCAGACATGGAGCGTCCTTGCCTCCATTGTTGGTATCCCAGGTAGAGGACGAGGATGTAGAGAGGCAGCAGGAGGAGGTTGGTGATGGAGAAAGCAGAGAAGATGAGGATGCTTTTTTCAGACCTGAAACATGTGTTTGTGAGAGGCTGGATTGAGGAGTTGGACGACGAGGAGTTGACTGACATATTTTTAGACATGGAGGCCTGAATAGGGACAGGAGAGGCACAGAGAGTTGGAGATGAAAGGAAGAAAAGACAGACAAAATATTAAATTCAAATTTAAACACAGAGAAAATACATAGTATAGCAGAATAGTTTTGATTTTATTCTAAAATAATGAAGCAAAACATCCCAGAAACTGTTGAAAAATCAAACTAATGATTAAGGTTAAGTCCATTTATGCATAAAAAAACAAATGGAGCTGTGTTGGTTTGTTGTTTAATTTACCCGTGAGATAATAAAACATAATTCAGAAAATCAAGTCTGAGTGGCTGTTACATCAGAAGGTACCAGTTGTGTTATCAGCATGAAAAAAATATTTATAATTTTTAAGCAAATATGTCAAATGTGTAATGTTACTGCACTAACAAGCTGCTTGATTAACTTATTTCAATTGGGTTTTCAAGAATATTGAGAATGAATAAGTAGATTTTAAAAATTGCACATGTTTAAAGAGTGGAATCATATTAATCCATAAAAGTCAAAATAACATTAGCAACAATAATTCTGTTTGTAATGATGAATACAGATTAGTGTGTCTCATGCTTTTCAGTCAACTTTAATGTTTAATGTTTAATAGTTAGACACTTACTAATCAACAAAGACTCTGAAAAAACATATAAACACACAACATATCAATCAATTGCTCTTATTTAAAGCTCACCCACCTTAGCAGAGTGGTTTCCTTTCTGGTTGCTCTTTTCTTGCGTTGTCCAACTCTGACTGCTGTCCCCTGGTGTCTCATTCAAATCTCCTTCCTATTTGTGATTTAGGTGTGTGTTTGTGTGAGAAACACAGCTGAGAGCAGGTCTGTGAGTTTTTTTTTTTGCATATTACAAGATGTACATTATGACTTTTTTACGTGAAATTAAAGCAGGCAAATTTGTTTTCCAAGAATTCTTCTTGGAGCTATTCTCACTGGAAGCCATGAGGGCTGAGTTGGCAGCACTGCTATTTGAATATCATGCCACCTCTAGAAAACATTCAAATGCAGGGGAACCACAAGACATTACTTACTTCATTTGAATGTAGCAAATATTATATTACATACCAGGAAGTACAGCCATAAGTCTCTATTGCATATCATTATTTTACTCAAATTATTAGGCCGACCTACATTTTAAACAAAAAATATTTCAAATCATACTTGAACCTGCATATAGCAAACAACAGATTAATAAATAGTTACAAAATAATGCTAAAGTAACGCATCACATGTTTGTACCTCACTTGTAAGTCGCTTTGGATAAAAGCGTCTGCTAAATGACTAAATGTGAATGTAAATGTAAATGTTGTTAGAATTTAGAAAACCACATGCCAAAACAATTCCTGCCTAAGAGGCTAAAAATATTTAGGAACTTTGCAATGTAGACTTTTAATGAGCTTTTATGAACCTTTTTTAGGATATTGAAATTTGTGTTTTTTTTAGAGGAATTGTTAAACCATTTTGTTTGTCATAGTCTAAATTAGTGGTCCACTTTCTACATTAGATTCATTTTGGTTTAGTTTTATTTCACAATGAAGACAATTAACCAAAATGCTTCACCACAAGTCACAAGCACAAGAATGTTCTTGTCCAATGTCTCATTGGTTACATTGACCTGCAGTGGGGTGGAAACAAGAAAGTCAACACCTGTAATGAACTGGTGAATATTCTCATGAGAAAAATTCCTATGCACATGACGTGGCTATATGATAAGACTTTATATGTATAAGTATTTTTAACTATAGTAAAACTAGAAATTTAGCTAAAACCTGCTAACATGGGCCAGAGTTTAAATTTTAGTTCATACTAGTGTTGGAGGTGGTTCCTACGCCATTGGTACTAGTCGGACCCCTGCTGATTAGTACTTCATCTTAGAGAATTGGTGCACAAGAACAGAAATGTGGGCAAGGAAACTATGAAGTCAATAGAACAGACATGGAAGGCTCTTCCCATTTTTCATCGTCCTTTTCATTGACAACATTTTCACCACGATAAGCCCATTAGGGATAATTAAACCTAAGACCAATTGATCAGCAGCAGTCAGGAGAGCTGGCTGTTGGCTGTTGCCTTTTTCAGGCCAGATGAAGACGACGTGAGGCAATGGCCTTCATCGCGCATAGTTCTTTGACTGCTCTGTTCAGACATGCCCAAGAAACCTCTGTAAAGGGGAAATCCAGAGCTTCATCACACAAAATTGGGTGCAGACATTTAAAAATGCCATTGAAAGCTCTCAAGATACTTAAATGAACAAGTTTAATTTCTGTTCTATATCACAGCACGAGCTACAGGGAATAACTGCATGTTCACAATATATACAATAGAGATATGCTCATGATATAAAGTAAAGAAGAATAACACTAATAAAGGCTCATTTGCAAACTAGCTATATATTTAATAACATATAAGGTCATGTTTCAATCCTACTCAAAATATTTAAATTTAAAATTTAAAAGAATGCATGAATACGTAAGGTAGTTCAGCTCTTAAACTAGGAGGACAGTTGCTCATTTGAGCTTTGGACCTCTCAACATACAATCCAGGTTGTAAATAGAGTAGCCATTTCTTTTTTGCCATTTCAAAATCAAACAGATAAATACTAAAGATGCAAGGACATCATGTGTCTGGTGCAAAAAAAGCTGCCAAGATACCTGGCTTACTTACTATCTACCCAACCCAACTTACAAATTTGTTGTGCGACAGTGTCACATGCTATAATCCAACCCTCACTGTGATTCAGTGTTTTGTTTACGACACTGTAGTTTTCCTGCTCGGTGTAGAAACAACAGAGGTAACACCAAACTGCTGGGCAGATCTAACCAGACTGTGGACATTAACACCACACAATAGTTACTAGGGGTCACCAATTCTGAATTGTTTATCAAATTCCCACTCACATTCCCCACAAACCTAAGAAAAAACAGTCCCATTATAGCAAAGATGGTGTAGAAAGCCTTCTGCTTTGATTGGTCAACCCGCTCCTTGTTGCCAACTGTGTCCCCGGGTCCTGGGCGTTTAAGAGTGCAGAGAACTGAAATATTGCAAAAAGAGATGCCGACTAATTCAATCACCATTGTGCAAAAATATAAAATCCAGTTGAGCTCATCGCTGCCCACGTAATATACAACCAGCCATCCAAAACTCAGCAACCAGACACATCCAATGATGAAGTTTCTGATCCTGACTTCACCTGCTTGCCTCAGGTGCAAGTAGGTGATGGGGTGAACAACAGCGAGGTAGTGCTCCACACAGGTGAGGATGTGAAACATACCCTGTCCAGTGGAGGTGACTTTCATGAAACTTTGTCCCACCAAGATCATCTTAACCCTCTTCATGTAACCACCACCAAAAAAGAGAGAAAGGCCCAGTAATTCATTCATCTGCATGGCGATGGCGTGATAGGTGAAGAGGTTGGAGTGACTTGTAGCTGTCAAAGAAACAGAAGCTTGTTGCCTCCGCTGTAGGTAGCCCAGGTAGAAGATGAGAATGAAGACAGGGAGGAGGAGGAGGTTGTTGATGAAGACAGCAGAGAAGACAAAGACGCTCACTTCAGAGCCGAAACACGTATTGGTGTAAGAATTAAGGGAGAAGTTGAAAAATGAGACGTTGACTGACATATTTATATACATGAAGGCCTAAAGAGAAAGAGTAGAGGAATTAGAATTAATGACAGGACAGGACTTACTGCAATGATCTGAAAGTAGGAACGAGATACGATTTTAATGAAGTGATAGTCTTCAGTTATTAAAAACAATTTCACGGTAGGACCTTAAAAAGGAGCTAAAAACAGTTAAAAAAAGATGTGTCGATGGAGACTCCTAAGTCCCAGTCTAACCCTGACCCCCAAATTAAGGGTCTCCAGTGTGAAGTGGTGGCTGTGAAAAAAGACTGGCTTTTTTCCCCACCTGAACAACCTATTTGCACGGGACTCCCAAGAGTAAATATCCATCAATGAATGATTTCTAAGTACCACAAATTCAGTAATAAAAATCTAAATGTGTGATGTGTAATAAGGTTGCAACACAAGTTTTTCATCAATACTAATTCACAAAACTCACCCTGAAAATATTACCAAAGACAATATTTAATTAAATCAAGCTAAAGTTTGTATTTTGCTTCATCAACACTGCTGTTTGAAGATACTCTAAAACAATAGTATATTAATACCATAGTAGCAAGCATCAGTTCATGTTAATAAAAGAACACCCACCTCAGCAAAGTGTTTCCCTCTTTCTTATCATGTTTATCCTGCGCTATCGGGACTCTGACTGGCACAAAACACAGTTATACTTATCTTTTAAAGTGTGAGTGTGTTGATTTTGATCCTTGTGTCTGTGTGACAAGCAGCTGAGGGCTGAGTTTTTTTTTTTTTTTTTTTTTTTTGTCTTTTTGCATACGTTGTTTAAACTTTGATAGGTTTTATGCTGCATTAAGAGCAGGCAAATTTTACATTTTACTTCTTCCACAATGAGGTAATGAGCCCAGAGTGGGCAGCAATGCTATTTGAATATCACATCAGACACCTCTTTATAAGTACAGAAAGATACGGGCAAAACATATTCAAATACACAGTTGCAGAGTATTATGATGACATTTATTGCTTCACACACAAGTCTACAATATAAAGCTTTCTAATCACTAAAAAATACAGATTATGCTCCGATTTTATAGGAGAGAGGCCATATTGAGGTGGTTTGGACATGTTCAGAGGAGAAACTGTGAATATATCGGTAGAAGGATGCTGAGGTTGGAGCTGCCAGGCAGGAGGTCGAGAGGAAGAGCAAAGAAGAGATTTGAAAAATATGAAAGATATCAATTCAGTAGTAATTATACACAGTATATAAAAATATTAAGCATTTAAAACACTGAATAAATAACAGGAAATTGATGAATAAATGGATTAAACTATTACAAAACTATAATTAAGGTTGCTATGAACTTTAAACATGAGCTCTGACACAACAGAACAGTTTTTCCTAATTTCACACACGTTTTCCTTTTTTCTTTTTACTAGAATCTTAACTGTCTTCTGTAAGGTAGAAACAATAACTAAACAATCTTCGAGTGGTTGAAATGTTTTTCTTGATTGTAGTAAAGCAAAAGTGTAACACATTGAGAACATTCAATCAGAAGGTAACTTAGTTTAGTGTTAAGTTGCTCTTGTATCAGTGTTGCCACAGCACAATGTTAGTTTTCCTGCTCTGTGCAGAAACAGCAGAGGCAGCAACAAACTGCTGGGTAAACTAAACCACACTGCACATATCAGCACCATGCATCCATCCCTGTGGCTCAGCAGCTGTGCCACATGTAGCGCAATGCAAACAACAAACCCTACAAAATACAACAACAGCACTGCCATTATTGCCAGGATGGTGGTGACCGCCCTCTGCTTTGACTGATCAACCCGCTCCCTTTTGCCACCCACTTCCCCTGGCCTTGGACGGACCAGAACACAAAGCGAAGAGAGGCTACATAAAGAGACGATAATCAAAGAGAAAAATAAAAGGCCAAATAATGGGGTGCTGGGTAAAACAGGGTAGTACAAAACTGTTATGCCAATCCAGCCCAAGCACAGCAGCCAAACAAAGCCGATGCCGATGTTTCGGATCCAGACCCCACTTGACTGTCTGAGACCCAGGTAGGTGATGGGGTGAACAACAGCCAAGTAGCGCTCCACACATGTCAGACAGTGAAAAAACATCTGTCCGGGGAAAACGATGAACATGATGTGGTATCCAGGTAACACGATCAAGGGGAGATTGATGTAATTGCCGCAACAGAAGAGGGTCCACCCCAGCACACTGATGAATTCAATAAAGATCATGTAGTAGGTAAAGATGTCAGAGTGGCTTGTTGTTGCAAACGAGTGCTGCTGCCGCCATCGTAGGTGACCCATGTAGAGGACAAGGATGCAGAGTGGGAGGAGGAGAAAGGTTTTGGTAACAGTGAAGGCAGCAGCAATGAAAGTGGTAGTTCTGTAGGTAAAGCAGCTGAGGGATGAGCTACTAAAGGGCAATAGGATAAGACTGGAGGAGGAAGAGGAATTTAATGACATATCAAATGATATAGAGGTCAAAAGAGCGGGGGAAGAGGAGTAAAGGCTGAAAAAATACAAAGACGTAGGTTCAGAGAGACAGACAAAAAAATCAAATGAGACATAATTACTGAAATATTACAATCAGAGGCAGATAATTGAACATTAAAGTCTAAGCCTAATAAGCATGGCTGTATGATTAGAGCTGGATAGTGGAGCCCACAGAGGGAAAGGACACACACTTAACAATTGTCCCTGCTGACTGTCAGCGCCGACTGAGCTGGACTGGCGTTGACCGGGACCAACTAGGTCCGACCAGTCGTCACAACTGTAATACATTCATAATCGGCGGGACAGTTGTTAAGTGTCGGCCTTTTTTTTTAAGTCATGGCTCCAGTAAAAGTGGACCACAATGTTTGAAAACACTTCCAATATTGCAAAAATGTCATCTTTGTTTATTCTATCTAAGAGTGTTTTCAAATGCTGTTTTCTTCTACATGTTCTGATGCAGATTTGCTAACTACTGCCCCCTGGTGTCTGGGTGGACAGGGTACCCAATTAGGTGGAAGTAGTGAACCACTGTACACCACAATCAAAAAGGAATCGATTTTTTTGTTAACTAAACATTAGAAATTCCCCCTTCTAATAATGTATTTATAACCATTTTGGGATCAAATCAGGGAATAATTAAGAACCCGAATCAATAAACAGAATCGGAATTGGACATGATAAAATTCAACTGATACACAAACAAAAGACCTAGAGGTTTATTTTACTCTAATTGAATGTAATGTAATGCTTGTGTAATGATGATTGTGATTCAAACAAAATTATTCACACGGTTACACAATACACTGCAATTCTACTGATATTTTTATAACATTGTTTAAAAAAAAACACCCACCTCAGTAGAGTTTGGTCCTAGTTGGTATCTTCTGGCTTCGTCAAATGTGCTGCACTATTCTTCAGTGGCAGCTTTCCAGATGAATACAAACACACATGTGATGGGTGTGTTTGTTGTTTTTACGCTAAATTACAGCAGGCAAATGCATTTTCCCTATTATTTGTTACTGTGCCATAAGCACCACTGTTTGAATATAATCAGAATAATCTCTTCTTACATGAGCTGCGTGTGATGTATAGATTTCTGACTGGAGATTACAGCAAAAAAAACCCATTCTCCCCGGGCATATCCAGGATTCCAGGACCTGCAGAGCTTTTATTTTCTATACCAGACAAGGGACAAAGAGTATAAAGACACATCTTTACCAGCACCACAGCTTAATGGCTTTTGAAGAGAACTGGTTCCTATGAACACGCCTCCCCCTGAAATACACATAACCTGAGGTCACAATATTCTCAAACAAAAATTTGGCAATGCAAAACAAATATGTCCTAAACAAAATTACACAATTTTGAGAATGTTAAAAAGTAGTACATATTAGCTAGACTCAACCTGTAGCTATGGTTCCGTGTGCAACATTCTACCTCCTAGTAGGTTTAGTCTTCAGCCGTCTGCAAAATGGCCCAGAACCTTCTTTTGTTCAAGCACAAAACACCAGTGACACGTTAGGGACAGACTCAGGGAAAGCAAAGCAAGTCCCAAGCAACTTACAAGTAAGTATAATACACACTTCGGCATGTTGAGAGGATGAACTGGGAATTGAACTTTATGGATTATTGGTCTACCAACTGAGGCACAGCCACCCCTGTCATACAGGTTATTATTATGGCCACTAGATGTCACCTTTCTAACACATGAGAACCATAGTATGGGCTGATAAATACTTGATAATGTCCCACTGACTGGTATAATAACTGTCACACCAGTCAGATTTAAAAGTACAAAATCCTTATCTGATTGTATTTTGTACATACAGAAAAAAAAAAGTTTTATTCCAGTATGTCTATATGTATAACGCAAAGGCATGTCAGAATCAAACAAACTTGGGCATCCTAAGAATTACACTGCTGCTCGGCCTTTAACAAGGCAGCAGGAAACAGTGTTTTGGGTTGAAACGAGAAGCAGCCAAACCAACATAATACAGAAAAACACACAATGTCTGCTTTAGTTTGTCAATCATCCTTCAAAACAAGCACATATCAATTTACACCTTTTATTTTACTAGTTTTTAGTTTTTGATTTAAATGCAGAAATATAATTGTTGCACAATTGTTGTTAAGTATATTTGCATAAATAAGATATTGTGATGTTCTTCATCCTAAACATTTCTGAGAAACTACAAAGTTTTACATCAGTGTAGAAACTAGTGAGGAATTTTAAGCCTCCCCTGACAAATGTTGATAATATCCGCGTATCAATCACTATTTTATCAAATTTAAATGATATATAAACACAGTCTAGTCATTATTCAAATATCAATTGAAATAACAGTATTGCTGCTACTAGCAATATTATAAATTTTAATAATAATAATAATAATAATAATAATAATAATATAATTGCTGCTGCTATTAATAAAATTATTGTTTATACTTATTCAATTATTGCTAGTGCTTAACACCACTGCCATGAAATTTAACTTATTCTGCTTCAGTCTGCTTTAAATAACATGGCAGTTTTTGTGCCCTGTGTAGAAATATCAAAGGTAGCACAAGACTGATGGTTAAACTACACCAGACTCCAAACATCATCACCACACATCCATCATTGTAACTCAACAACAGTGATGAATCCAGAGCAACGCACACAATGAACCCCGTGAACCACAACCACTGCACTGCCGATATGGCTGTGACGGTGTGGAAAGCTCTCCGTTTTGATTGGTCAAGTCGCTTCTCATCCGTACCCTCATCTCTAGGCCCTGGGTGAATCAGAGCACAGAGGACAGAGAGGCTGCAGAAGGAGACGACAAATAAAGAGAAGCTTGTGAAACAGAAAAAATTGATGGTGGGAAATTTAGGGGCATCCGCAGCCACTGCACCGACCCAAGTACAACACAGCAGCCAAGCACAACCAATGCTGATGTTTCTGATCTTGCCCCCCCATGACTGTCCCAGCCCCCGGTAGGTGATGGGGTGAACAACGGCCAGGTAGCGTTCAACACAGGCCAGGGAGTGAAACCACATCTCTCCAGGAAAAACCATGGTAAAAATATTGAACCCTACTTTCGCCATCATCATCATGTCGGTGTAGGTGCCACAAAAGTAGAAGAGGCACGCAACGAGGCCACTGAGCTCCACTGCAGCTGTGTGGAAGGTGATCACGTTGGAGTGGCTTGTTGTTTTGGTGGATCCCTGCTGGATTCGCCATCGTTTGTGTCCCAGGTAGAAGACAAGTGTAGACAGAGGGACGCAGAGGAGACATTTGGTCACAATAAAAGCATTGAATATCAAAACAGCTCCTCCAGAGTCAAAGCAGTGGTAGAACAGGGGATTGAGGGAGAAGTTGACTGACATATCTAGTTCGACGTTGGTCTGGACTGGAGACAAAGGTGTGACTAAGGAAAAAAAAAATGGACAAATGTGATACTTTAATGTGAACTTTACAGTTCAATGTAATTTAGGTAAATTTAGTTGTGATAACTCTAAAAACAGTACTCAGCTAATGAATGAACCGAGAAAAGGTGTCTGTCTTTTTATAATTAAACATAATTTGCCCTTTTCGTGGCAACACAAGTTATAAATCTATTATACTAACAGGAGTGTTTTTTTTCCATGTAAAAAAAATACTAATTCCAATATTTTCTCTCATGAGCTCTGTTTCTTATCCCTTCAGACTATGAGGTAAATATCTTTAGACGCTAAATAACATTAGCATGTTAATGTTTGCTTATTAAACATAAAGCACAATTAGATTTGTCCTCAGTGGCCCATGCATGCAAAAATATCTAATGCTGCTGCAGTATTTTATCCTCAAAGGGGTCGATGAACCGCCGTGCAACTACCTAACGTACTGTGAGGTTAGAGTTGTGTAGGCACTGACAGAAATGTTTTAAGACTGAATTCCCAAAAGATTTGACAGCACACTTCTTCAGGATGTTTTGAAATTACCGTGTCATTAACAGAAGTCGATCTTCAGATTAAGTATAGTGATTGTTCAAATGATGATAAAAACCTTCGACCAGAGATGCGTCGATGATGCATTTTGTGTGCGCAAATTATAAAACGTCAGCTGTGCTAACATCAAGAAAAGTGGCTGGAGTCTTTTCAAAAAATCTTTTCCTAACATTCTAATGAACGTTATTAAAGGACACCCACCTGGTCTGTGTTTCTGTCCTCCCTCTCCTTTGTCTCCAAACTGATTTACTGCTGATGACTCGTATTAGGTTCAAATGTACTGAATTTAAATTTTCTGGTGTGTGTTGTCTTTGATGCTCACAGTGATTTGATGGCTGTACGTTTGTATTAGTTTTCTATTTTACATATTGCATCTCGCCAAGCAAATAAAAAAAAAGTATGTGAGTTTGCATACTGAAACCTATCATACGCCATAACTCAACAAACTTCTCCAGGCATCATTTCTGAGAGCACAAAAATGAGGATACCTTCGGAAAAATCGGACCTGGAAATTTCATTACTCATCCTCTTTAATGCATCAGGTAAGTGACCATATTAAGTGTAGTGCTGATTATTTAATGTGCTGATTATTTTTATTCAGTTTGACTTTTTATGTGCAAAATGGCATAAAACATAAAAAGAAAAATCCAGAGATCAAGTTGCTGTCTACAAACATTTATTTTTGTTTGACAAATGGACTAAAACATTTTTGAGTGTTACATGAGTGAAAATATTGTGTTATACATGTGGAGGAATAAATCTTTTCCAATCAGAGCATCTTTTATCAATAAGCACTGGACATTAAGTTTTCCTGTGTTGTTGATTTGGCACATTTTTAATATTTTTTTTTTAGATCAGATGCCCTCCCCAGTTTCTGCCAGGCTTGGTACTGGCACTGCATGGCTGTGGATGAGGATGGGCTTCAGGGCTCAGTATCTTGCTCAGACACTTCGACATATAGTGGGAAATATGGTTGCCTGTAACTGAGCCACTGCCACCCCTCTTTTAAATTGTCAATGATGCAAGTAATTGACTTTAGTCACATTTTCTGACAAACTGTAAAAACAACTTTACTTGTGTCTAATCTACTGTAGTTTTTGTCCATTACTCATTCGTCTAATGATTATTACTCATTCGTCTAATGACAATATGGCAGTTTTCCTGCTCTGTGTGGAAACACCAGAGGTAACACTGGACTGCTTTGTAGACCAAACCAGATTCCAGACATCATTGCCAAACATCTGTCATTGTTACTCAATGATGGAGAAGCTTGCAGAGAAAAGCCCAAAATAGTCCCAACAGCACTGCTAATATAATAATGACAGTGTGGGAAGCTCTTTGCTTCGATTTGTCAACTGGCTCCACATCCCCACCCCATCTCCTGTGATAAAGTGATGATATCTGAGTGAGTCACTGCTGTGGTGAAGTGCTGCCGCCGCCACTCTTGGCGACTCAGGTTGAGAACTAGGATGGAGAGAGGGCCAGAGAGGAGGACTTTGGTGATAACAAAACCATTGAATATGGAACAAGCAACTATGGAGTCAAAGCAGTAGGTTGTCACAGTACTGCAGGATGAGTTGACTGAGATACTGAATCTGGATCGAAGAACTGAGACTGTGATAAAGGAAATAGAAAGGATACAAAACAAATAGAATAAGTCACCATTACAAAACTCAGTATAATGCTGCCACTTTAATATAATTTGGGAAAACTTTACTTAATTTCAATGTCATTACTTGTCTCTAAATTCATATACATTCAACAACATAGCAAACTGGAGAGTGTTAGAGATTTGTATCATTTGCATGTGACTGAGCAGTTGTAAGTAGTAGTTGTTGATAATCTCTTTATTTGTAGCTAATTCAGTATTTAAAAATCAGTATTTTAGGTCACAAAAAAATATTTTGACATAAATAACAATAAAGGCATATTCATTAATGTTTTAAATACAATTTGTACTAATATTTTATGTCACACTACAATGTTGTGATTTACATGTATTTGCGTTACTGCTGCACATTTTTGTGTATCTATCTATTAAGATGTTTTATCTAATCATCATATTTAACTCACTCTGCTTTAACATCTTTAAATTTACTGCTTTCAGTATTATCCATTGAGATTTACGCTCTTCTCACATACAACAGCCTTTAGCTTTGCTGAAATGACTGAACATCTTCTCACCCTGTGTAGAAATAACAGAGGTCCATATTGTGTGAATTGTGTGTGGTGATGAAATACATTTGTGGTGAAACACCTAATTATAAAAAAACATCAGCCCAAAAAAGAAAAGATCACCAGTGTTACACTAATGGTCTACCACAGAAATAAGACTTATTTATAAAATTAGACATATTCTCGAAACTATTTCTGAAAAAAATTGTAGGGCAGTGTTATTAAAGTATATTAAAAAACCCGCCTGTTCTGTGTTTGTCTCCAAACCGAGTTACTGCTGCTGGTATTTGGTTCAAGTTTACTGAATTTAAGTGTTTCGCTGTGTGTTGTCCTTGATGTCTGTGTCCTTTTTAGCGAATAATAAACAAATGGGACTGAATTCTGTAAATTATGACAAGCAAATTCTTTATTTCCTAGTGAAGGCAGGGGTCTGCTGCTAGACAACATATTGAATGCTGGAAACTGAGCTCATAATTGTTCGCAGGAACTTCACAAAAAGGTCTAATTTTTCTTTATTGTGCCTGCTCATACGTTTGCATACTTATTAACTATTGAGCTGATTATTTCTGCGGCTAATGAGTTCATCATGTTAAAGCTTGAAAAGCCTAATTTTTACATGAGTAAAAATAATAAAGCCCTAATTATTAATCAATTGTTTAAATTGAATTTCATAATAATATTTTATGTCACATTAAAATGTTGTAGCGGCTTATTGAGGTTATAACCGTACATTTTGTCCTGGCTTCCTTCTGCTGTTATTCTGACAAATATGAAAAAGTATTTGAACAGAAACAGTGGTCAGTAGACGCAGGCAATGGAGAATCAGAAACAGATGTAATTAATAAGGTACGTGTGACTTAAAATAACTTTAAATAAAATTCATGTGTGTTTACTTTAATTTGGAGAAATCAGTACAAAGGTCTGTGAGGGAAGATACTAATAATTTATGTAAACGACAAAACACATATTTTTCACCACCAGGTTTGAATGATTATATGTATCTTTTAATTAAGTCACTGGCTTTATTGAAAAAGTGCAGAACTAAGAACACAAAGCATTGCAAGGTCTCATTGTAGAAGACATTTTTCATGTTAGTATCATGTTTTACCATGTATTTGGCTGATGGTTTCATATACTGTCTAATACTTGTGAGAATAAAAAAAAAAAACCTTCTTAGTCTAAGGGAAGTTCTTTTTGTCCCATTTAGATTAAACATGTTTACCATCCTGCTAAAAGCGTCACCTGTTAAAGCATGAAATATGAAAAAGGGATAATTTCGGTTGGTAGTATATTCTCAAGACTGCCGAAAATTGTTTGCTACACGAAGGACAATTGCGACCGGAGGACAGTTGGCAGCAAGGCTGAGTGGTGACACTGTATTCAGCCACTCCAACTTATTAATCACAGACAAAATAATTCATGTATTCTGATGTAAAATTTGACATCCACCATGTTGTGTGAGTAGAATTGACAGTAACGCTCTTTGTGTCACGTCCTGCCTGTCAGACTATTGCCACAGCCTCTGATTGGTGTAGATGGTATCTGAATGGTAGTCGGCACCATTAGAAACTGTCTGCATATCCTTCCATTAGCCCTTAATTATTTTGGAAACCTGATAAAGAGCTTCACTATAATGTGTCACTTGCAAAATCTTTCGAAATAAATACATTGAAAATGTTATAGGGTGTAGACCTGTGTTAAGTTGCTCTTGAACAAATGTTCAAATATTTTTCTGTTTGTTATGATGCTGTGATGTTTTGTCTCTCTCTACACCCTCTTTTTCTCCTTTTATCTGTCCATCACCTCTTCCTTTTCCCTTCTGCAGTCTCCTATACTAATAGACATGTCGGTCCTCTCCTCGTCCAACCCCGCCTCCGGAGGTTCAGAGGAGGGTTGTATCTACTCCACTACGAGTAATTTGATCTTAACAACACTTTTTGTCACCTACATCGTCTTCTTGCCTCCTCTCTTTGTCCTCTTGTTATTTGTGGGCTATCAACGATGGGGGAAACAGCGTTCAGCAGGCATGAACAGCCACTCAGACGTCTTCACATATAACATGTTCACCCTGGAGCTCATTGGTATCTTTGAGACCTTCTCATACTGTTATGCTGTCTAAAAGTAGTTTCACATCCTCACCTGTGCGGACCGCTGCCTGGCTGTTGTTCACCCCATCACCTACCTGCATCTGAGACAGACTGATGGGGTCAGGTTTAGAAATATCACCATCATTTGTGTTTGGCTGCTTTGCATTGTGTCACTGTGTCTAACAATGACAGTCTCTGCTTATTACAGCATTTCAAACATCTTGTTCCTGACGTTCTCCTTCGTCATAGCCGCGTTCTGCAGCCTCTCTGTTCTCTGTGTTCTGATTCGTTCAGGGCCAGGGGAAGTGGGTGGGATCAGGGAGAGGGTTGACCAATCCAAGAAGAGGGCGTTCTACACCATAATGGCCATAATGGGAGCACTGTTCTCGAGATTCTTGACCCTTCTTGTTTACAATGTCCTATCTGTGTCACCCGTGTACAACTACATTGATTATTGTTTAGCAATGCCAGCATCATCCTGGTCCTCTCTGCCCAGCAGTTTGGTGTTACCTCTGCTGTATTTACAGAGGGCAGGAAGACTACCAGGTTGTAAAAAAAAACATCCAGACAATATGAGAAGTGAATTAAAAGTAAAGTAGTGAAAATTCTGGTGCATACAAATAATGAGTAGGGCATCTTACTTCATGGATTACAGAAAAGCACTTTTTTGCAATAAATAATTCAATAAATAAAACTGTGATTTGTCCATCAAATCTTTTTATCTAGCAAAAGTAAAAAGGTTTGGGTTTTTAACCAAAGAATTCTGAGGTGTGGCTAGTGGAGTCGTACTGGACTACATTATACGAAGACCAGCACCACCTAATAAAGTGGCCAGTGAGTGTCAATATCATTTGTAAATGTGTCTTTGTGTTTTCTACGTCGCGTCCTCGGTGCAGAAATCAGCTCATGCAGCTCAAATTGTAGACTGATGGATTTTATTTCAAAGCCCAAGTTATGATGCTATATAAACTGTAAACAAAAACATGATGAAATCCGTTTGTAATAAAAAATTATTTGAATAATTAAAAATCATTTACTTTTTTTTTCAGTCGAAGCAGTCGAGGGGCTATCAAGGAGAAAAAAAATCCTAATTATTTATTACTCTTCGTATTCAGTATGCACTGCCCTCATGTCACAGTGTAGTTACATTCCAAGTGGAAACATTCACAGACACTGTGGAAATCAGGAAGTCATTTAAGGACCAACAGCCTGATCCATATGCAAAAATAGCAGTTAAGTTTCTATTAAAACCAGGACCACAAACATAACCTTTGTTTGTGATAAATGTCACTGGACTTATATTGACCCACATAGGCAATTGTTGCTTCACACAACCCTTTACAAACTTAGCAAACGCCCATTTATTTTCATTATCAGCCTGATATCCATATTGCGCTCGTGCAAATAATTGATAGTTGTACACTGACTAAACCTGAGAATAAAATGATTTAGGTATAAAATTGTGCATTTGTTACCTGGACAACAATCACAACAGATTCCGAATCTTAAACATCACCAACAATATTATCCAGCTAACGTGTAAATCCAAATACAAAGAACAGGGTCCAAGTCCTCGCAAGCCACTGTTCCGCTTGTTTTCCAGCTACTCCTGCTCGAGCCCCTGCTGATTTATTTGGCGATTGTTTGGTAATATGCAAAAAAGTCCTGGTACAGTCGGTCTGACAAATTGTACCACACATTTATACACAAACACAGACACACACACACACACGCACACAAGCACAGAGAAGCATTCAAATCTAGTTATATCAAAATTCAACAGCAGTCAGGGATGGTGGAGCTGCAGGTGAAGGCCGATTAAGAAGAAACACTGCTGACAAGGTCAGTGTGATTTATCAACTTAAACAAGTTTTATTGGTTTAACCCTATGACATATTTATTCCTGGTTATTAAAGAAAATGGCATAAATCAGAAGCAATGACTGTTTATGTGAATTCTCAATCTTCTTGTGCGTTGGAAAATCAACATAGGAAGAAATGGTGAAAATAATAATACATCATAATTCTAACTCTTTATTGTCTTTATTATTGTACGTTTGGTCCCAATGTTTGTGATTTGAATGTTCTCTAGGTAGCATGTAGTGACTAATGACCATTACACGTGTAAAGTACTATTTTTCATTAAGTAGCTGTTGAAGACTTGCTCATATATTTTCCTGTATCCTGTTATGATTCTTTCATCTTTTCTCTCTCCACTTTCTTTCTTTTTCCTTTTTTTTTCTTGTCCTCTGCAGTTACCCATGCAAACAGACATGTCAGTCAACCCCTTGAACATCTCCTCCCTTTTTACAGCAGGTGGGAACTGCTTTACCGTCAGAACGACCCTTTTTATCTTAACAGGATTCCTTGTCACTTACCTGTTCCTGCTCCCTCTCTTCATCCTCATCCTATTTGTGGGCTACCAGCGATGGAGGAAACAGCGCTCTGGTTCTCCAGCAGTGATGAACAGCCACTCAGACATCTTCACATATAACATGGTCACTCTGGAGCTGATCAGTATCTGTGGGACTTGCTTGAATTGCTACGCAGCCTATAATAATGTACCAGATATAATGATGGTGGGGATGTGGATTGTTGCCATAATTTCACCCGCACAGAATCTGTTTCACATCCTCACCTGTGTTGACCGCTACCTGGCAGTTGTTCAGCCCGTCACCTACCTGCGTTTGAAACAGACGGGTGGTGTCAGGGTCAGAAATATCATAATTGCTTCTATTTGGCTGCTCTGCACTTTTTCGCTGGGTTTAACGATGAAGTTCGGCTTTAAATTTTACATCATTTCAAGCATCTTGTTCTTCACCTTCTCCTCGGTTGTCGTCACTTTCTGCAGCCTCGCTGTTCTCTGTGTTCTGGTTCGTCCAGGACCAGGAGAAGCAGGCAGGGACAGGGAGAGGGTTGATCAATCAAAGCAGAGGGCGTTTCACACCATATTGGCCATAATGGGAACTTTAGTGTCAAGGTTCTTGACCATTCTGATTTTCAATTCCCTAGTGCCTTTATCAGTGATTAGTTACAATGACTATTGTTTAGCAATGTCGGCCATTTCCTTGTTGTCCCTGCCCAGCAGTCTGGTATTACCTCTGCTGTTTCTGCACAGGGCAGGAAAACTACCAGGATTTAGTCAGGACCCTGGATCAGTTTGACAAATAGGTTAAAGCAGTGGAAATCAGACCAAAACAGACGGTAAAAATGCATTTGAACATAGTAGATGTATTATTAATAATAGTCAATGTTACAAAACATCATCTGTGAACAATGTATTTTACATTGTATCTTCCTCAGACTCTCATTACAATACTAGCTCACATGATGAATACGTAGCTAATCTAGAGTTGTGTGCTCTGAAATTTTTATTATCCATACCTGTAACTAATTACCCTCTTCAGGAAGGGGGCAAAACCTATCCCCTCTATCATTAGGTCAGAGACAGGGTACCCTCTGGACAGGTCTACAGTCTTTCTCAGGGAGACAGACACACACAGACAGACAACCACTCACGTTCACACCTACGGGCAGGAAACCCAAGCAAGCACGGGGAGAACATGCAGACTCTGCACAGAAAGGCCGTAGCCAGCCAGGGATTCGAACTGGTTACCTTCTAGCTGTGAGGAATTAGTGTTAACCACTCCAACATCGTGCTGCTTGGAATGTTTGTTACCTTACAAAAAATAGAAATGCTATGCACATCTCTGTATTAAACTTACTTCAAAGCTGAATCTGTACAAGTGCTTCAAAAGTTTTCTTGGAAATTTCTGTAATCTGCTTGCTATAAATAATCCACAGAGTAGAAATTCCAACGGTGTAGTGTTTCTTCTGAACTCTGTGATTTGTTTTAGAAAATTTTATGTAGACAACAGAAACCAGACACAACTGCTCTGAAAATGTTTTAGTCCAGAACTGCATCTTAGAATTTTAAGTATGTTTAAAATGCTATTTGTAGATTTCCTTGAACAGGTTTTCAAAGTTGCTTTTATGTCAGTCCTGACAGTCATATGTATCTAGATTTCCTGCCTCAACTCCACAAACCTATTCAGGCCTTTAGATTCTCTTAGCTTGACTACTTATGAATTGTCAAATGCACTAATTGTTTAGCAACATCCTGTATAAAATTCAGGCAGAATATAGAATCAAGACTGTTTTCATTCGTTTTTTTTTTTTTTTGCTTATCTTGTTTTTAGGGCTGCCACAGTGGAACGTGTGGTTCACACATTGACTTGGCACATTTTATCACACCGAATGCCAATTCTGATGTAACCCCTCCCAATTTTGCCAGCCTTGGGGTTTATGGGTGAGCACTTTGTCAAATGTGCCACCGCTGCCCCCCAGGATCAAGACTTACTTCAGACAAATTATCTGAATCAACAGTGATGTCAGTCTCTCAAAAGCTTATGTCATTACATGGGTGATTGATAGAATTCAAATGATCTGCAAACAGACTCTGGCGTTTATTCAAATTAAATTCTGCTGTGGGCTGACAGTGTGTACATAGTTGTAATGTTTCTATCAAGTCCCAGACAGAAGCTTAGAGAAAACAAAGCTTTTGGCCTCTAGTCACACAAGGAGATAGGATTTTATGGTAAAAATACCATTATACACATAAATAAATAAAGGCATAATTACTGTTGTTTAAATCTTATTTTTATTAACCTTTTTTAATCATGCTGCGATACTGTAGCATGCTGTTCACAACTATGTCGGAGTCAGCTATGTACCATTTATCCAATAAATTAAACATCGAAATTTACCATGAGATTTTTGTTATTATCAAACACCATCAGATGCAAAATTTCAAAGATAAACTATTAGTTTCCACCAATATTCACCGTTAAACCAACTCTGAAATTGACTGTCAGAATTTGTTGTCAGTTAGCAACATTGAATACAAAGACTTGATACCTGTTCAACAGGTTTCAAGTACACTCACTGGCCACTTCATTAGGTACACATGTACAATCTGATGTTTTTGCCACCCTAGTTAAATTAAAAGAGGGATCCAAAACATTAGACCCACCTGTTAATATAATATATTATATAATATGCTCCAGCACGACTCGACCACCCACTATGATCTCAATAATAAACACATAGTCAGGGGCCGTGAACAAATATCCATGTTTATTAGTTTTCTATCGTATTTTATTATCTTTTATTGTAATTCTTTTATTTTGCTTTTATCTGTACGGTAAACTTCAGAGTCATGCAAGGCATTTATTAATAAAAGTTGTTATTATTGTTTTTATTGTTATTATTATAATAAAGTTGAATTATCAACTATCAAACCAAGAAATTCTAACATTGTAAAAGTAAAATTCATGGCAGTGCTCAGAGCACTTTTGGAAAAATATTGCTAATCTATAACCATTTATAATCATTAGTTTGTTTTACAATATGCAAAATATTTCTAAAGTCCTGCTGCTATTTGTCATTCTGACAAATTCAAATGCACATACAAATATGCACCGAGAAGTATTTAAACAGAATTAAGGCAGCAGGTGATTCTGGAGACCAAGTGGACGATCAAACACCGCTGATAAGGTTGGTGTGAGTCGTACGTTTTTAAAACTGGTTTGTCAATTTACGTAGATCTGTAAAAAAAGTTTGGAAAATATTGAATGTTCCCTAATTATTATTCAATACTTAGTTCAACTGCCAATTTCTAACATATGTGCATTGTTAATTTTCACAATACTCCTTCACAATCCTGGGATTAGATATTCACTAATAGTAGTAACATCAAAATTAGAAAAAAATATGGAAATCAGGATATTTGATAAAGTACAAAACTTGGAAGACATTAAACATTTGTCTGTGGGGAAAAATACAAATATTACTCTTTTCTTTAAATAACACCACACGATTGGCTTTATAATTCAATTGTCATTTCAGTTACTAGCTTTCCTGTATATTCTGCAGTAGATGCTTTCTCATCGTAGGTACTGGAAAAGCACAGGAATGAGGTTGTAGCTGCAGCCTGAACATTAGACAGCAGCACTAGACTGTATCTGCTAATTTATCTGCATCTTTGTTTCTATTATTATTTTGGAAACCCTGAAAAACTGCCTTACCTTTAGGTATTTGTTTAATCTATATAAATGCATTCACCCTTTAATTCAATCCAGCCAAAACAGTTTAAGCTGCTCTTGGACAAATGTTTAATGCTCTCTTTTTTCAACGTTATCTTTTTCTCCTCTGCCGTCCCCCAAACCAAGAGACATGTTGGTCATTTCCTCGTTCAACTTTTCCCTCCAACCTTCGTACACGAGCTGCTTCTACTCCAGCAAAAGTGGCTTTGTCTTTACAGCCCTACTCATCACCTACGTCCTGGTCCTGCTCCCTCTCTTCATCCTCGTCCTCTTTGTGGGCTACCAACGATGGAGGAAACTGTCCTCCGGTTCTGCAGCAGCTATGAACAGCAACTCAGACATTTTCACATATAATGTGGTTGTCCAGGAGATGATCGGTATCTGCGGGACTGGCTTGTACTGTTATGCCAACTACAGTAATAAAGAAAATGTATCGATGGTGGGGATATACGTCTTCATCTTTATTTCAACTGGACAGACTCTGTTTCACATCCTGACCTGTGTGGACCGCTACCTGGCTGTTGTTCACCCCGTCACCTACCTCTGTCTGAGACAGACGGGGGGAGTCAGGATCAGACATATCGCCATTATTTGTGTTTGGCTGCTTTGCATTGTGTCACTGTGTCTAACAATAAGTCTCGGGTTTAATTTTTACATAATCTCAGATATCTTGTTCTTGACCTTCTCCTTTGTTGTAGTCACTTTCTGCAGCGTCTCAGTTCTCTGTGTTCTGATTCGTCCAGGTCCAGGGGAAGTGGGCGGGAAGAGAGTGAGGACTGACCAATCAAAGCAGAGGGCATTCTACACCATTATAACCATAATGGGAGCTCTGTGTGTGAGGTTGTTAACTGTCCTGGTTTTTGATGCATTACTGAATTCCTCTGCGACGGTCTATGTGGATAATTGTTTAGTAATGTCAGCCACACCTTGGATCTCGCTGCCCAGCAGTCTGGTGTTGCCTCTGCTGTTTCTACAAAGGGGAGGAAAACTACAAGGCTGTAAATAAAAGCCTGGATCAGTTTGACAATTAGAAGCAAAATAAACGAGAAACAGTAGTAGGTGATTTGAATTCAGTCAAGCTACTTCACGCAGATTTATTCAAATCCACTATTTCGCAGAATTAATTGCATACGTTTGGATTTAATTTGAATGATTTATGAGTTACAAGGTGTGATACATTGAGCATGTACTGTTTAGAAGTATGTCTTTTTAATTTTCTTGTACATTAAAATGCACTAACATTTACCTGTTACAATTATTTTTTGATGAGGTGTGTGATGAGAGTGTTTGGACTTTTATATTGTCTAGTTTTTTGTTTAGTTTAAATATTAAGTTTAAATATTGCAAACATATTTATACTGTTGGCTGGGGTGAAGAGGTCACAGTACTGATATGGACACACACTGACATGACATGTGACTTAAATATCACCTACGCTGAAAGAGATGAAATGTTTAAACTGATTGAATTAATCCATCAGGTTGACATTTGCAACACTTTACATGAAAAAAGGAGAAACATTTGGGTTTGAAACCACTGTTATTTATTGTAGGTTGCTATTCGGATACAAGATCATTACTAATAGTTTTCATATCAGAATATGTAAAAATGTGTGTTTGGGGTTTCTTACACTAAACAAACTATTTAATTATCATTTCCAATACATTTTAGTGCATGGTCTTTTTAACCATTTTCCAAATGTAGGGCTTTTAGTGGTTGAGTAACCCAGATTTTTGGGATGCTGCCAAAAGTTATCCAGCTGCAGGCCCTGGAGCAAAAGCCACCTCTAATATTTTAACTGTGCTCTGATTCAGATTGTGGGGCTCTCAATATGCAAAAGTGTCCTCCAGTCCTCCTGCCATCCATCATTTTGACACATTGTACAGTGTTCATACACACACACACACACACACACACACACACACCCATATTAAAATGTACATGTATTTGGATCAGGCAGAATTGCACAGCAGTCGGTTTAGAGTCGCAGATGAAGGGCGATCAGGAGCTGTTAATGAGGTGAGTGTGTTTTAAAGTCTTTAAAACAAGTTCATTAATCTTAAATCTCATGATGTGCCTTGATTAAGAAATTCTCTCTGCTGGATATACAAAGATAAATCAGAAGCAATGGCAAATCTAAGGTATGTGTATCCTCAATGGTGACTTCTTTTCATAGAAACATTATAAAATCATGACGTTTGCGTTATCCTGATTTCTCAGATCATCACGTTGAATTGGTTGGTTTTGTTTTTTTTCCCCCCTTCCTGATGCAGCCCGTCCTAGATTTGCTGGGTTTGAAACAGTCTGTCAATATCATGATAACAATGGCAGAAGCACGGATAAACATAACATTTTATGTTTAATGTACTACATTATTAGTTTATTACTCTACTTATTATAGGGTATGGTTTGTATAATTTTTAGAAACAGGAAAATAATGAATTTAATCCATTTTGAAATAAGGCTGTAACATAACAAAATGTAGACAAAAACAAAGTGAATACTTTCTGGATGCACTGTATGTAACCAAATGCATTTTTATGGCCAAACAAAATTATATGAGCCCACTAGCATGTGGATCAGGTACCTACTGAATCATAGATACTTACAATAATGAATGGTGTGACACTATCAAAAGTTAGGTTAGTAATCCTTGTTTAACTGGTTCTCACATGTCGGAAATGTTGGCAGGTTCATTCCCCCCAAAAGATAATCTGCCATTTAGAAATAATTCAACAAGAATGAAAAATAATGAAAAACAGCAAGATGTGACCAAGGCTGAGAACATGGCTCGTTTTACCAAGAACTTGTATTGCATGTAGTACAAACCTTTAATTCTGAAGAGTGATGTTTGCTTAGTTTTTCTACCTACAACAAGGAAATAAATTCCTTTACTGACACCGAGCTCTTTATGAATTCAAAGTATTATTATTATTATTGAGGAGGTCTTGGGCAAATGCTCACATATTATTTCTATGTATCTTGTTAGGATGCTGTCATCTTTCATCTCTCTCTCTTTTTCCCTATTTGTCCATCTCTTTCTCCTCATACGAACAGACATGTCAGTCAACTCCTCAACCAACTCCTCCCTCCATCCTGCAGGTGAGAGCTGCTTCTACTCCAGAACAAACATTTTCGTCTTCACAGCCCTACTCATCACCGACATCCTCTTCCTGCTCCCTCTCTTCATCCTCGTGCTGTTTGTGGGCTACAAGCGATGGAGGAAACAGTGCTCTGGTTCTCCTGCAGCAATGAACAGCCACTCAGACATATTCACACATAACATGGTCACAGTAGAGCTCATCAGTATCTTCGGGACTTGGCTGTTCTGTTATGCTACTTACAGAAAGCTACCAGAAATGACCAGAGTGGGACTGAGCATCTTTATCATCATTTCACCTGCACAGTCTCTGTTTCACATTCTCACCTGTGTGGACCGCTATCTGGCCGTTGTTCACGCCATCATTTACCTGCGTCTGAGACAGGCGGCCGCGGTCAGGATCAGAAATATCATCATTGGTTGTGTTTGGCTGCTTTGCACTGTGTCACAGGGTCTAACAATGCTCCTAGATTATTTCATGATCTCGAACATCTTGTTCTTGGTTTTCTCCTCTATTATAATCACTTTCTGCAGCCTTTTCGTTCTTTGTGTTCTCCTTCACCCACGCCCAGGGCAAGCAGGCAGGAACAGGGAGAGGGTTGACCGATCCAAGCAGAGGGCATACTACACCATCATGGCCATAATGGGAGCTCGGTTTCCAAGGTTCTTGACCATTCTGGTTTTCAATACAGTAATGGCTTTATCCAGTTACAGCTGCACCGATTATTGTTTAGCAATGTTGGTCGTACCCTGGTTCTCTCTGCCCAGCAGTCTGGTGTTACCTCTCGTCTTTCTACAGAGGGCGGGAAAACATGGTCAGTTTGACAACTAACAGCAAAATACATGAGAAATATTCATAAAGTAGAAAATTCCTGCACATATGATGGATGTCTAGATAATCTTTTTTATTACATGACATCCACATTAGCAAACTCCATCTTGGGATTATCATCTCAAATCTTATCAAATCACTATGGGGTGTAGGAACACAACAGTGCCGGTTTATCATCTAATGAGCAACTTAAATGAGACGATAGCCTACAGCTGAAACAAAAAGATCAAAGGAAACACACTTAGTGATTAATTGGCATGTGAAACATCTAATGTCACTTAAGCTCCTAGTAATAAAAGTGTCCTATATAAGGAGCATTGATACATACAACCAATAAAATAAACCAAAAGAAGTGGACTTTGCTTTAATGTTTTCTCCGGCCTTGTACCTCACTTGTAAGTCGCTTTGGATAAAAGTGTGTAAATGTAACATTTTTTTGTTCCTAATTATCAAGTGCCTGACTCCTATGTAAATGTAAACATGAACTGTTGGATTTATTTTTATTTGCAGACTTTCTAAAGTATTAGTTAGAAGGTGTTTGGTGGCTGACAAGTTGGATCACTTAAACACGAAGCTAAAAAGGACTCTGCTTTGTTCTCCATGCAGGAATTAATTGTAAACACTAAAACTAAGGTAGAAAAGCAACACTCATATCAGCTCCAAATATCATTGCTTAGAGCGTACCACAATAATCACGATGACTCCAATTAGGATATCCTAGTCCTATAACAATATCCTCTTCATCCAAATTTCAAAATGAAATTCAGTCATACTAAATCCTTGACAAAGCGTAGCAGCATCAGCCTTGGCGTGTAAACAGCTACAGACAAGGAGGAAACACAGGTGTTCGGGGTCACTTGATATGGCGTGATTTGACTAAACAGAATGTATTCTTGGACAGTTCACACTAAATTTGAATCCTGTCAGAGAGATGACATGAAGCAGCACCTAACAACTGCAGTGCTGCTTCAAATATTCAAAATGCAGCACTGTAGCTTTAATGGAGCGAACACAAAATTAGTTTTCCTTGATATTCTGGAATTGATTTTGTCTTTAGGGCTCCATCCAGTAAAGATTTCAGGGGAGGACCTCAATGTTGCTCCTGTGGATAAAATTCCGTGCTAAATAAAATGCTGACTGGTTTGATTTCCTACATTGGGTCTAATCCTGTAGATGAGAGCTGCTTCTACAGTACTTCAGAACTCTATTATTTACCTACGTCATCCTCCTATTCCCTCTCTTCATCCTCATCCTTTAAGAGGGTTCAACAATTACGGAAGTCAGTCGAACATCTTCACATTTTGCTCGTACTGTTCTGTTGCTTACTGAAAGCTACCAGATATAATGATGGTGAGGATGTGCATCTTAATCTTCATTTCACCTTAACTTTTTCACAGCCTCATCTACCTGCATCTGAAATAAAATATCATCATTGGTTGTGTTTGGCTGCTCTGCACTGCAACACTGGGTCTAACAATGCTCGCTGATTTACATTATCTCAAAAGTCTAGTTCTTGACCCTCTTCTGTAGCTTGTTTTTGCAGATCAGAAACAAAACTCTGGGTGATTTTGAGAAACAGAGTAAAGCAGCGTGAAGTAAATCTCCATATCCTGTATTTCATGCATGGTATCCACGTTGCCACATCAAGCAGTGGCAGTGGCTCAGTCGGTAGTGTGGCCACCGACCATAGGGTTGGGTTTGCCCTGCTCTTCCCGGCCACATGTTGAAGTGTCCCTGTGCAAAACACTAAACCCCCAAAAGCCCATCGCCATCCCCAGCCGTGCAGTGCCCCAAGAAATTGGGGAGGATTGCGTCAGGGAGGACATCCAGCCGAAACTGTGCCAAATCAACATACAGACAAAATGTACCCTCAGTCTCACTCTGTGACAGCTGGGATGGGCTCCAGCCCCCCATGACGTTAAACAGGATAAGCAGTTTGATGGTATCTACATTCGGATACCATGATGGATTGAGTTGACATGAGTACATTTTACCAAGCCAGTTTGGGGCAGGGGACAAGTCTTGTTTGCTGTAACCAGTTTTTTATATTTCAAGAGTACTTTCTAATACCACACTGTGATATGATTTTTATGACATAGATAAAAAAATTGGTCTAAATTTTAAAAATGTCTGTCAAATTGAAACCTTAAGAGAGGATAAACACTTTTGCATGAACCCACAAAAAGCGAAATTTGATATTTGTATAATTTTCCAAAGCAGTAATTTTACTTCTAGCTCATTTGAAATAGTGGGTGGATGAAATGAAGCAGCAAGCGTCCAGGCTGTTTCCATTCTTTCTGTGATACATGCTGATGCTTAGAGGACCCCCTTGCTTTGGTGACTGACACCCTGGGCTTTTAGTGTAGTACAATGGAAACCGATATGCGGTAATATTTGACGACCTAAGCAGTGCCATACTTTATATATTTTTCTGCTTTGGCACCACTGCCCCCCGACATGGGACATTGGGTCTGTTTCGCTGAATGATACACAGCACCGCTCATTGACGCTCACTGAACCTACAGCACTGCAGCTGATATAACTAAGGTAAACTTTGATCTTGCTGTTCTTGAAATGTTTTAGTTCTGCCAGGAACATGTCTCGTTCTTTAGGTGTTAATATTTTCCGGTGTATTGACCAACTGCCATCTAGCTGGACCTGTCTGCCGTTTTGTGGAAACTGGGTTTTTAGAACTGTTTAGAGCAAATGAAACATTGTTGGGTTATTCGTTTTTTGACCTATTGATACTCTGCTTACAGACCCTGAATCACCGTCAGAGATGGGATTTTGAATACTTTGAGAAGGAAATTTGCCTGCTACCTTCATCATCCATTTGTTTTACAAGATGCAAAACACTTCCTGTTTTCATCTGTCACTGACACACAACAATCATCAATCACCCATAAGCAAATATGAATTATTGTATATTTGATTTAAGTACCAGGAAACAGTTAGTGAGTTGGAGACACAGAAGAAGGACGATCTGAAACGCTGCTGACAAGGTGGGTGATCATTGTCGTAAACAACTTCCGCTGGTTTTCAGATCAACCATCTCAAAGGGTGATTATTTTTTGACCATGGTGGCAGCATTGTTCAGATTTTGGACATTTTCAAATAGATTTATGAATAATATCTCAAAGATGTTGGTTGGATTTGTGACCTGTTCTTGGTGGGAATCCAGGAATTACAGATGTGTTCACGGATGCTATAGTAATCAACATAAGCTAGCCTCATTTATCCTGACTGCCATAACATTCATGTGCTGCATATAGTACAGAACTGATGTTGGTCATTGTAAGAAGGGAAAGGTTAAAAATGAAAACTTGGATGCACTGCTGTAAACTCCCATGTTAGGATCAGTAATTTTGTGTGAATATTGCCCTTTTGCAACCCAAAAAATTTTTTTCCCCTTATCCCATGAGTTCAGGGTCACCACAGCAGATCATTGTCTGCATGTGGACTTGGCCCAGTTTTTATGCCAGATGCACTGGACCAGCACTGCACAGCTGGGGATGGGCTGTTAGGGGGTTCAGTGTCTTGCTGAGAGACACTTCATCATATAGCCAGGACAAGGGATTGAACCACTGACCCAATGGTCCGTGGATGACTGCCTTTACAAACTGAGCTACAGCCCAACAACACATTACAGCACATAAACATCTAAAACTTTACATCTTAAGTTTTCTTCATATCTTTTATTTGTTGATAACAGCTCATAATCATCAATGAACAGTAGCATTGTCTAACTGCTTTTGTTTGATTTCAGCGTTTCAAACATTTACATCATGATTCTCTTCTCCTCCTCAGGTCTCCGTCTGCAGTACATACAGTGGACATGTCAGACGACTCAAGCAATCTCTCCAATGTCTCCTATGATTCAGACAAGGGAGTTGATTTTTTTATTAGCAATGCCTTCAATATCACCAGAGGCATCATCCTCCTCCCTCTCTCTGTCTTCATCCTGTGCCTCGGTCACAGACGATGGCGGCAGCAGCTCTCATTCAAAGCCTTTAGCCACTCTGAGATCTTCACCTACCACAGTGCAGCTCTGGAGATTATTTGTAATTTAGGGACACTTGCTTATGTATATGGAGCCTACTGTGCTGTCTATAATTTGTACGCTGTAGGGTTCTGGTTTTGTTCCCTTACTATGTCTGGAGAGACCTCCTTTCACCTCCTGACCTGTTTGGACCGCTACCTGGCAGTTGTTCACCCCATCACCTACGTGGGGCTACGAAATGAACGAGGGGTCAGGATCAGAAACATCTGCACCGTTTGTGCTTGGCTGCTTACCTTCATGTGGAGCTTTATAGCAAATCTAGACTATCCTGATTTACCATTTATTCCCATTGTCTGCCTTTTGGTCTTCTCCTTAGTTGTTGCCTCTTTCTGCAGCTTCTCTGCCCTGTGTGTTCTGATTCGTCCAGGGCCAGGGGAAGGAGGCAGGCACAGGCAGCGGGTTGACCAATCAAAGCAAAGGGCATTCCTCACCATTATGGCCATAACAGGAGTGCTGTGGTTCTGGTTTCTAGGATTCCTGGTTTTCTTTGCTCTGGAGAAATCTTATGTGTTCTGTCAGAGTGTTAGCCTCATATTGAGGACATCTGGATTCTGGTGTATGATGCCCAGCAGTTTGCTTTTACCTCTGCTGTATCTGTGCAGGACAGGAAAACTATCATGTTGCTGTCACAAACGTGGATGATGATAAGAACAGATGGGAGTGATCTACATCAAAGCTATGTTTTGTTATAAGATACAACTTTATTCATCATGAAGGACATTTGGCCGATGCACTTGTGTATAGATAGCATAATTCATAAAGTACCAACAGATACAAAAGTAATGAAATATATAATTTCTATATTATTGATGGTAAATCATATAAAATCAAACAAAAACGTTATATAAACGTTGCTTCTAAAAGACTAAAATAGTAAAGTCCAATAAAAGTTAAGTATGTCTGTTGTTAGTTTGTGGCATAGACACTTTTGAGCACACAGTCAGGATGAACTAGAGGAACATGAAGAAAATTATCTAGGACCCAATTCCTAAGTTAGAATCTTGGGATATATCATTAGTGGGAGTTTGCCACATGGCTGCTAAGGTGGTCTGGGTGGTTGTTAAGGGTATTTGAGCTGGGTGCTAGGGTGTATTGTGTATTTAGTATACTGCACCCAATTATTTGGTATTAGGTAGTTTTTATTGCGAGAAACTAGTATTCTGTGGATTTATTTTTGCGCATATTGTATATTTGATCAATAATGTAATCACTTGTTTTTTTACATTTCAGACGATAGTGAAAGATGCTGTGCCAAAACTGAATCACTTGATACTGTTTTACTAAGCAGTTATTTTAGTCACAGCTCATCTCCAGCCAGGAATTAGTGGGCAGATTAAACGAAGCAGCAAAAATTAACACAATGTTGTGATATTTATATTCATGTTTTTATTTTGAAATTTGTAAACTTCCCTGCTCTAACTATGTTGTCCCCTTTGGTTGTTTTAAACTACCTTCACCCCCTGGACACGCCCACTCACTGCAACCTTTTGACTTTAGGTTCTACTCATTGTCAGAGAACACATGCAGACTGTGGTTTGTTGAGGTTGAAGTTCACCTTGAACACATTTTTTAGTCCATTTGAAAAGCCTGTAATAAAACTGTTCACTCGACTCACCTGGTTGTTTGTCATTGGGTTAATTTCTCTGAATGTTAGACACCACTGCTGAATGACATACTGAACATACACCACTCTGGCTGTTAAAGATCTGACTCAGTTAAAAAAAAATAAAAAATTCTTCCACGTTGTTTCTATCTACACTATTACTCAGGTTATCACCCTAAAACCCCAAAACTGAAATTTCTCTTTTACAAATATGTTCACACTCTTAGCTGTAGAACTCCAAATTGTGGTCAGCAAAATCTTGTTCATTTAAAAAGTTTCTTGGTGTGTCTGAAGCAACATGAACTGACACACACACATAAAAAGGGACACACACCTGTGTATACAAGGCCCTGCAGCTCACACTGTATGTTCAGTGTAACCCATGTCACCCAAGCCACAAAGTCCAAGGTGCTGGCAGTTCACAAAGACACAGAAATGCATGATACATTTGACACATTTCACAAAGGTTTCACCACTGCGTTTGTTGCATCAACCATCTTTGGCATCTGACCTGTACCTAAACTTTATACATCTCCTGTCAGGGTGTGGCTGCACAAGTCATCTCTTCCGTGGAGGAGCCCTCTTCTTCATCATCGGTGCTCTTCACATCAGTTTATTAGCTTGCACCAGATTGTGCCTGGGCCATTAGTTTCTCAGCTAACAGCTGTTTACACTTACTGTACTGGAGGATGTCCTTCCTCTGTCTCCCAGGCCTGGCTAGACCTGTACTAGATCCATCTGGTAGAAGCAGACAGATCAATAAAATGTATTGTGTGTATAGTCCACTGTGTAGTTTGGTCTGACATCTGATACTAACTGCTCATATGATCACACATATCCACTTCTCCTATGTTGTGATAGTACTCAGATAAACTGTCATAACACTGATGTGTTTTTTTCTTTACTGGACCAACTGCTCTGTGTTTCTGTTCCATGAGAACTGGTTTGTTGTCCTGCCACTTCTTCACTGCAAGTTTCACAGATTTTCTTACAATCATTTCAGAAGTTCCCATTTCCCTCTGATGTGACGTACCTGTCAAAGTACAGGTGAGTTTCTTTTGGAACAGTCTTCTTGCTAAAACCTTGCTATCAATGTACAGCTCAAAGTACATCCTGTGTTTGCAGGTTTGGATATTGTCATCTTACATAGTTCTCTGCTCCACTGTAATAATAATTATTACATAAAGAGAAAATAAGAATGTTTGAAATAGGGCAGTGGTATTTTAATAAAAGTCAAAGCCCTAACATATATGACTGTGTACAGAATTCCTCTTAATCGGGCTAGTAGTCAGAATACCTAAACACAGACTTCAGACCCAGAAGTAGCTAAAGATAAAAAGAAAAACTCTGCACAGAATCTGCAGTATCTGCAGGTTTTCCACATGCAGATAGTTTGTTTTTTTAAATAAACCTCTGAAACTGTCGTCCAATACAGAGGATGAAACTGCATTGCTGGGTCTCAAGATGTCAGATTTTATTACTCTCATCTTTAGGATTTTTCACCTGCCTACTAATGGTATTTTGTAAATGGTCTGCACATATATAGTGCTTTCATCCAAAGCGCTTTACAATGTTGCTTCTCATTTACCGACTCACACACCAGTGACGGTGCCAAGCAAGGTGATCACCTGACCTACTGGAAGCCGCTCAGGGTTCAGTGTCTTCCCCAAAGGGCACTTGCACACATAGCCAGGAGGGACCAGGATTCGACCCTTTGATCAGGGGACGACTGTCTTACCAACTGAGCTACTGCCTACTGCTTAGCATGACATCACCTCCTGTTTACACCTACTGGTTTTGTTAAATTCATTAATATTTATTTATATAGCTTTATATAAGTATTAAAGCTATTGTTGTATTACATCTACTTGTCTGTATGTCTTCTAACACAAACACATAACAGTTTTTGGCCAAATTACTGAAGTCAATAACAACATGAAGCACAAAAATGTGTTAACATTTAGTTCTGCCAGGAAAATGTCTGCTTCTTCAGATGTTATTAGTTGCAGCGTATTCTCCAACTACAATCTAGCTGGACCTGTCTGCTGATTCGTGGAAACCGGGTTTTTAGAGCTGTTTAAAACAAATGAAACATTGCTGAGTTCTTTGTTTTTTGCTCTAATGATAATTTATTTATAGACCCTGAATCACCACCAGAGATTAGGATGTAAATACTTTGAGAAGGAAATTTGCCTCCTACATTCATCATCAATTTGTTTTACAAGATGCAACACTTCCTGTTTTCATATGTCACTGACACATGACCATCATCAATCACCCATAAGCACATGTGCATTAATATAGATTTAGTTTAAATATAGGTTAACAGCAGTCAGTGAGTTTGGAGACACCTGAGAAGGAGCATCTCAAACGCTGCTGACAAGGTGGGTGATCATTGTCGTAAACAACTTCCGCTGGTTTTTGGATTTTTGTTGGACTTGTGGCCTGTTGGTGGTGAGAATTTGGGAATTATAGATGTGTTCATGGATGCGTTAATAATCAACATTACCATTAATGAAGCTACCCTCATTTATCTTCAGTGCTATATTAATGGTGTGGTGCATAAATAGTGGAATGACCATCTCTTAACATTTTAAAATACATTTTCTGTGATTTTTTTCCTATTAATTGTTGCCCAACAGCTCATGATCATCTATCAAAGGTGGAATTGTCTGGCGTGCTTCTTTCTCTTCTCTTCCTCAGGCCTCCATCTGCAGTACATACAGTAAACATGTCAGACAACTCAACCTTTCTCTGCAATTTCTCCTTTGATTCAGAACTCTGTTTGTACACTGATATCACAGCTAGTTTTTGGGTCTTCAGTACTTTCAATATCACAAAAGTTGTCATCCTCCTCCCTCTGTCTTCATCCTGTACCTGGGTCACAGACAATGGCGGCAACAGCGCTCATTTAAAACTTTTACCCACTCTAAGATCTTGACCTACCACAGCACAATGCAGGGACACTAGTTTGATTATTTGCCTTTTACTTTGATGTCCCAGATTTGAAGATTGAATCCACCACAGCGGATCATGTTGATTTGGCAGAATTTTTACGCAGAATTTAGTTTTTTAGGGCCGAATCAACCCTCCCCAATTTCTATGCGGCTTGTACCGGCACTTCACGGCTGGGGATTGGAATGGGCTGTTAGGGGTTCAGTGTGTTCCCCAGAGACACTTTGACTTATAGCCGGGGCCAGGGATCGAACCATTGACCCTGTGGTCCGTGGACGACTGCCTCATCAACTGAGCTACAGCCGCCCCCATAAATGTAAAAGCAAATATGATATATGCATCTTGTATAGTTCGTGGTCTGGCTGGTGCCCCTCTTCAGTTCAGTCTTCGATGTTTCCTGGAGGGATTCAGTCGTCGCTGCCGGCCCCCAGTCCCGCCTTCGGGCGCCATCGGTCCACCCTGATTCTCCTTCGAACCCCATCCACCCACCCTGTCAGTCATTTTTGGACACTTGTTTGAGGGCCGTCTCCTGTCCTGTCTCCTTTTGTTTGTTAATCCTCCTTTCTTTTGTAGCGAGTTTGTTTTGTTGTCTATATTTGTAATCCTACCATTTACCTCCGAGGGAGCATTTTCTGTTTAGTTTTCCTTTATCTGTTTGCTGTGACTCTGTTTTGAGTTAGTTTATTTAATAAAGCTGTCTGCTGCACTCCGAGACTTTTCTTGGCTGCTGCTTCCAGATCCCTGTGTGTGTTGGATTTTCAGGTGAGGCTGTAAATACTTTGAACAGGACATTTCCCTTCTACATTCATCATCTCTTTGTTTTACAAGATGCAAAACACTTCCTGTTCTTATCTGTCACTGACACACAACAATCATCAATCACCCATAAGCACATGTGCATAATTGTATATTTGGTTTAAGTATCAGTAACCAGCAGTCAGTGAGTTTGGTGACACAGAAGAAGGACGATCTACAACGCTGCTGACAAGGTGGGTGATCATCGATAATCCAATGATTTTGGTCTATTATTTTTTGACCATGGTGGCAGCATTGTGCAGATTTAGGACATTTTCAGATAGATTTCTGAATAATATCTAAAGGATTTTGATTAGATTTGTGACCTGTTGTTGTTGTTGGGAATCCAAAAATTATAGATTGTGTTCATGGATGCCAAATAATCAACATTAAAATGAACTAAGCTACATTCATGTGGTGCATAAAGAGTGGAATGACCATCTAATTTCTCTAGACAACAGTCATCAATCTTTTTCAAGAACAGTATAAGAGCTGCTGCTGAAGTTGGTCATTGTAAGAAGGGAAAGCAGCAGTCAGTGCTGGTTAAAAATGAGAACATGTGTTTTATAAATGGGCTTTGCTAATTTATCTTTATTTATCTGTATTCTTTATATGTTTTATATAACAGCTCATAATCATCTATGAACAGTAGCATTTCTTGTTAGTTTGATTTCAGCATTTCAGACATTTACATCATGATTCTTTCTCTTCTCCTCCTCAGGCCTCCGTCTGCAGTACATACAGTGGACATGTCAGACAACTCAACTTTTCTCTCCAATTTCTCCTATGATTCAAAACTCTTCAATTGCACTGACTTCACAGCTAATTTTTGGATCTTCAGTACTTTCAATTTCACCCGAGTTGTCGTCCTCCTCCCTCTCTCTGTCTTCATCCTGTACCTGGGTCACAGACGATGTCGGCTGCAGCGCTCACTCAAACCCTTTGGCCACTCTGAGATCTTCACCTACCACAGTGCAGCCCTGGAGACTATCTGTACATTAGGGATACTTGTTTATTTGTTTGGCGTCTACTGTGATGTCCCATATGTGTACGCTGTGGAGTTCTGGTTTTCTTGCCTTACTATGTCTGGAGAGACCTCCTTTCACCTCCTGACCTGTGTGGACCGCTACCTGGCAGTTGTTCACCCCATCACCTACGTGGGGCTACGAAATGAACGAGGGTTCAGGATCAGAAACATCTGCACTGGTTGTGCTTGGCTGCTGACCATCGTTTGGAGCTGTATAGCAACTCTAGACTATCCTTTGTTTCCCTACATTCCAATTTTCAGCAATTTGGTCTTTTCCTTAGTCATTGTCTCTTTCTGCAGCTTCTCTGTTAGGTGTGTTCTGATTCGTCCAGGGCCAGGGAGACGGGGCAGGCACAGGCAGCAGGTTGACCAATCAAAGCAAAGGGCATTCCTCACCATTATGGCCATAACAGGAGTGCTGTGGTTCTGGTTTGTAGGATTCCTGGTTTTCTTTCCTCTGGAAAAGTCTTATATGTTCTGTCAGAGTATTAGGTACATAGTGAGGACCAGTGGATTATGGTGCATGATGCCCAGCAGTTTCCTTTTACCTCTGCTGTATCTGTACAGGACAGGAAAACTATCATGTTGCTGTCACAGTCGTGGATGATGATAAGAACAGATGGGAGTGATCTACATCAAAGCTATTTCTGTTTTACTACTACTCTACTAGATACTAGTTTAATCGTCGTAAAGGACACTAATGAAACATGAGTATAGATAGCATCATTCAGACAGTACCCACAGATATAAAAGTAACCTAATATATAATTTAATATTCTATTGATGGTAAATCATATAATATCTAACAATAAAATTACAATAAAATGTGTAATATAAATACTGCTATTAGTCTGTAGCTCAGTTCGTAAGGCAGTCGTCCAAAGACCACAGGGTCAGTGGTTCAATCTCCGGTCCCAGCTATATGTCGACGTGTCTCTGGGCAAGACACTGAACCTCTAACAGCCAATTCCCATACCCAGCTGTGCAGAGCAGGTCCAAGTCCGGTAGTACTTGGGGAGGGTTGGGTCAGGAAGGGCATCCGCCGTAAAAACTGTGCCACATCACCATGTGGACAAATGATCCACTGTGGTGACCCTGAACTCACAGGATGAGCCGAAAGGACAAAATAATTTCAAGTGAGTTTTTATTGCCAGAAAGTATTATTTCCTCAAAATATTTTTGCACATATTTTATATTAAATATCAGACAATAGGGAAAATGCCACACTCTGAAAGCCAAAGATCAGTTTACTAGGCTGCATAAAGTTTCAGGTTTCAGCCTTAACAGCTTATATTTGAGAAATTGGAACCAGAGAATGATTATGCTCGAAAGGCCGAGAGATAATTGCCACAGAAATTTCTAAAATAACAACCAGACACAAGTGACTTGAACTCATGGAGGAGACATGTTCTCTGAGCTGGATGACACCATAAGATTTGAATACATACTAATCTTTGTTTATAGGTCATCTCAGTTCTTTCAGCTCTTCAAATTAATGTACTCATTAATGGATTTTATTGTCAGTTTATTTAGAAGGTATTTTTTAGGAAGCTATTAGTGTGATAATCAAGAACCTTGTAGTATAATGATAAAGTAATAATATCAACACTTTCATTTTGTTTTGTATATTTCTGTTTTATGGTCTTTGCACAAAAAAGTTCACATGTGACTGATGCGCAAGAGTTTTATTATATTTGATTGGCTGCCTCCAAGTTCAGCACTGTGTGTGTGTCTCTTCTTTCATTTTCTGACAGTAATGGAACAAAAAATATGATTTCCTGCATTTGACAGGAAAAAGTAGCCTAAAATACACATCAGCTTTAAAACATCCACTAAAAAAATAAAAAAATGAATAATCCCACAGCCTCACTCTGTCCGCTTTCTCTGTCATACAAACACCTTAAAAAAACAACGACGTGCACACACACACTCACACAGCACAGAACAATACATATACAGTATGTATGTGAGACACGAGGGAAGAGCAGACGGTGTTTGAAGACACAGATGGACGACTGGATTCAACCATGGTGGGTGTTCAGTTTTTGAATAATGCAGTGTTGTTTCTTTTACTCACTTAGTGTAAATCCATGTCAAATCTCAGTTGACTTTTTAAATTTAACTCTTAAAAATGTATTAAATTTATATCACACGTATGTGTGTTCTGTATTTTGCAAAATAAATAAAATACTGTAAAGGTTTATTATAGTGCATTGATTAAAACCTGTTGAGCTAATAATATGATCATTATTGTTGCTAGAATATAACTATGTCAAATATGTCATTGTAGAACTACATTCTAACTACATAACTACGTAACTACATTCTAATATACTACATATTACTGTATATGATACACATAAAAAGATTAGCACTTTTTCTTGAAAAAAAAATGAAAGCCAGTTAGAAGACAAGTGAATCTACAATACACAATATTTTTATTTTACGGTCAACTATACAGAAATACAATACAAAGCGAAAAGTTAAAATGTATATTCAAAGATTTCCCTGAAGGCTTTGATCCTGTTCAAAATAACCTTCTTTATTTCACACTTATTAGGAACAGCATCGGTGGAAAGTATTTAGTGTTCGGAAATCTATTTGTTGGCTAAAAGTTATGTTAAGAGACGACATACTGTAGATTAGGATTAGGCAGAAAAAGTTCAAGGAAGGTTACAAGATAAATTACATAAAAACAAAAAGCTACAAACTGTGACACAGTCACCAGTACTTTCTTTCAGCAACCACCTGCACCACGTTGTGTTACAATCAATATTCAAGTGCACAATGTCTTGCACTAGAGCTGAACTCTGGTCTCTATTCTCACGTGTTGGGGGTTTCCATTGTGTTATAGTGAAACCCCTGATTGTCGATCACCGACGCAAACAGGTACTATCACCACATAACACAAAGGGACTGCAATGTTGATATGTCAATATTATTATTAGTAATAGTAATAGTTGCTGTTGTTCATACAGCACAATTGTGACTAGAATCGTGTGACTAGAATTGTGGCTAGAATCATTTAGTGATCTCGTGCTTAACGTAAAAAAAAGAATTAAATTTTTTTTAGTGTAAATGTTGCTGTAAAATTATTTAGTCCAGCATCTGGTTGTGAGATTCTCTCTTTTTAAACCTGCTCCTCTTGTTTTCTCTGTCTCTTCCTTTCTTCACAGAGCTCCATAAGTATGTTACGAACCTCTTCCAACTCCTCCCTCCTTTCTGTTGAATGCTCAAGTTCCAGAATAAGCATCTTCATGCTCTCAGCCTTGTTTGTTGCTAACATCCTCCTGATCCTTCCTCTCTCAAACCTCGTCCTTTACATTGGATACCAGCAATGGAGGCAACAGCGCCGTATTTCTACGGCAACAGCAGCAGCAAGTCACTCAGACATCTTCACCTACCACATGGTTGCCATGGAGATGATTGTAGGCTTGGGATGTCTCTTTTACTGTGTTGGGGTATACATCGATCTCACAGAGATGATGTCCTTTGGCCTAGAGATTTTCTCCTCTGCCTGGTCCACAAAAATTCACTTTCACACACTGACCTGTGTGGAACGATACCTGGCTGTTGTTCACCCAGTCACTTACCTTGGCTTAAAGAATAAAAGAGGTGTGAGGTTCAGGAATTTCAGCATTGCATGCGTTTGGTTGTGCTTTGTATGTGTGACTTCAGTGGCTCTAATCAGCAACACGCTCAACACGATTTTATATTTCTGCCTTGTGGCGTTTGCATTAACTGTCGTCTGTCTTTGCTGCATTTCTGTTCTCTGCGCTCTCAAGCGCTCTGGCCCAGGGGAGGTGGGTGGGGATAGGGCCCGAGTTGACCACATAAAGAGGAGGGCTTTCTACACCATAGTGACCATAATGGGAGTGCTGCTGCTGTGCTTAGGAGGGATGCTGATGGGTGATGCTCTGGAGGCGTCATTAGAGCTGAGTCCCAGCACCAGGTGTGCGGTGGTAATGTCTACAGTCTGGTTCTCTCTGCCCAGTAGTTTGGTGCTACCCCTGCTGTTTCTGCACCGTGTAGGAAAGTTGCCTGGCTGTAAACACAACAATGAATAGGGTTGAGGGTTGAAACCTTTTAGTGTAAGTTCTTCTACAATGTCTAGGAAATTGACTTTTATTCAAATGAGAATGAAAATGAAGATAGATCAGATTATCTCAGGATGATTTTACCACCTCTGGGCCCCTTACAGACACCTGATGTGCTACGTTCACTTTTCTCTTACTGCAACAGAATTATACTGGCCTGTTGTTTGATTTTGCTGTTAGTGTTTGCCAGTTCTTCAATATTACATCATTATTCAGCATCTGCATTCTAATGATATTATAGAGGATGTGAAGAGGATAAAATGGTAAGATTTGTTGTTTTGTGTAAACCACACAAGGGGTTGTGTTTATGTTGGTTCAGCATTATAGTGGGTTGCCAGCTTGTTGCTGGGGTGTAGCTACTGTACATGAGGGAGAGTTGCTTTGTCAGGGGGTTCTGTAGCTTTTGGATGTTGTTAAGTGGTTAATTGGACAATTAAAGGACACTGATATTCAACTTGCTTCTTTTGGTTCGAGTTTGAGTAGTACATGTAAATAAATGCCTTTAAACTTCCTTCTGACTTCACTATATAATAATATCTCTCTACTTCTAGCTGAAATTTGCCTCCAGATGACATCACTGGGAGGAACCTTCAATCAAGCTTATGTTGTCTTGCTGTTCACACTATGGCTTTTGCCTAAAGCCCTTTGGCCTTTAGATCATCTGACATATCTAATTTCACACATTATGTGTTTGTGTTTGCTTTGCATATTTGTGTTTTGTCATCTTTAGAGACATGAGGTCATGCAGCTCATGTGATACTCTGATTATTTTTGGTTGTCTGCCTTTTGATTCAGCACTTGTTTGAATAACCTGTGTCAACATCAATCCACCCTGCACCCTCATGTCACACTGCAGCAACATGCAAAGAATCTCAGGGACCGGCTGTCTATCATCTGTTTCTGTCACTTAAGTCTACACACACACACACACATACACACACACACACACGCTCATAAAATGTCCAGCATATACATATATATGCATATAGTGTGTAGAAGATGCCAGTGAACAGTGAATTTGGATATTTAGGAGACTGGACGGTCAGAAATTGCAGAGGTGGGTGCTTTTACAATGTTAATGTGACAAATTTAGTGGTGAATTTATATTTTTACATATTTCAAATGTAAAATCCACCAAAAGCAGAAAACAAAATGTTGTGGTTAGATTCTTATTTGTTCCTCCATTGGTGCTCATGGAACTTGTTTTACATGTTAAATACATTTGAAATCTTGATCCGTGTTTGTTATTCCACCGACGAAATATCTGTGAAAAAGAAAACATTTACAGCAATGTTCCATACTGTAAAAGGCTATGAAAGCAATATTCAAGAAGTAATGAATGACTGTCTTTGTTGGTAGACATCTAAGGTAATTGAAAATATCATACAATAGTATATTTACATAATGTACTATTGTATTTCAGCTTCTATTTGATGGTATTTTCAAGTAGATACAATAGACAACACAGACGATGTCACCTTTTTGTTTAATCAGATGATCCACATTTTAAGTGAGCAAAAAGACTTATTTTGAATTAAATTACAATTTTAAATAGTCTGTGATTCACTGAGATCATCATATTGATTTCATCTTTTGTATGGCTGGTGTCATAAGCAGATTCTTTCCTTTTTCACAGTTTGGTCTGTCACTTTAGTAGAGGTTAATATTATATATCATCAGTTCCCAGTTTTTAAATGCACACTAAAAGGTTTTGGAGGGAACTTTATGTTATATGTATGTGTCTGGGAACAACAGATTCCCGGACTGACGCTGCAGGCGTGTCAGCGTTTGACGGTACAGGGTTGGGCACAAAGACTTCAGGCTAAGGTTAAACACGAGATAAATTACACGAATATAAAACTCTACAAAGAGTCACATCAGCACACACGTACTTCCTTACCTGGCCCCCTGTGGAAAGGTCCTGTGTCCTGTTGTAGATCACTGCTCACCGACGGAAACATAAGAATAACCGACAAAAAGTCATGGTGGGAGGAGCAAAATAAAACCTAATAAAATCTGTGCATAATACACTGACAAACTGAATGTTGAGCATCTCACATATGCACAAACTTCATACTCTTGAAGAAAATGATGATCTAGCACATTAGTTATGTAGAAAGTTAAAAAGGCCACACTTTCACACATCCAGATAACAAACTGATAATGGCCATTTGATACAAAATTATTCGGTGTGTCCAGGTCCCGGTTGTGACTCTTCAACTTGTAGTTTGTTTTGTTGCCCATATCATTAATATTAATGTCCTTGTGTCATCTTTTGATTTTAACATTGTCTCTTCCCCTCACAGTCTCTTTTGTCAGCTCGCCACATTCAGAAATATGCCCATCAAGTCTTCCTTTGTGGATACTCCACCTCACTCCTCCAACTCCTCCGTACCTCCTCTGAGCTGTTTAACCTTCAGGAAGAGCATGGTAATATTCACATGCTTCACCATCACCAACATCCTCATCACCCTCCCTCTCTTCAGCCTCGTCCTCTATCTGGGATATCAGCGATGGAGGCAACAGCGTTGCATCTCCACAGTGGCAGCAGCAATAAGTCACTCGGATGTCTTCACTTATCATATGGTTGTCATGGAGTTGATTGCACTCCTGGGGTGTCTGTTCTGTTTTGTTGGTCAAACCTTCAATATCTCAGGCATGATCACAAGAGGTTTTGGGATTTTTTTTTCCCCCTATTGTGTAAAAATCCACTTTCACACACTGACATGTGTGGAACACTACGTGGCTGTAGTTCACCCAGTCAACTACCGGGGTCTGAAGAACACAGGTGGAGTTAGGATCAGGAAAATCTGCATTGGATGCATTTGGGTGCTATATTTGCTGTGGGAGAGTTTAATGAGTCTAATCTCCCTCACTTTCAGCATGATTATTTATTTTACCTTTTTGAGTTTTGCATTAATTGTCGTCTGTTTTTGCTGCATTTCAGTCCTCTGTGCTCTCAAGCGTCCAGGGCCAGGGGACATGGTCGGGGACAGGGAACAGCTGTACCAAATGAAGCAGAGGGCTTTCAACACTGTCATGACCATAATGGCAGTGTTGTGGTTCAGTTTAGGAGGGATGTTAGTTTGCAGTGCTCTCCGGGACTCTGGAGTGCTGAGCGACAGCGATGCGTGTACTGTCACAATATGTACTGTCTGGTTCTCTCTGCCCAGCAGTTTTGTGTTACCACTGTTGTATCTGCACCGGGCAGGGAAACTCCCAGGCTGTAAACACTCTATTAACTAGAAAAGGGCAACTGCAGAATTTGCATGCGATTGCTCTAAACTGGCATAGTGTCATGATTTGTGTTTGCCATTTTAAGTAGGTCTGGCTATGGTTCAAACCTTTTGAAACCTTAAGCAACTGTGGTGGTGTAGGCAGGGGTAGATCTAGTAATGCGTTATTGTTGTGGCCAGGCTGGGGCACCCGCTCAAAAAAAGATGCCACCTTTGGAAAACGTTTAAAAGGTTTTAAACTCAAATTTAAAAATCTTTTTGAAAAAAATAAACTGCATATTAATAGGCTCATTATTTCAGCTTCAGATGTGCTAAGTTCACCTTGTGCTGGAAGTTGTACAGCAGGTACCTACCACTTTGTCACTCTGGCAGGGGGTGGCACCTAAGGGGGCAAACTCAATATTGACCACCGCCCCTTAGGTACAGTTCTTATCTGATGGCAACAGTCACATGTCACATGCCATTTTACATTGTGAAACTTTATTTTTCAAGGTTTTGAACACGCATTTATTTCCAAGAATCATTAAAAGTTGTGGGATGTTACACCAGGTTTTTTAAAAAGTTGATTTTAGCAACATTTAAAGTTTGTTGTTACCCCCCCCCCCCCCCCCCCCCCCCCCAATCCCAACTGTGTTGCTTCCATCTAAATCAAAATGAATTCATATTTCTTCTTTGTTCTCTTTTATTGCTATTTTAAATTTATAGGTGGATGTACAAATATATTCTCTTTTTATTCACATCTTAATGGCACCCAACTTTTCTTAAGACGTTAATATGCTACAGAGTTGTGGTTTCTCTTGGTTGCTGCAGTGGGAAGCAGTGGGTGTGTTGTTACAAGCTGTTCAATATGGAGTTTTAGTTAAATACATTCTTTAGAAATTGTGTGTTGGTGTTTACTTGTTAATTTCATGTTGGTTGTTAACGTCTTGTGTAGTAGTCTCTACAAGTATGTTAATGTGATCCTCTCAATTTAGTCAAATCCTCATTTTACTGTAATTTACAGCTATCAAAAATGTACTGCACAGCTTCAGCTGCAAACAGAATTAGACATCTTATGAATATATAACATGAGCATGTCAAATGTTGGACTGTTTGTCTGCAAGGAAATGTATTATAGGAAGGCATCACCAATGATATTCAGGCACTTTTTAGTGTAAAAATGTTGCTGTGTTTTTAAAAAACTGACAACATCACAATATTTGACGTCAATTCTATTTTTATATATATATATATCTATATTTGCAATCAATCATTGGTTTGAATATCTTTTGTCAGTAACAACACACATTGTTGAAGTGTCCAAACAGCAGTCAGTGAGTGTGGACCTGCAATCAACATAATCGCCACCTGATGGTTCCCGTGATTATTAGGAGTCTGCACACAAGCCAGAATGTGGGCATCTCCATACACTTCTGACCATGATTGATGTGAAACTGCTTCCTAACCCACAAGGCTGGCAACCAGCTCATTCGCACCCAAAACTGGACCACAACAGACTGTCTGCTGATGTGACTTGTGGCCAAAACATTTTATTTGAATTGAACTTTTTACATTTATATCAGCAAAAGCATTGTGGTCTAGTTTATAGTATCACACAAACTTACTGTACAGATAAATCAATAAAGAATAAACTCTCTGTTTTAAATAATTTCTAGATGAAACGTAATTAGTTTAGGGGTCACTGAGGGGTCCATAAATAAGATACTAGATTACTATACTGTAAACAACTTCACAGATAAACTTGCTGCGTGTATAAATACAGTACCATATGCATTCATCATGGATTTGTTTGACAAGATGCAAAACACCTTCTGCTTTTTACCACGTGAACATCACACGTATGCATTATTGTATATTCGCAGTGTGTATCAGTAAACAGAAGTCACTAAGTTTGGAGACACCGGAGACACACGATCTCAAACAAACCCTGCTGACAAGGTGAGTGATGTTTGATAATAATGATTGTTGGTAATTGTTTATAGCCGTGCTGGGAAGCATTGCTCTGAGGAAGGGATTGTCGGATGCTGTCCACCATTTTTCTCCAAACTGAACTCTTCCAAAAGCAGTTTGATAGAATATCATGAAATCTTACAGCGACATAAATGTACTAGTACTGTTTGTAGTTGTTGTTTTTTTGGGGAGGTTTTTTCTTGTAATTTTTAGTGAAATATTTCAGCAAAAGCTGAATAAATTGCCTTCATGGATATTTCCATAACATCTTCTAAATTAAGCATAACTTCTTACTGTTGTTGTTTCTTTGTCTCTTGAGAAAATGAGGCCATCATTCTCATAGAAATGTTCTCAGATACAAAGATAAAATAAAGTCAACACACAAGATACTTTATACTTCTGCCATATGGGAATATTTGGGGAGTCCTGAGTGTAGACCGACTTGGAGACAGCACATTAACCACCAGGGACAAGTTCTCGTCGCCGTTTTAACTTGGACCATTAGAATAGAGTGAAAGTTCACTGAAATATTTCTTAGTGTCAGAGTTTTCTGTGCAAACTGGACACAGTGGAACTGGATTTCCAATTGTCACAGTGTCAGGTATTGACAAGCCATCAAATACTGGTGCTTATTAAGTCCTCTGTCTTCTCATATGGATGCTACAGGTTTTGTGCCACTCATTGAAACCACAGGAACAATGGTGCCTGCCTGCTACAGTTTGTCATTAATACTCTGTGACAGAAACATCCCAGTTTAGTTGACTTTACGCAGCAGGGTCAGGGTTAAGCACCAGAAATTTGGGGTAAGGTTTAGTTCAGTACATACTTCCCTTTATTAAAAACATGCATAACAGTGGAACAATCATTAACAAAGCAAACGTCTCACACTGAAGTCGAACCACAGTCTCCTGTGGAAGCTCCCGGATCTTGTTGTACCATCCAAACACCGACCAACTCACTCTGAAGACTTTTGCTCTATATACAACAACACTGCTATAGGCATCAAATATTGATGCCCCCGGGTGTCCGCTGTGTTCAGCTGACAGCCCCATAAAGACGCAAACAGGTAGCAGCTGCATCACTGTCTAATGCCAAAGGAATGGACAAAATGCTGTTTTTGACACCTTGCTAATGAGAACAGGCTGCGATTCTTGACCCCAGCTCTTCCTTTAGTACAGTCTCATGGTGCTGATCTTCAAACCATAATTCATCAAAGAAAGTTTGTTTGATTGGTTTTGTTTGATTTCAGAAGTTGGTTTATGGCATGTTTCTTTTTCTTCTTCTCTTCCTCAGACGTCCATCTGCAGTACATACTGTACAGTAGATATGTCAGTCAACTCTACTTCCCCCTCTAATCCTTCCCCTAATTCAGTACTCAGGTGCTCTAAGTACTCACCTAGTGATTTAATCAACAATGCCTACAACCTCAACAGAATCTTCCTTCTCCTCCCTCTTTCCATCCTCATCCTCTACATGGGTTACAGACAATGGCGACAGCAGCGCTCCTTCAAAGCGATGAGCCACTCTGACACCTTCACCTACCACAATGCAGCCATGGAGCTGGTCTGCAGTGTAGGTTCAGTCTTTTTTTTATGTGGCATCTACTATGACTTGTTTTACATTTGCGGGGACTGGATTTTGTCTCTCAATTTCTCTGCGGAGACCTCTTTTCACCTCCTGACCTGTGTGGAGCGCTACCTGGCTGTCGTTCACCCCATTACTTATCTGGGGTTACGAAACGCACGAGGAATCACAATCAGAAACATCGGCATTGGTTCGGGCTGGCTGCTCACTATGGCTTATAAATCTTCAGTTTGAATAAAAAAGGAAAGGCAAAAGGTCGACCCTGGACAGTTCTCCAGTCTGCAGGGCCAACACAATGTGACATACACAGTCACACAACCAACCTCTCTCACATTCACACCTACATGCAATTTAGAGTCAACAACTAACCTAACATGCATGTCTTTGGACTGTGGGAGGAAACCTACACAAGCACAGGGAGAGGATGCAAACTCCACACAGGAAGTCGGCAGAGCCACCAGCCAATCACACAGTTCAATTTTCCTGTAAACTATATTAAAGAGTTGAGGTGAGATATTTAAGTTAATATCTCAACCCGTATTCTTTTTGATGGCTGCCATTTTATTCAGCACTGTGTAAAAATGATGATCCACCCTACTGGGTTTCGGTTTTCTGAACTTCCACCACTGAGGGGAAAAACACATTTGCCTGCAGCAATTTACCGGAAAACATAGCATAAAATATCCATCAGTTCTGCAACATGCAACGAACCCACAACCCTGTTCCCACATGTTCGTCTGACACATATACGCACGTATACATTCATATGTACCAGCGAAGAGCAGGCAGCGAGTTTAAAAACACAGTGGAAGGACCATCAGTATCTCCTGAGGTAGGTGTTTGTGGTTTTTAGGCTCTTTATAGGCCTCCATTTGTACTAATTCCATAATGTATGTTTTGTATTAGCTAATGACAAACAGGTTTGCTTTGTTTATGATATGCAAGTTATGATTAGTTATGATCTACCCAATGCCTGGCTCCAGGTAACGAAATGTATAGAGTGTGTACTGTACTCATAAACATGTGGAGAATAACTGAAGATGACCGTGATGATGGTACAGACATATATCAACACTGTTTAGAACATGTAGAGAAAACCACATTGAAACACACTGGAATGAGAACAGACTGGGATTCCTGAGACCAGCTCTACCTTTAGTACAGATTCATAGAGCTGCTAGCATTGCTTTATGCTCTCTTGAAAAAACTTTTGAAAACTTCCTATGTTAAGTTATCTTCATTCATGATTAGTTTTTTATAACTACACCCCTTCTACAAATGGGGTCAAAATTTGGACTTTGTTGTGCTGTAATTGTTTCCCAACAGCTTATTTATGTAGTTGCCAATAGAAGTTGGTGTGATTGGTTTTGTTGGATTTAAGCTCTATGAGAAGTTGGTTTACCACATGTTTTTTCTCTTTTTCTCCTCCTCAGACGTCCATATGTTAGATATGTCAGTTACTTCCTTTTCCAATATCTCCCTTGATACACTATTCCTCATTTGCCCCCAGTACTCACCCGGTGATTTAATCAACAATGCCTACAACCTCACCAGAATACTCCTCTTCCTCCCTCTCTCCATCCTCATCCTCTACATGGCTTACAGACAATGGCGACAGCAGGGCTCCTTCAAAGTGATGAGCCACTCCGACATCTTCACCTACCACAATGCAGCCATGGAGCTGCTCTGCAATGTAGGTTCAGTCATTCATTTATGTGGCATCTACTATGACCTGTTTTACTTGAGGATTTGCGGGTACTGGATTTCTTCTCTCAATTTCTCTGGGGAGACCTCTTTTCACCTTCTGACCTGTGTGGAGCGCTACCTGGCTGTCGTTCACCCCATTACTTATCTGCGGTTACGAAACGCACGAGGAATCACAATCAGAAACATCGGCATTGGTTTGGGCTGGCTGCTCCCCTTCGTATGGAGCAGTGTAGCAACTATAGACTTTCCCAACTTCCCCACCATCCATGTTTTCTGCCTTTTGGTCTTCTGTGTAGTCACTGTCTCTTTCTGCAGCCTCTCGGTTCTCTGTGTTCTCATTCGTCCAGGGCCAGGAAAAGGAGGTGGGGACAGGTATCGGGTTGACCAATCAAAGCAACGGGCGTTCCTCAACATGATGGCCATAACAGGGGTGCTGTGGTTGTGGCTTGTAGGGTTCATTGTTTGTTTTGCTGTGGGAATGATACTGGAATGTGAAAACGTCAGCTGGATGGTGACAGTCTCTGGATTCTGGTTCTCTCTGCCCAGCAGTTTGGTCTTACCCGTGCTGTATCTGCACAGGACAGGAAAACTATCCTGTCACAGTTACAATAGTAGATAAAGATAACATCAGTAGTACTTTTAACCAAAGTAATGTGGAAAGATAAACAAGACGAAACAATGTATGAACAACCCTAAAAAAAGTAGGCTGAAGCTGTTTGTATACTTAAACACTAATAATTTATACTTTTCTTTTACTTATTATGCTAAAATAAAATCACATAGCAAATAGAATTCCAACTAAAGTACTTTTAAAACAGTCATATGTTAGTGTTAGCTTAAACTAGTTACAAGCCATGTTGGAGTTTGAGTAAACTATGCTTTTTGTTTTCAATGTCCATTTATTTGTAACACATAGACATTCATTATAGAAAGCAAAATGAAAATAGCTTTACTATGGTGTTAAAATGGTTAGAATGGTAATGAAGTGGATGCTATGATGTTTGTAAGGCTTTTGGAGTAGTAAACTAATAATAATAATAATAATAATAATAATAATAATAATAATAATAATAATAATAATAATAATAATAATAATAATAATAATAATAATAATAATTGTCCTCAAATGAGTGTCCTTTGTCCTTCAGGTGAAGGTAAACTGCTAAATCTGGTCCTAAAGCAACACCTCAGTACCAGACCAGTTTTCCCTCTACTGGTATTAGGGAAAATTGCACTCAAGTTTCACATGCGACAATCGTGTTTAATAGTAATATTAGGTAATATGTTCCCCACCCTGCAGCTGTGTCAACCTGCAGCCTCAGAAATGACTAAAATAACACCACTAGACATATTGACACAGACTCATGGAGGAGACAAATGCCCTGAGCTGAAGGACACCATTAGATTTGAATACACACTAGTCTGTTGCTATAGGTCATCTCCATCCTCACAAATGCTCATATTAATGAACTCATGAATAGGCTTTATGGAAATGAATTTTACTTTTTGAAGAAACTGCAAGGCTGTCTGTTTAATAACCAATAACTCTGTAGGAGAATGATCTCACTGTATTCAAATAAAGTAATAAATAGTTTAAATTGAATTGTTTTCCATAATTTTGTTGTGTCCTCTTTGCACAAATTAGTTTATGCAGCTCATATGTTAAAGGAAAACTTTGGTCATTTTCTTAATAATCATAATTTCAACAATCCCAGTACAGACACTAAAACTAACGAGTTGCCTTGTGAGTTTGCAACGTGGATTAGTTTATTCATCACCAGACACGCTGGTCTTCTGGGTTATTGAATTTAATATTTTAACCAACATTATTTTTAATCGGCTGCCGCTGTGTATAAGCTTTAATCCACCCTTCACCCTATGAGTGTCTGTCACCTGAGCTTCAAGCAGTGACGGGAAAAATACATTTGCCTGCAGCAATTTACCAGAAAACGTGGCATAAAATATCCATCGGTTCTGCAACATGCAACGAACCCCACAGCCCTGTTCCCACCTTTCGTCTCTCACCCAAATACGCACATATACATTCATAACACACACACTTGTACTTGTGTTTTAATGAGAGACCAGTGAAGAGCAGTCAGTGAGTCTGGAACCAAAGGAGACAGAGAGTCAGTAGATCCTGAGGTGGGTGTTTTTATTTATCGATAACTCTTTAATTGTTTTTCTTATTAATGATAATATAGTAAATATTTATGCATTGTTTGCGCATATAGAAATAGATTCTATAAACAGATGGACCATACATTTATGAGTGCATGAGTTTGTAGACAGTTTTTATTAGCTATTTATAAAAAAAAACTATACAACATAAGTAAGTTATATTACTTTATTTTTTTCTATAATACAGTACATAGACTTCAAAGAAAAGGTTTGGAAACACCTACACACTTATGCAGAGGTTGAGTCATGTCAATTGGACTTGGTACATATCCAAGCAGCTTCTTCAGTCCAGAGTCAGTCTTCAGTCTTCAGTTTTACATTTCAATGTAAACATGCAATAACGTCTTAGTGTTTTCCAACTTTTCCTTATACAAATGTTTATTGTATGGCTGGTATTGTGTGGTTCTTCAAGTCATTACATACAGTTGCTGTCAAAGTTCTGATCTTTTTGGTCACTGTCTTCCCGTCTTTCTGAACCTGATCCGTTTGTGTTCTCTCTTTCTTCCTTTTCAAAGCTCCATAAATATGTCAGGCAATGCCTCTCTCCTTCACTTATCCTCCAACTCTCACGGGCAATTATTTGAATGCACCACTTCCAAAGTGACTGTGGTAACTTTCATAACCTTCTCCATCACCAACATTCTCATCTTACTTCCTATTTTCGCCCACGTCCTCTACCTGGGGTACCAGCGATGGAGGAAACCGCACCACATCTCCACCTCGGCATCAGCAGCAAGTTCCTCAGACATCTTCACCTACCACATAGTAGTTATGGAGATGATCATGATCTTAGGTTGTCTCTCCTACTGTGTTGGTTCATTCACGGACCTCAAAGAGATGATTGTGTATGGCCTAGCAATTTTCATTTCTACCTGGAGCATAAAAACATATTTTCATACACTGACCTGTGTGGCGCACTACCTGGCTGTTGTTCATCCAGTCACTTACTTGTGTCTAAGGAATCGGAGTGGTGTCAGGATCCGGAATGTCTGCATTGGATGTGTGTGGCTCCTCTGTTTTGTATGGGGGGTTTTAGTTACTGTAACCAGCAACATGGTCATAATCATTGTATATTTCTGCCTAGTGGGTTTTGCCTTAATTGTCGTGAGTTTTTGTTGCGTTTCTGTCCTCTGTGCTCTCAGGCATCCTGGCCCAGGGCAGCTAGGCAGTGAAAGGGAGCGTGTGAACCAAATGAAGCGTAGGGCTTTTAACAATATATTGACTATAATGGGAGTGTTGCTGTTGTGCTTAGGAGGAATGTTGGTCAGTAATGTTCTTCTGGCCACATTACACTTGAGCAATGATATGTGTGCAGTAATGTCATCCACCATCTGGTTCTCTCTTCCCACTAGTTTGGTTTTACCTCTGCTGTATCTCCACCGGGCAGGAAAACTACCAAGCTGTAAATATAACACTGAATGACGTTAAAGGTTGGATTACGTTTGAGAAATTCAAATGAAGTTACCTGAAAACCTCCGACTTTAACGCCCCATCAGTAATTTGACACTAACCTGTCATGCGACCCAATGAGCCATTTATTGAAAATTGAAATTGCACACCTATTGACGTTACACAAGAAATTCGCAGATATTCACAGATATCTTAAATTTCCATTTAAGAATTAGGGTAGGGCATTAAACAAGGATGGTTAGGGTTAGTAAAAAAGTCACGATGAAGTCACATCATGTACATCATGTGACTGGTTGGAACAATAACAATCACAGTTGTTTTGCACTTGATTTAAATTCTGGTCTCCTGTGTGAAAGTCCGACGTTTTGTGACCTGTGCCCTGCAAAATATTGGAGACTCTAAATACTATTTGATGGTTTTATGTTTTTACAGCTGTTAGATGTCGATAGAACAGTCAAGGAATCATAGTCATATCATAGGACATGTCAAGAAATAGTCAACACGTTCTGATCCCACAGCATCAGGGATGCAACATTAGATTCTTATGTATTGTTGTACAACATTACTTATTTACACACACAGGTTCAAACCATTCAGTTGAAGGAGCAATCTACATTTTTTACAAAACATTTTCTTGACTGGTGGGTGGCAGTAATATATTAAATAAATTAGAAACAGAAAGAAATAAATGTAATATAAGTAAATGTATATATATCATTTAGGTCTCAAAAGCTCTTCACGTGTTAATTCTTGTGTCTTTGTTGTTTTTTTTTTTATTTTTTTAATCAAAGAATAATATGTGTGGAATAAACTACCAGACTCTGACTAGTTATTCCAAACTGTGATCACCAAGGGGCACTATTTGATAAGCTTGTCATTACTCCACCTAGTGCATTGCCTACTGACACTCACACTATCTGTACGTGTTCTGAATACAGTTCTGAATACTTCTGTTTTTTACACAGCCTTGATTCTTATGTTGTTCATGCCCCCAGCTATTTAAAACTAACCTTTATTCCAAACATTATCACCACACACCCGTTAGGATAACTCAATAATGACGAAGAAGGGACATTTCTGTCCTTCCAAAACACTGGTAAGGACACGTCCCTTTCCAGCAAATGCAAAGGCAAAGAAAAGGCAATTTCACTTCTATTGTCCAGATATACACGCAAAAAAGCGACTGTTGGAGGTAAAAGTGTCATGCGTGGCTGTAAATGGTTCAATCATTAAAAAAAATAAATAATCAAAGCCGTTGAATAACTCAAACAGGGCATCGGAATTCTTCACAAAATCACACTTCTAAATACAGACGATTCTTACTTGAGACAGAGACATGTCCAGGAAAGGAAGATCCATAAACAACTCCCATGTACTTTGGTTTGCTCCAGCTACAAGGTCATCAGTTATGTCCAACAGTTCTTTAGTGTGTAGTTAGTCCCAAACTGTCCATCAGCAACACAGGACTGGACGGACAGTCAACACACAGTGAGACAGATGGCATCATAATCCAACAAATTAAAGCAGGTTCCTAAGTGCAGGCAAACACACACACATACCTTCAAAAGGGAATTATTTTGTGGCTCTGGTTGCTTCATACATTATCGATATTTTTTTCCGTCCTGCCAGCTGAACCAAACCACGGCCACACAAATGACTAAAATAACATGAGCACAGTCACGCAGACTCACGGGGGCAGCGCTCTGACATAAATTACTTCGCTAGATTTGAATTAACAACACATTTTGTAAATATCTTTTCACTCCTGTCAAACATTAATAATAATTGACCCGGTAAAGGATGTTTTTGTCTGATCATATATGGATTATACATGGAAATGTATATTAGTGTTTGAATAAGCTGTGGACCCACTGAACCAACCCACCTGGCTGAAGTTTCTGAACGACAGTCTGAGATTTGGAGACGCGGGAACAGGACACTTGTGAGGTCAGTAATTCGCACTTTCAATGGTCAATGTAGGAACATTTCTTTGACTGTGCACTTCACTAAATTGCACAATCACATTTTATTACTACTAGAATTAACTTGATATTCTTGACTTTGTATATTTATATGTATTATTTGTAACAGTTTAAGCATCAGAACGACCACGTTGGTGCTCACATCCTCCTCCACTATTAACATCCTCCTCATTCTTCCTCTGGCTATATTCGTCTTCTACCTGGGGTACCAGCGAAGGAGACAACAGCACAGTCACTCTGACATATTCACTGGCAGATGGTTGCCATGGAGATGATTGCAGCTGTTGTACTGTGTTGGGTTTAACATCAACCTCTCAAAAACGTTCTCATATGTTTTTGATGTTTTCTTTTCCCTCTGGTCCATAAAAATATTCTTTCATACACTGACATGTGTGGAACGTTACATGGCTGTTGTTCACCCACTCACCTACCGGGCTCTGAGGGACCAAGGTGGTGTCAGGATCAGGAATATCAGCATTGGATGTGTTTGGCTGCTCTGGTTTTCATGGGGGATATTAATAATTCTGGCCCGCTTTTACAACTTAGGAGAATCCCCCGTATTCATTGAAATTTGTATTTCTGTCTTTGGACTTTTGCCTTAATTGTCATCTGCTTTTGCTGTATTTCTGTACTTTGAGCGGGAACAAAGATCGGGTTGACCAGATGAAGCGGAGGGCTTTTAACACTGTTGTGATCATAATGGGAGTGTTGTGGTTGTGCTTAAATGGTAAATGGTCTGCACTTATATAGCACTTTTCTAAATATTGGCACTCAAAGCACTTTACACTGCTTCTTATTCACCCATTCACACCCACAATCACACACCGATGGGGGAGCTGGCCAACACTTACCGGGAGTTCAGTAGGTTGCTCAAGGACACTTTGACAAGTTACCACAGGAGCCGGGGATTGAACCAACAACTGTGAGATTGGTGGACAACCGCTCTACCTTCCTGCGCCAAAGTCGCCACTCAGGAGCCATGTTGGTTTGTAATGCTATTCAGAATTTACAAGTACTGAGTGAGAGTGACAGGTGTGCTGTTCAGTCTCCTCCTATCTTGTTCTCTTGGTTTGGTTTTACCTCTGCTGTATCTTCACCGGGCAGGAAAACTGCCAGGCTGTAAATACTAAATAAACAGGAAAAGCATAAATTTTCCTCTAAACTTAAATGCTGGCTGCAGTTGTGTGTCCCATTGCAAATACTGACATATCTACACAAAAAAAGCTTTTAAGCTGCATCTTTTACTTTGTTTGTCACATGTCCAATAAGCTTTGCTTTTACTGAACTCACCTGTTGTCGCAGCCTGTATATTGGCTTGTCACTCATGCTATACATGTGGAGCCACAGCCCAAAGCTTGATTTTTGTCTGCTTCTTCACTCAGAGCGACAGGGGTTGAATTGCCCCTGAACGTCTCCTGTGTAGACACACATGCACTGCCAATGCTGCTGGTGTTGCTCTGCTAATGTGCTGCTGACTCTGCACTGTGAAGTAAGGTTGGGTAGACAATTCTAAATTCTTGTTAGATGGAAACTTCTGGCAAGACTTTCTCGGTACTGACATTTCGATCCATACCAAAATATTATCGGCATAAAATGGCAACGTGTTGGTTAGGGGACCCTAGGAAGATGGGTCCCATAGCCTTTCACTCAGAATAAAGAAGCTACCGAGCCCCCAATTAAGAGGAAAGAAGTCCAGTTGACATCGCTCAAGTTCCTTAACTTTAAAAATTGTGAATGGAAGCTAGTTTTTTAGAGGTGTTTGACAGAGTTAGGACCTTGTATGTGTCCCTAAGCCTATAAATGACTTCAAGGGAGTTTCATCTAGTTTCAAGGAACCTCAGCGATGGTGCTTCTGTGTTGTAAGCTGGTTCGAAAGGTGTTCAACATTTTGGAGTTGTAAAATGCTTACATTTGTGTATTTTCATATTTCAACCATAATACCAATTACCAGTTAAACACAGTCAGCATGAACTATATTTCATTTTGATAAGATTAGACAATCTACTCATATGAGTATGTAATCACTTGTTATGTTACATAGCCACAGGAAACTAGTACAAACAAGTTTAAAGGTTTTTTATTGTAATTGCTAAAAGCCCTTGATAAACAATAAACAGTTCACCAACAGTATTTGTTGCTCATTGTTTAAATACTTGTATACAGTAAAGTAAATCTTGCTAAAGATATGTTATTGTCTGAAAAATATCACTATACCAGTGACTAAAGAAATGCATAGAGATCTGAAGCCAACTGTACAGAACATGAATTAAAGCAAAACATTTTCCTTATAACTAAGATTTATATTTTCCATGACCCCAGCAAGGAACAAAGAAATGCCATGAATCAATACACTGCACAGGATAAAGGCTGGAATTAAGAGATGAGAAAAAAAATGCTCAAAATAAAGTTGGGATAAAAAAATGTATATACAGTTGCTGTGTTCTACAGAGTTAAACGTACAGCCCAGCAACTTAAGTTCATCAGCAGATCAGCTACAGGAAATGGCGACTGGCGTCCACATAACAATATTCCAGAACATAACTCCATGATAGGGTTTGTATTGGCATTACACATGAGCACAAGACAGATCCCACTTTGTTTTACTGTTTTTGCCATTTCAAAATAAGGGAATGTCAAATGTGCAATGCAGTTCTTTCAATACTCCTGAAGCACAAAAACCGAGTGTGTTACTACAATTGATAGTCACACATTGACTGAACAAGTTCAAAACTGATGAAGCCTTTTGGATTAGAGGTGAAATTACGCCAAGAACTAAAAGCAGAAGTCAGAAGGCTGTTGGAGGAAAATGGAAAACTCATTAATTAGCACACATTAAATCCGGCCGAGCTTCAAACTGGAGATGTTCTGGCTGCCACCTGAAGATGACATGTCAGACAAATTATTTCCTAAAAATTACTTAAGGAAAATATTTGACTTAAAAAATAATACACAACCGTATACAGTCTCTGAGGTAAATTACACCACAATAAAGGCCTCTGTCTCATTTCAATGTTGTCAAAATAATATACTGATGATATGAACATAATCCATTTCATCATCAATAGCATTGCAGTGTCACGATGTTATTGTATTTTAATAAATCAAATGTAAATGTTACCGTCTGTGTTTTGTATATTAGTGTCATTAATCTCTGCAGACATTAATTTGAATGCACTTTGTCAGTCAACAGTCCAGTCGTCCGAAGTATCAGATGAGCAGTCAGTGAGTTTAGAGGTGGGCGAGAAGGACAATCAGACAACAGTGAGGTGCGTAAATACCAGGACAAATGTAGTAATCAGTGTCTATTTATACCCTCTCATGTTGCTAATATGTGATCAATTGTGAGTAGAAAAGACACGAGTATTTTTTTCTTAGCAAAGTTGACAATCATGTGGATGTTTTTCTTATTGGGTTGTACAATAGCTTGTGTTATGTGATTTATGCATTGCAGCGCTTGCAGAACAAACAACAATGCATCTGTCCACCTTGATAGTGTCTATTAACTGATTTTTTTCCAGCCCCTCTGACAAGAGGACTACTTTTCAAATATTTTGTAACTGAAATGATTTTAGCATATTTTGAGCTTTCTTTCTCCTCCTGGTTTTCAGACTTCCTCATACCTAAAGATGTCAGCCAACTCCAGCTGTGTGAAAACTCTTCACCTCCTGGGCAACTCCTCCTTCTCACCGCTGGACTGTCTGACCTTCAGAACGAGCATGTTGATCCTCACGACCTTCTCCATCGCTAACATCCTTCTCATCCTCCCTCTCGCTGCCCTCATTCTCTACCTGGGGTACCAACGACGCCACATCTCCACAGCAGCAACGAGTCACTCGGACATTTTTACCTACCACATGGTTGCCATGGAGATTATTGCAATCTTGGCCTGCCTCTTGTACTGTGTCGGTGTGAACACCAATTTACAAAAGATGACCACATTCAGTTTTGATATGTTCTTCTGCGTCTGGTCCTCAAAATTATTCTTTCATGCACTGACCTGTGTGGAGCACTACCTAGCTGTTGTTCGACCAGTCACGTACCGAGGTCTGAAGAAAGCAGGTGGTGTCAGGATCAGGAATATCACCATTGGATGTGTTTGGCTGTCAGGTTTTGTGTGGGGGACTTTATTGATTTCGAATTCTTGTCAATTCAGTGGGAGTTTGTATTTATTGTTTTTGACGTTTGCCTTAATTGTCGTCTGTTTTTGCTGTATTTCTGTTCTCCGTGCTCTCAGGCGTCCCGGCCCGGGTAAAGTGGGAGGCGACAGAGAACGGGTTGACCAAATGAAGCGAAGCGCTTTCAACACTGTCGTGACCATAATGGGAGTGTTGATGTCGTGCTTAGGAGGGATGCTGGCTTGTAACGTTCTTCAGAACTCAAAAGTGCTGAGCCAATGGGACGGTGGCGCTGTCGTAGCATCTACTGTCTGGTGGTCTCTGCCCAGCAGTTTTGTGCTACCTCTGCTGTATCTAAACAGGGCAGGAAAACTGCCAGGCTATAAACAGTCAGTAAACTAGAGAAGCTTTTACAGTAGAATATGTATGCAGGTTCTTGTAACTAGCATTGTAACTGCCTTTGCTTCTAAATTGTAAATTGTAGTTAGTGGTTCCTAGGAAGCAATGTTTGTAGGCACTGCATGAGGTTATAGGATGTTTTATTGCATGTTACATATTTGTTTGAGAGTAAAACATGGTTCGATGGATGTTCGGTCAGTGTCTGTATGTATATTAATAATAATTTTATAATAATAAGCTTTTTTTCATATTGCACCTTTCTTGCAAAACATTCTCATTCTCAGCTTAAAAGTCTGGGGCTGTGTAAACTAAATCTAGTTAGTTCCCTATCGACTCTTCTGTTTGTCTCCAATACTTGTAGCTTTGCTTGAACTATCTGCTTACCTATTGCCAATCTGCACTAATATGGTTTCCTGTAAGTTACATAAAAGGCATTAACCTCTGGACACTTTGAACCTATTGCTGTCTCAAGCTGTGCATTTGTGTCCAAATGTTTTAGTTAATTTGCAATTTAATACTTAATAAATTCCACATTAGAAACGGATTGTGTTGTTGTGTTGAATTGTGTTGCTCCCAATATTTCAGGTTTTATTTTTCAGATTAACCAGTCAGGAAGCAAATAAGTCAACCAGCTGGTGGAGCTGCCTATTTAGGGCAATTTGAGGTATTTGAGGTGTACAAGTCAGCCTGCTGTTTGACTTGTCCTGTTAGGACTGTCCTAGGTGTGAATGGATTTCATTCGTTTCTGCAACAAATGTGTTATTTTCTTTTTATATAAAAGCATCACAGAGATTAAAATACATGCTTTGAGTAGCTTTGTGTGTGTTTGTGAGTCAAATTGAGTATTGAGTAAAATGTGTATTTTATATATACTTCAGACAGCTCTGTCTCAAAAAGCAACAAACCACAGCATATTTACACATGCGAATCATGATTCATATGTTTAATGTGTTCAAAAGTAGGCAAACATTTTGTGAAAAATATGTCTGTGTAGCTTAGAAATCGAATGATTAGCAACGGTTAGAAAACGGGTGATAAATTAACCCTGAGTGAGGCTGTTTAAACTGCCTGCTTACAGAAGCAGCTCAGCCGAGCAGTTGATCCTCTTTTCTGACAAATCATAGATATATATTTTATTGTCTGATTTATGCCAGTCGACTAAAATATGATTGTTAGGGTGTCTAGAAATGATATCTCAAAAGATATATATATTTTTTACATCAACTTTCACACGTATTTCATGTCATTTCTAAGAAGCTGTTCAGGACTTTCTGTTTTTTCAAAAGCTTTCAGACATTAATATTTCTTCACAGCATGGCCACCCAGTGGATATAATCGATGTTACATAAACTACTCCACGAGGTGAGTCAGGATAAACAGCCAAAGATAGATTTTCGAAGTTTTTACAACAGCAAAACAATGGGTCTAGGTTACAGTGGCACTTAAAGGGTAAACATGCATGGACATTCAAAGAAGCGCAGACTGTACAGTATGAAAAGTAAAAATCCATTGTGATACACAGGTGCAAGCAGGGGGTCAATACAGTTATTCAAATCTTAAATGTTGAATTTTGAGTAGATTCAATAAAAAATTAAAACTGACACAGACAAATGACATTTTCACCATTAGAAATTGGTCCCTGTGCAGACACACAGAACGAAGGGCTACACCTTCCACCATTCATACGCATTAGAAGGTAGATTCTTTTGTGCCATAGATTATCTCATTAGCCCCAAACAGCTTCTGCTGTAAAGAGAACTGGAGAGCGTATAGAGAATGTAGAGGATGATGTGGATAACACATTATCTCTCTGTCCTGCCACCTGCACCAAACTGCAGCCAACTGAAATGACTAAATGAACACTGTACATACACAAAGAGTCACAGAGCAGTCAAGTGCCCCAAGCTAGACAACACCACGAGATTTGAATACTTATCAATATCAATCTGTATACTTTGTCATACTTTGAATGCCTGGTCAACAATAGTCCATCTGGCTGAAGTGTCGGATCAGCAGCCAGTGAGTTTGGAGACTCAGGGAAAGGAGAGCGAGAAAAACCTGAGGTGGGTAAAAAACACTGGGACAGATTTGGTTATTGTTCTATATTTATACATTTTGGTTGACTGTTCATCATTTTTTTTCTTAATGTATAATCTTCTAAAAGCAGAACTTACCCCCCATGTCTTTAAGCTATTTACATCAGAGTTATTAGTGCGTATTAAATGTTTCTGCAAATATGTTATTTAACTGTATACGTATATACATACATGTATAATAGGTAAAATAGTTTAGAGGTATAATAACATAAATTATAAAAGTTACAACATACATAAATATTTGTTTAATAACACAGTGTTTCTTCTAATAATTCAGTAATTTTTAAAGTGCTAATATACTACAACTGTATTAGTAGCGGTATAATCATTATCATTTTCATTATTTTTAGGTATATACTATGTCAAATAATATTTTCATACAGAGACACGTGTTCTATATTAAATTTTTGATAAAATGGGCATTTTTTCCATCTATTTTCACTCAAAACCCCTGATAAAAAAATTCAAAAATATTTATTGAATTCCAAAGATGTATTAAAGTGAAATGTTTCATTTGCTGACGTACTCTGACAGTTTGCTGTGCCTCCAAATTGTGGTAAGGTGCCTCTTGTTTGCTTTTATTGAACTTAGATATGTTATTTTTTTAAACCCTGTGTTTGTTAACCAGCGTTTGACATGGACATGCACCAACCCATTAAATGTGGGTGGATTTCAGCAGTGGCTGGTAACAAAGTGACTCCCAATGGCCACTTTGTCAGGTTGAATTGTATTTTGTATTTTTTTCTTTTCTGAAATAATTGCAATTGGACTCTGCAGAACTCCCCTAAGCACCACCTGCACACAGTGTTAGCTCACTGGTCCATAGTGAAGGCTATGGCCTGTCGACTGACCGACGACACTTTAACCAACAGGTATTAACAGATTTTTTATTAACAGATTTTCTGCTATGATGATCTGCTAATTTTTTCCAATTTTGGCCTCAGTCTCTAGTTCAAAAGTGTAAAGTAACCTTTCAATGAATTTTGTTAGCCAGATTACCTTAATGCATTTTCCTTATGTCAACTTTTTGATTTCTTTCTTCTGCCCTTCCTTTTCAGAACTTACACAAATATGTCAGTTAATTGTCCTTCCATCCCGTCCAACTCCTCCATGTCTCTGGATTGCTTATGCTTTAAAATGAGTGCATTAATCCTCACAGTCTACTCCGTCACCAACATCATCTTCGTCTTACCTCTGGCGTCACTCATTCTCCACCTCGGGTACCAGCGATGGAGACAACAGCACTTCAACGCCAAGACAGCAGCAGCAGCAACGAGTCACTCTGACATCTTCACGTACAACATTGTTGTCATGGAGATGATCACGGTCTTAGGGTGTCTCTTGTACAGTGTAGGTGTATACAACAAGATCAACATGATGTCCACATATGGCTTTTATATGTTCTTCTCCACCTGGTGTGTAAAAATACACTTTCATGCACTGACCTGTGTGGAGCGCTACCTGGCTGTTGTTCACCCAGTCGTCTACCTGGGCCTGAAAAATAAGGGCGGTGTCAGAATCAGAAATTTTAGCATCGGATGTGTTTGGCTGATGTGTTTTGTTTGGGTCGTTTTAGTGAGTCAAACCATCCTGACAGTGAGAACAATCATATATTTCTGCCTTGCAGGTTTTGCCTCAGTTGTCGTATGTTTTTGCTGCATTTCTGTTCTCCGCGCCCTGAGGCATCCCAGCCCGGGCGAAGTGGCCGCGAGCGGTGAACGTGTTGACCAAATGAAGCACAGGGCTTTCGTCTCTGTCATGACCATAATGGGAGTGTTGTGGGTGGGCCTGGCGGGCATGCTGGTTTGTAACGCTGTTCTGGTATTAGTGACGCTGAGTGAAGGTGACGTATGTGTCATCAGGGCATCTGCCATCTGGTTCTCTTTGCCAAGCAGTTTTGTGTTACCCCTGCTGTATCTACACCGGGCAGGGAAACTGCCGGGCTGTAAACAGTCATTAAAATAGAAATGTAATCAGTTAAATCTGGGATACAATAATTAATACCAGGTTTTTTGTATGGACCTGCTAAGTCATCTCTGTTGGTATTTACAACTTTGACATTGTAAGTGCTAGAATAGTTAATATATAATAGTTAATATTTTAGGTAGAGCTTTTATTTAATAGAGTTGTTTTAACATAGACATATTTCCATCTCTATTCTGACACTCTGATGCCTGAAAGATTTAGAATAAAGACAGCTGTTATTATGGGGCCTGAATTGACATTCATGCTCTAGTGGTACTGGGTAATTACTGGAATGTAGAGGTTGGTACTTTGGTTGTTCCCAGGTTGAATTCTAGACAGTAGCTAGAATTCTAGACAGCGTATACACCTTGAAGTGCCTAGTGAGTTTTTGATCATAACTTGTTAGGAAGTTCAACATATTTGCAATTGAAATCAGCATGAAAGTTCAGTGTAGTCGCTGCAGAACTTTGTGTGGTTGCTATGGAATTCTGTATGATTTCTAGGCATTTCTGCGTGGTTTCTATGCTAGATAGGCAGTGGTTGCCAGAAATGTCAGAGTTTTTTTTTAGTATACTAAGGTTTTCCACAGCATACGGTAGCAAAGATTTTACTGTTTTATTACAAGGTTGAGTTTTGAAGTTATCTGACATTTTGAAGTTTTGCAGCACATCATTGCAGAGTTATAGCCAAAATTAGCATGAACTGGATTTTAAAACTTCATTAGTTATTGACCAAAGAATAATTTATTAGATGGTTAACTTTCTTTATCACACCACCAACAGATATAGAAAAAATAAATTGTCTGCAAAATAAAATTCACATCATCTTCACCTTGAGCAAGCTGGCCAGACGTCTGAGTGATATTGAGTTGACTCAAACCAGTCATCAAGGCCATATTTGGGCCTTGATGATTGGTTCTGAGTCAACTCAGAACACTTGGCTCGCTACTCAGCTCTGTTTAATGCGAACCAAAGCCTCATTTTTGTACTATATAAGACTAAGTGAAACAACAGAGCAGCAAAAGCAGGCGAGGTGATGGATTGCATAATATATCTACAATGCGAGTTTAAATATACCCTTCATACTTCTGCTAACATTTTGCAGCTATCCATATTGAAACTTAAAGCTGAGTGTCCTTGGATGACTAGGCACAGTTGTCCTCCATGTTGCTTCTTTTTTTGATGGGTCTATGGCAAGTTTTTTAAGTGGATGCACTCCATTTTGCTTTTTTTGCAGTTTTAGTACATACCCACTAATGACAAAGATTTTTAAATGCTCGTTTGAAATGCTCACAACTTGGTTCTGGAATGAGACAAGAACAGGTTCTCTGTCGTTTAAAAAACTGTGTGAGAGTTGTAAATCCTCTACCCAAAATGGGGTAAATCTGACATGTTGCTGTGTATGAAAGTGTATGAATTAGGACATTCTCTCAGGTTCTTTGACATGTCATATTCATTTAGAATAAGGCAGTATTTCTCCTTCCCTTTTTTTCTCTCCGATTCTTACATTGTCATTTTTAATTACAATTTTTTAATTATAATTTTAATTATGCATTATTATTCATTATTTATTAGTGTTTCCAGGTTCAAATTTGTTCTGTCTTTTTATCAGCTTGTGAGTCATCTGCATTGCTCTTTCAGTTACATTAACAAGGACAAATGGTGTTACACAAATGTAGTTTGATTGACTACGTGGCAGCAGGTGGCCATGCAAAACACACAATAAATATTCTTTACTTTGTGCATTTCAAATGACTGTTTGTACGACACAAACATTTGTGCACGACACACACACAGCTAATGATGATGGTTCAGATCTTTAGCCACCAGGACAAATAATTTACATTTTTAATATTTGCTAACGATATATTGTGATACAAACATGTAGACCCATGACACAGAGTAGCAGTTGGTTCAAAGAAAAAAGGACAATAATAGCAAATAAAACAAAGTAAACCAGAGAACATTAAATGACGACGAAATTAAAAAAGTAAAATACAACAGTTGAACAGAATCTATGTTCAGGCTCTGATGGACAATGAAGTTAACTACTCTATTACTTGAAATAATAATGTGCGTAACATTAGCAAAGTGGCTTGACCGAATAAAACCTAAGTAAAAAAATTAAAATTAAAATATGATTAACAAAATAAAACTAAAATTAAATAGAAGAAAACACCAATATTATAACAACATACAGTAAGTTAAAAACAGTGAAATAAACACAACACACCAAAAACTTTGGGTTAACATTAATAAAGGCTTTAAAAAGATTTGTTGTTTTTTGATTTACTAACATTTAGCTAGAGAAAGTTTGGAACAGCCAAAACTTGAAAAGGAATATTAGGTGGTATGAGTTGACTGGCTTTGCTGGTTTTAATCTGTCATCTGGGTTCCATGCCCATTTAAAAAAAACTTTTCTCATGTTTTCAAACCATAAAACCATCCTTATCGTCATTTGATACAAACACACAGGACTCTTCTGAATAATGTGCCAATAGCCATATAGGTGTATGGTATGACAACAAAACATAGCTGCCACAAACAATATCTAACTGACCCAGAATATTAAACAAATCATATTAAAAGTAACATTTTTAAATTATCTAACTTCCTTTAAATATTTTTAGTAAAGATTCGCTCAATAACTTATCTTATCATGGACAGGTACTGTCAATGCCTCCATGACACAGACTCACAGAACAGCGCTGGTGCAGTGCAGAGACATTCCCTTTTTTAAGTTTTTTCAGCAAGGCTCACCACTAACTAGTCAGAGAATGCCCAAACCTGGGCCGCACATGTGGATGTGAAGGGTTACCGTGCATGTATTTAGACTCCACAGGCTTTAACACAATGTCAGTGTTTGATGCTACTTCATTATCATCTTCATCATCTTTTTTTAAACTTCACTCTTACTCCCATTGGGCTGCATGGCAGACACATCCTGACTGCAGACATTAACATTACACATCCACTGCTTTCTTCTAAATCAACATTTACATTGAGAAACTATTAGCCTAAAAGACCTCTACACTAGTCTTCCCGTTATGGGCATGATGCAATGGAAGGTCCTCTGCTTTGATCAGTCAATCTTATCTCTAGTCCCACCCACTTTCTCTGTCCTAGAAAAATCTGAACAGGGATAATGGAAAGGCTGCTGAAAAAGATAATAAATATGGTGAAGGTAAAAATGGCAATAAGAAATGAAGCAGCGGGGAATTTAGGGAAGTACAGAGCTGATCCAAAGCACAGCAGCAAAATACAATCAACGGTGTTTTCTAATCTAAAAACTCTCTGACCCCAGTAGATGATTGGTCGAGCAATGTCCATCTAGTAATCCATTCAAGTTAGTGAAAGAAAGGCTGAGCGGAGGAGACATATTCAGCCATCTTCATCCATGAATTTTATATGGCACCACCCAAAACTTATAATATCGACAGCTACAACGTAGTAGATGAAGACATTGGTGTGGCTTGTTTTTCCCAATGAAAAGGAACAACGATACCTACACCTTGAAAACCCATCCAGAGTGTAAGAATGTAGAGAGGAAGGAGAAGGAGGTTGGTGATGCTAAAATAGATGCAGATATTGGAGCTACCAGAGTAGTCAAAGTATTTAAGGACTGTTGGATAAAGGGAAACATTTCTAAAGCGGAGTGGAGAGGATAACTGGGAGTCATTGGACTAGGAGGTGACTGGCGTGTGTGATGATCTTCATGAGAATTTTGATGTCTATTTATAAAAATGTACAGAAGCTAGATTGTAAAAAGCCATAACAACAGTGATTTAGATTTGTCTCTCTGTGTCCAGTAATTAAATGTCTTCCTTGAACAAATGTTTTGTCAGACAAATGATGTATGTGTTGGTTCTTCTGTTGTTTTAGTCTTTGTCAGTGCTGGGTGGAAGTAGGAAGGCTCTTTGCATGATGCAAAACAACTGTTATTTCAACAGACCTTCATAAGCCACTGTATTTCCAGTAATAGTAATCCATAGTCATTCTAATCCATCCCTTCTATTAACTGCTTGTCCTGTTAGGGGTGGGGGGCAGATCGGGGGTGAGGGTACACACTGAAAAAGGTCGGGAGTCTATCACAGGGGCACATATGGAGACATACAACCTTTCAGGCAGACATTCACACCTACGGGGAATTTAGAGTCACCTGTTATTCCAGTGGTTCTCATTCCTGGTCCTCAAGGACCACTGCTTGTTTTCCAATGAAACCTGTAATACCAATTATTGATCAGGTGGGTTCAGTTGGAATGTACCACTGTGAGTGAGGGGGGAACTGGGGAAGACAAAGCAACTTGGCATCTCCCAGCTTCTTGCTAACTGAACACACCTGATTCAGGTAATCAGTGGTGGGTAGTGCAGAGTCAGTTGGAAAACAAGCAGAGCAGGGGGCCATGAGGACTAGGATTGAGAACCCCGGAATTAATCTAAATGCATGTCTTTGGACTATGGGAGAAACCGGAGTAGTTGAAGGAAGCCCACACAAACATGGGGAAAATATTCCAATTCTGTATAAAAAGACCACAGCCAGCAGAAGCATTAACAGCAGAGACCCTCTGGCTGTGAGACAGCATTGCATGGCCATTATCTCATCTTGCTTTACCTATCGAGTACCTCAAACCAATAGTACAGTAACCGATATAATAAAGCTAACCAAATTATGATTAAAAACTATATAATATATATATATATCAAGAAAGGAAGTTTATGTTAAACCAAACCAGAGCCAGAGAGTTAGTGTTAATTAAATTCAAAAATTCAAGAGGTCATTTCTGACACGAACTTCAGAATGATTAAAATAAAAAGCATTCACAATGTTTAAATGCAGATTTTGGTCTAACTCTTACTTTATGGACGTTGCATTTCATGGTTAATGGCTTTTTAATTGTAATGATTGGGAATAAAGAAACAAGCAACTGAGCTGTTTGGCCTTTCTGTGTGGAGTTTGCATGATCTCCCTGTGCTTGAGTATGTCCAGAGAGATGAACATTAGGTAATTGGTCTCTCTAAATTGCCCGTAAGTGTGAAAGTGAGTGTGAATGGTTGTCTGTCTGTGTACGTCTCTCTGTGTTGGCCCTGAGATAGACTTGAAACCTGCCCAGGTTGGACACCTCTCGCCCATGACAGCTGGGATAGGCTCCAACCCCCAATCCAAGCATCCAAGCATGGTTTTAAAATAGCTTACATTGTTAATTTTAACCAAGTATTCACTGCGTATCTCTTCTCACCCCTGTTCTCTGCCCCTACTGTAAATGTATGTAATTTCCTTTTCTCTAGACTTCATCCTTATTCAATTTGCAACTAAAACATGATGGTTTTTCTGCTCGGTTTAGAAATAGTAGAGGTAAAACCAGACTACTTGGTAAACACATCCACATACCACAAATTAATATAGCACAACCATTTGCTTCAGGTATAGTTTGCGAATTAAAAATGACACTGCAAAACATTAACCCACAAGACCTCAATACAAGTGCTCCAGTTATGGCGATGATCGTACGGAAAGCCCTCTTCTTTGACTGGTCAATCTGTTTTCTGTCCCCACTAACTTTTCCCAGTCCCAGACGTATCATAACATAGAGAACAGAAAAACTGCATAAAAGGACAAATAATATCATGCAGGCAAAGATGAAACAAACTGGAGCAAAGGGAAAAACAGGGAAGTACAAACCTGTTAAACCCACTGAGAAGAAGCACATTATCAAAACACAACCAATGGTAATGTTTCGAATCCTAAAGCCACCTGCCTGTTTCAGACTCAGGTAGGTGACAGGGTGAACAACAGCCATGTAACGCTCCAAACAGGTCAGACAGTGAAAAAAAGTCTGTCCAGGGTAAGTGAGGCCAAAGGCGTAATACCCAATCGTCTTCATGAATGGACTACATGTATAGATGGCACAAAAGAAGAACATTGATCCCAAAACACTGGTAATGTCCACAGCTGTCATGCAGTAGGTGAAGACATCAGAGTGTGTAGTAATTCCTGTAGCAGAGTCATGATTCCTCCATTTTTTGAAACCTATCGACAGGACAAGGATGTAGAGAGGGAGAAGGAGCAGATTGGTGATGGCTAAGGGGATAAAGATTTTGGAGCTAACAGCGTAATCAAAGCAAATAAAGATTGGTGGATAGATGGAAGTGTTTGTGATGCAGTGGAGAGCGGGCAGCACATTGGAGTCATTGGAGTAGGAGGTGACGGGCATATCTGCTGACTGAATCCCTAAGAAAGAGCAGAAACAGTGACATCATAATACGTTTCAGTTGCAGACTAATCGAAGCTCGTAAGAATAAGAAGTTATTTCTATAACTCTGAAGAAAGGCCAAGATCAAACCAGTAACAACACATTTGGAAGATTATGTACAGTTTAATAAAACTGATGTGTGGTTAAGTTAAAATTTCATTGACAAGTGGTTCTTAATAGCATCGTTTATAGCTGTTACATAAAGTTGGGTGTCATCTACATAACGGAAAAATGTGTATAAAAATGCATTAATGACTTAAAATTGTAAAAGAAAAATTGTAAAACAAGAATTATGAATCTAGAGATCTACAGCAGTAATTTTGGTAAATGGATCTGTCTATGAAGGTGACTTTAAAAAAACAAGTTATCTTGAGCAGTAAGTTGTAACCAATAAACATTTGCATTTAAAAGCAGGATTGGGAAAGTGAGACTTGTTGCTCACAAGCAAAATGGCCATTATGAAGAGGAGGCATCTCTCATAATGACAGGGTAACAAGGTTAGACTAGATGGAAAGGTTTCGTTTTTTGCCCAGATTGAGATAACAAGATTGGTACCACTGTCATATCTGTTGATTAAATATGAGGCTACAGTCAGGAGACAGTAGCTTAGTTCAGCACAGGGATTAAAATCAGTGTAAAAAGCTGGCTCTGTCCAAAGGTAACAAAATCCACCTACAAGCACTGCTAAAGCTCACTGATTAACATGTTCAATCAACAGACAAGATGTAACGTATTTTTGTATGAATTGGTGGTTTAAAATGATGGGGATGATTAGCCAACAAACTGTATAATTTGAATTATATGAATTTAATATGCTTTGGCCACCTTAAATTTAAATCCTTAAATGAGACTTATGGTAGAACTTTTTTGCAGTATTGTATACTTTCAAATAATGTTGAGTAGCCTTAACCATTAGTCATTTTTTTAACTCTATTATACAAATGTAAAGAGACCAACCTTTAGATCTGTGTCCAGTAAAGTCCTGTCTTCTGTGAACAGGTGTCCTGTCAGAAAAATTATGGAACTGCTGGTTTGGTCAGCGCGGGATGGAATAGGCAGCTTCTTTGCATGTTGCAAACCCACTGCTGTTACTATTATCTCTATTCAAGTTTATTTTCAGGAAAATAGTCTAGAGAGTTTATTAAACTACAGAATGATTTACAAAATCGTTAAAATAATAAATACATTTTATTAAAACTACTACTACTACTGAAAATATAAATATAGATTTAAAAGTCAGTGAAATTTGGTACAATGATATATTGATTTTAATTAACTTTTTATTCAAGAAAAACAGAGCCAGAGCAAATCCGAAAAAACATGTATTTTGATTAAAAAGATAATTTATGGAACAAACTTATGAGAGGGTTCAAAGAAAGTTAAGAAATAATGCATTGAATGAGTACCAGATTTTGTGTTTATGGACATTACATTCCAGGATAAATACCCTTTAATGTAAATTTAAAAAACGGAATGCAGCTGCAGCTCTTGACTAACCCGATGGTAACAGTGCACAGCCACTGCAGGGGAATCTGTGTTTAATGTCAAAGCTAAGTCTTCCTATGTTCCCTGTGCTCTGAAATGACTTTGTAGTAAAGGCAAACACTAGATGTGATATAAGACATAAAAAAAGGATGAGATCAAAAGTCTAAATTGATTGGTTGTGTACGTTTTCGAAATAAAAAGTCAAAATCAAATATCAAACTGGATCAAAAGGAAAAATCATGACTTTAAAATAAAACGTTGCGACTCAACCGAAAATTATAGTTTTAAGTTATGAAGAAAATATAAAATTGGACTAGCAGGCTTGAGTTACCAAGGTTGAACCTTTTTTCATTTTTCCTTGTGTGTTTTCTTCTTTTATCTCTTCAAAATACGTTGTTCAAATTGTAACGAACAAGGACGGAACGATCGCTGGACATGTTTCCTGTCGGACTGTTTTTAATGGATGGACCCACTTGGAGCACCTTGAACTTGTTCGAAAGGATTCTTCCTTCTATTCAGTTTTTTCTTCTCTTGCTGTATATTTTTAATGATGTTATTTTTTTCACATTCAGTCCGTAACGCGGCCTCAGCCTCCCGGCGGTTGTCGCGGCTCAGGGGCTCAGAAAAGTGCGTTTTGCACTTCAGCTCGACCGCCGAGCTTCATTCGACTTTAACTAAAACAAACAAAACCTTCTACAGAGGTTATGCAAGTACTGGCAGGACTAAACCGATCCGGATCGGCTGCGCCTCTGGCTTCTGGGGGGACACAGCCGCCGCGGGTGCGGTGACAAATAATATACATGAAATAAATTCTAAAGCTAACCAGGTAGCATCGGTTAGCTTCTTTAAAACGCAAATAAAGAGAAGGGCGGCGTCTATTTCTTAAGGTTACTTTATATAAAATGCTTTTGTATTTGTTTTTGGCACGATGTCTGCTTAAAAAAAGTTTAAAAATAGGTTACGATTATTTAAAAATATCCAGCAATGATGGAGAAAATAACAGCACACATAACTCAAGTATAAGCACTGCATTTAAAAACTTAGTAGTGCTAGAAGTATTAAATACAGTATTAATGCGCAAACATCTGCTAAGATGCATAGAGTAAGAAGTATAGGCCTAATATTGTAGTAGAAATATAAAGTCGCAGGACGAAGAATATACTCAAAGTACATTTGATATAGAAGTGATGAATGCTGATAAAATCCGACTTATAAAGTGCATTTGTTTTAGTTTGAAAGGTCAGAGACACTTAAGCAGTGTTCAGTCAGAAAGAGTATTTACTGAAGTACTGTTTGTGCTTTATGTGGAATATTACATCGAATAATATTGAATACATTTTATATTATTGTTTAATTTATTTGATCATATTTAACTATGTTTGTGTTCGTGGTTAATGTTAGTGTGGATTTATGAAGTAACCTGTGTGTGTGTGTGTTTCAGTGCCTCAGTTGATCCACGGTGGGAAGCTGGACTTCCTGGTGTTTGACTACCTCAGTGAGATCACCATGTCTTTGCTCACCGCCGCCAGGAGCAAAGTGGCTGTGAGTTACACCTGTCTCCTTGCTGCTGTACCTCTTTCTTTATGAGGACCCCTTTATCTCAGGACCCTTAGACTGAGAAGAGTTATGTAATATTAGTAATTAGATTTTAAGGTGAAAAGTTTTGCATGTTCAGCTTTTAAATCTTATTGTAGAAACACTTTATTATATACAGAACAAGAATGAACAAGAGCTTTGAGTGAATTTCTATTTGGACTCTTAGTTTTCTTTCTTTTCCTGTTTTTTTTTTTTTTTTTTTTTGCAGTCTCATAATTTGTGTCAGCTTGTCTCTCAGATGGATCTTCTTGTTTCCACTGATTCAGACCTTCAGATTTGCCTCATTGCCACATATATTTTTCATAGTTACACTATATACACAGTGTCTCCAAGAGTGTGGTTATTCTGGGATAGTAGGGAAATTCTTTTTATATCTCTGATATAGAAACTCTGAAAACTAGAGGTTTGATGATTTCCTACATATTCTGACGCAACACTTAAGATTCAATTTCCCTTTAAAGCTGCTGTCCTGTGTCTATTATTCATCAACAGTCTGACATTGAAAGTTAATACGTCTCTAATTGTTTTTTTGGGGGGGGGGATTAAAGTTTACATGGTAAAATTCACTTAAGTAGAGAAATGTCAACATGTATTCAAGTTACAGTATAAACGATTTCTCCATTACAAAGTTTGTCCACCAGAAAGTGCTGATGAGTTAATTTTCACACCACACTATTCTAGTTTTATGTCGTGTTTGTTTGAATCAGGTTAAGTATTTACATTTCCAGATTTGCAGATTTCCTTTTTCACTGAATGTGTTTTGTGAACTTTCGTCAAATATCAAGTAGAACCTGCACAGTAGGAATCCTATAATAACTCATGGTTGAAGGGTAATCTGTTCTTCTCATCTTATAGAATTTGGGTTACGCACCAGACTTTGTCCATGTTGCTTTGGCTCCATTTATCAACGACATCCACAGGAAAGGTGAGCGACTCTAATCATCTAACAAGAGAATGAAAAAATGTCCAAAAAAAGGTTAGTCTGTATGATGGGAGAGTATATGATGGTTCTGCGTCAAAGTTCTTAGTTTGGTTTTGTACAATTTTGGTAAAGAAGGGAAGATGGTGTTACCAATTTCTAACATGGCAAAAGTCAAGTTGCCTTAAAATTAATGCTAAGAACATGAGCAACATAAACATTAGGCAAAAGCTGGGATACAACCATTCACACTCACATCCAAACCTACAGGCAACTTAGTCACCACTTAAACCTAACAGGCCCGTCTTCTAAATGTGGGACGAAACCAGGTACTCTGATGTGTTAGGGAGACATGTTATTATACCAAGAACAGACCACACATGGCTACATATCCTTCACCAGACCCTACCATACCATTTTTTCAACTGTTTCACCCTGAGTTTACCGCATTTACTTTTATTTTCTTTGCATTGCTCCCTGTTTCTGCTTTGTCATTAGTGCTGCTTAGTGCTTTTTGGATTTTGTTTTTGTCACAAAATACAAATATAATTATTTAGGATGCAGAGTTCAAACTAAATAAAAGCTAAAAAACTTCCATGTGTGATGAAATTGGTGCCAACTCATAAGATTTAGACCGTCACTGCACAAAAAGGCACATAAATTCTTAATAAAAGGCCACGGTCTGGTTTTTACAGGCATTCGTGTTGTCAGTAATGCAGGAGGTGTCAATCCTCTGGCGTGTGGAGAGGCTGTGCAGGAAGTCATCAGAAAAGCTGGACTGGAACTGAAGGTTGCAGTGGTGACTGGCGATGACCTCATGCCCCATGTAAGGTCCTCCCCATCACCATCATCATCGTCGTTTCATTAAAAGACACTGTGACTCGGTCTTTGCTCTGGTTTCAGAGGAACAGCCTCTCTGAAGTGAAGATGGCGGACGACAGCACCAAGCACCAGTTACCTCAGACGCTTCATAGCATGAACGCTTATCTTGGGTATGAACACGCTATGTGGTTTCATGTTTGATGCTTTATTCAGACATTCAGACTGAATTGAATTTGATTCCACATTGTACAGACAGGACGATGCAGGTACGTCGCGAAAGCAGAGTTGTAGTCACTCTCTCTCTGTTCGTCTCCAGGGCTGCTCCTATCCGTCGATGTCTCGATCTTGGGGCAGACATTGTGGTAACTGGACGCTGTGTGGACAGCGCTGTGGCACTGGGGCCACTCATGCACGCTGTACGTTTGACACAAGTGAAGAAACTAGAAAATAAGACACAGTGAAATATTTCATCTTACTCTTTGCCTGCTGACCCACACTGCTGTTGTGTCATAATGCTGCTTGTCTGAACCAAAAATCGGGCATGAAGCCACTAAACACTGTGCAAAATTCATCCCACTTCTTTTCCACTGGGTTGTGAGATTTTTAAATTAGGTGGTTTTAATATTGTGGCTGATCAGTAAACAGTAAGAAACTACTGTTTCTTACTGGGGGGGGGGGGGGGGGGGGGTGAGGCAGAGTTCAGGAATGTAACTTTTGTCTGTGTTTTCATCTACTGTTGCAGTTTGGATGGGAGAGGGATCAGTATGACCTACTTGCAGCTGGGAGGTACACACACACACACACACACACACACACACTGCACAGACACAACAAAAACTGCAATTTATACTTCATCTCACCATGAAAGGTAACAAAAGAAGTTTAAAGGTCAGCTTCTGTCTGACACTGTTAAGGGCCAGTTCACTCAAAAGAATTGGTCTATATCAGTGAAGATTGTTTTGGTTTTATCTTCCAGTTTCTGCCTCCTGACTCTTTAAGTTAGTGGATTTTTAACATTCGAACATGAGTCTCTGTTATGGGGAAGCACTGCAAATTGAAATCCTTTCAAAGTGACATGATGTTACGGACTGAACTGTGATACTGGCACAATATTAAGCATCTGATTTGTCTGATGGTGCCATTTAGGCACCGTTACCCAAATGATTTGGAAACATCAGCTAGAGGAAGCTGTAGGAAACTGACTAAGCTCTAAAAAGTAATGAACGGGGTGAAACACATGCAAAGACCTTTCTCATGCCTCGAACCTCATCACCAGGCTTCTCCTTGCAGCTGTAATCAATAAATTACTGTATTTGTGTAAATCAGTCTTGCTGGACACCTGATTGAGTGCGGAGCTCAGAGTACCGGTGGGATCTTCACTGACTGGCACAAAGTTCCTGACTGGTAAGAAAAAAGCTCCCATCCCCCATTGGACACTGCGATACATGGATATGAATTACAGTGGCTGTATTTGTTTCTTAGGGACAACATCGGTTTCCCGGTGGTGGAGTGCTCCAGAGACGGCTCTTTCGTTCTGTCCAAACCGCCCAAAACCGGGGGGCTCGTCTGCTTCGGTACAGTGGCTGAGCAGCTAGTGTACGAGATTGGTGACCCTCAGCGATACCTGTTGCCAGACGTCACCTGTGACTTCAGCCAGGTGGTCATCAAAGAAGTACCAGGTACATCACACACCCGCACAGCACTGAGAGCCTGACCACAGGCTGAACTGTGCACTGTTTTCACAACCCTTCAACGCTCATCTGGCAACATTAAACAAACGCGTCTGGAACTTAGTGTCGACCCCCGACTGAACCCTTCACCGTCAGCTGAACTTCCATTAAACTCTTTATCAGCTATTAGGGACTTATTTCTCCTTTTTTAAAACTAAACATGTATCCATCAACTCAGATTGAACTGGTCTACATCTCAGCTGCATCCTCCCCCCGATCTGCCTCTGAACTCTTCCTAAGTGATAACAAACTTTTTTTGTTTGCTAATTAATCCAGTGATTTAATTATTTATTTTTGTCTTTTTTTTTTTTTCATTGAGAGACGTATCACTACGACCCGATATTTGACATTACACTCTTAGTCATAAGTTACCCTCTCACGGTGTTGTTAGAATAAACAATTGTCCAAATATTAAATGTTATGTATACATTTGAGTCAAATGGAGAAACATTTCAGGAGGTCAGCCCATAACAGAATCTTGTTTATGTCCCTGATATATCTTAAATATTACAAAGAACTGTCACATTTAGTCTGCAGCCAAAGGTAGAAAGTTTACATAGTTTAAATACACAATTTCTGTTCTGCATACATTTCACCCTGACACCTACAAATAATATTGCAATGTCACAAAATCCTCCATAGACGTATGTGGATGATCATGATTTTTATTTAGTTTTTTTAATGTTGGGTGCTGCTGCTGGATGTTGTACATTTTCCTCAGGATCATCTGAGCCACTGGAATTTATTCTGACAATTATTCTTGCAAGTGATTTGTGCTTTGATTATTTATTAATGCACTTTCAATAGATATATTGGATTTAGCATTTAGTTGTCGTCTTAGTTTCATCAGTAATGTTAACTGTTGTGTTTATAAAGACTCTGTTGGTGCTAAAATCACTAATAACACAGTTTTACATGAGTAAACCCACAACTTTTACTTCAGTGTCTCAGTAAAAAGAAGAATTGGATGTTGCAATGTTGCAGTGTGGGAGTTCTGAATGACCCTTGCGTGTCCTTTTTCACGAGGCCAATGAACTTTTAGCTTCTGCTGTTGCTAAAATTGTAAATATTTCAGTCTAATTGAACCAATGGTGAACTCCTCACCCTTGTTTGACCACAGTATGGTTTATTTTGTCACAACACGGAGCCAGGTATGTGAACTGATGATGAACTGGTGGTGTGTCTATGGTGCAGTTCAAGTGGGGTGAAGAAAGTGCTGCATGATGTTTTCGACACACTGAGGGAGGATGTGAAAGATAGTGATAGAGCTCAGGAAAAGCATGAGAATGAGAAACCGAAGAGAAGAAAGTCATAAACATCTGCATTTGTATAAGTAGGACAGGTCACGGAGCAGTAAAATAAAGAGTCCTGTTTTAACTCAGCTCCTCTGCTTTTGAACTGTCCCGGTTTAAAGACATTCACTTAGACGCACTTAATAAAAAGTGTGGACCAGCTCTTTTGCAGGAAGCATGTTTGACCATTTCAGACTTCACTGCAGTGGCCACATTCTTTTATGAGGTGGCTAAAAGCATTAAATGTGAAATAGTCATATGTATAAACTTTAGACCCCCAACTGAGTTTAATTTTAATTCGCTAGTTTAGTCATTTGGGCCTATTAGTATGTCTGTCAGTGGCATTTCTGTCCAGCTATTTAACATTTTAGATTTATTTCCCCCTCTGAATTCCAACTTTAAACTCAAAACTATGTCATTTGATCTGTAAAATTTCAGACTTGCAACTCAAATTTCTGACTTTCTTTCTTCATTTTGACTTCAAACTTAAAATTCTGACTTTTGGCTCCAAATTCTGACTTTAAAATCTAACCTCTGTACTCGAAAATTTCTTGTTGAAAAAAAATTAACTATGATGTTAAAATGTGCAAATGTGTTGAAGCTTCACCAGGCCTTTAGTAGTTTAATGTAAGTCAAAGAAATCTATGTGTGTTTGTGTTTCGGTGTTGGTTGTAGAAGGAAGTGCTGTCAGAGTGACTGGAGCTAAAGGCTTTGCCCCATCACACAACTACAAGGTAAAACAGCATCATCTGCTGAGTAAGACATGTTAAGACCTAAGGTGTTTCGTTCTTTCTGTGTTTCTCATCATTTCAGTGCCACAGTTTTTAATTTAGTTTCTTTTAAAAACAAACCTGTCCCTAAATGCACCACTAAAATGTTTTATTCCACTTTTCTGACATTTTATGCTCTTTTCTTTTCTTTTAAATAAATTAGTGAGACCCCTCTCCTCCTTGCTGCAGGTGTGTGCTACCTACATGGACGGGTTCAGGGCAACAGCCGTGTGTCCAGTCGGAGGACCGAGAGCAGCGGAAAAGGCCAGACGAACCGCAGAAAGCATCATCAAACGGTTTGTTCAGGGGAAAAGACTTTCCCCATGTTGATTCTGATATTCATGGATTTGATTGCAGTGTGTTTGTGTGTGTGTGTGTGTGTGTGTGTAGGGCAAAGCGTATGTTCAAGCAATTAGGATTAGACGATTTCAGCGCTGTCAACATCCAGGTCCTCGGAGCTGAAGACACTTATGGAGCCAAAGCTTGTACCAAGGTAAAATATCCACACACACATTAAAACATCGAACCCCACAATCACAAACGCAGCTTCTCCTCAACATCCAGTTTTGCCCTGGACACACCATGTCTTTGATTTAAAAAAAATAATAAACGAGATTAGACCAAAGCCAGTAGGTGACCTCCAACTTTAACAAAAGGTAGCAGATCAACGAAGCTGCTAATACAAGTAAAATAAGACATATACATACTGTGAATTTGTCTCTGTCTTATATACATTTAAAAATGAGAGCAAACTTTTTGTCTCTGTGTTTTTTTTTTGTTTTTTGTTTTGTCTAGTCTCATTCTTCTTTCTGTGTATAACTCAGTCCCCCCTCACTTATAATCTCCTCTCTGTATCCATTTAAACTTCTGTCTTAAACACCCGAATCAGGTCAGGGCCACAATTAAGCCTGTTTCATGCCTCTAAACTCTTTTCTCTATGACTGTTTTCTTTAAAGCGGAAACAAAGCCATCTCTTCAACCCTCCATCCATCCTCTACCAGAAGCAGGGTTAAGCTTGTTTCATAGCTGTGATCTTAACCTCCATGGCTTCTTTATATCTTTATCTTTTTTACACACAAATACAAAAGAAAACATTACAAAAGCCAAACAATACACACGTTTTAATTATTACCACCACCACATTACAGTACTATCAGTAATAGGTTGTTCTTATCTGTCTGCAGGGCTGTAGAGAAGCAGTGATCTGGATGGCCGTCCACCACAAACAGAAAAAAGCTCTGGAGCTCTTTGCCAGAGAAATAGCTCCTGCAGGGACCGGCATGGGTACAACACACGCACATGCTCTGTTTGTCCACTATGCTCTTTATATTGAACCAAATACCCACTGTGGTTTGGTGAAACACTGTGAGGAAACGGTTAGAGTTTGGGAAAGCTGCTTGTACAAACTGTTTTCATAATTTATAACAAGTAGAAGGGAAGTGCAATTTAAGCAGCACCGTGTGCAGTACAAAGGCCAATTGTAACATAAATATAAAAAAAACTATGAAAAACTTTAAATATTTATTAATGGAAAGACCAAAGTTAAATAAACAGCAAGCATCACATGTTATATTCAGTCCCAATTTAGCAAGTAGTTTAGCAAGTAGATAAAAGGAGGTTTTACCCTTTGCACCAGTTCCAACAGACTTTCCCCCAGTATGACCCTTGTCATGCAGCAAAACATTCTGAAATATTTTGATTTGATGTCTTGTTCTAAAGGATCCACAAATTTACAGTACTGTCTGTAAATGTGTATTGTCAGAGCTGAAAGGTTCTGTAGGTAGAAATGTAATAGTTCAGCGGCCACTTGCTCCCACAGAGGCTCAACTATCTGTCCCTGCCTCACACACACAAACAGCATGAACTCTGAAGTCGGTGATTCATGCTGGGAGTGTTGTTGAACTGCGAGGAGGACAGGAAGCTGAGCTGAACTCGGGCCACCGTTATTTTTATTTTGTTTGTACATGTTTTGTCAGTGTTTTTGCATCTTGTCATATTTTTCTTTCACTTTGTCCAACTTCACAGCTCCTGGACTGACAGGCATCGTAGGCGGACGCCCCAGAGTGTGAGTTTAATCAGCCCCAGACAACAACCTATGCTGCATCACAGCTTTGTTGACCATAACTAATGTTAAAGAGTAGCAGAAGAAAAGTCCCATATCATTGTGTCTTCATGCTGTCCAGGTCTCCGGTCTTGAAACCATTCTTCTTCTTACACCCAAAATCTCAGCTAAAGGTGAGAGTTGTAGCTGTATCAATACTTTTTGGGTGTTAAAGAAATTCTAATAACAAATAAAGTTGATTAATCATGAAATACCATATCTAAAAATATATCAACAATTACTGTAAAGCCTTGCTCCGACATACTTGAAAGTACATGAACCTTTGAAATGTTCAAAAACACTTTTCTACTTTACTGGATGAAGTGTTTTACAGTGCTGCTTCACACACTAAGCAGCTGCCATGCTGGGGGCTCTTCTGACCCTTTAGGTGCAACGTGGGGTTCAGACACTGAGGAGACAGGAGGAGCGGAGGATTGGTGGACATCTTCTCTCCCTCCTTAGTCATGTTCTGTGGATGGATGAGACCAAAATAGAACATTTGGTTTTTATGAGAAGCGTTATGTTGCCTGATGATCAAACTCTGAATTTCAGCATAGAAATCTTTTTCTATCTGTGGAGCTTGGTGGGCCTGCTCAGCTGCCTCTGGACCATCTTAGATGAAGTTATGATATATCTATTTTCCCACTGCAGGTGGATATTCACATTGGTGGAGAGCTGGTGGAGTCTTTTTCAGATGTGGGACCAGACACACCTGAGCATCAAGCCCCTCCCTCTTTAGCCGAGGACACAACTGACACAGGTCGGTGAAATAACACATAAGCTGTGATGCCTGACAGCCAGTGTCTGCTGTCTGTCTGATGTCTTGGATTAATATGGGCTTATTAAGGGGTTACAAAGGTCCACAGGTCCACAGGTCTATGTAAAGATGCAAGGGGTCTTGGAGCCTGATGGGAGCTACTGTATGTTGGATGAGGCCACATTATTTTGCCAAAGTGATTGTATGTCTCTGTCTAGGGTATATTATTTACATTTACTGAGGGTACTGATTCAGTCAAATAGGATTATTTTCAATAATTACAGTATGAATAAGAAAGGTAATGTATAGAGCGACTTGGTTTGTGCCGTTACTGACTCATGCCTGCAGAGGGCGACATCCTCCCGTGTCCCATTTGCAAAGGTAACACAAAAATCAAATGAGCTTGTAGTGCTGGACCTTCAAGAGGTGTTCAAATAAAGTGAGGTCATATAAAATTTCATTATAACAATATTGTTTAGTAATATATGTAAGACATTTTTCAGATACTGTCAGCACAGTCCTGCATGTTTTGTGTGTGTGTGTGTCTGTGTGTTGCCTATTATTTTTCTTGAGAAATACAAGCTGTGCCACTTTTCTTTCATCAGCACTTTCCTCACATGACCGTGCACGACAGTCTGACACACAAAGTACCGAGTACACACAGACAGTCTTTTAGTTGCAAACACACACACACACACACTCACTTCCACAACACTGTTAAGCATCTCTTAATTAATTAATGATGGTCCTCTGACAGCACAAAGAAAATGTTGTTTCCTGGCTGGAAACAGAAAGGCCTGTCCAATCACAAAAAACTAGTCCAGGAGAATAAAAACATTCCAATAAATTAAGAAAATAAGTAGCTGCTGCTTCTATTATTTCTTTATCTGATTTAATAGGAAAAAAATCGAAGTCATTTCCAGTGCATAGAACACTTTTTAAAGCAATTTAATGTGACAGAAAAATAAACAAAAAACACTTTTTTGAATGTCTGTCTATGGAAGGAGGCACGACAAATAGTCCTTGAGGGTGTTTTGTGGTCCACCACGGGATTTCTAGGGCTCTTGTGTATTCATAACGTCCTGTGGGAAATTCCAACGTCTCTAATGGTTTCCAATAATTGAAAAGATTAATTTGGTCTTTAAAGTAAATGGTAAATGGCCTCTTATATAGCGCTTTTATCCAAAGCGCTTTACAATGGTGCTTCGAATTCACCCATTGACAAACACAGACTTGCCATGGAAGGTGCTCACCTGACCCACCGAGAGCAACTTGGGGTGCAGTGACACTTTGACACAATCAAACCAATGAGCCTTCAGTCTGTGGACGACTCCCTTACCAACTGAGCTACAGTCGCCCCATAAAGTGTTACAAGCGGCCTCATATTGGTCCTTTAATGGGGCTCATAGGGTCCTTCAATGCATTTACTTCAATTTAAGTAACCAGGTTACAGCCAGCTTTCTCTGGAAATCACATTTCTTAAGTGTCATGTAAATGGGAAAACTACTTCCCCAAATCAGGCTACGGGATTAGGAAAACCTGATCGCCGATTTCTCTGCCATGTATACGCATAACCAGGTTTCTTATCTCCAACCACACATTTGCATAACAAAAGGCTGCAGACAGGAACACGCAGCGGATTGAAAGAACAAATGAAAGGAGAGATCGTTAAGTCCTACCGAAAGTCAGACAGAAATTTCCCTAACTGAAAGTGCCTTGTATAAGTCTGAAGAAGTTCCTTCCCACCACAGATGAGGGGGAACTCAAGTCACTCATTGGCTGCATGTGTACAGGGATTTCCAGTAAACACAGACATTGAGGATGTGCCAGAGACCCGTGAAGAATCATGTTTATCGAGGGGCTTGAGTCGTGCAAATAGTGCTTTGAAGCTTTGCAGTGCATTGTGATGAGGCTCAAAAATTCCTTGATGATGTGTGATGGGTCCTTGATGACATTCATATGATCTTGAAGGTTTTACAGAAGGTGTAAAGGTTGAAAATATTTTTGGACAGAGTTTGAAGAATCACATACAGTAGCTGTCAGGGAGGTTTAAGGGGAACTCAAGGCTCCTCCGAACGTCTTTGCAAGATTCCACAGGTCCCATGGTTGTCATGTTCATTTTTTACTGTTTTGTTTGTTTTTTTGAGATTTTTTGTGGCCCTTTAATTGGTTCCAATGCTCCTTTAGTAGTTTTACATTGTTACTGGGAGGTTCCGAGGGTCCAAGGGACTATTCATGTATTCATTAGGATGCTAAGAGGGTGCATTGAAGATTTTTCTAATGAGCGTTTTCATAGTCGTTGATGAGGTTTCTGGAAATCACAGGGGTATATCAGAGATAGTCAGAGTGGCTCAGATGGCCCTTGAGAAGGTTCTAGGGGTCCTTAAAGGGTATCATATGTCTTTAAGAGGTCATTGGGTTTCTTGAGGGGCACAAATAGTCTTTGAGGACAGCAGAGATATTTCACATTAGCCTATTCATGTGAATATAAAACAGATTTCGTTTTTTGCTTTTTTTGGTTTGGTTTGAGTCATTTGTGCAGAAGGAGAGAATTAAATGTGAAACTCTGGACTGTTTCTTCCTTTGAGTTCAGTTTGTTTACTCAATGGCAGAGAAGATCAATGGCACCAGACTTGTGCCGGAACATAGGCTTCTTTTACAGTTACATGTGTGATGAATCACCAGTGTGACAGCCTTTGCTTCGTTCCCAAAATGATCATGGGTCCTGCTTAACAATAAACACTATTCCAACGCATGATGAAAATATTACTTGCAGATCTGAACTTAAAGCGACTTTGCATGAAAATAAGGAGAGTCCAGCAACTTAAAACCTCGATTCTGTGTCTGTGAAGGCAGTGTACATTTTTTATGTCTTTTTTTTTTCCTGGTCTCTGTACAGACCTGCCCAGTGGACCACATAGTTATAGACTGGAGGAACTGGCCTACACAAGGAGTGGGGACAAAGGAGACTCTGCCAACATAGGTGAGTGGGATTTGACATCACCAGACTCATAAAACACATTAATCTCAAATGTTCATTCACATCAGAATTTCATTTTTTTCCCCTCTGCATCAAAACTAAATCCCAAATGTGTTTTTGGTTTATTTAAAAGTTAGGATTGGTAAATGCGAATAGTAATAGAACAACATTAAAAATGATAATGTGATATTCATTAGATTTTCAAAGGTTCAGTGCCGAGAAAGAAAAAAGTCCAGTTAAGCTCTTTTAAATTGTCTGCACCTGCTCAACTTCACAGCAGGCCTCTACAGTGCAGCATTAAGTTTGTGAATGTGAAAAAGTTTTCACTTTGTCTCTCCTGCTCTTTAGGAGTGGTAGCTCGTCATCCCCTTTTCTTCCCCTACCTGAAGAAACACCTGACTTCATCCGTGGTGGAGGAATACTTTTCCCACCTCATCCAGCCAGGAGTGCACAACGCCGTCACACGGTGAGCAACGAAATACTATGTTTGTGGGAGATGGAGAGGGAAGGTACCAAAAAAATGTGTGGTGTTTCTAAGTTTAAAGTACATGATTGAGGAAAGACTTGTAGTTAAAACACACTATCACAGACCTAAATTGTCCTGCTTGAAAATAGTGAAAATGAACAGTAATATTGGATCCAGAGTTGGTAAATTGCCACTTACGCAGAACTTTTATCCAAAGCACTTTAAAATGCTGATTTCCATTCTCTCACACACACACACACACACACACACACACACACACACACACACACACACACACACGCACACAGACACAGATGGTGGTGGCTGCCATGCAAAGTGCTCACCTGACCCACCGGGATCAACTTGGGGTTCAGTGTCTTGCCCAAGGACACATCAACACATAGCCAGGAACAGGGATCAAACCACTGGCCCTGTCAGTGGACAACTGCTTTACCGTCTGAGTAGTATGTTAATAGACCTATAGTGTTTTCATTGTGCACATTTGGTCGTTATGCAGAGGGAGCTGAGCTGTTTACCAGTTGATGTATGCTTCAAACCTCACTTATGTGATTATAATCACACATGGCAGAAATGTGTTTCCTCCACCCAGGGAGGCTTTCACTGAATACACAAGAGGTCGTGCCGTAAATGTTGTCACCCCTTGAAGTCATGGAGAAGACCCCCCCCAAAAAGTTGTGTCCTTACTGTGAACGCACTGACTGCATGCACCAGACACGTAAACTGGAGCCTTTTAAATGCATCAGTGTAAGTAGGGTTTAATTTGACACCCTCCTCTCTGTTCTTGTTACATTCTTTTTTTATGTTGTTCAGACAAATGCAACAAAGGCCATAGTGGTTTGTAGGTTGTCAACTTACATGCACACAAATGTAGCATGAACATACACACACACATTGCTGACTGTAGTAGTAAACTTGCAGTGGGTATAGGGGAAAAAAAATCACCTTTAATTTATTTCAAACACTGAATGAAACTGGATTAAAATAAGTTTCCAGAAAAAGAAATAAATGAACCTTGCTTCACTGAAGCAAAACACAAAAGGTGAAAACATCCAGGGGGGATTATTCTTTGCTATACCCACTCTATGTCCAGGGGCCATCAGACGGCATGAATTGGCCTTACAAACATCTGGAAGGAACTAAGAGTAGTGCTGCTGCTCTTTTGCATTGACAGGAGCCAGTTTACGTAGCTTAGGCATCTCATTAGGATGCGTCCTGGGAGCCTTCTGTTTTCTGGGAAGTTTTCTGGGATCGTCCAACTGACAGAAGACCCCGTGGTACACCCATGATATGCTGAAGAGAAGATATGTCTGATGTCAGGAGGGGCTTTAAATGTTGTAGGGAAGAGAGACTTCTGGACTACATTGCTGCAAGACCTGCAGCAGGAGCATTTGGTTGTTTGTGTGATTGTACTTTTCATTTAATCCCAGTACATCTTTTGCCATTTACGCCAAAAAACATAAAAACCTCTGACTCATGTAACATCCATGTTGTGAATCAGTCAGACGGGGAAGTGAGAAGAAAAGCTCCTTTGTGCGTTGTATTTGCCTGAACAACTTTAAAAAAGTGTAAAATTAAAGCTGTGTGTAACCGCTTCACAGGAGCAGTGTCTACATGCCTTCGATGCTTGAAATAAACTGCTCGTTACACATTTCTGGCACGTGTGCAGTCGGCACACTGGAACAGTGGACAGTCCATGCAAACACAACTTTTTGAAAAAGCCTGAACATTAATCAGCAGCAGACACTATTTTAGTGCTATGCATTGCAGGACAGATGTGTGGTTGATTAAACTATAACCTTACAGCTGTTTGTTAAACAATGGTTGTGAGCATCACTGGAGGAAATTAAAAGTTCTATTAGAAACCTCTCAATCATGTTACTGTCTTGACTCTCAAACCCGACAATGAAAAGTGTTTTTGCAGTTCAGTCCATTATACTGTAGTCAGGAAAAAGAAACTCAACAGTCTGAGAGAAACATGCAACACAAGGTCCACTGAAGTCCACCACAACTTTGTAAAGGTTAGTGTCATAACCCATCTCAAAGGAAATCGCTCAGTAATCACGCAGGCAAATAAACGTAACAGAAACCCAACCGTGCTGTCTTTTAAGTATGCCTGCAAACAGAGGACTGAAAATGTATTATAATCAGAAAAACCCCTTGAGATATATGATCAAATTTGTAAGATGGACATAAGCTTACAAGACCTGACAAACACACAAGAGACAAAAGTACAAAGCACATGAGATATAAACACACTGATGTTTCCTTCACACAAGGAGGGACACATGGTACTGACTGGATGGTGTGTGTGTGTGTGTGTGTGTGTGTGTGTGTGTGTGTGTGTGTGTACCAGTTACTCCGCCCTCTGTTAAACAGATTGACAATTAACTATATAACGGTTAATCTCACGCAGTGGCCTCTTAGAGGGCAAATAAAATGATGAGAACCTGTTGGCATTTCTCCTCAGTCACTCACACTGACGAGCTCTGCACAGCTCAGGCAACAGGCCATCATAACAGAACCTGTGTTAACGGCATCCAAAAAACTTTGTGGTGTCAAAAGGAATTTCTTTTTATCCCGTTGTAACACAATACAATTGACAGCCCCTTTTTCAATTCATGCACAGTTTCTCAGAGTGGTAGGAAAAGGATCTTTTGGAGACTAGAGTTAGCAAACGCTTGATAATAGGAATCATTTCACTAATTTCTTGTGCTACTGTCTTGACCGGACGAGGAGCTGCACAGTGATGCCGCTGAGCGGATGCACGTGTCATGACTGTGTTAATGTGGAGGTGGGGGCTTTAAGGCCTACGTACCAACCTTCCCTCTCACACCCTGAAACGCCTTCTCGCCACCGCAGAGGCTTCATTAGTCCACCTCCGCCACTCGTTAAATCTGCAGCAGGCAGACACACACAGTTACAGACCGAAACACACACTGGCACACTTTTCATATGAACACATTTAACCCTTCCCCCATCTGACACACACTTCTTGTAAATCTCCTAGAAACCTGAAACCACACACACACACACACACACACACTTTTACATGCTTACACGTGAGCTTGTTCAATAAACCATCACATGGCACCAATCTGTCTGTGTGTGTGTGTGTGTGCGTGTACACGCACATTTGGCCAGTAGTGGGGTTTATGTTGTGTTGTCATGGTTACAGGCATGTTTTTGTGGTTTGTAGATACACTCTCCCAGGGATCCACAGCCTCAACTTCGTCTTACAGAGTTCACTGGGTGGGGGAGGGGTGGCCTCTTTACGCAGCGACCCCCAGGTAACACACACAAACACACAGGCACTCATTGACCACTGTTCCACTCTTTCCTAATTCTGGAGATTCATTCTATTTTCACTTCTTCTTCCTCTTTTACTTTGATCTCTTTCACCATCACTGTCATCCTGTGTCACCTCATGGACTCATGGCTTGTTTGAACTTTACAAGTATGCAGGAGTAAGCAGCCTACATTCAACTCTAAAACTGCACCAAGCTCTTCAGCAAGTCCACAAGAAATAGCGGCATCCTCCCTGAAATAACTACTACTTTAATACTTTACTCCCACTTTATCATGAACCTGCAACTTTAGTTTCTATCTAGGGTTTAGTTGATGTTGATTGACAGCTGAGCCCAGCAGGGGGACAAAGAAGTAATAATCAAATTCCCATCCAAGTGCAAATTTTTCAGAACTTCCTGAAAACTGGAAAACATAAAACACAAAATAAATACACAAAAATACAAGTGTTCTCATCAACTTGCAGCGGAAAGGTCCTGCAGCATTTTTGTGCAGCAGCCAAACAATTATTGTTTCCCCAGTCCTAAATTAGCCACAATCAAATCTTAATTTTCTTCTATTGTTTTTTTTGTTTACACAAACCAGGAAAAAGACAATCAGTAAATAAGAGCAAGTAGCATGTGATAAAACTGGTACTGGAGAGCAGAAAAAGACACAGCATGAGTCTGGATCAGCATTGATCGATGGATCCAATTTAAAAAAAAATGTACTTTTTACCAACTGAATTCAGAGATTCAGCTTCTGTTCATTGCGCTTTTTTTTTTTTTTAGCACTTAAAGATCTGTTTCCACACGTTGACAGCTTGTTGATAACATGTCATCTTTAACATTCTTCTTTCTCTATGCAGCTTTTTCTTCATGGTAACCTTTTTACCTTTTAGTCTCCACCTCCTCCTTTTCTCTCCATCCCTCGTTCAGAGGCTCCTTTAAAGCTTTCTTTTACCGCCTCCCTGGAATCCACAGCAGATCAAAGTAACACATACCCACTTACTGCTCGGCACACTCACAACGTGCTAACACAAGCATTTTGCACTCAGGCACAGACCCATAAACCTCAAACATACAGATGTGTAAATTCAAACACACTGAGGTAGAAACAGACGTTCAACTTGTGAGAACAAGCACTTTTCATACTCATTGGTTTAAACTGCTTTAAGTTTTTCCACCCTATTTTTTTTCAGGGGAAAGCCTACGGTCAGATGCTGCTGGACTTGAAGCTGAGAGGACTGCCTGACCTCAAATCTCTGGTGGACTGAGAGCGATTGACAGAAAGAGGAGTTTAACTAGAGGAACAGAGCAAACTCACAAAGTAGCATTAGTTGTCTTTTCAAAGTTTACAGCATATGGAGTTTGGCACCGATCGGCTGAACTCTTTCTACTCAGCAAACCAAAGGACAACATTTAGGAAACTGTTGAATAAAACAGCGCCATGACAGTTTTAATAAGCAGAGTGACTTTGGAAATAGCATTTTGATGACAAAGCACATGGTTCAATTGGTTGCTGAGCAAATTCCGCAATTCTTTGTCGCTGTTTTGTTGAGCTTTTGACTCATTGGAGCCACTGGTTTTATTCTGATGCAAGTTGTGCCTCATTATCCCTCCTATTTTATGTTTAAAGCACTTTGGGGTTTTTTTCGTTGAAGATTTCTTCTTTGGCATTTTACGTTTCATTGGATGCAAGTAAAGAGAGTAGATGAGCACAATGACTGGTTTCACCAAGCTTGGTCACCTCAAAACAAACTGTCTCCGATGTTCACTTCCCTGCAGGCATGCATCTTTCCATCGTTCCACAAAACTGGCTCTCTGGCTTCAATGTGTGTTTTTTTTTTTTTTTTTGCTTCAAGCCATAATTGCAAACAGACTGAAGCTGCAGTCAGAGTCACTCTAAAAGTTTTTTTTTTTTTCCCTTACTGAAAAGTCATCCCACCACTGAATCACATCCCCCTTTTTCCACATTTTTATTTTCACGCTGGTATATGCTCTCATTGGAAATGAAAACAAAGAATCCCTGTTTCTCTGGATTTCTATGTTTTCCTTCCTGGTTTTGGGGATATAAAAAAGGATTTTGTTAAATATATGATTCCAAAAACCAAAAGGAATCACAGTCTGTGTAAAACAATGTCTTTTTAACAGACATTTAGAGACTTCTAACACACAGTAGAGCCTTAATTAATGACAATGAAACAAATGTCTGCAGGCAAGAATTGAAAGCAGAGATGGATGCGTAAAAATCCCACCAATAAGAGAAAAATCACAAGGGAAAAATAAAAATTCATCAGCCTTTCTTTTGATTTACAAGACAACTCTGAATTAGTCACATTTCCAAAGCAAGATGTTAAAAAAATTTGGGGGTTTACAAAAAAAGTTGTAAATCCCCAAACTTTTCTTGTTTTTTTTTTTTTGTAATCCCAATTTAAGAGACAAAACCAGCATTTAAATGAAAATGTAGGATAACGTCTTGGTTGAAATGTGTCTTGGTTGAAATGTGGTTTGACAGAAAAACTTTGCATTCAACATCTGGCTTCCATATTGCAGCGTCTCACACACTGCAATTCCCAGGAAATGTATGAATGCAATTGTTGCTCATCTTGTGGCATGTTTTATTACTTTTGATTGCTCTCTTTTGACATAGTAATCTTTCCTTCTGCCAGTATTTGAGTGTAAACACAAGTTTTTAGAACCCGCGTGAGTTCTTGTGGAGCCTCAGACATGTTTAATTACCGTGCCAAACACCCGACCTCATCAGGGACATCATTGTCAGATCTGGTATGGTTTTTATTAGTTTTTTCAAAAAGTTAATCTACACCGAGGAGCTCAAATTGTCTGTGCCAGATTTCATAGTGGTTGTAGTTGAGCACTGTTTGAAGTTGGGCAAAAAATTAAAGGTCCAATAATTGAGCCTTGAGAATCACCAGAGTTAAAGAATCTTCTACAAAAATCTTACATCAAGCAACGGAAACAACAACAACCCTAAAATAATCATTTTATCTCTAAGGTGGCAGAAGAGTTAAACTTGTTGAACTTCATTTGGTCAAATTGTTGAATGTTATGTTTAAATGAATGCAAGCAGCGAAAGCTCACATTGCAGAATGTCGCCAAACAATGAAGAAAACATTTCCATGTTTCTCTTTAATACAGAGCAATGACGCAAAATCAGTTGACTCAAAATGTTAACCACATTGCACCGCTGATTGTCGTCTTTATGGGATATAACAGGTTTGCAGGACTCTCGGGAACACACTGAAACTCACATTGAGCCTTTTTGTAGAATCACACAAGTGCATTTTATATTATTGTGTTGATGTCTTTAATGGGAGAACCACTTTAATTCATACTCTTTCTTCTTTGTGTTTAAAATCACAGACGTGAGCTAATGGGATAAACATTGTAATTAAATAATCTTCGGTGACTGAAGAATTGTAAAATGACATTTAACATGTTGCAAAGAAAAAAAAACACGTGACTTCGGCCATGTTTTTATTATAGAAGATTAATTGTTGTGCTTTTCACAAACTGAAAATCTCTATATGCACTGAAATGATTGAATGATTTTGTAGATACTAAACTGATTAAAGACGTTTTTATGAGCAAAGCTGTTCAGATGCAAGAGAGTCTGTCCTTCCCTTTGCTTGTTAAGGTCTTCGTCACAGGAAGCCGAGCCGCAGAAGGTGTTGACAGCAACAAGGCAGAAACCTCAGGGTGTGTGTTTCTGTGTGTATTCACTAGTGTTAATGGCAGAAACATTTGTGTCCTTGTTCCCAGTTTCTTTACACATGAAAGTTAGCTTTAGATAAACGCTTTATGCTTTTCCTAAAATATTCACAAAGCTTCTTTGTTTTTAGAATTCATGCTTTACTTGGTTTGACAAAATGGTTTTGTGTGGTTTGAGCGAACTGCTTCTTTAAACATAAGCAAAAAAAAAAACAAAAAAAACAACCTCGTTTCCCCCAAACAGCAAGTTCGGCATCAGACTGAAAACCTGAGGATGAAATACTGATTAACATTCATCACGCACATCACACAGCATGGGAACGATGGTGTGTGTGTGTCCGTTAATAAGTATGAGACTCTCCGGTCGTCTGTCATGACGTAGTTGCTTTTGTGCTCCTCGTGCTGACGGACAGCGAGGTAAAACAACACATTCACAACGTCTCTCTCGCTGTCACGGAGGATAAAGGGAGATAAATTACATCTCATCAGTCATTATTCTTTTCTCTTTATTGCCCCTCTGGGTGTCCGCTCTTTTTTTGGTTTGGTTTTTTTCGCCTGCAGCTCACACATGCTGACACTTACTCTGAGAAAGTCTGAAAAGACAGTAGAAGACAGAAGAAAAAAGAAATCCAAATACAGAAATGTTAATATATCCAGTGTGCTGTACATCACTAATGCAAATTTGTGTTTTAACTTTAGCCGGCGTTTGAGTTGGTAAAGAAATTATAGACCTAAGACATAAGTGTAAGTTATTAACGTCTTGTGGTGCTTTATGTTTGTTCACATCAGTAGTTGTTATTAATAATCAGAAATCCAATTTAGATGCCCATAAGCTACAGCACAACCGTTATTCTTCCCTGGGTCTAATCAATTTAGAATATGACTATAGAGAAATGTACATTAACACTATATTCATTAACATACCAACATGCCACAAAACTACAGTAAATTATGTGACGTGTTACAAATTAAAACAGACGCAGGGTCAGTGGTTCGATACCTGGTCCCGGCTATATGTCAAAGTGTCACTGGGCAAGACACTGAACCCCTAACAGCCCATTCCCCTCCCCAGCTGTGCAGTGCTGGTCCAAGCCCGGTAGAAATTGGGGAGGGTTGCGTCAGGAAGGTCACCAGGTGTAAAAACTGTGCCAAATCAACATCAACTCTGAACTCACGGGATAAACCAAATGGACAAAAAAACAAAACTAAAAACCCTTCCTTATTCAAAAGTCCTCTACAATTTCTATTGCATTGTTTTATTATGATGGAAATGTTACTTGTGTATGCAGTGGGCACCTCAAGCTAATTGTTTTACTGTTGATCACTGCTTTAGCAGATGACAAAAAAAAGATTTGCCAGCTGTGTCCATGGTTTGTCTAAACTGTGCAGTAACACATTTAACAAACATATTTCAAGACTGAACTAAAGTTCATATATGACCTCCGGACATGTAACACATAGTGGGACTGTGTGAACACGACCATTCGCTGTTTCCACCAAGTCACATCAAACATATTAACATGTCCATTTTCTCTTTGGTGGTGCCATCAAGACCCCCCCCCCCCCCCCCCCCCCCCCCCCCCCATCTTTGACGAACTCCACCTGGACACATTCATAATCTGTCCAGTGTGTTCAAGATCAATCCTGTTGTGTCCTGCCAGTTGGATTTGCCCAGTAAAACCTACATTGGAAGGTGACCCGGAGGATCCTGAAACCAACGCGCCAGTGGCTGTACCCCTAGGACCCTCCAGATGCCTAAACTGCAAACCCTATCTCCAAAGGTAATTTCTGCTACACAGTTCTTCTCTGATGGATATGTACTGGCTCTCTGAACCCAAATGATTAGGCTGCATGCAGACGTCCGTAGGGAATCTGTCCATATCCCCACAAACTTTGCCTTAGCAGTTTTCTCAGTCTTTTGCTCAGGACCTAAAGTTCAAGACTGTAGGTGAAACTTCCCTGCCCCTTCCCTCTTTATAGCCTTGAGTGTTTTGCATCATATGAATCATTGAATTCTAATTGAGGGCTTGCTTTTCTTGATTGACTTTTTTTGTTAGTAAATTTTGCCGTATCATCTGTGAGGGGATGCTAATGCAGCTTTTGTTTGTGACTGTCTGCAGGTTTTGTCCTCTTAAAACGTCCCATTTCCCCCCTCCCCAAACTGCTGCAGAGCATTAACACCATGCAGGGTAACAAACACACTAAGCAGCCTGACCTCATCCTCCACCCTGTCACTCAGCTCCATTCACCTTTTCACAGCAGCTCAGTCGGGGTCACATCAACACACGCATTCAGCAGCCAAATCTCATACTTCAGTCATTCAGCACCACACAGGCTGCCTCAGGGTGTGTGTGTGTGTGTGTGTGTGTGTGTGTGTGTGTGTGTGTGTGTGTGTTACCGTAATCTGCCCTTAATCCCCAAATCCTCTCCTTCTCTTTAAAGAGGAGGAGAAGCAATGAGTGATTGAGAAGAAATGAGCAGCTTCAGTGACTTGATTGTAACAAATGAGTGAATTACCCATTATGCTCGGGGTGTGGCTTCCCTCCAGCAGCATTCAGGCGCTTGGACGAGTGTTGAAGCTGCAGATGAAGAACCACAACAGTTTCATTTAGATTCCTGTGAGGAGTGTGTGTTCTCATGCGGCAGCTGCAGCAGTGAAGAAGTCTGCCAACAGTCACAGATTTTGCAATTTTTAATCTCCTAATGTTTGTTGGTACGTTAAACCATTGCGCACTGTATTGGCAACGGTGTCTGTGTAAGTACCTTTTAGTTCTGTTGACGTCCAAGGTGTTGCAGGCATAGAAAATACATTATAACAAAGCATAAAAGCATTTTTATGGAGTGGACTAATAAAGATGTAAAAAAAAGATGTAATACAGTATAAAAGAAGATGTGGAAACTGCAATGCCCTAGATAAAAGAAGTTGTGGTCATGCAGAAACTTAAAGTTGAGGACTTGATAAGGTCACGTAGTATTCAGGGAAGAGGTCAGTGAATTTAGGCCAAATACTTTTACTAAACAAATCCGTGTTTGTGAAGGTTCTCAGTCATGCAGGTTACTGGGAACCAAGAAGAAAGACGTCCAGTTGACATGTTCGCAAAAACAAAACTCTGTTTACTTTGTGTCTAAACCCACTCAAACCTCTATGTTTTGCACATCTGTCATCCATTGTTTTGGACTGTTTGGGACCAAAACTAAGTGTTAAGACAGCGAGCATTTTGATGCACTGGCAATGTTGCTACCTCTCCCTGCTCTAATATGCTCTGCTACACTTTGCCCAACACCTACCTCTCCAGTCAACTGGCACTTTCCATACGTGTCACTCCAGACTCATTCTGATCACTTCATTCTCAAGTGAAAGTACCACTTTTGACGAAATTCCTTCCAGGTGCTCCTGAGATACCTTCAATAAAATGGGACAGATGGAGAAAACATTGAGACTCCGGCCAAGGAAACAACAATGTAAAGTTATCGTTGCCAAGTGGTAAAAATCATCACTTCATGATCAGAACATCATCTGTCAAAAGCAACAGGAATTCAGGTTAGTGACCCTGCATTGCATTTTCTACACTAATTACTTTGTTTGGAACGGAGCCCGACAGGGTTCCTTGAGGACAGGGATTTGGAAGCACTTGCTTAGAGGGAACCAATAGTACGGGCAACTTCAAGGGCACTTTGTTGTTTGTGTTATTTTGTTGTTTACTCTAAGACCCCCCCCACCCCCCCTCCCTCAACTTTACTCTATAGTTAAAGTGCACCCTAGGGGGCCTTTTGCAGTATTGATTTGTCTTTGTGGCCAGGCTCTCTGTCCCCACCCTGAGTTTGCCTATAGCGCCTGTAGCTAAGACAAAATATATCAAAACCATGTTAATGGGGGGAAAAAAAACAAAAACTTGCACAGACTCGTCCTGTTTTTTGCATTGAGTTAACAGGATGGGTTGAAATGTCTGCCTGTCGATCAGAGGACGTTTTATCACGACTAACTCAAGAGCCAGGGACCGATCAGGGAGGCACAGGACACAGGAATTAAGTTTTAAAGGAAAGTGGGAAAATTTGAATTAATAACAAAACTGAGCTGTAAAAGACGTCAACCAAAGATCGCTAAACTTAAAATATCCAACTGAGCTATAACACAAGTTAGAGTGACACACAAGGGCAACCATATATACTGGCCGGCCAACATTACTGTAACATTCTCCGATTTTTTTAAAATGCAAAAGTAATAACAAAACAATGTACCACATAGAGTTTTAAATAACCTATAACAATTAAACAAACCCTTTCCCCATATTTTTCCCTCCCTGCATCCATTTGGCACATGTTACAGTCAGGGCCCAGTAGAAACTATTTAAAGTTGATAAGGGCCTCAGTACAATCTTTTGATTTTGGATGGACAACTCTCCTGGACCAGCAGAACGGTAACTCATTAATTAATACAGCTTAAATCAATTTAAGTATTGACAATGCAAAATTAATCAAATGTTCATGCTAGATGGACTAACTTATGTCAAACAACTAAACCCAAAACTGAAATCAAATATTCTGCTTCCTTTTAATTATGTAATAATGGAAAGAAACTAAGCATGAGGTAAGTGAAAACATTACCAAATAAATTTAGGGTGTGGTTGAAGCTGTGGCCCTCACGTGGAGCGCTGCAGCACAACCCACAATGTCGCATGCAACTTTCTAGTTAACTTTCTAGAATGTGGAGGTGAAGTGAGGTTCCAGTTCATTCATTGTTCATTCCAGCTTATAAACCCAATCATCAAGTGTAAAATTTAATCAAGCTAATTCCCTTTTAATTTTTTGAGAATTGGTCTTTTTTTTTTGCAATAAAGTCGAACTCACCAGGAACGAAACAAAATGTAAACATTAATCAGAACATTGAGTCATGTTTTCACAGTTTACCAGAAACTGAACAAAGAGCTGAGTCTGCATTTCACATACAGCTTATAGTGTGTGTGTGTGTGTGTGTGTGTGTGTGAAACCGTTCTGTGGTTGGGAGAAGCTGAACAGCTCTGACCTCAACATTAACTTTGTCTGCGTGTCAGTTGCTCACTGCAGAGTTCACATGTCTCACGTCTGTGTACTGTACGTGAGATTGACAGATGTGTGTTGTGTTCCTCTTTTGGCTTTGAGTTTAGGTCCAGATTAGTTTTTTGTTGTTGCTCTCTTGTCTTTAATAGATTCAAGATTTCAAGATTCAAAGTGTTTATTGTCATATGCACAGACAGAAAGCATGTTTCCCTGCACAATGAAATTCTTACTTTGCCGTCCACAGTAAATGTCATACAGTAAAGTAAAAGAAAAATAGAAATAAAATAAAAAAATAAGAGCAATAAAGGCAATAAAGGTGAGGTAGTGCAGTTCTCTGTGTGTAATCCTGTAGGGTTGCGTTACTGTTCAGGTTTGCAGTTTGAGTCTCATGTTTATCTCTGTAGTTTTGTACTTATTTTGCTTCCCTTTCATTTTGCAGTGCTCTGTATTTGTATTTTGCATCTTTGAGTGTCTCTGTAGTCACGTCTCATCTCTTTTTCAGTCTCTTGGTAACTGTTTTACATCTCAATGTGGTAATTTTGCATCGCTTTATAGCTTTAGTGCATCTTTGTTTTCAATTTGTGTCTCTGCATCTCTGTTTAGTCATTTTGCATCCCATTGTAGGTTTTTTGTTCTTGTTGTTTCTTTGTTGTCAGTAATTTTGTGTCCATTTATGATTGTTTGGTATCTCCTCACATTCTTATTACATGTTTGTAGCCTTGTGTCTCTGAGTCTATTTGAAGTCATTTTGCATCCCTTTATGGCCATTTTGTGTCTCTATTAGTTTTTTTTGTAGATATTTTGGGTTCTTTTGTAGTTTTGTGTAGTCACTGTCTGTTGTTGTTTTGCATGTCCTTGTAGAAATAGCAGTGGCTATTTTGTTCCTCTGAGTCACAATTACATCATTTTGCATCCCCTTGTGATTGTTTTGCAACTCATTATAGGCATTTTTGCATTCATGTGCTCATGTTTATGTCTCCGTCTTCATTATTTTCTAGGGTTGCTATGTGTCTCTTTTGTCAAACAGTCAGGCTGTTTACACGCACTGCAGAAACCTGGTTCCTGGTGTAGGTTGTAACAGTAAGTCAGAGCAGCTTGACACAGTTTTTGTTGGTGTATTCTTCTGCATGTCAGGCACATTGGATTTATTATAGATTTGATTGAACCTTATTGTACAGATACAGAGCAAATAAAATAAACACAAGCTTACACAAGCTTTGCTTTCCCAAATAACCTGCCTCATGATTGTTCATCAAACCACACATGCTTTTCTGGTGTCTAGTCAGTGCTTTAGTCAGTCTCTTCCTAGTGAATCTGTTTCTTGTGATTTTGTGTCAGAGCATTAAAGCTATGAAAATATGATCCCTTCTTCATCTATTACTCGTTGGTGGTGATCAGTCTCCAGCTTTTAATTTAATTTATTTGACCCAGGCAGAGGGAGGATGCCAGTTCACTCTTATCTACAACAGATAACAATAAAATCAAGGATTTATGTCCATCGATAAAGAACTTCAGTTGCACAACTATCATTTTATGATTTATTCTTTTTCCCCCCTCTCTGTCATGGCCAAAAATATCGGCACCCTTGCAGTTCTGTTAGAAAATGCAAACCCTTCTCTCAGACAATGTTTTGGTATTCACGTACGTATTGTTGTTATTCTTTGCACTGTGCCAACACAAAAAAAACACAAGAAAAGTCAAACATTAGAAATTCACACAGAACTCAAAAATGGACTGGACAAAATTATTGCGACCTTGTCAGAATTGTAAGAAGAAAAATGCTTTTTAAGCATGTGGTGCTTCTGTAGTTTGAATTTAGACAAACTTGTGGCAAGTAACAGGTTTGGGCATTGCAGTAATCACACTTGCAACCAGGTAAAATGGAGAAAAGTTGACTCAACCTTTGTGTTGTGTGAGAAAGGAAGGAAGTGTAAAGAGGTGACTGTGGATTTGAGAGAAGAAATTATGGGAAAGCATGGACAATCTCAAGGCTACAAGTCCATCTCCAGCGATCTAAATGTCCCTTGGCACTACAGCTCACCTTCCTGGACATGGAGAGAAGAGCAAAATTAATGGGAAATTACATCGAAATATTGTTTTAATGGTGGATAAAGAACCTCAATTAACTTCCAAACAAATTCAAGCTGATCTGCAGACATAGGGTAAAACAGTGTCAGCTCGCACTATCCGTCACCATCTGAAGGAAAAGGGACACTATGGTAGGAGACCCAGGAGGACACCACTGCTGACACAAAGGAATAAAAAAGCAAAACTGGAGTTTGCCAAAAGTTATGTAATAAAAACCACAATCCTTCTGGGACAACATACTTTGAAAAGTTGAGACAAAAGTAGATCTTTTTGGTAAAGGACATCATGGCACCTTTTACAGAAAAGAGATGAGGCCTTCAAAGAAAAGAACACAGTTCCTACAGTCAAACATGGTGGAGGTTCAAAGATGTTTTGGGGTTTGCTTTGCTGCTTCTGGCACTGGATGCCTTGACTGTGTGAATGGTATCATGAAATCTGATAATTACCAAAGAATTTTGGGGCACAACATAGTGGCCAGTGTCAGAAAGCTGCGTCTCCAGCAGGACGACAACGCGAAACACACTTCAGAAAGCGCTCAGAGCTGGAGAGTTCTGAAAAGGTCAGCAATGAGTCCAGATCTGATTCCCATCGAGCACCTATGGAGAGATCTCAAAACAGCAGTTGGGAGAAGGCGTCCTTCAAATCTGAATGACCTGGAGCAGTTTGCAACGGAGAAGTGGTCCAAAATTCCACTCATTCATGGTTACAGGAGGCCATTGATTTCAGTTCAGTGTTGTTCCAGTGCAAACAATAAGCTGATATTTATGAGTGTACATCGCATTTCCATTAAAAGCATCCACGTTAGCAGAGGTCTCTTGTGAACAGATGTCCAATTGATCCACCTGATGTGATGGCTACTCAGCTATCAGTTGAACTTTAGAGTTATGTGATGACTTTTGTTGGTTTAGACTTTGTCCATCTGTACACTGTTCAAGAACTAATGAGGACACAAACCATAACATCTGCAGGCTCATGTTTCTCTTTTTATTGTTTATTTTTTTTTTTAATGTTCGACAAACATCTGCAGACTGTGCTGCAATCAGTCAAACCCCAGTGTGCTCTCTTTGTCTGGGTTATGATTAGAAGGTTTTACGATTTGTGGAAACTGTTAATGAGGCCATTCAGTCAAGCTTACAGCTTTATAGTATTTCTATAAATTAGTTGTTTCTGTGCTTTCATATAAAGCTGCAGTCCATCCAAAAACGTCAGTGATGGATGGACGGTGAGAAACAACTCTGGGAAGATTAGTCTCCCTCCGTAGCCACACCTCACAGAGTCCTCCTCCTCCTCCGTCTCCAAATGGGCCTGGAGGAGGAAAAATCTTCACAGAGGAGAGAGGGAGGACAGTGCGAGGATACGGAGCCCCTTCTCTCTGCTGTGTTCTCTTACTGCTGCAGTCATGTTGGACACGCTCACCTTCCTCCTGGAGAAACTCTTCCTCCTCGCCCACATAAAGCTGTCCAGCCTGCTGCCTCCTCAGGGCAGAGAGCGCGGGGACGCGACGCTCACCAGGCGATGTGACCGTGATGAAACTCCGCCGCAACCCGCTGGAGCTCCGCAGAAGTTCCAGCGGGGCGATCTGCTGGAGGTACCGCGGACTCTCTTCACTCACTTCGGCATTTTCCTGGGCGACGACCGGGTGGCGCACCTCATTCCGGACATCCTGCCGGTGCTGACCACCGACAGCCGGCAAATCCAGCAGATGGTGACCAATACGCGGCTGCTGCTCGGTGTACTTTCCAAGCGCGCCAGCATCCGGGTGGACTCAGTGGAGGACTTCGCGTACGGAGCTGGGATCCTGCCCAACGCCATGGATGGGGCAGTGCGCCGGAGCCCGCTGTCCGCGGAGGAGGTGGCCGTGCGGGCGGAGCGGCTGGTCGGCTCAGTGTCCTACAGTTTGCTGTGGAACAACTGTGAGCACTTCGTCACCTACTGCCGTTACGGCACTGCGCAGAGCCTGCAGACCGAGAAGGTGAGAAACGGGACCCGGTGGCGTTTTTTACGCGTGAGACTGCAGGAGACCGCTTCAACATTTTCACATGAGCTCCAGTTAACACAGTTCTGCTGCAAAGCGCAGGTGGTGATTTTCAAAGCAAATCTTATGTAAAAATATATATACACAACATATTGTATTTGAAAGCATCTTTATAAAGCGTTTATTATTAAATTAATAAACACTCAGGCCGAGTTTCTTTCGAAATTTCCTGCAACTTGCCAGTGTTTACCAGTTTTGCGCATCTACATATTTCTATGTACAAGTTTGATTTCTTTATTTCTAACTGCAGTTCTTTTATGCACTAACCCGGTTTAAACAAAGGACGTGCTCCTGCAGGAATCCCCCCTTCGTGCTGGACTTTGCAGCCTCGTAAAATGCAGAAAGATTCCACTAAACAAGTTGCTGCAAGTTGGGGTTTGGACAGTTCACCCATTTTTTTTTTTCTTTTGTTTTTCCAAATTGCTGAATGTGGTTTTAGGCTATTTCTGCAACACGTGAATGTGTAAAATGTCCCACAGACTATGAAAAACCCTTTAAAATAGAACATCATAGATGTGCTTTAATCAATGTGGTATTTTACTCCAGTTTAAAAAATTTTACTTCACTACATTAGTTCTTTGCATTGCTGATCAGTCAGTTTCATGATACCTGAAGTACAGTTCATTTCTCTAGTTTAACAAAAGTAGGATTTTACATGCAGGACCTTTACATACAGTTGTTACATGGTTGTGTCAGCACGTTTACTTCAGTAAAATATTTCTCTGGGTATTTGTCTCGGCCTCAGGTAAAAATATACCAAAACACGAGTGTGTGAGTGTGACTGTTCTTAAACTAGAGGAAAATCTGGGTCACTCCTTGGAAAAGTGCAGAGAACAAGAGTTGCATTCAGACCAGAGCTGCCAGGCCAGAAACCAAAGAGCAGCGAGAGTCAGTGCAGACTGGTGATGATAAGGAGAAGGATGAAGGACGGCAGTGGAGGCTCCTGCACTCTGAGCCCCAGATTGTGCCCCTTGGGCATTAGCAGAGGTAACGCTAGGAATTCTACAAAAGATGATGAACATTGACGCTTGAAAGCCAGAGAGCCTATTAAAATCCCATTAGTGCTTCTCAGAAGTCATTTTCTAACCATCTGCATTGTAAAATTATCGGATTTAAACAATGCCCCAAGTTGAAATGGGCCACCATCATTGTTTTGAATCAGAAAAACAGTCTCAACTTGGTGGAATGTACTCAGGTATTCATCGGTTCGGCTTGGTACACACATTTTTGAGGAACAATTACAATTTGAGACTTTTCTCTGTGGGGTTTGTTTGTTGTGCTCCAAGTCAGATTCACCAAACTCTCTTACCTGCACCAAAAATCACTGATGAAAACCAATTGTTCGCTGTATCGCAAAACTACTGTATTAGACATGCTTAATTTTTAATAGGTGTTCCTAATAAACTGGCAACTCCGTGCATTGTATACACTACAATAAATTAGGCTGCAAAAGTCAATTGTGGAAATATCTGCAACTTTGCAGCAACTGTGTATTTATAGTGTAGAAATTTTAAAATTAAAATTGTTAAAATCATGACACTATTTACTATATCTGATCAAATCTGATGATGCGAAAGTAAATAACAGGTCTTAAGACAAGGTATTTTTTAAAGTGGGGGGTAGCGTTAGTGTTAGGTGCCGGGGGCGGGTGGGTGGGGGGTGCGTTTGTCCATTCAGACCCTGAGCTACAACCTCAGGCAGCAGGGAGAGTTTTTTTCCCCCTGATCCAGTTTCACTTCCTGTAATTGCTAAGCTAAACATCTGACCTGCCTCAGAGTCTGCTGCTTCTTACAGGTTTGTTAAATGGGGGCTGGGGGCCATCAGGAGCTTTACTGGGAGCCTCACATGGGAATCATTTTCTTTGAGCACAAGTTGGCTCAGGGTTGGAGACATTACCAAATCAGTTTAGACTTGTTTTTATCTTGCATATGCATTTGTGTTGACTTAATAGTTTAATCTATAAAATATATGCAAATACTATTAAAAAAATACACAAAGAAGAGCAGCAAATTCTCAAATTGAAACCGGAAGGTCATTATTGGGTTTTTGCTTGAAAATGTCTTCATATTAACATGTATTACTTTTAAGAAGTTTGACTTATTTTTCTGCCTCATTTCCTCAGTTTGAGCCTTCCAGCTGTTGTTATCATGACAGAGATGCTGCTACTGCTGTTTCATAATTCAGAATTTCAAAATATCACTTTGTCAGAATAAAATGTCATATTTGTCTTTAACCTTTCATCCTGCCTGATTATCAAGTGTGAAAAACATTTCCATTTACCACTCTCATTTGCTTTTCCATTAATTAATTTCTACATTTTCAAATAAAAACAAAAACTGGATGCTATTGTCTTGCGTCCTGGAGAAAAGGTGGTTTTTGTTTGCTGTGTCATGCTCACATCAAACATGCTGTTACTGGTCTGTTAATGTTCTTTTCCCTCTTTTCTTGCAGTTCTGTGAGTGGCTAAAGTCACTGATCCGGGACAAGCGTAACGTCCTTCTGACAGCACTGCTGGGGCTCCTGTCCATGGTGTATTTGGGAATATCCTCCAGCACAGTCCTTCCCACCCTCCTGATCCCCTTCACCCTGTGGATGGCCAGCTAGAGGCTTTAGGACCACATCCACCATCACCTCTGATTCAATAGAACCAATCCGCCGTGTTGGAAGACTGATCTAGAGGACATACTCATCATGCAAGCTAATAATAACACAATAATGATCAAGTCTATATCAATTTGTAGCTTCCTACTGCTGCACTTGCACTCATTCATTTTGTTCTTCCTGTTTGTTTAAAACAAAGGGGAAGATAAAATAGGTGGTTAGCATTAGCACTGAACTGATAGCTAAAAGAAAATTTTAATTGCAACAACAGAGAACTTGTTGTTTTCCACCTGTGGCATTGAACTGACCAAAAATTATTTATAAATTACTGCAGATTTTGTACTGGCAAAATTACTTTTGTTAACTTATCTTTTTTTTTTTATTTTTTTTTTTGGTCAGTCTTCCAGCATGGTACGGTGTCACTAGTTACCATTTCCCCAAATTTGTATGACACTTCTTCAGAAAACCACAGAGTTAAAGTGAACAGCATGTATTTGCGTCATCTTACAGATGATATAACTACAATTAATATTTTTATTACTAATTGAACACATAATAATTTTAAAGAAGAAACTGTTAAATATTTTTAAATGCATGACAGCTAGATTTGGCCCTGATTGTCCTGCCAGTCCATTCAGTCAGGTCAGTTTGTATGATTTTAAAAATGGAAACTTCCATGAATCAGGTTGAGATCATTTGAGTTAGATGCAATGATGAAGTCAACCAACTGAGCACCATGAACTGTGGACCCTTCTACATCTTCATCCAGTTGAATTCAACCTGTTAAGGCTCAGTCAGGTGTTACATTTCAACTGTTTTCAATCAAACATGAAATGTTGATTGTACCATATACATGGAATAACACTTAATAACCCCCAAAATGATTCGGTTTGCTGCAAAGGCATTCGAGAGTTCATTTGGAGGAAAATTAACACTATTTTTGTACAACTCTGTTGAAGTTTTATGTCGTCTTACACATTTTCACTATGAAACTCTGTGGCAGCCAAATTCACATGCCAACAATAACAAGACAAAGTTTCCTTCCATTCACAAAAACCCTTAACGGTGTAGAGCAGATTGTGCTCATTTCAGCCCCTGAAGCTCTTGTGTAAATATCTACAGATGTCCTTTGCAAGCTGATTGTTTTCTAACAGTCATAAACTTTTGTACAGATTTTATTTTTTATGATAGTGTAGCAATTTATATGGAGTTTTTCTAATGTAAATAAAGTGGAACGAGAGTGGACTTCTTTGTTACTGAGTCGTTACCAGTTATTTGTTGGGTAAAGATGTGTTGGTGCATTTATTAAATGTCTGTTTGAATTCAGTGATAGCTCATAAGCTGATCCTTCTGTTTTTGTTTGGCTCACTTTAGTTGATTTGCAGATCTGGTATCAGTTCATTTTAGGTTTTCAGGTCATATGCACAAAAACAGAGCTTGGTATCTGTTGCCCTCTACTGACAACCTGTGGGAGGTGCAATAACATAAGTGGCTGCTTGGCATTTATCTGTTTTTGATGAATGTAGGAAGAATTCCACTTATTAGTCTTTTCTTCCTGACTTTGACTTGGTCTGAGTTGGAGGTGCTGAGGTTTTAAAGCAGCCACATGCTGAAGAAAGTATGTAATTGGTATTTCAGTTTGATTGCTCTACGTGAATGTTGAAAGTTGAAATGTCAGACACACATATCTTACTCCACACTAAAGGTACAACATTAGACACCATTTCACTTCCTTAGCCTTACAAAATGATAGACTTAAAGCAAATTGTACTGTAGGGAAATAGCATTTCTTTGAATTAGTAGGGCACCTTCTCCAACAAGCTCATACAGCCCACTTTTGTTTCATGGGAATTGTAAATGTGACTGGAAACCAGTGTCAAGAGATCAGACCACTCTATTTTAAATGTGCCAAACCATTAGAACCACCTCCTATAATGCACTCCAGTGATCTCAATAATAAACAGAGTAGAATTAGCACCTTTTTGACAATTTCAACCTAAAAACTAAGAAAAGTAGAATTTATAGCACGGCTGCTCTATTGGATCACATTATGTTGCATAGGCGGGCACTTAATTTAATTCAACTTTATTTATATAGGCAACATTGGAGAGGAAAAACTCCCTTTAACGGAAGAAACCTCCAGCAGAACCAGGCTCAGGGTGGGCAGCTATTTGCCTTTATTAGTTAGAAAGAGAAAAGAAAAGAGCAACAACAAAACATCGGGCAGGTTGGTAGGACCAGTAGCTGCACACTGGAAAACACACAGCTCCAAAGCCGGGGACACCTGCAGAAAGGGGCAGAGAGAGGGGGACAGAGAAGGACAAAGACAACTACAGGAGAAAACACACAGAGTTAATGACATACAGTGGTGACAATTTCAGGGTGAGAGAAGAGAGGGACAAGAGGAAAAAAAGAGTGGTGGGTCCCCCAGGAGTCTTTAACTGTAACTAACTATAAGCTTTATCAAAGAGGAAGGTTTTGAGCCTAGACTTAAAAGTAGAGAGGGTGTCTGCTTCCCTAATCTGTACTGGGAGCTGTTTCCACAGGAGAGGAGCTTGATAGCTTAAGGCTCTACCTCCCATTCTACCTTTGGAAATTCTGGGAACCACAATGTAAGAAGCAGGGTTTCTATTCTAGATTTAATGGGAAGCCAATGGAGAGAAGCTAGTGAAGGTAAAGTATGATCTCGCTCTAGTTCCAGTCAGCACTCTTGCTGCAGCATTTTGGATTAATTGCAGGCTCTTTAGGGAGTTACTGGGGCATCCTGAAGGTAGGGAATTACAGTAATCCAACCTAGAATTAAAGTCAAGACTAGGCATCATTTTGAGACAGGATGCTCGTAATTTTGGCAATGTTCCGTAGGTGGAAGAAGAAAGAAAGAAATAACTCCAAGGTTCCTTGCAGTAGTACTGGAGGCCAGACTTATGCCATCTAGAGTAACGATATTGCTGGACATCATATTTCTGAGATTTTTGGGCCCAAATACTATGACTTCAGTTTTCTCATGTCATGAAGTCATTGCTGCTCAGAGTTAAGGGAAAACTAGGCTCAACAGAACTATGGCTCTTAGTCAGCCTGGCTACAGTGCTGAACAGAAACCGGGGGTTGTTCTTTTTTTCTTCTATTAATGATGAATAATATGCTGTTCTGGCATCACAGAGAGCTTTTTATTACATGTTTGTTTTTTCAAGCTAAATGAGATTCTTCTAAATTTCTGTAACACCACTTCCTTCCTAATTTTCGTGTTGCGTGTTTGGGAACTATACCATGGAGATCGCCTCTTCTGGTTTACTGTATATGCTAGAGTGGTATTTTCCCCTAACTGCTGTATATTCCGTTATTGTAAATTCAAATGTTATTAGAAAATGGTCAAAGAGAAGAAAGTCGTGAGGAAATATTGTTAAATTATCGGTTTCAATGCCATATGTAAGAACAAGGTCTAAGGTGGGACTAAAACAGTGAGTGGGTTCATTTACAGTTTGGGAAAAACCAATTGAATCTAATAATGAATTAAAGTGTTGAGGCTGTCAGCATCTACATGGATGTTAAAGTCACCCACTATAATGACTTTATCTGTACTAAGCACTAAATCAGATAGAAAATCAGAAAATTCGATCAAAAACTCTGAATAAGGGACTGGAGGACGGTACACGATAACAAATAATAGTGGTTTTTGAGTTTTCCAGTTTGGGTGTGAAAGGCTAAAAGTAAGGCTCTAAAATGAGTTATAACTATGTTTTGATCCACCGTCATACCAATAATTTGGCAGCAGATGTTGCCAAATTTAACAGCTACAAAACACCAACCACCAACTTTGCTGCAGTAGCACATACATGCACACAAGATGCGGCTGCTTGTGTGCATGTTCGTGCTACAGTAACAAAATCAGAACACAAGTGCTCTGCTGGGCACATTTCAGATGGTTTCAAATAGGCTAAACCAGGACCTGTGTTTAATCAGACTGTAGAAACTAGAAACTGGAACATGAATCCAGTCTCACTTGCTGTGTGAACTCAGAAATAACACAGAAAAGCTGCTGTTGGGAAACAACTGCCGCGGCCAAAATACTGAGTTGAGAAACAGTATGAGTATGAGGTTGCTTAATAAAATAATCCTGATGCAGCCTCATGCAACTTTTCTATTGTTCCGAGGTTTATTGTGTGGAAACGAGTCATACGTGCATGAAAGTGCAGCGCTGGTCATTCTTCAGAGTTTGTGCTTTTCATTTTTCACAAAAAATTCGTGTGAGAAAATCTTCCTATGATGCTTGTGTGACCTCAGAATAATGAATTGACTGATACTAGCACTTGTTTTCTTCCTCCGACAGCCTCAGTGGCACTTTCTAATCCGTTCTCAGCCCCTTCCCACCAAGAGAATAAAACCACCTTTGAGCTGACAGACACACTTTTCCCTTCTGGCTTCTCGCACCATGTTTCCTCTGCACCTGCTAGCTCTGCTCTTCATCTCCACGCCAACACTTGACCTGGAGGAGAAAAAGAAGAAGAGAGAGGAAGAAGAGGAGGCGGACGGACACATAGGAGAAGGGACAGAGAGTAAATATGATCGGATACTCAGGAGGGGAGACCTGTTGGAGGTGCCCCGGACCCTGTTCACACACTTTGGGATTTATCTGGGGGGAGGCCGGTGAGTCAGACAGACTGTGGAACAGGAAAGAAACAATCTGATTGGTTGAGTGTCTTTTAATGAGGCAGATGAAGACAGATGAAGTGATGCTTTTCTGCTTTTTCCTTTCTTTTATGATCTCGAGTTTTTTTTTTATCTTGTCTTATTAATAACTCTTTTCTTCCTTCCCCGACTCTCAAACTTTGTTTTCCTTTCTTTCATCCCTTTTCCATCTCCCTGTGCATTTATTTCCTCATATGTGCTTTTCTTTCCTTTCTTCTTCCCTGTACTTTCCTATTGTTTATTTCTTCCCTTCCTGTCTCCTACTTTGTCTTTTGATTTATGTTTATTCCTTTTCTTTCCTCTACTCCTACATTGTTTGCTTTCTTCTCTCTGATGTCCTTTTCATTCATTTCATCCTTTTTTGTCTTTTTTCCTTATGCCATTTCATTTATTGCGCTACTTTTCGTTCCAATACCCACCTTCTTCTGTTTATTTTTTCCTTTCCTTCCCTTTCCTCCTGTGTCCTTTCCTGTTCGTCTTTGCAGTGTAGCTCATTTCATCCCAGACATCATGCCGGTTGTCTCCAGTGACCCGTGTCAACTCAAGAAGATGGTCACTAACAGCAGGCTTTTACTGGGAGTACTGGCAAAGGTACCAAAGCACCTATTCAACCCTGTACACTGACACCCACCACAAAATTAGCTTTTCAAATCCACTGTCACAGTAAACAGGAAGGAAATGTGTCGTTACCAAGCTTAACTGCAAGCTACAACTTTGTTATATCAAGTCACAAAAACCATAGGCTTAAAAAAGACTTGGTCAGGGTTGGAGAAAAGGTTTAGGTTTGGTCTACCTTCGTTTTCAGTCCTTTTACGTTGTGTCAGTGATCGCTGCTCAAAGCTTTCGATGTACATTGAAAACCCCAAAGCTTCAGTATTTGACACATCTAAAGCAATGACAAACTATATGAAATGAAAAAAAACTCAACTCTAGTGCGAGATGTTTTGCGCTGTATCGATGATCGTAACACGTGGTTAATATAGTAAGGAACCACAAGTTTGCCATTGTCACCGTTTGTAGCCTTTTATTTTTATGTAATTTATCTTGTAACTTAACCTCACTCTGACGTTTTTTTATTTAAATTTGACTGATGTTTTTTTTCCCCTAACCATAATGCAATATTTGTGTGTACATAAAGTAGTTCTTGTGGTGTCAAATGGTGGCGCTCCATGTGCATCCATCCAATAGTGATGCCAAAGAGTACCTGTGGTGTCAATATGATATGCAATTTGACGCCTTAGGAAGTGTTTTTTTTTTTTATCTGAGGCTGAGAACATGTTGAAATATCTGGTATGTAATATGTCTCCCCATGTGCTATGTCATCAAATGTGCCCCCAAAAAGGACTGTGTCGAGTTGTTGAGATGTTTAAATAAAAGTACCAACACTGACTGTTTCAAAGCCCCTAGTTGTTGCTTTCAGAGGAGCAATACATGCTGGTGAAAAGTAATGAAGATTGTCACTGATTTAAAAGGTAAATACGTGTAAATCTGGTCTCATCATGTGTTTTCTCCTCAGTGCGGGAGTGTGAGGGTGGATTCAGTGGAGGACTTTGCCTACGGATCAGAGATACTCATCAACACCATGGACAAGGCGAGTGTGATTTTGGAAATGACATTTGTGTTGACTTTCAAGTATGTGACTGTAAATTCAGGGAAAAAAGACAGAGATAGCACGTTAATATCAGAGCAACCTTCTTCTCATTGACCTAATGGGACTAAACATTGTATCGAACAAGCTGCTGTTGTTTCTGACATTTCAATCCATTTTTATCCACTAAACAAAGATTTTTTTCCCCCTTCTCAGTGAATGTTAATCCAGCCAGCGACTTTATCTGACAAGATTAGAGATGTGGCAATAGTAGCAATAGCTGCAGGTTCAAAGTTTTGGCAGTGGCAGCAGTTGTAGTAACAGTAGTACCAACAGCCTAATGTCTGGATTTTTAAAAATGTACCAGTTCTGTCCTGTGTCCAGGTGTGCAGCCGTCCAGCGCTGCAAGACGAGGAGGTGGCCAGGAGGGCTGAGAAGCTGCAGGGCCACGTACCCTACAGCCTGCTGTGGTACAACTGTGAGCACTTTGTCATGTACTGTCGATACGGCACCGTCGTGAGCTTCCAGACGTTTCAGGTGATGCCCAGTTGCAGACAGTAAACCAAACTGAAATGGCACTGAATACTTTAAATTAGGAAGTATTATCTGTATGTTTTGCCCGAATCTGCTGTTTAGGTGCGTGCAGACATTTGTAAAATATGTTTGGGAAAAACTTTGAAAATAAAAACTCACTAAAAGGTGAGGCACAGCTGATAAACTAGTTTCTTCCATTGTGGACTTTCTGGCTCTCTGTCAGTGTTTCCATAACTGACCAAATATGGCTAAATGAAACCTCACCCAGAGCCATTAGCGCCATTTTTATCTATATTGGTTTTATATTTTAGAAATCTACTAGCCTCTTCCATGTGCTCGGCATCATTAAACATACAGACAACTATCATAGGATCAATTTTATAATGACGAAAAGTTTTAACCCTGATCATTCTTCAGCAAACATCGTATTTCTATGACCTCAAGTCACTCTGGATCTTAAATTATGTGAATGAGCAAAGGAAGCATCTAGAACAAACAGCAGTAACTAACAATGAAGACTATATACACAGTAGTTCTTTTTTCTTGTTGTCCTGGGGTCAACAATTCCTGCGGTCTACAAACGCATAGCACTAACACAATCTGATCTTCAGCTGCTGCAGATTAATTATGCTAGTTACAGAGCAGACCAGCCCTCCTCTGTAATTGGATTAAGCTTTACTGTTGCAGCAACACACAGTCAATGAAAGCTCCATTGTTTCTGTGGTGCTGTTTTTAGCTGCCAGAGGTCAACTTACTGGAGCTCTGATTAAAAGTGTGACCGAGTCTAGTTGTGAAAAAATGTAGAGTAAAAAATAAGTGGATGTAAAGTGGAAAGATGGTGGACAGAGGTAAGACAAGAAAGGAAAGTACAGTGACATTTGAGCAGTGGTGGAAGAAGATCATTTGCTTACTGTAAGTAAAAGTATCACTACCACATTGTAGAAGAACACTGTTGCCCATAAAGTGGAAATCAGTTTGTTTTCAGACACATTCCTCTTTTTTGCAAAGATTAATTTTGGTTTAATTTTCACTGTGATATGTTTGGAAGAGACTGATAAATAAAGTTTGGGAACATATCCATTTTATCTAACCAGACTGAATTACATTGTCACAATAATATCATGAGAAGAGGCCAAAAATATATTATTTCAACTTTATGGGCCACAGTGTATTTATTTCCAATAAAAGCCCTGCATTTAAAATGTACTTTTTAAAATGTATATAACATTTTATAAGTATTAATGCACGAATGTGTAAACACAATCTTAATGCTGCAGCTGATAATGGTGGACTCTCTATTCTTTACCCATAATTTATTATATGTTACTATAATTTATCAATCAATCTATCAATCAATACTTTAGTCATATAGCACCTTTCACTCCGATTCATGCAGTTCGAAAGATGAACCAAACAAAAACAATTCAATATAAAGACAGTCAAAACAGTGATAATAATTCCGCCCTCTGCACAGTAACTGTCAGATTATAAATTAATATGTATGAAGAATAACCCACGACCTTATTTGACTTCTACGTCTCCACTGCTGAAGCTTATGATGGTAGTTCTGTGAGAGAAACAGCCTCCTATGTAGAATAAACGGCGTAGTCCCTCCATCTAGTGGTTATTCATGGTTCTGACTTTAAACTGCACCAGTGGTAAACATGCAGTACACAGAGAAAACCTTGTTTTTATAGTTTGTCAAGTTTGTAGAGTTTGTCAACATCCAGTATTTGGGTTCAGTATGTTTCTGACGGACTAACAGAATGAATGTATTAAAACACAAAAGCTATGATCAGACGTCACAGTCAGACCACGCATGGCTGTACAGATATATTGGCAGATCATGATACATCCTAATTCTCCTTCTCCTCTTCCTCAGTTCTGTAAAACAGTGAGGAAGCTGGTGCTGAGTCGGCGTGTTGCCAAGGTGACGGCGTTGCTGGGGGCTTGTCTGCTCCTCTACCTCGGAGCTGTGTCCAGCTGCACCGCCCTGGTGGCTGTTCTGCTGCCGTTTCTCATCTGGATGGCCTCATAAGACCCACATAACCCAAGATCCGAACAGACTGGAAGCGTGAATGAACTGTTTTATTGCATATTGTAGAGGCAGGTCCAACAATTATCCACTCCAGAGCTCGTTGTATGAAAAACACTAAAAAATGTATTCATGCATTTTTTTTTTTTTATTCCACGTTGCACAGTTGAGCTCATAACAAAGGATTTCCACAGAAAACGTTGCGATGACAAGCTATAAATTCCACGGAACACGTTCCACAGCTACACGCTCAGCTCTCCACTATTACCCTGTAGTACCAGTAGCTATGAGCCAACCATCGTTTCCCTGACGACTGACTAGGCAAACATCAAAGGCAAATACTTCAAAGGCAGTTATGTGACGTCATTGACGACATCATCGGTGGGCTTACACATATACTTATTAATTTACCAGCCCTCCAAGACACGGCGACCACGGGAAAAACAAAGCAGAACAAACACAGGGAGAACTCCCGTTGGCTCATACACTTATAATAATCTATCCATTCGTTATTTTTGGATGCTTTACCAGCCGACACAGAGAGACATACACAGTCTCTTCGCCTCATAATAATTATTACTATTTTCCTTTTATTTTTTAATTGTGTTTAATCATGTAATGTATTACCTTTTAATTTAATTTGATGTAACCATAATTAGTGTGAATGGTTTTCAATTCATTGCATTTACTGTATTAAAAAAAGGAATTAATACATTTTATATTTTATTTACCGTTTATTGCTATTATGATCGAGTTCCCTTCAGTTTAATTTAATTGCACTTTTTCGTGCCGTTAATCCCCTGCGAAGACCTCAATGACGTGTTGTCCCGCCTTTCGCACACCACGCTAACGTTCCGATGAGCTCCCAGAGCGCGTGAAGCATTGACCCGTGAAGTTTGTTGTCTCCTTTCGACGGACCGTTACTTAAAAGTGCTGAACTAACCAGTGGTCGGTGTCTGTTTGAGATAATTTCCATGAACAGGACGCGTCCGCACCAAACCATGGCGAACGACAGAGCTGGTAAGTTTCATTTATTTCGTCAGTTAACGGGGGACTCGGAAACGACTGTGCAGACGTTTTGCGGGAAGCTAAAGTTAGCGCGAAGTATAGCTAGCTAACATTTTGTGCTAGTTTGTCAGAATGTTTGTATGTATCATGACTCAGTGGGTTAATGCGCTTACAAATGAAGTTTAGCATCTCAACTTCTTCACGTTGCTAACTGGTTCTCAAACTTAGGACTTTGGGTGTTTGAAATTGATTCAAATAAGAGAATAAATGCTAGCTAAGTCCATGTTCATCTGAAGCTGTATTTAAGTAACATTAGATTAAACATTGGCATTTGAGTTTTGTTTGAGCTAAGAATAACTCAGTTTGACTTTTTTTCCCCTTAAGTTAAAATGTCTGACCCAAGTAGTTAGTTTGCAATAATTAATAACTTAAGCTACAAAGGGCCAGTGGATTCATTTCAGATGGTGGAGTTGTTTATATTTGTCTCTGACTTCTAAGATGAAGGGAAAAAAAACAACAGTCTAAAACATGACTTATGAAAGTAAAGTATGTTTTCAGGTTCGGGTTTGAATATTTTCAGTAGTAACAGTAGTTGCTTGGTATTTTGCAGAATTTATTGTTTCTTGAGTGGACTCCTTTTCGAAACCAAAGTAATTTTAATCTTTTCATTTTGCTCATGGACGTGTTGATGTTTATGGCTCCTACATCTTTTCAAAATACTGTTTTGATTCTGAGACATTAATATCCACCGCTTTCTGATGCAAGTTGAGTTCTGATGCAACACTACAGCATATACTGCGTTTGTCTGCGGTCATTTGTCTCTGACAAAATAACCATTCAATCAGATTTTAAATGAGGAAAAGAAAAGAAATCCATACAATATCATATAATAGTAAGACATTTTCTTCATTTATCTTGCTCCTAATAGTATTTGCTGGGTTTGTCAGAGCCAATATTTGTTATAAAAAGGTATAGACTAACATTTCAGAAGCTCAAACAGTAATGTTTGGTGTTTTCCACTTGATATCACATGAATGATTGTCAGAATGTTTTTGATACATCTTTAGTTACATTTACGTTTGCATTTAACCAAAGGGAGTTAAAAGTTAGGTACAAAGCAAGCAAAAATCTAAGTCAAGGAGAAAACATCAAAGCAAAGTGCTATCAGAAGAAGCAGAAAGGAAGTTAGTTTTTTTTTTTTTTTTTAAAGTGATGTAAGAGTGCCTTTAGGAAGGTGTGGAATAGTTCTGTTTTCAGCAGTGTTTAGAATATTGTGAATGAGGTTGCTGAGCGTGCAGAGTTTGGTTGCTTATTCCACCATTGTGGGATCACTGAGCTGAAGAGTTTTGCTTGGTGTCTTCTGTGTTGTGCTGGGACCACCAGGTGTTGTTTGTTGACAGAACGCAGCGGACGGGAGGGATTGAAGACCTGAATAAGGGAGTTGAGGTAAGCAGGAGCTTTTGAGTTGACCACCCTGTAGGCAAGAGACAGAGGTTTGAACCTAAAGTGGATAGCTACAGGAAGCCAGTGTAGAGATCTGAAGAGTGGTGTGACGTGTGCTGCCGCATTTTTGATCATCTGCAAGGGTTTGATTGTGGATACTGGTGACACCATTAACTGGGCATTGCAGTAATCGAGACAAACTATGACCAGCGCCTGCACAATGAGTTGGGTTCTGTATTCTGTGAGGTAGGGTCTGATCTTTCTGATGGAGACTAAGCAGATGTGGTCCGTAAAGCTGACTTGGTTGTCACTGATGACCCCCAGGTTTCTGGCTGACTTAGTGGGGACAATCACTGCAGATCCAATGCTGATGTTGTGTTGTGTTGAAGGTCTGGCTGGGAAGTTAAGAACTTTGGTCTTACGTTGGAGAGGCTGAGCCAAACATTTCTTTCTCTCATCCAAGCATAGATGCACAGAGACATTCGTTTCATTGATCTTCATTCATTGATTAGTGAGTCAGTCAATACAACAGCTGACATGTCATAGTAAAGCTAAAACTAAGGAAGCTTTTTTAACGTGCTAAGTTTGTTTTAAACCTGATGAAATGTTTAAAAGTCAGAATACATATAAGTTATGTACAGTGGTTTATAGCAGCAGGCTGATGCTGACCACTATGACCCCTAAACAGACAGTGACAAAGATTCAAGCGGAGACATGGAGGCAGACTGCGGTAGGATCAGTCCACTGTTGGGCGAGGAGGAATTCAAGGCCTCCTGTGCTAGAGAGCTGGCTCTGCTCGCTCTCATAGAGAAGACAGGATACAACATGGTGCAGGAGAATGGACAGAGGAAGTATGGAGGACCCCCGCCAGGTGTGTAAGCATATGAGTAATTTATCATGTAAAAAGAAGCAGTGGTGTCCCCTGGAAACGGACAATGATGTCAAACACTGACACTTACCAAAATAAGTCACTTGTAAGTTTCACTTATCAAATTATACAATTCTGTCTTTAAAGTTGACTAATGGATATATCAATATTTTGTTACTTGATTAGTTATATTATTAGTACCTCTAGGTTTTCGCTGACCTATTTTGTGATTGTTTCGTCCTAATCTGTTTATGCTTCAGATTGGGAGGGTCCGCCCCCCCCACGGGGCTGTGAAGTGTTTGTAGGGAAGATTCCCAGAGACATGTACGAAGACAAGCTGGTACCCCTGTTTGACAAAGCTGGCAAAATCTACGAGTTCAGACTGATGATGGAGTTCAGCGGAGAGAACCGCGGCTACGCTTTTGTCATGTACACCAACAGGTACCTGCATTTCATTTCTAGAGTTTAGACGGTGTTTAGTTTTGTCATTAAAAACACAATGTTTAGCTTCAAATACAAAATAATTTGCGTTGGCAACCTGATGTTTATATGCTTGAACTACGTCTGATAAATATAAAAATGTAATGTACAGTGTGAGCATATTATGACAGCACCTCATTAAAGTCCAAACAACAGCCCTAAGATAGTCTGGCAACCTGTCCAGGCTGTACCCTACTGTTCGGCAGATGTCAGCTCTTGTCCAGCACCCCTGCTAAGTGACCCTTAACAAGATAACTGGTACAGACAATTTATTTATGAATATATATTTTTTTATTTGAGGGATTGTTATTCCTGTGTTATTTGTTGGTGGCTGGTTGATTTATGCTGTTATCGTAGGCTCATGAACACAGACAAAAAAAGAAAACTAACAAGTCGACATAGGGACCATCGCGACTTATGACTTTCAGGAGGCAGCTCTACATTTCTTTCTTTTTTTTTTTTGGTACAGTACAAGCAAGACCAAAATATTTTCTTTAAAGAATATAAGTCACATCCAGTTTCCACTAAACAAGCACGTTATGAATAACCCCAAACTGCACAACTGAGAATCTCAAGTTACCCCAGTTTAAGTAATGTGCAACACATAACTTGAAAGTTAATGATGCATCAGTGTTTGTTTTTCTTGCACAAATTATGTCTGCACTAATTAGTCACAACTTCTGATTCATTGGGACGTTAATGAGGTGCCGAGACCTGTGCTCAAAGTGTCCAGTTTTCATGTGAGTGTGAATGACACAGCTCATTAAAATAAAGGACGATGATAAAGAACATGGTGAATGAAGTAATAGTGATGGTGGAAGGGGGATCTTTGAACCTTTTAAGTTACTATGGGTATGTTGAAATGTCCACAGGCATCAGAGAAAAGACAGATCAGTGTAAATAAACAGTTTACTGCTGATTTATATTTAGAAATTATCAGTGAAGTGATGATCTAATACCACTGAAAATGGAAACTCAAAACTGCAAATGTGTTGAAGAATGAATAGTGGATATTTTTACTAAAGAAGTATTTATGATCACTGATTGTAATACAGGGAAGCAGCTCATAGAGCCATTCAGATGCTGGACAACTACGAGATCCGTCCTGGGCGGTTCATTGGTGTGTGCGTGAGTCTGGATAACTGCCGGCTGTTCATCGGCTCCATCCCCAAAGACAAGAGGAAGGACGAGATAGTGGAGGAGATGAAGAAGGTGCTCACACTGCTAACTGTCACATAGAATAACTGAAAGTCAGAACAGGATCTGTAGAAAACAAGCGTCAACGAAAAAGCATTTCTTTCACATAGTTCAACCAGGAAAGGCAAACTAACCTGTGTGTGATGTGATATGACTTGGGATTTACCAGGAAAATTGTTTCACAGTTGTGTCATACACTGGCTTTAATTTTCACCACCTTAAAGAAGGACTGTGGTTGTGGACTGTGGTTTAGTGATTAACTTGTCAAATACTTACTGCATGTCAAACAGGTTCAACTAACCACATGCCCGAGAATACTTAAGTTCACACCAACCAAAATATCATGAGACTTCTAAGTGAAGTTTATGAAGTGATTGTTTGCGTTCTTATGTGTTTGCGTTCTTTTGTTCCATATTTCAATCAGACTTCATTAAAACAACAACACAATTAGCATATTTGTGCAACATACAATTAAAGGATGACACATGGATACACATTATACTGCTGTGCACGGGCCTGAAGTATCTGGCTATAGAGCATTATCCTGCAAGTATACGGTCGGGTTTCATCTCCATCTCAGCCACATTTCGAATAGAATATTTGGTACACATTTATTATGTTTTACAGCATAATTACATATTTGGTCTACATTAAGACGGCAAAAGAAAATTATTGCTATCCGCAGCTTAGTGCCGTCTGTTGATCAGCCCATATTTATAAGCTGTGGTAAGATTTGTGTTCCACTTCATCCTAAATGTGTTGTATTGACTGCTTCTCCCCCACAACTGGACACTGGCAAGATTCTGTCTCACTTTAGTGAGCTGGTGTTGCACCATGTTGCATATGTTATACATAACCTGGTGAAAAAGAGAGAGACAGAATGCAGAGACATTTTAAATGGAGAGTGGAGCATGCCCATGATCAGACAGAGGTGTAAAAGTCAAATGTAATATTACATTTATTTTAAATGAAATTAGTGTCTACATACTTTGGGCCATATGGTGGAAGTGCAGAAACCATGCTGCTAATATTGTTGACAAATTTTAATCAAGTCAAGCTGTCTTCCCCTTATGCATGTCATATTTACACATCTGTGTTTTTTTGTCTCTGTGAATGTGTCACAGGTGACAGAAGGGGTCGTGGATGTGATTGTGTATCCCAGCTCTACGGATAAGAGCAGAAACCGAGGTTTTGCCTTTGTTGAGTACGAATCCCACAAAGCTGCTGCCATGGCCAGGAGGAAGCTAATACCTGGTAACAGACTTTCTACGCCCATCACTTCTTTTCTTCTGTTGTTTCTAACCTCGTGTGTTATGTTAATTTTTTTTCTTGTGTCTCTGCCCGCCCTCACACACTCCCTGCAGTATGGGTTTATTAGTTCAGGCTCTGAGCATATGTCAGTCCCTATCTTTGTCCAGCAGGGGGAGGTAGAACACAAAACACTGCAGCATTGATTAACGTTATGGTATTCACAGCTTATTTAACTGAGCACTAGACAGAGACCTGTTCAGTGCCACTGTGGTTTCAGAAAGTATTTATTTATATCCCCTTGCTCTAATGTGTCTGATAAGATAATGACCAAACTCTTGCTGGATAACAGATAGATTGCTTCTCCACCATAAGATAAACTGTTTATTTTTAATGTTAAAAATGCACTTTATCTTAATAAATGTTGGGTGTATGCTATGATCCCCCAGCTGATAATCACGTCAGTGATAATATCAGGAGGCTGTGACTCTTGTCTTCAATAGGGACCTTCATGCTGTGGGGTCACTCTATCCAGGTGGACTGGGCTGAGCCTGAGAAGGATGTGGATGAAGAGGTCATGCAGCGTGTCAGAGTCCTTTATGTAAGTATGTGTATGAGATTTTGTGTGTGTTGGTTCATAAGACTCTTTATAAATCATATTTAAGCAACTTATATAAAATAAAACATTTTGATTTCCAGGGATTAAATCCATTTTAATTTGAAACGAGTAACATAAGATTTTGAGGCCTTTACTACAGCTGTGGTAGTTTATTTATTTATTGGTAGTTTAACTTTCATGCTTTTTGTCAGTAATCCACCTTCACTCATAGTGTAAAAACTTTTTAAAGCCCTTAAGTCACTGTCAGTCCGAATGAAAAGGTCAGCCATTTAGTTTCCTCATCGGCTCTGCGCAGACAAAGATCAGTGTTTTAGAGGAGATCTTCTCAGCAGTCTTGTTCAAATGAAAGTGGAGTGAGAGCAAGCAGCAGGGAGGAGACTCCCAGGAGCTGTTCAGCCACCAGGGGCTTAGTTAACATGGAAGCTTTTACGCTGACAGTGACGCGATCTGAGGGCAACGAACACAAACCGTAAAGTACCGCACAGCTGTGTGGGGGAGAGCGGTTTTAGTCCGAAGGTCCAGTGGTAACTAAAACCTGTGTGTGTGTGGGTGATTGGGCAGGCGGGCACTGTACTCAATGACCTGCTAATGAAGAATTAACCACCACTTCCAATGATTTTAAGAATCTCTGAAGCAGGTTATTGAAACTCTGAAAGGTTGGATTAGTTTGGAGAGAGCTGCCGTGTTCTCATCAGTCATGGCAAATTTAGCGTTTCATGGAAATCGGAGCAGTGGACTCCTGAAAGAAGTCAGGAAATTCCATTAATTCTCCAAGGACACCAGAGAAAAGAGTACAGCAGATGTCCTTTTACTGTTTTTGTTAGATATGGTTATTAGAAGGTCATTTTATGCAATAGCAAACTCTTTGTCCTTTCTCTTTTTCTTTCTGATGTCCTTCCATTGATCCAAACAGGCAAGTTAAGGCTGATTCTGGATTAAGTTAGTTGGAACATATAATAAAAGCTTCTTAAAGATTTACATTCTGAGCTTACGTATGTGTGGTACGTGATTATTTTTATGACAGGATCAAATGTCAAATGCTTGTGTGCCTGTGTTTCTCTGCTGCCTGCGCTCCAGGTGCGTAACTTGATGATGAGCACCACTGAAGAAACCCTTCGTCAGGAGTTCTCCCGCTTCAAACCAGGGTCCGTGGAGCGCGTGAAGAAACTCACAGACTACGCCTTCATCCACTACCGCTGCCGTGACGATGCCATCAATGCACTGACCCTTATGAACGGAGCTGAGATTGATGGTGCCATAGTGGAGGTGACGCTGGCCAAACCAGCTGTGATCAAAGATGCAAGTGTAGCCGGGAGGAGGAAAGACAACAGGGGGTACCTTGGAAACCACACAACGGCAGGAGGGAGTGGAGGGAATGGGACTTTTGTTATGCACAGGACCGATGGAAGGATGATGGGAGAACCTGTGGACACATTTTCTCCTCTGAGAAATGTGTTATTGCCATCTCGCGTGGGAAGTCCCTTCTACCCAGGTGCAGCTAGAGGTGAGGAGTAGGCTTTGTGTGCGTGGTCAATAGATGCAAAACAATTCTGGCAATTAATTGTTTGTGATGGGTTAAGCATCATTTAGCCGCTGAAATATCAAAGTCTGACTGGTTCATATGACTCAGAAAAACAAACCATTAGCATTAACAGGCTTATGCTACTACTTCAAGACGGTTGTATTTAATGGGAAGGCTGTGCACAAATGCATATAAATAGTAGTGGAACTGGGATGTCTGTCGGTTTCAGTTTAACATTTTATCCAAACTAAGTCTATAAATTTGATCCAGCGTTTTTAGCCAAGGTCAGTTGTTATGTCACAAACAACTCTCACAGGTCAGGTGTCTTCTGTACGGCCGTACTGCTTGTTACACGTTCACCATCGGATTTTTACACACCTTTGTCACCTTTTGGTTTGTCAAATCACGCGGCGCTCAGCTGAGTGTCGCAGCAGACGTGACACTTTCACTGCCTACATCTGTACACACACACACACACACACACACACACACACACACACACACAGACAGACAGACAACCATTCACACCTACAGACAATTTAGAGTCACCAGGTAACTTAACATACATGTCTTTGAACTGTGGGAGAAAACTGGAATACATGGAGGAAACATGCAACATGCAAACTCCACACAGAAAGGGTGCAGCTGGCCAGTGGATTCAATCCAGAAACCTTCTAGTTGTTAGGCAGCTTTGCTAACTACTCCACCACCGTGCTGCCTGCTAACATGATCTCTCCTTAGTATTATTTTGGCATCTTCACCCACTGTAGCTGCCATTACTCCAGCTTGTTGACTGAGTAGTCATAAATTGTCTCATCTAATTTCATTCATCTTTAAACTCTGCTCCCAATTATGAAATATTAGTGGGCAAATTAACTCACGATTCCATGATAATATTACATGCTTTGAAAAAACGTGTTTGATTATTTTATAATTTTACAGGTTAGGTTTTCCAAACATTTGTCTTTATTAAATTCAATATTTTTAGGATTTTGTAACAAACAAAAGAAAACAACACTAAAGAGAAATATTTCTGTGCGATAGTGATATCACTTTGTGGTGCAACAAAAACATCTGTTGTGTCACATGTATTGTCAAAAATCTTCTGCAAACCTTGTTTAATATTTAACATTTAGCATTACGATTAGCGGAACACACACCCATGTTGACTTTGAATAAACTCTATATTTGGGTTTTCGCTTTTCAATCAATTTAAAATCTTATAAAAGATGCTTAATGTTAATCATGAGTGATCACATTCAGATGGAGCAGAATAATCACATCTATTTTACACATAAATGTCGCTTGTAAAGCTCTGCTTATCGTTACTACACATTTTATATAGAAAAATCCTAGTTGCTCCTGGTTTTTCCTGCTTCTGTTTTATAATAATTTAAAAATATTTTTGACCAGATATCTTGGAGAAAGTCAGTCAGGCTGTTTGGAAAGAACAGTTGTTTTTCTCTGCAGATCTTTACAGTAGAAATACAGATAAAAAAACACTTTTTTTCATTGTGTTATGACATTATGTTATGATATTTCAGGTGTTGTCCAGTTTCTTAGCACAGCTACAGAAATTGTGTTTCTCTTGGTTTCTTTCCTAATCAAAGATATTTTTCTGCCTCTGTAAAAGTTATCCAAACTCATGACATCATTATTTTTATCGTTTAGTTTCCAGAAAAGGTTATTTTAGAGTGACCACCCAAAGAATCAATAACTCCTGTATTGTGAGAAATATATGCTTTGACTCTCTTTTATGCAGTCTGCCAGAGAAATAGGTACGTTTAATTTAAAATGATAATTTCTAAGTTTGAGCAGGTCTTGACTTTGTCTTATCTATACGGACCTTATTCATCACATCCGACTCATATATTGATACAACCATGATAATAATTTGGTGATGAAGCAAAACTCCAGTTTGCTGATGCCCAAAGACATTTTTGAAAATGAGAAAAGTTTCCTAGTTAACTCCTCCACAAATGGACTGTGAAATATTTATGAGAGGAACGAAGACATCGCTCTTTTGTACCACTATGAAAGACCAATGGGAGCGAGAGACTCCAGGGAAGGTTCACTTAGGCAGTTAGAAAAACCGAGGAGGCAGGAGACAGATTTAGGTTGGAGACAGAGCTTCAGAGCTGGGCAGAGGTGTGAGAATGAGGTGAATTTTGTGAGCAGAGAAAGAAATTGATAAGGAAGGGGAGAATAGGTGTGACATGTAGAGGATGGGAGATTGAAAGATAGACGACCACGAATCTAAATCTTGAATCAGTTTTGACAGTAGTGTAAAAAGTTGTAATTCCAAATCACTCAGTATGTTCCAATACCATTACTATTCCCGGGTATAGAGTCCAATACTGCCCTTGTGTAGTTGTACTGTTACTCTGAAAACCTTTATAATACTGCGCCTGATATCATGTTAAGCCATGTGTGTCAGACAAACCTCAGTGTCTTTAGAGGTAGAAATGGTTGTCAATTCAGAACAGTTGTTCTGTTCTGGGTTGCATACAATCAGGGAATTACATTGGTCCTTAGCAGTTATTTTTTGCAAACCTCTCCCATATGTTCTGAGAGTCTGTTGCATATTAATAAAGGCTCCCTGATGCCTATAAATTATAATCTCTTGTGTCTTAAGTTGACTGATCATGCTCTTGGGGATGGGTTTTGCTTTAAGAAAGTAATGCATGGCCTTAGCAAGCTCGAGGAATTCAGGGACAGTACAGCGTATAAGTTAAATTAGCAAGGTCATGCAGAGTTCCTGTTTGTTTTAATTTGTGTTCATTTTTGCACTGTTTGAATATCTTGAAATGTATTGTTCTGTATTTGTGTCAGCCCTCAAAAGAGTGACTGTACCAGCAGGACTTCAAGCACTAGTTTGTCCTGTTTTTCAGTCATACTTAAGACCTTTGACCATTCTGTGAGTCAAACATTGCAATGCTTTGAGTACAAAACTCACTCTGTTCCCCAGGCAGGTGATAATGTGGGCTGTAACAGTAATGTGGCTTTGGGGAGCGGTGATGGTGACACGTATGCTGGATTGGCCACGAGTTCCCCTGTGAGGGGGGCTTCGGACTGCAAACTGTTGTTTGTGTTGCAGTGTGATGCTGTAGTCAGCACTGTGGATGAGTGCTGCAGCCGTCTGTGTGCTGCTGTAGAAGGAATAAGCAAAAGTTACACTTTTTTATCACAACCAGACACACAACTACACATGAGAAATGTTTTGAGAAGTGCAAAAAAAAACCATGTAGGAAATGGAGTGAAGTTTGGAAGAATAACACAAGCGTGACATGTTTGAGACAAGTGTGTTGACTTATTTGATAACCTCTGCTTACTCTTCAGCTTAATTAATGTCATTAATCAGCATAGCTGGATAAGTTTCATACATCTTGGTGATTCTAGCAGCTGTGTTTTGTTTGCTGTGAGCTAATGTTGGTGATAAGTCATGTTGTCTGACAAATGCCACAGAGCCATGAGGTCTAAGTAGTTATGTTTCCTACCCATGCTTGTCATTATAAGTAAGATGACGGGTTTGCCATTGCTGTCTTTATTAAACAAAACATTAATTATTTTCAGTGTTACTGAAGAGACCCAGAATATTTCCAAATTATACTAATGTAAATGAAGAGGAGATGGAACCAAGCTGAGTCCTTTGCATTTTATGACGGCTGCTAATATCATAATAGAACCTGCATTAACTGCGTCAAAAAAGATTTTCCATTAATGCCTCATTATCCCGTTAACATTAGCAGGCCTTTTTTTGTATTTCACCAGCACTCCAGAATCCATAGATTATATTGAGTTGTTTAAGTGTCCTTAAAAATATATTATATTAAAAATCTATTATATCAATATATTTTTAGCCGAGATCGGGGCGTTTTGCTAATTCCAGTGCCATCAGAGAGGTGAAGCACGCACGCGCAAAGAAAATCCACGACCACTTCCAAGACAGTGGAGACACCTGGCGCATGTGGCAGGGCATCCAGGCGATCACGAACTACAAGAGAACATCACCTGCTTGTGACTGTGACGCTTCCCTCCCAGATGTGCTGAACCACTTCTATGCCCAGTTCGAGGTACAGAACAACGTGAAGGCGAGGAAGACCACCCCTCCTCCCAGTGACCAGGTGCTCTGTCTAACCACAGCTGAAGTGAGGAAAACTCTATGCAGAATTGACCCACGGAAGTCTGCTGGACCAGACAACATTCCTGGCAGAGTGCTCAGGGAATGTGAAGAACAGTTAGTGGATGTCTTTACAACCATCTTCAACATCTCCCTGAGCAGCAACGTTGTTCCTACGTGCCTCAAGACAACAACCATTATTCCCGTACCAAAGTCTACTGTCTCCTGCCTCAATGACTATCATCCCGTCACGCTCACACCCATCGTGATGAAGTGCTTCGAAAGGCTCGTCATGAGGCACATTAAGACCCAACTCCCACTCTCCCTGGACCCCATGCAGTTCGAGTATCGTCCAAACCGTTTCACGGACGATGCCATCTCCACAACCCTCCATTTGGCCCTCACCCACCTGGACAACAAGGACTCGTACGTGTCAATGCTGTTCATTGACTTCAGCTCAGCATTCAACACAATCATCCCTCAGCACCTGATTGAGAAGTTGAGCATACTGGGCCTGAACACCTCCCTCTGCAACTGGATTCTGGACTTCCTGACTGGGAGACCCCAGTCAGTCCGGATCGGGAACAGCATCTCTAGCACCACCACACTGAGCACTGGGGCCCCTCAGGGCTGTGTGCTCAGCCCACTATCGTTCACTCTGCTGACTCAAGACTATGTGTAGCAATGCACAGCTCGAACCACAAGTCAAATTTGCCGATGACACGACCATGGGTCTAATCAGCAAGAACGACGAGTCAGCATACAGAGAGGAGGTGCAACGATTAACAGCTGGGTGTGGAGCAAACAACCTGTCTTTGAACGTTGGCAAAACCAAAGCAATGGTTATGGGCTTCAGGAGAGCACAGGGCGACCATTCTCCATTGATCATCGATGGATCCTCAGTGGAGATCGTCAAGAGCACCAGTTTCCTTGGTGTTCATCTGGCGGACAACCTCACCTGGTCAGTCAACACCAGCTCCATCACCAAGAAAGCCCAGCAGCGTCTGTACTTCCCAAGAAGGCCTCCGTCCTCACCATGTTCTACAGAGGAACCATTGAGAGCATCCTGAGCAGCTGCAACACTGCCTGATTTGGGAACTGCACCGTCTTGGATCGCAAGACCCTACAGAGGATAGAGAGGACAGCTGAGAAGATCATCGGAGTCTCTCTCCCCTCTGTTATGCACATTTACACCACATGATGCATCCACAAAGCCAACTCACTCGTACAACCTGAACTTAACACACACTCGTTACTCATCTCAATTCATTTCACCATCATTTATTTATTTATTATTATTCTATACTTGACCGCACTACACTGTTTACCTGTTGTTTTTTGTCAGTTTATATTTACTCCCAGTTATAGTTTTTACAGTTCTCCTCGCACAGTACTGTATAATCGAAGTATACAATAGGTTTACTGGTCAGCGCTATCTTAGGTTTTGTGTCCTGTCCTGTGTTATCTTGTGTTGTCTGTCTGTACTTTCTGTCTACTGTTTTTAGTCTGCACTGATTGCACTAGGTTGCACTCGATGCACTTTATGTAGCTTGTGTTGTTTTGTAGCTCTATGTTGCTGTTTAGTGTAGCACCTTGTTTCTGGAGGAACGTTATCTCATTTCTACTGTGTACAGTGTACCGCTATGTATAGCATCTCTAAATTTTTACTCGGCACCTTCATCAGCACATTCCACCCCGTTTAACTCTAGTTTTTTCGTAATCCTGGTAATTCACTTGAAACACAGTGGAGCATTTTCTATCCTGTTGAATCATTCCATGATCCTTTGAAATTATCTTGTAATGCTAAGGTGGAGACAAGTGAGTAAACCAGAATCAGTTCTAATATACACTAATGGTGATTCTGTCTTTGTTCCTGTATTATTAGATGATCTGGACAGGTGTGTGTTTCCCCTGTTTCCTGGCACCCCCCTCTCCCCCACCAGCCTGCTGTCACTAAAGCAGAGCCAGATCGGCTCATCTGTCAGTCTACTCGAATTTTACTGCCGCAAGAACTACTGGTCACAGCCCGAGTACCATCTGTACTCCACACCTGGACAGGATGGAAAACCGCTGCTCCTCTACAAGGTCTTTACAACAGTGCCAGTACACAGGTCTGCCTGAAAGTGCAGCTTGTGTTCCGTACATGAACACAGTTAACATTTTACTTCACTTTGACAGCTTCATCTCTCCTCAGCTTATGTTACTCCAATTTAAAACTGCAGTCAATTAAGTAATTAGTTGGTCACTAGTAAAAATACTATTTATATAATCAAATAATGTTTCATTTGTCATGTCTTTTTGACATTGATTAAATGAATACAGTTGTATAACATTTTAAAATATCTGCTAACAAACCCAAGACCTAGAGAAAAATTTATTACTGTGTGTGTGTGCGTGTGTGTGTTGGTAGGTGGTGATCACATCCACACAAAGCACCTACATACCAGACAAACTGTGTATGCTGCTGGATGATGCCAAAGAGTTGGCTGCACGGACTGCCCTGTGGAACCTGGGTAATGTTCAACACACACATGCACACACACACGGAATCATACATCTGACACAAAAGCATAAATCCAGCTTAACATGTTCATTAAAGGTTCATAAACCTCCTACCATATAGAACCGGACTCGCCTGTTTGGATGTCGGATGTAGTTGTTGATAGATAAGGGTTTTTCAATGGCTGATGCCGATCTTTAGGGAACAGGGAGGCCAGTGGCCAATATTAAATGCCAATAGGTTTATTTTCTCTTTCTTGCTCTTTGCAGCACAAAAAAATAAATATAATAATGACAAGTGAGAAACAAATAAAATTAGATTAAATGAACATTTGATGAATATTGAAAATATCTGCTTTAGTTCAAGCAATTTAAAATAAAAGAGACTTGAGCAAACTAAATTAATTCAGAACCAAATTGGAATTCATTTCTATTTTAAAAATATAACGATATCACCTTCATGAAGAAAAGATTTATTCAACTGACTTTTTTTCACAACATAGAATCTACATCTACATCTACATAAAATTAAATTATGGTCCTCATAATAATCACTGGGTGTCACTATCAGTGATCCTCTGTCCTCCTCTCTCTGTTATGTGATGTGATTCACTGCTAGGTAGATAGCTACTCCTGTCAGAGTGAGGGGTGGGATGGGGAGTGTAGGTGTCTGTCAGAAAGTCCACAGGAACTCGTGCAGCTGTAAAAATGTCTTCAAATTTGGCTAAATGGTTAGTGTACAGTGCATATATAACTACAATTAGATTTTCAGGTCTGCTAAACTCTCACTGTTCTCTTCAAGTTCCAATGCAACGCACCAGGTGGAGGTACAGATGCTGATGCTAATTTTACACCTTCACACACTCCAAATGTCATTTATGCAATTGAAATGCTCACAGCAGAGCTTCAGGTTTTTATTAATTGGCTGGTGTGAGTGCACACATCAATCAATGCTGACTGATCACAAATCTCAAGGATCAGGCCGATTGATTAGTTGACCATTAGTTGGTTGTTTGAACTGTTTACACATAAAGAAACAAGCAGGGTTGGTTTTGGCTGAGGAGGTCAAACAAGGTTGGAGCTTAACTGGCAGATGATCAAATTATTTCACATTTGAAATGATAAAATGTAAACTTGTCAAAACATTCCCACTCCAGCAAGTGACAGGTAAACACTAACCAAGCTACAGCTTGTACACTGTACTGCTACCTGTACAGCTCTACTGTAGATTCGTTGCCAAATCAGTGGTTACTTCAACTCAAGTATTAGTTACATTGAGCCCCAGCATTCTGCATTCTTGCAGTTGAAATGAACACTAAGTACAAAACTATGGATTATGACCGAGGTGCATGTTTTCTTGCAAATTCAGGAGGTAAAAGCATGTTTAGTAATTATTTTTGCTTTAAAACCCAAATAAATAGGCTGTGTTTTACATGCCTTAACATATAACGCGGAACTATCTTGACTTTCAAAGCATAATCCAACCTATAGTAAAGAATGAATTCTCAAGGCATATGATAAACAATTTTCTGTGTAAAACATACATTTTCACATGTTTCACCCTTCTAGGCAACACCTCAGAGAAACTTACTTGACTATAGCTTTTATTTCTTCATTTTTTATGTTTTTTTTTAAAGCAGTCAGAATTCTACTCCTGTTGCCTCCTGCAGGCTGTAATGGTGGTTCTATAGGCAGCTATATAGTTGATGCAGAATAATCACACAAGAGCCTATTTGTTTTGGATAAACATATTTAGATGGAGTTATAATGTGAACCTATTGTCCAGGGAAGCAGAGCAGCAGATACTGTACAGTGAGATGACATCCCATCACTTTACATGGGCATTTTAAAGTACACTATTTATATTCATACAGCAGAGCAGACAGAACTGAACTTATTTCCTCAGCCTGAAGCTAAAGTAGCCCTTTAATGTGTTTGGATTATTACATTTTGACAGTCTTAATCTAAATATCATCATTTATTCAGATTCCTCAGTTTCATTATCTCTTCTTCTTTTAGTGTTTTATGCCATGAAGGTAGAATAGCTAAACGGCACAAACAGAGCTTAAAATAGATTTTAGGACTAAACCCTTCTCCTACTGCAGACATTTCAGATTGATGAGAAGTTTTATGGTGCTCAGCAGCTGATTTGCACAAGATTCAGTTTAATTACTGGGTCATTGATTTTCTGAAAAGAAACTTTGGCTTCAGAGTATGTAGGACAGAAAGGGGCTGCTTTTGGCAACAAGTTCATGTTGTGTATTGTCTGAACTGTGTCACAGCAATGTCAGAGTCTGAGCTCGAGCCATCTGGCGCTGTTTCTGATCCAGTCACATCGCTGCCTGTTCCAGCTTCTCAAAGACTGGCTGCAGGAGCAACATGGTGTGTCTCTGAGTTTTGCTCAAAATTAGATATTTGAGAATAACCTGCAGAGGGACAGAATTCTGTGTGTGTGTGTGTGTGTGTGTGTGTGTGTGTGTGTGTGTGTGTGTGTGTGTGTGTGTGTGTGTGTGGTGAGTCAGAGATTATTGTACATTTATATTAAAAATGACCAAATTAAAAATGTCTTTCCTTTAAAAACTGTCAGTCTGTTCAAAGGTTATTCTCTATGAGATATGGCGAAGAAATTAAAGATATCTTAAAATGTAATCACTATAGTCCTCAAAAATGCGATGATGTAGGGATTCTTTCGCAATGGGAGAGTGGGCGATCTGCATCATGTGTATGGCATCCTCAATCAGCGTGGAGGCCATTCCCTCTGTAATGACTAACTGGAAATTTAGCATCAAGATGCTGAACCCAAGCCTTCGTCCTGCTAGTGTACAAATTATCTGGAGAAAGTAGCCACTGAGAATCCTCCCAGTGATGGCACAGCTCAGGCCTGGGAGGAAGTCACACCTGAGTATTTGCAAAAACTGTATCAGTTGATTCAACTGATATAATAATATCAGTTAAATCCAACTGATATTATTGTTATTATTATATATTCTTAGAAGTAAATTATTGTTTTTTCTTGTTTTATAAATTTAAAGCCATTTCATTAAATAAAAGAAGATAATAAAAATATATAGGTGTGTAGGTGGTTCAAAATTTTTTCATGGCAATTTTTTGTGATTTATTAAGTTCAGCCCCCAGCCCCATGGCCCTCTGCTACATGGCCCTCTGGAAAGGTGCTAGATTAATGGATGGTTGTTACTTTGGTAACCTGAAGAAAGCTGGGAGTACCTGGGCTATAGAGCGTCCACCCTTTGGTGTACACTTTTAATCAAACTCTTACACTACATCCATTTTTTATTAAGCTCTCAGCTTCAAATGGAAACGTGTCCCTGCTAGTGATAGCAAAGGGCCTCCCCTTTCTCCATTTTTTATTTTTTTTACATTGTGGCCTTTCTGTTATTTACCAGTCTTATTCCTGTAGTTGCATGTATCAAAGAGTCCAGGATTTGTGATAAAGTCCTGTAATGTATAAAAATATTCAGGATAAATAATCTGATTAATGTTAACAACCAATATACGTACTAGCTGACAGAATAATGGTTATAAGCAAATATAGATCAGTTATATATCAGTGATGAGGTTGAACCCATCTCAAATCAGAGGCTGTAGTTTTGAACACACCTTTTGTTTTGTTTTTTCCAAACTGAATACATCCCAAGCAGAAATTGGAAACCTTACATTTATTCATGACTTATTTTAGTCTTGAAACCTTAATTAGCCCTTAATCAACTGTCATTTTCTTAGCGGAAGTTTGAAGAGTCAGTTTTGTCCTCAGCGGATGATTCCTAATGACAGTTATTGATGTAATGAGTCAATTAAAACCTAATGATTTAATTACGTTCTTTTTTACACGAGAGACCAAACCTGCTACCTACATGCTACATTAACTATTTGTTTTCTCTGTTAGAACAATACATTACCAATAATAATAATAATAACAGTTGTTTTAATTGTTAATGCAGATTTATTTGAAGCTAGAAAGACCTCAGTTTAAACCCACCTGCCAGCATGTGGATTGGTGTCTCTTCCTCCAGATACTGTTGTATGTCTGTGTTGGCTTTAAACTAGACCTGTCCATGGCTTTTCCCGGACTCTCGCCCATATTCCTGAATAGGATAAGTGGTTAAACATAATAGATGGATGGTTTATCTGATTCTATGGTTCCGCTAAAATTGTTTTGGATGGTTTATATGTATTTCGTATTATTTTCTGTTAGTTTTTTCGTGACTCGGGCCATCACACTCCTTTATGTTCTGATTGGTCAGCTTGATGAAACCTGCCAGTTAGTCATGGATGTAATATGAGAGCAGGTGGGTGTGGCTGTGTAGGCATGTGGACCAAAATGAAGGTTAATGTATGAGTTGATGATTTGGGAGGGTCCAGACACTGACTGTGGGACCTCAACAGAGCATATTGTGTGCTTTCTTCTAGAGGTTTGGCTCACATTTTGAAACTTTTGCATTGTTTAATATTGACACCATCATCACACAAACACACAAACTCTGTCCTCAAGAAAAAGTGCTACAACTTGCTTTAAAATATACTTAACTGCAAGTAGAAGTACCACTTCCAATTCTTTACACAAGTTGAAGTACAAAAGTACGTTTTCGGAAATTTAGTTAAATACATAAAAATGGAAATACTGCATTAAAGTAGATGTACTACAAACGTATACTATGGTACAGTACTTGAGTACACTTAGTTACTTACCATCTCTGTACAGTTATTTTGCAAGTAAAACTATATATTTTATGGCCTTTTTTCCTTAATATTTAATATGCACTGCACTGTTTCCTAAGTGCATTGATCAACCACAGCATCACCACAGGACAAGGGTCACTCTCATTTACTCTGAGCAGTCTGCAGCTACACAGCAATATGTGATACACTGTGTGCAGATGTCCTAGAAGTACGAAAACTTAGTACTCATGTAAAAGTGCAAGTATTGTCCTCTCTCTCACCTTTTGCCATTGGCACATTTCACTCTGTCTTTCAGACTCATCCTTCTTTAATGGAGCTTCCTGTGACTCTCCCAGCAGCTGCTCTCCTCCGCTCACCATCCCTGCTCCTGCCACCAGTCCCAGGGTTGTCACCTGTGGTGGCAGAGCCTTTGCCTCCTGCCTCCCTACTCCTCTGGCCCAGGCATCCCCCTATCCCCTCTCTCCCCTTTCCCCCCTCTCCTCGCTCACCCCTCCTGCCTCCCAAACACAGAGGCTCTACATCAGCTCCCAGTCGCCCTTCTACTGACGGTGAGACACACACACACTGATCAGATAGTGATCAACAGGTGGTGGTAGTTGAAGACTTGAAGGGGGTGTCACCATAATTTTAAGGTTTGGTGTCAGTATTTGGAATTCCTTTGCAATATAATTAGATCACTATTTAATGTTACCAAGTGAGAAGAAGCCAAAACTTTATCAATTTGTAAGTTTTATATGATTACATTTCTGGCAAACTGTTGTTTTTGTCCACATTCAGCAGGCCTAGAAAAACATAATTTGGTGAATACTCCTAAAAATACTCTGGTAATTTGGCTGCTAATTCCATTTAGCACATGTGTAAGAAGCAGATAAACCATCTGTATTAATGGCAGAAATCTGGTTTCTTAATCCCCTATCCCCAGCACTAATAAATTTGAATTTTTGGTTGAGGTCTGTGGAGTTGGTCAAGGTGCACAAATACAAGCTGAAACCCAGAATGACAATGCTCTTTAGTTTTTCCAGAAGCCCACAAAACAATGTCCCAACTCTCCCAACTGCATAACAGTGGAGCTGTGAGCCTGCTTCCTGAAGGTACCTATGACCGTGTGACTGGTTAGTGATTAGTGTTCTGAGTAATTTAGGTTTAGTATGAGATATACCAGTCCGAAAGAACAGAAAACAGAACAGAACAGAAACAGAAAGTAAACAATTGATTGAGATTTGAGGTGAGAGTTTGAAAAAGGAAGGAGAGAAAGGGAAAAGGAGGAGAGTGGTAAAGTTTAAGAAGCAGAAATTCTACTGTTACAGCAAACAATTTTGGTTTTCTTGCTCTTTTGCATGTTTGTTCTTGAGCTTTCAGTATGTCAAGTCAGTAACTCCTTCATTTTTTCCTTGCTGCAGATTTGAGTTGTATTTGTAGTGTTTGGTTTAGAGCAGATCTTTATCGTTAATGTCTTTTTAGGGAGGGGGGCTAATACACCAGTACACACACCATGACACACTCAAGCTATAGTCTTTCGATTGATGTGTCTTGTTGTTGCAGGAGGGTTGTTCTGAACTGGGATCCAGCACCAGGAGAATAACCCGCAGCACAGGAGGTGAATCAAAGGGAGGAGGCCGAGCAGAAAAGGCAGGACTGTTATTATGAGTACACCAGCAAATATTTCCCCCCACAGTGTTTATGTAATGTTCCGCCTCTGGCTGACTTATCAGAGGCGCGTTGTTTTACCTTCAGATGTCCAGCACAGACGGACAAACAGAGCGGTTCATGTCTTTCATCTGTTTTTGTCGTTTCTCGCTCTACTTTAAATTTAGTCTCAGTGGGAGATGTGGGAGGGAGAGAAGGACAATGTTTTGTTTCTGACGAGCTGCTTAGCTTCTTTTCTCTATCTCCTCTGGTAAACTGAAAGAGAACAATGATAGACACTGTTTAACACACAAGTCCAAAAGATAAAACGGCATACCTCAAACTGTCTGTCCAAATATGAGCCTCCTGCTGTCCTCTTCTCTGGTGGGGTTTGTTTTATTCAGCCAAAGTTCATCCAGGAGTATCCATAATGCCACTGAAAGCACATAGATACAACATCCACACTTATATGAAACATTTCTATCAAATGTTTGTTTGTAATTTTTGTTTTTAGATGATAGATGCAATAGATGCAACCAGTTCTTAAAAAAATATTTGACCATAATGTTTCTCAGAAATATTTGAGAAGTTTGAACTGTCCAGTGTGAGAGGTTTCTAGGGCCAAACATTAACTCATTCATTCATATAACATGAAGCTTCGACCTGTAGTTTGAAATGAACTGGGCTCCATTAGAAGGAATAGGAGCTGAAACAAACAAATACAAAAAGCCTTTTCCACTACATTACTTAGGAGTTTATTCATCCTGCCTTTACATCACACATCTCTGTAGAGAGTGGGGAAAAATAAAGGAGGAGGGGTGGTTTCTGTCCTAGAGGAATATTTGTGGCTACCCTTTCATGTTTTGTTAACCTGAGGAATCTGAGGGGAGGAAGAAAGACCTTAAAGGGAGATTCAAAGCATCCAGTCGGTCGAATTTCTACAAACGTTCTTGTAGTCATCTGTTTTTTTTTTTTGTCTCTCCTAATTGGCTAAAAAAAAAGTCTGACATGAGAAAACTGTTTTGAGCCTTTGGTCATTGTAGATTAATCTGAAGCTCAGAAACAAGCTTTTGCCATGTTTCCTAATTTGTGTGACCCACTTCATGGCTGTGTTTCTCCGGGTGTTTAGACTCTGATCGTCTGAAGGAGGAAAAAAAAGCAGGACGACATAGAGGGGAGGGAAAAAATAACCTTTAAAGGCAGATTTAAGGTGTTTGTCCTCCAGACTAACAAAAACAGTACGTTTACTCGAAGCCAAGTTAAGGCTTTAATTTAACGGGCAGCAATAAGTGACAAATAGTGAAACAGGCTTTGATAGAATGAAACAAGATGTGAAGATGACATCCTAATTAATCAATTGGAAAAAACATTTAACATATTATCTGATTATGACAATAATTGTTAAATGGAGCCTAATAGCAACAAATAATGCCAGTTAGATTAAATGAATAATATATAGAATATAAAATATATTCATAGTGGGTATTTATTGTATTGATTACAATAATCTTAAAGATGACCATTCTAAATACTTTTTCTTTATACATTTCCTTCTTTTATCTGCAACCATTTCTTTACCAAGTTTGTATCCTTATTAATGTATTTAGGAAAAAGTAATGTAATGACGTTGCTTTTTTAATCTAAGAGAACTGGAGAGTAAGATGAAAGCAGGAGGTGTGTTACGTCTTTACCAGAGGACGGGAAATTTGAAGCAGAGTGGCGTCAGTTTTGTCGTGTCCATAGTTATTTAAAAAACATTTTCTCGCTCTTCATGCTGAATTCACTCCGGCTGCAAAAGGTTTCAAGATGTTTTATTGATCTGTTTTCATCTCGTAGCCATCCAAACAAAGCAGAAAGAAAGAGTGTTTAAGATATTTTCTTTGCGTTCATGACGTTTTCATGTTTATTGATCTCTTCAAACTGAACAGTTGATGAATGTCTGTGTTGTCAGTTCAGTCTCTGACCCTTTGAGTGACTTCAAAATGTCTTTATGTATTTATAAGTTGAATGTCTGTGTACAGCTTTTCTATTCAGAGTCTTTTACTATCTTTTATTGTAGTTTGTGTTTCCCTGCTGGTTTTAACTCAAAGTTTGTTCAAGTAAATGTAAATGTTTCCCTACTTGATTTATCTGATATGAGGCAAGAAGAATGTGAGGCGTTGTTTGGAAAAATAAGAGAGATTTGTCTAATTATTAAGTGACGGCAAGAATTCAAGAATCCAGGTCATAATATTTGTCATTGTTGTCTTTTTATTCAGTGAATTAACGCATCTAAACCACTACAATGACTTGATTCGCTTTTGATTTTAATGAGAAATTGTAATTGGTTTGCAAATTAATCCTTCAAAATAATAACAACATAAACCCTTATTTATTTAACAATCCAGATAGCAGAACCTAATCAAAGCCAAAAATCACAAAAGCAGCTCCAAAAGAAAGACTTAAGTGATTGGGTGTTAATAAATGTCTCTTATTTATTGAAAGTTAATGGGGAATTTGACTAAGACAATATAAATCCCACTTGAATGAAGAGTTTTGAAGAGATGCCAGCCGGTTGCGAATAAATTGTGGAATGGAAATGTTAAAGTGGAATTAAGAAAGCGATGAATCTCAGGTAGCTGTGTGTTAAGTCCTTAGGGACCGTTTCAATTTATTTTATACTGTTATTGTTTATAGCTAATGTGCTGTTTGTGAAGAAATGATGAATGTTTGAGCTTTGCTGTTATTAACACTAAGAGTTTAACTTCCTGGTCTGTGTTTTCTGGACTACGAGGAATCAAATCCAGTATGTTGTTGCAGTTTGTATGTTAGAGAACTACTGCTGAGATGTCCTAAAGGGGCCACCGTACTGACATAAACCCCTTCTGGGGGTCACCCTGAGGACAATCCTTACATTTTTTTCACTGATTAAACTGATATAAAGCTAAAGAGGTGTTTTTGTTATGTACAGCAAATCATTCAAAGTTTTCAAAGTTCTTGTTTTTGCACATTACAAATATGCATGAAAATGCATGGATATACATCTAAAAAAGATTTTCTCTCTTTTAAGTGCTCCTTGTTTTGTGTTTCTTCACATCTGCACCTCTGTTTGTCGTTTTAGCTCCAGTTTTTCTTTTGTTTTTCTTCTTTTCCACTTGCTGACTCAGTTTTCTAATCCCAGCTTACCACCTTATTTCTTCCTCTCTGCTCAGCTAGTCTCCTGTCAGCACTCAGAGTTCAATACCTTTTGTTGTGATCAGCTCTGCTGTTGCAGCAGTGTTTGCCGGTGTTAAATGTTTTCAGGTGTTTCAGCTCCTTGCTGCTGTTTTTTGCTGTACAATATGTAAAGGACATCAAAGTGCTCTTTATCTTGTTTTTAAGTTGCTGAAGGTGCAGGAAATGCACTGCTGAATGTGTGTGTTTGTGTGTGTGTGAGTTTGTGTTTAAAGTGGCTCTGCTGCCCTTTGATTTCCCAAATCAGAGGAACTTTAATCCAAAACTTCAGCACAGTTTATTTATTTCTGCAGTGCTTTACATTTCAGAGGAAAGTGTTATTTTTGCCTGTAGATTAATCCTATCGTGTCTAAAAGGTCAGAAAGTAGGTAACAATGTTTCAAGGTGATTCTTTAAAGGATTTTGTTTTGGCCTACAAACAGCCAGATATTCACTTTTCTCAGATATACATATAGCAGGAAAAAAAGTCACTCATCACTTTGATTTTTATTAGAATACTAAAAGAAATGCTTTTATTTTCTGACATTAAAATGTCATTGTTACGTCTCTGACAGCTGGAGATACTGCTTACTTTGTAGAGCAACTATGTGGTCTGCACTCAGAGAGAGCTTTTCTACCTATTGGCACTCAAAGCACTTTACACTGCTTCTTAACTGTTTACATACACATAATTGTTGTGACATTGTTATTATTATTATTATTATTATTATTATTATTATTTTTTTTTTTTTTTTTAAATTGAGGATAGAGCTGAAATGTGAAATCAGTTAAATATTTGTTGGACTATGTAATAAATTAATGGTCAAATGTTTCATTGGCAAGTTTTTGAGTCATTTGTTGAGAAACATGCCAAACCTGTTTAGTCATATTTCTCTCTTCTACATCATCAAAAGCTGAACATTTTTGTGTTTTGCTATGTTGGTCCACCCGATCAGGATGTTATCACATCCATCCATCCATTTCTTATCAGCCCATAATTATAGTCTAGTAGGCATCTTAAAACCTACTGGTAGGTTCAGTAGGTTGTTGTGGTTACAAATGTGGAGCTATATTATCTTCTGTTTAGGTAAAAACTGGCATGATGATTATCAGACATGTGGATGGACATCAGACCTTTGGACATGTTGAGGGTCACTTTTTACCTTGTTGTATCTCAGAGCTCAGCTCCGCAGACATAAAATGTGTGAATGAACTCACTCGGCATTGTGAGGGTCCCTTTTATTCTAATTTCCAAATGAAGCAGTGGTTTATTTTAATAAGTCGGAACATCACCACATTCAATAATAGAAAACTCCTTGTGTTTCCGGGATTTTAATGGGTGTTAAATTCACCTGCAGCAGCAGAAATGTGAGTTTGAACTGGTGAGGTCAAAGGTCAGAAAAATGAATTGTTATGGAAATTTGTTGTGTAGTGTCCCCTACCTTTTTTCCTTCGTTTCCTTTGTCCTCACTTTGTCCCTTCTTGTTTTTTCTTCCTCCTAGTCTCTTTCCTCCTCCCAGTGCCCCCTCTTAAGTTGTTTCCTTCCTTAACCCTCCTTGTTATCCACCTTTTTGTCCTTACTCTCTTTTCCTCACCGTCCTCTGTATACTTTTTTCTTTTCCTCCTCATTTCCTTTTTTCATTTATTTTCCTTCTTTTCCTGCTCACTCACGTTTATGACTCGTATTTTTCCATTTCTCTTGCACAATTCCTTGTTTCATTCTCTGCTTCCTCTTTTGTTGTCTTCTCTTCCTTCTCCCTTTCTCTTATCTTTCCTCATCCTCTCATCTTTATTCTTGCTTTCTTTTTTCCTGTTTCCATCCTTCTCCTCACCCACCTTTTTTAAAGTCTAAATATCCAAATTCTTTCTTTTCCTTTTTGTCCCACCCTTTTCCTTGCATTTACCCTCTTTCTTTTGCTTCCCCTTCCTCACTTCCTCGTTTCCTCATTTCCCCACAGTTAGCTAACCGTAACCCTAACCCAGAGCAAGAGCAGAAGGACTTGAAGATGAAAGAGAAGGGAGGGAGAGCAAAGGATACATGTCACTGGGGTACAGTAAGTGGAGGAAAGATGATATGCTGAAGTCAAAAAAAGGGAAGCGGGGAAGAGAAGATGAAAACAGACAGGATGTTGGATAATTGGAGAAAAAGAATTTCAAGAGAGAAAAAGGAAGATGAAAAGAAGGGAGCATGGCAGAGGGGACGAGAAGATGATGGAGAAGCAACGATGAAAAACCTGACGAAGGGTAAAGTTGATTAAGAGTTGGAGAGATTGAGCTCATGAGAGGAGAAGGAATAAAGCAAATGAATGAAGGGTTTTGTAGAAATTCAACAGATGGGATTATGAAAACAAGCGCAGCAGGAGGGAAGAAGAGGAAAAGGCAAAGTCTAATATTTGTGTGTATCTGGCTCTAATTAGAAAAATAACGTGTGTAACTACCAGCAGGGGTTCACGCAGTTAATGTTTAATGGGCTGGAGGTTTAGTCTCAATGTGATTTTCTCTCCTCAACAGCAAAACTGCAATAACACACTACAGTAACTTTTCTTGTGATCACGCTGTTACTCAACATAAGACAAAAAAACGTTCGTCTGCTGCTCTGTTCCACTCAGGTTCTCATTTTTTCTGCCTGATCCTTTTTCTTCTCTGCTTGTTGCTATTGTCTGGTCCGGGGTTTTGTTTTTCTCGACGGGCGTCTCCCTGGACGCCTCGCCGCCCACAGGCCCTTGCCTCGCTCGGGCAGAATCACAGATGGAGCTTTGTGTCAAACTCTATCTTCTAGTTTTTAATTAACATAAGCACTATATGTAGAAATAAATGAGTCCTGGTAAACAGTAATCGTTATTTAACTGTGACATATCCTCATACCCTGTTAAAAGTATTTTATTAGCCTTTTTAGCTACCGGTATCCACCATGGGGCTTTCACAATAAAAACACTATAGTGCCACGAAGTATTGTGGCCTCTGTTGGGATTTTGCTACATTACATAACAAAATATCACGACGAACACTCTTATGAGCAGTGGCATGAAATAATAAGTGTAGAAGAGTTCTGTCAATTAAAGAAGTACCTGAATATAAAAATACAAACCCAACATTTCCGTTCTGTTCTAAAAGCGACCACGATGAACAGTGACAAAAGGGTCTAGATTTATTTTTCCCATCATAATAACGCTTATCGAGTGACATCTTCCCTTAGTTTTGACCACAAAACCTCTCCGACTGATGCTAAAAAATCTCACCCTCCCTTTTTATCCTTTGGCTCATATTCCATTTTTTTATTTCCTTGGCTTATTCTTTAGGTGGACTTGATAAATATTCATGAGCTGTAAAATGAAAAAGTAGGTTTAACATCGTGGCCTAAGCCTTTTTTCCCTCACAGGTCTAGTGTTATTAACAATTCCCATGGGAAATTTTAATGAGCTCCACTGGCACACTGGTCTGATTTTACTTGCTTCAAGTTTGCACCAGGAAATTCTGCCAGAATCATCCTCCAGGTTTAATTAAAGTGGGTGAAAAGAGAGAGGATGCAAGAAATGTTACTTCACATGGATTTAGCAAACCATCATGAGCACACTTTCATCAGTTACTGCACAAATTGGACATGGCAGGTTTACACTGGATTAAAATTTCAGATGATTTCTATTGGCTCCACAGCTGGACGTCCCTGGGAGACGTCAGTCCTCAGGGAGAGGATCTTGTGCTTGTTTTGGGTTGTAATATATGAATCAGAACTGAAGCTTTGAAGTGGAGCCCGCTAGGCCTCCTTTCCCCCGAGTGTCTCCCTTTTTGAGTTTTTCTTTTTTTTCCTTTTTTCAAAAACACAAAAGTAGCATGTCCCTCTAAGACACAAGAGGCGAACATGCCATCCTAGAGATGAAAAATGTTTGTCCTGGTAGGCTTGTTTTAGCCTCCTCTGCTTCCTATGTGTTTTGTGTGCTCCCCAACAAGAGTCGTGTGTGGGTGTCGTGGTTGTCAGTGTTGGATTATTATAAGCAGCCTCCATTTGCTTTGAAATTAGTTTCTGTCGTCATTGTGTTTTAGGAAATCGCGTAAAACAAATGTGCTCGTTATCAGATTGTTTTCTTCCATTGCACGGTTCAGATTGGACTGTCTGCAGAGGCAAACACAAAGTAATGCACTCCTAATGCCCATTATTCATCCTAGAACAACATTTTGCAACAAAGAGAACAAGACTGGAGGCAGAAACTCAGAAACACCTTGAAGGTCGAACTTGATTGACCTCAAACTGCCTTTTCATTCCCAGTTTGTCTCTGTAGACATGTTGCCGAACATTGGTTTTAGGTATTCGTGGTCTCTAATGAATGACTTTTAATAATTTCAGGTCACGATTTGAACTCTTCACGTGATTTTTGTGTAGATATTACCATTACGTCCTGAAGCTTTCCCTGAGCTTTAACCTGCACCTACCCATTTACCTCTGCCTCCCACTGACCGTTTTCCTGCTCTCACTCAATTAAAGCAATTTGGAGTCGCCAGTTAACCAAACTGCATGTCTTTGGACCCCACAGAGAAAAGCCCTCGCTGGGCAGCAGTGCTAAACACTAAATCATTAATCAGTGAATTTAATAATGAACATTTTTCCTGAATGTTTGTAGATACAGAGAGAAAAGCTTCAGTGTTTGAAAAATAAAGTGAATATATAAAAAATAAGTTTGCCTGTGAAAGTCAGTTGCATGAGTGAAAAACAAACTAAAACCTACTAAGTGAGTAAATGATATTGTATATGAAATATAACCAAACCAGAGTCAGTTGTGAGAATTGCTCTAATCGTTGATCTCCATCAACCAATGATAGAATACTTGAAATAGTGGATAACAAATATTTTCGGTTTAAAAAATAAACAAAAAAGTCTTAAATATAAATGGCCTCAGCAGCAGCCGAACAACAGAACGATTTGTCATGTTCTGCAGGTAGTTCGTTCAGGTAGATGGATGATTGGAGTGTGACCTCCGCTAAGAGAGATGGAGGTCGGCCGAGGCTTTCTGTCTGTGTCGCTGATGCCTATCAGTGTGTGTGTGTGTGTGTGTGTGTGTGTGTGGGCGCAGAAAAAAATTTATGACAAAGCATTTATAATAACTTTTTTAGCAACAAAAGAAAAACGGTGTGAAGCCTTTAGGTAGTGAAAATAACTGCCTTTTGTCTGAAATATAACAAAGTAGTAGAGACGAGCAGCGAAAGACGGAGGACAGCTGAAAGAATTATAAACCAGGAAAATGATGGGCACCACTGTGACTTCTAGGGGAAGCCGAGAGAGGCCAAGGCAATGAAGCAGTCACAAAGTGGGATAATTTGATGCTCCGCTCGTTGAGGTTCAGAATCAGGAGACAGATGTTGCAGAAGAAAATGAAACCGTAATTGTTTGCAGTGGAAGAAGCAAAGGAATGAGAGCAGATATATCAGCTGCCGGACTATGTGCTGTTCCTCCATAATGAGGAATTCAGATCAGATTACACTGACGTGTTGCTGATATTATTGGCCTTTTATTAAAGCTCATGCATCAGCCATCAGTGTCACTGCCATGTCTGATTGGATCAATACCAGGCTGCTGGATATGCAAGTATGTTCTCTTCAAAGAGTCAGACTTTACAGTTAAAGCAACTTTGGAGAAAAGAGATTATTTGGCATTGGATATATGTTGTGCACAGTTTTTCATGATTTTGAAATACACATGAAGCTGTAGCGAGTTAACAGGCAATCTTGGATTAGACTACATACTAGTGCTTGTTTGACGGCTGCACAACCAGGAGTCAAATCCAGAAGCCAGGAAAGTTTTTCAGCTTATCTGCCAGGTGGGCAGTTATCAGTCAAGTGACTGGATGCCATGTTTGACTTCAGTTTTGGAGGACAGTAACGCAGAAAGACAGATTCCTCTTTGCTAAGACGAAATGAAAAGGGCTGTAGTGAACACTTTCTTCCAGAAGAGGCAGTGACATTGGGTGACGTATAAGAGCGCACAGGTCGACAACATCATGTGTAGACGTTGTAATCTGAAAGAGATCAGTGACTAAAGTACTGGTAGGGGAGAGTGTAGCCAGACAACACAGGATGGCGGTGAGGAAGATGAAGAGGACAAAGGCAGAGCGGAGGATGAAGGCGTTGAAATTGAAAATGGAAAAAAGTTGTGTAGTTTTCAGGGAGGAACTGAGACGGACTCTGGGTGGTCTGGAGATGATTCCAGATGACTGGACCCCACTGCAGCTAATGTGATCAGGGAGACAGGTAGGAGGGTACTCGGTGTGTCATCTGGAAAGAGGAACAAGGAGACTTGGTGGTTGAACGAGGAAGTTCAGGAGTGTATACAGAGAAAGAGGTTAGCTAAGAAGAATTAGCGTAAGGTGAAGGAAGAGTAGAAGAAGTGACTGGTGTGGAGCAGGAAGTAGCAAAGATTAGTAAGAGTGAAGTGAGGAGGACATTGAAGAGGATGAAGAGTGGAAAGGCAGTTGGTCCTGATGACATACCTGTGGAGGTATGGAAGTGTCTAGGAGAGGTGGCAGTAGAGTTTCTGACTAGTTTGTTTAACAAGATCTTGGAGAGTGAGAGGATGCTGAGGACTGGGGGAGAAGTGTACTGGTGCCCATTTTTAAGAACAAGGGAGATGTGCTGAGCTGTGGCAACTACAGAGGAATAAAGCTGATGAAAAACAATTGGCTGTAGCTACTAACATCTCTAAGAATGAGGATGTTATGGTGATCTACTTTGGAAGGAGAATTGCTGTTTGTCCTCAAGAATACATCCACCAATCAGCAGCCAGCTCACCTTTGATTGACAGGCAGCTCGAAAATGCTGCTGAAGCTTTTTATTTTACAGTAATCATCAGGGGAATGGGAAGTGCTTAGCTTAGTGACGGGCTGAATATGGCTGCTAGATGGGGGGTCCATCTGTAATCTTGAATGAAATGGGGCCCCGGGGCCAGGAAAGCTGGAGCTGCTGTGATAACCTGCTGTGATGTAGGGAAGGAAGTTATTAGCCACTGAGCCAGACTCTGACTCTATGGCTGACAGTCAAAAACCCAGAGGTGTTTTTAGTATTTTTCCTTTCCTCTTTCTGAAATTTGCAGCCAAACATTTGAAGGACACTAAGTTTCCAATTTTCCTGAAAAAAGGGACACACCCACTGTTGTTTTATTTTCTTTCAAATTATAAGGTAAAAGGTAAAAACACCAAACTGTTTCTATTACTGTTATTCTGATGTCCTTGAAATACTAAAAGAATGTGGCGACTAAGACAATTAAGAGCTTGATTTAAAAACCTAAAGGACCTGCAATGTTACTATGAAGGACCTACTGTTCTATTCATTTGTTCTCATAAGCCATAAGCCATAATCAATCAAACAGCAACAATAAATACGCAAATCCTAATGTGGGTGAAGCTATATACAACACTCTTGCACTAAAAAGGAACTGCACACAAACGGCAAAACAGTGAAGCTACTTGTACACACACCATTAAAAGCCTTTTCAAATAATTGCCACCAAACACAAACATCTTGAAAACAGTGTTCAGGATGGACTGTAGATTATAAAGACACAGTCACACTCAAATGTACTTTATGTTTTATGTAGTACAGAGCAGGTATCGTAAGATTTCTTTCATAAATTTTCTAAATGTATACAGAACCATCACGGTGTCATTAGTGGTGGACATGTCTCAGTAGTGGGACTATTTTGCCCTGAGAAACATAACCTCAGTTCTGTCCAGGTTGAGTCTTTGGTTGTCCATTTGCATCTAGTCTGGAATGCAAGATTAGCAAGAAGCAAAGTACAGTACACCACAACCTTAGCATAAGATGTTAGGATTGACTAGAAAAGCTCAGTGTCATCAGCGTAGCAGTGAAGAAGCCTTTTGAGTAAATGAAAAAGTGTATAGAGGGACAAGAGAAGAAGACCCAGGGCAGAGCCTTGTGGTTCTCCTGTTGTTGGGCTGGATCACCACACACTAATGCTTTACCTTTCCCCAGATCTGTGCCTCAATACAATACTGAGGTCTACAGACAATTCCTTGGACTTTATGTCTTGGTCTGTGCTCTGACATGCACTGTTAACTGCGGGACCTTCTAGAGACAGGTGTATGCTTTTCCAAATCATGTCCATCAACTGAATATCCTACAGGTGGACTCCAGTCAAGTTGTAGAAACATCTCAAGGATGATCAGTGGAAAACAGGATGCAGCAGAGCTCAATTTGAAGTGTGATGGCAAAGGTTGTGAATACTTGTACGTGTGACTTTATTTAGCATTTTATTTTTAATAAATTTTCAAAAATCTCAAAAAAAAAAAACTTTTTTTCACATTATCATTATGGGGTATTGTTTGTAGAATTGTGAGTAAAATAATGAATTTGATACATTTTGGAATAAGGCTGTAAGATAACAAAATGTGGAAAGGTTCAGCGTGAATACTTTCTGGATGCACTATAATTACAGTGCACAACTGGGGGAAAAAGGTTAAAGGGTGTTGACGTCAGGTTATTTGGATGAGATCTAGCAATCAAAACATATTCCAAAGTCAACTCTGCTAACTCAAACTGAAGCTCTAACCTCTCAGAGCTTCTGAAGGCTCCTCATCATGAAAGGGTAAGGTTACTGAAACTGAAATCTGCATGACAGTTTCAAAACCCAAATCTACACATCAGGAAAAATAAGTGAATATGTAGCAGCATTTGAGCTCTTGCAGCTAAAATACTGATGGACTGTCTCATGTCTCTGTGAATAGGGGTTAAAGCAAAAGTCTTTTGGCTTTTTAGAATATTTTACTGCTGTGGGAAACCGCAAACACAAACATTTTATGCAGAAACAACAATTACAATTCCACTGTACAATGCAGGAGAGGTTTTCGTATCATAGAACTGATTCTGCAGACACTTGACATCACTACTCCACTTCCGATGCAGAGATGGCAGGAAATTAACTTTTAAAAATACTTTGGCCCCTCTGATACTATGGCTAATCAAGTGAACTGACCCGCACCTCCTTTCTGTCCTATATTTATTCCCTGGCTTACCTCTGCTCATGTGTGGCTGTTTATCTGCAGCAAGGAAAAGTGTGGACAGTCGTGCATCAGTATGACTCACAGCACAGTCAGACTCTTCAACTTAAAGCAGCTTTCTGCAGATATGTAAAGCCTGTTGAGAGAAACAGGTGAATTATTATTGCACAACAACATTTATAGACTCTTGGTGGACAGTTAATGTTTCAAAATTGATGCTGAATCAGATGTGTCATTTTCAGTGGTGTGGAGTAACTTGTTACCTCAAAGGAACTTACAAAATAAGAATTAGAGTTACTGCAAAAATATGTAATTAAAATCCAACTACTACTACAAATGCTGGTGATAATAAAGGGGGTAAATGGAGTAGGAGTTATCCTGAAAGAGGAGTTTGTGAGGAATGTTCTAGAGGTGAAAAGAGTATCAGACGAGTCGGAAGCTGCAAATTGAAGGCGTGATGTTCAATGTTGTTAGTGGTTTTGCTCCACAGGTAGGATGTGAGTTAGAAGAGAAATTCTGAGGATGGAAATGGCTGTAGTGAACACTTTCTTCCAGAAGAGGCAGGAACATAGGGTGACGTATAAGAGCGGAGGTAGAAGCTCTCAGGTGGACGACATCTTGTAGTCAATGGAGAGAAGCTAATGAAGGAGGGGAAACGACACAATGGTCAACATCACCCTGTTCCAACTTTTTTGAGATGTGTTGCTGCAATAAGATTCAAAATGAGTTAATATTTTCCCTGAAATGTTACATTTTCTGTTTTAACATTTGATGTGTTGTTTATGTTAAATAAAATATGGTTTGAAGAGATTTGTTCTGTTTAATTTACGTTTTACACATCTTCCCAACTTTTTTGGAATTGGGGTTGTAAAATACAACATTCAATCTGTTGCTCTTTATTTCCCATGTTATCAGACAATGCAGGTCAACAAAGCTGCAGGGACAAAATTGAGTGCAACACTATGAAGCACGGAATGGCTGCACTCACTTGGCACTGTTGCTTTGGACTTGTTGTCTTGTTTGACTTTAACTGGTCGATTTTACTGTTAAGCCACAATGTTACTTGGCCACCAATTATTGGCTTCCTCTGGATTCTCAAAAGTACTTTAACATAGTAGTAGTAGTAGTAGTAGTAGTAGTAATAGTAGTAGTACTCCCCCAAACAGCAAGTTCTTAAGAGATTTGGTGCTCATGATATTGGCCATTATTGTTGACTAGCGATAGAAAAGCTTGGTTCAGACTCAGAAGCCTTAAATATTGAATGATAATATTTGCCCATATTAATTTTGCTGAACATCTTTCCTCTTGGTGCCACCATGATGACGTTTGCAGCTCAGTGAATTAACTTGAGGTTAAAGCGTTGGACGGGTTTTCATGACATTTGCTACCCATTCAAGGCCCTTGGAGGATAAACAACATGTGATCTTTTGAAAATCTAGCACCAGCAGGTTAAAAGTTTCAGCGTCTTCCATCTTGCTTAACTGTACAATGAACTGTCTTTATCATTGAACCATTTATTAACGTACCAATCAGGGTTTTTCTCATGGTAAATACTGCACCGACCAACAAAGACGTTTTTCTGTTATAATAAAAAATACCTTTAGACTCACATTGTATTATGTCCCTAACAAAGCGAAATGACAATAGCAAAATAGTAATTGTGAACATTGTTTTTACCTGATGCAAAAGCCAACATCTGAATCAATAGATATAATAGAAATCTTCGAGTGTGTGAGGGGGGGCAGATCAATACACACCTGTATCAGTGAATAGACTCCAGTGCCGCTATGCAGTCGATCAATATTTCTCATTTTATTCACTACAGCACAAAGAGGCATGCATGAGCATGGGTGTGACAGGGGTCGGCTGAGAATGTTTTTTTTTTTTTTGTCTCCTGCCTTGTCTGCGGAGGACCGATAGATGACAGTGGGGGAGGGCACAGAGTGGCTGGTCGATCGCCCCATGGAAGAGGACAGAGAGGGGGAGAAGGTGCTTTAAAGAGAAGAGGCGTCACCATGATGAATGTGATCAGAACACATCATCAGTGAAACCTTTTAAAAATGCATTAAAAAAAAGTCAATATTATAAATTTGGTATCTCAGGACAAAATGTTAATGCCACACAGAAATGAAGCGTGCCGCGACATATGATGGATGAACTTGTTTTTTTCCATGTTTACCTGACAGTATTTGTCTCCTGTTCTTCAGATAAACTCTCACAGAGCCGTCTGCTCAGTCATAAATTCAGCTGTTAGGTGGCAGATAAATACGAGCACAGTAGCGTTTGGTTCTGGCTGAAACATTGTTCTCCACGTAGCAGAACAGAAGTGGTAGCAAGATGGTAGAAAAACAAGATCTGTCACTGTGCAAAGAAAATCAATCTTATCATACACAACATACTTGTTTTGGTCCTGCAGTTAATGACAGCGTGGGCTGTAAATTCACCAGACTGAAGACTGAATACAACCAATCAGCAGGTTACATCTGTGCATGTTTTTTTACAGTGAGTTCACCGAAGCCTTGACAGGGACTGTGCCAGTTTGACCCTTATCATGAGTTTTACCTTCCACTCTGTTAGTTCAGTTATCAGTTGTTATAACGCCCATAGTTAGGATTTTGTAGGCCACCTGTTACCTACCAGTAGGCCGACATGTTTCCTGTCATCCATACATGTGGTAATTTGGTGACATCTAGTGGATGTAATTAATCTGACAGCAGCAAGAGAGACACAAGTGCCAGTTCAAACCAATGGCCAACTTTATTTTAAACTAAAGAATGATCCTAACCAAGCACAAAGGACCATGACAACAAAGCTTCAGCATATGATAACTACTGTGGCAGGCAGAGACAGGGTCCTACTAAGTCATGTGTCCTGCGTTTAGGAGTTTTACTCACACTGGCATCATTACTGTAAGTACTTGGTATATGCAGAAAACTAAGTACTTGTAAGTACTTTTTTATTGTTGGCTAACTCGACCCTTGTGTTCTGTAGGATCATCTTATCTTGACAACGTTGATCTCGTGTGTGGGCTAAGTAGTATAGCGATACCTTAACTTCAAACTTAGTTCGCCCTCACACACTAGTTTAATCCACATCCCCAAAAAGCTATAAGTCCAACTCAGCAGCACAACCCGTGGGAGACGAATGGAAAGATAAAACCTGATGATTCATACATGAGTAAAAAGGTCAAAGATAACAGTGTTTATGTGACTCAGACATAAGCATAATTAAAAAACTGTCAGTGTGACATTACAAATTAACTGCGGGTGTTAATTCATAACGTGCGACTCATTGTAATTAAAGATAACACAAAACAAGAAGGCGAAGGAGTTTGTAAAGCAAGCGTGGTGTAAAAGCATAGACGAATAATGGAGATGGGCAGAAAAACAGAGGGAGCGCTGAAGGCAAGGTGGCTGCAGACAGGAAAGGAGGCTGAGAATAATGTTGCCTGAGGAGGGAGGACGACAAACAGGTTAAAACAGGACAGGAAGCAACTCGCGCGGCCTTGGGAGGAAATGACGACCTTTACAAACGTAAGGTTTCCTCAATGACCCAATAAAAATCAACCGAACACACACAATATTGCATTTGATTGTGATGGCCTGACCTTGCCAGTTTATTTTTCTCTTCCTGAAAACGCACACACACACACACACACACTCATTGACATATTGCATTCCCGTGCCCCTTGCACCACTAAACGCCTAAGCCAAACCCTTAGGGAAATTTAACTTTGGGTTTAATTTGGCTGATTCACATTTGTCACCAGCCTTAAGCTTAATGTCTGGGCTTCACACGGACACATTCAAACACAGTTAAAATGGTTCAAAAGGTAAAACGCTACAAATAAGAAATATAAAAAAAAAAGAAACGCATAAAGTAAAAGATTAAACCTGTATAAATGTGGCTTTATTATGCTTTGTGACTGCTCCCCCCGACGACCCTAAACAGGATAAGCTGTACAGATAATGGGAGGATGGATGGATGGATTCAGTCCATAATATGAGAATCTAAATCTTCAGCTGGAGGCCAAGAGCTCATATTGAGGATGAAGGATGCGAGATGCATAATTCATCATTTTTTGTGCCTCTGAGCACAGACGTCTTGTATGTTGATTGAAAGGAGTGGTGGTCTTCACTTCCAATGATCTTCATAGCTGTCTGTACAAGGCGAGCGAGCTGAGATCTACGGTGGGTTGCTGCACCAAACCTGGACACCAAACCTAATCAGCGTAACAGCATCATCAGTCTCTTATCTACATTCAGCCTGAGCCTGTACGAGGCAACAAAGGCAACATAGTAAGAGAACTGTCCACATACCTTAGAGCAGCCAGACCCATCTTCAGGAAAAACGTAGCAGGTTCAACAAAAAATGGACCTTTAGCGTCTTATTTGTGTGAACCACCTGGAGTTTTAGTGGTCGGATTTATTGAATACAAAGTTGGGATCTCTATACATTTCATTGTTTTTAGTGTAAAATGTGCTTTTGTCACCCAAGACACTATTTCTCTGCTGCAGTGCAGAGTGAGCGCAAGTGAAAATCGGATTTGACTTTTGTGCTTCATCGCTTACATTGAAAGTGCATTTAGATGATTTTCTAACGGTCAGAACAAACACACTTAGGAACAGTCAAAGAAACAATGCGTTTCAATGGTCGTTTGGCACCTGACTGCTGATTTAAGGTGAACTTGAAGAATATATGAACCTGTCTTTGAAAGAGTTTCTGTATGTAAATGAGGCTGCACCTGAAGCAGCATATGGATTTTAAACAGGCTGAATTTATCTTCATTTGTGGCGTAAAGCTGAGCCTGCACATGTTTGATCAACAGTTTTTTGTCAGAACACATTTTACCCTTTTTTTTTCTTTTTTCTTTATTTTATTCTCTACCTCCATCTGCCTCTCTGTCAACATCTCTGTTTCTTTCCATTTTCACTCCATTTCCCTCTTATCGTTTCGTCTATATGGACATAAATGGAGTCTCTCTGTAAGAAAAAAACTACAGTCAAAAGTCCCATGAGTCCTGAACATATTTTCATTTAAATTATATAAATTAGTATCAATAGTATTAATTGTATACATCTTTGAGATATACTGAATGAAAAATACTTCACTTGCGGTTTTTAAATGAACCCAGTTTCCCAGTAGAAATGTGGACATGACCTCTCTCTTTCTAGGCATGAAACCATATTGCCGCTCACAAATGTTCACCTCTGCCCTCAGACCAGCTTCCACTACTCTTTCCCACAACTTCATTGTGTGGCTCAACCTCTGGAAGCAGCTTGTGACCACCCACAGTCTGTCTCAGCTCCTCCCTGAAAACTACACAACCTTCTTCCTTTTCTAACTTCCACCACTTCGTCCTCTGCTCTGTCTTTGTCCTCTTCATCTTCCCCACGCCCAGCATCATTTTACACACCACCATCCTGTGTTGTCTGGCTACACTCTCCCCTACCAACACTTTACAGTCACTGATCTCTTTCACATTACAACGTCTACACAAGATGTCGTCCACCTGAGAGCTTCTACCTCCGCTCTTGTACGTCACCCTATGTTCCTGCCTCTTCTGGAAGAAACTGTTCACTACAGCCATTTCCATCCTCTTTGCAAAGTCTACCACCATCTGTCCCTCTGTGTTCTTGTCCTGAACACCAAACCTGCCCATCACATTCTCATCACCTCTGTTCCCTTCACCTACACGTCCATTGAAATCTGCCCCAGTCACCACTCTCTCACCTGTGGGGATGCTCTGCACCTCACACTCAACATAACTTTATAAATCACCCTCTGACACAGGCTCCAAAGCTGCCACCTCCAGATGTGTGTCATCATAAAACACTTGTGCCCACTCTGCCGGTCTGGACTACATTAGCTCCTTTTAGTGGCAGCAACGCTTATGCTTTAGTCAGTCACGCAGTGCTGCTTCGCACTCGCTTGTTCTATTAAACTCTTTAAACTCAAGCCAAAGTGAGGAAAATTAAACTGTGTGCATGTCTGAAACACTGGAGGCAGACGTTGTCCATGCGTCTTCTTAAAGGACATGCCTTACGCTGACACTTGAGTAGATGGACTTTCCACTCCATTTGCCAGAAGTCAAACTGCCACAGCTATCAGTGTGCTTACAGCTGTTGACTCACTCGTCCATCCTCGAATTCACCTCCACCTCTCCCTGAGAATCATCTGAGCAGCTTCCAAATATCCCAGATATCAGCCTGTGGCTTGTCATTGTATTTGACTTTTGAAGCGTTTTCCTTTCTGCCCCCAGACAGCTGACGAGGTGTTATTGTGCAGTGTCATGACTTCTCCTGACACATAACCAAAGTGAGATGTTTTCAGTTTCTACTGTTTTGTGCCTGTTCCCTAGATTTTCTGTCTTTGTAATTTAAAGTTGCATTCAGTTTCTGTCAGTGCTGAAGCCTGGTTCTCTTTCAGAACATGTCGAGTTGTGTCGGCAGCTCCTGAAATATTTTTAAGAAATTAATATAAATAATTAAAATATAAAAAAACTAAAATATATCATTATTGTAATTAATTATTTTAACCCAATTAAAATAAACAATAAAAACCTCAAATAAAAGCCTGGGACTACTGCTACATCACTGACCAGTCTCAGCACATGCTACAGGTGTTGTCAGCCAAGAACAGCTCTCTGCTCCACACACACACACACACACACACACACTGCTCTCATTAGTTTAGTTGTCATGGAAATCCATATTTACAATACGTAACTAATATTCAAGTTTCCCATGGGTACGACATGCGGAAAAGTCCTGCATTTTAAATAGTAAAACCAAAAATTGTGGCTATTTTACTTTGCTAACTTTGTGGTGTTTGTACAAACCTGAATGTTCCTCACCACCTTCGTGCTCTGTTTGTGAACTTCATCTAAGAATTAGTCTTGGAGAAGCCTTCAGCAGTCACTTCAGCAAATTACATTTAAAATGCCACGGCAGCTGTTTTAACCATCCTCATAATCTTTGCTGCGCTGCGAGCACCAAACCCACAGAATCCGTTGGCGCCCCTGAAGGAATTTCTCAACCTCCTGCTGAGCCTCAGCTCAGAAATGTGTTGTTTCTTCGCTATAGAACGTCTGCTTCTGTGTGTAACTGAGGACTTACTGTCAGTCCACGCAGAGAGACAGGGGATGAAACTGACTGTCTAACCAACAAACTGTATCTGAGTTAACTGGCACATACTCCTCCTTTATATTAACTTCCATTAATATTACATTCAAAACTTCTTTTATGGCTCCTCTATATGTCAATATAGGAGGAAACTATTGGAACTGCCTTATATTGACCACATTTCAATTTCCCTCTCCTCATTATTTACATCCAACTGTGTGACATTGTAGAAAGTGAGATATTTCCAAAACAAAACTAGATAACGAGCCTGAGATCTGCACTAAGATTTAAAATGCAAAGTATTGTTGTAATTGATATGACGACTGACCTTAAAGCTGTCAGATATGTCTTTAGGTGCTTCTCAATACACCACATGCCAACTTTGGACACAAAAGATCGTGACTGTCCGACCTGCAAAACATTCAGGAACCAGGAACGTTTCAGTGATTGGAGTCGAAGTTTAACAAGTAACACCTGACTCCAGCTGACATCAGATTACTTTTTTGTGTGTGTGGGGGGGGATTGTATAAGCAGCAGGAAGAGACACAGACAACATGTGAATCCGTGGAGCTGTGACCTGACCAGAGCAGGAATATGTTTTTTTTTAATCTGCACACATCCTGATAAACTGATGAAGCAGCAGGAGGCTGATGAGGAGACAAACCACTAAACTTTTTTTTTACAGTGACATTTCATCACAAATGTAACTCCAGGGGAGGAAACAACAGAAACATGTTCATCACTGTGTTGAAGAGTGAAAAAGCAGGCACACACACACAAAGGTTTAATTATTTTCTTCCTCTCAATTTTCTACTGCACAAAGCATCTCAAGTTCCAAAAGATTCTTTAGAGTATTTGGTGACTTTGAGAAATACTTTAACAGTGCACTTCCTCAGTGTTTCTGTAACTTTTGCTGTCAACAAAAAATGTCTTCTTGCAGCACGTAAGATATGTGTTTTAAATGTGGAGAGCAAGGTTGTAGGTTTGTTTGCGAAGTCTGACACATTTTATTTATTCAATTCAAATATATATATATATTCACAACAAAGTCATCTCAAGGCACTTTACAGAGTAAAGTCAAGACTATAAAGATGTATACAGAACAACAACTACCTTGACTGGTTGGGGTGAGTGGAAAGTGAAGAGAGAAAAGAAAAGAGCAACAAAAAGCAACAACAAAACATCGGACAGGTTGTTGGTAGGACCAGTAGCTGCACACTGGAAAACACACAGCTCCAAAGCCGGGGACACCTGCAGAAAGGGACAGAGAGAGGGGGACAGAGGGGGAGAAAGACAACTACGGAAGACAGAAGACACAAAGTTAATGTCATACAGTAGTGACAGTTGTGGGGTGAAAGGAGAGGGACAAGAGGAGTCCAAGTTTGTTAACACCTGACTCCAGTTGACATCAGATTACTGGGGTAAAATAGAATTGATAATTTATTAAGTCATTTACTAACAGAGATTTAGACGAGAGAGATCTGATATGTAATAATCCACATTTAATAGTTTTGAGGTTTTGTTCTGTAAGAGGAGTAGTCTTAACTTTTATTAGGTTATCATGATAAACTCCTCTTGTGGTTGTTTTTGGTTAATGTAATTTAGTTGGTCGGGGAACAGACACAGTCTCTGTAGGTATGTGGGAGTTGTGGGGGTGTTGCAAGGACACTGCAGGGAGGCTTGTGGGACTGTATCTCTGCATCCTAGGCTCAACTCTGGATTGTCATACTTTTGGTTGTCTAATAAAACCAGCCATATTTCTGGATCTCAGGGCATTGGGTGGTGGGTCCCCCAGCAGTCTAAGCTTATAGCAGCATGACTATAACTATTTATAAGCTTTATCAAAGAGGAAGGTTTTAAGCCTAGAGTTAAAAGTAGAGAGGGTGTCTGCTTCGCGAATCAGAACTGGGAGCTGGTTCCACAGGAGAGGAGCTTGATAGCTAAAGGCTCTACCTCCCATTCTACCGTTGGAAATTCTGGGAACCACAAGTAGGCCTGCATTCTGAGAGCGAAGTGGTCTACTGGGATGACATGGTGCTATGAGGCCTTCTATATATGATGGAGCTTGACCGTTCAGGGCTTTATTTGTAAGAAGCAGGGTTTTAAATTCTATTCTAGATTTTATGGTAAGCCACTGGTTGGAGTCTAGTTGCAATAGTGTTTAGATGAGGTAGTAGTTACAGTTAGCTCTGCGAGATCTCTGGGTAAAAAGCAGTCTAAGAGGGATTGGGGCCTTATTGATGATTGATGATTCTAGCACTGTTGTACATGAGGATCTATCTGCAATATTTAGTGGAGGATCTGGTGAATTCTTTCTTTAATAGCTACAATTTTATTCATAAAGAAAGTCATGAAGTCATTGCTGCTCAAAGTTAAGGGAATAGTAGGGTCAACAGAACTATGGCTCTTAGTCAGCCTGGCTACAGTGCTGAACAGAAACCGGGGGTTGTTCTTGTTTTCCTCTATTAATGATGAATAATATGCTGTTCTGGCATCACAGAGGTTTTTTTGTACATTTTTAAACTGTTTTTCCAGGCTGTAGGGGATTCATCTAAATAAGTGGAACACCACTTCCTTTCTAACTTTCATGATGCCTGCATTAAGTTTCGTGTTTGTGAACTATACCATGGAGATCACCTCTTCTGGTTTACTGCCTTCTTTTTCAGAGGGACAACACTATCGAGTATTGTATGTAGTGAGGCTGCAGAATTGTCAACAACATAATCAACTCTCCATCATACTGACACATGCTGAAGCAAATGATAAAAGAATCGTTTCTTTAAATTTGTTCACACCATTTTCAGCACCTCCTGTAGTGGAATTGTTATTACAAATGTTATTAGAAAATAGACAGAAGTCAGAAGAGAATTATGAGGAGTACTATTAAATTATCCGCTTCAATTCCATACGTAAGGACAATGTCTAACGTGTGACTAAAACAGTGAGTGGGTTTATTTACATTTTGGGAAAAACCAATTGAATCTAATAATGAATTAAATGCAGTGCTCAGGCAGTTACTGTCAGCATCTACATGAATGTTAAATAAAAATAAAAAATAAAACCAGCCATATTTCTGGATAAGAAAGCTGCACCATCTAAAGTAGGATGGATGCCATCTCTCCTAATCAGCCTAGGTTTTCCCCCAAAACGTTTCCAATTATTTATGTAGCCCACATCGTTTGCTGGACACCACCTAGACAGCCAGCGGTTGAATGACGACATGTGGGTGTACATGTCGCCACTGGTCAGATTTGGCAGTGGTCCAGAGAAAATTCCGAAGCCTGACATTGTTTTGGCAAAGTTACACATCGATTCAACATTAATTTTAGTGACCTCTGATTTGCATTATTGGGCGTCATTAACTCCCACGTGAATAATAATCTTACTGTATTTACGTTTATCTTTAGCCAGGAGTTTCAAATATGATTCAACGTCGCCCGCTCTGGCCCCAGGAAGACATGTGACTATGAGCGCTAGAGTCTCTAACTGTCGCTCTACTAGTGAGCCACCAGGCCTGTAAACTATAACCATAGGATGCAAGTAGAAAATCCTTCAACAAATAACAGAATCGTGAAAATCCCTGAAACCTTTCACCAACTCATTTACTTGCTCATTTATCCTCAAACACTGCTGTGCCAATGCTAGAACTAGCCAACAATTTGCAAACAGCAGTGATACAGATTATAAACAGTTAAATTTAGGGGCTCGGCAACACATTGACAAAAGCGTTTATGTAAAAATGTGGATTTACGTAATAAAGTATTGCATCATAGTAGGAAGTAAGTTGGCTGTGTAGTGAGAACATGGAGTCCACTGTATATTAATTAACCAGTTATGACTGGCCTATCTTCTGTTTGGGGAATAACGCCCTGCAGTGCATACATATTTGTTTGGAAGAGGAAGATTTTATATTTCATAAAATATAGAAATATAAAAGATTGAGAAATTAAAACTTGTATGTTATATTATTATAAAAAATTTTTTAAAAAGAGCTTTAATGGGAAAACAATATTGATTATTGAACCAAATATTAATCGTTACATGCAGCCGTAGTCTCATTCTTCATTCTCTAGAAAACTCTAGACCATAGTAGGAACACCGTGTTGTGAAAAATGCCAACATTGAATCAGAAAATCAAAATATTGTTTCAAAGAATTCATCAACACATTAGTACCTACAATCCGGACTCGGTTTCACACTAATTTAGAAGAAATTTCAAGGTGGACATAGTCAAATAAATAAATAACTCATTCCCCTTCTTTAACACATCTGAAAACAGACACACGCCCCCTTGTGTCGATCCGAGCCAGCGAAATGGAAACTGTTTAACACACCACTGTGTTTACCACCTGAAACTCTTGAGGTGCTGATAAAGTCCCAAGCACACATTCAGGTTTTTATACCCACATCGCCCGCGGCAGTGAGAAGCTGTGGGTGAGTTGTTCTGTGCTGACCACAGCCACACACTGGGAATAAGACCAGACATCACTGTCCTGTCTCATTCATTTTCTTTCAGTTAGCATTTCCACAAATTACATCACAAACTTTGATTTAGACATTATAAATTTGTATTGATCTTGTTGTGTTTATGTGTGTTTGGTTTGGCCAAAGCACTAAATGTTTTCCCTTGTGTCTCATTGTGTTACTGTAGGAACAAATACTCAACAATTTAAGCCTCAATTGTTTCAGCATTTCTTTCCTTTTAGATATTGAAGCAGCCTCGTAGTACCCGATTACACATTTCTTGATAAGTTATAAGTCGCAGATCGATCACTGCTGGAGTCTTTCATTTCACTTGCTACATTTGTACTGGTAATGTTTTTGTGTTTTCAGCCTCCTGAAGGCACAGAAAACTCCAACCGATATAACCATCAATAACCAACAGAAGTGGTTTAGATTATTGTTTTGTTTTTTGATTTCTTAAATCAACTGAAGTCCACTGAGCTCCTGGGAAAAGAATAGTAAAACTAAAACTGCTCCTACATTTTCTTTGTGAGCTTTTGTTTTAAAGGCGAATCTTTGGCACAATGGTTGAGGAACTGTCATTAATTGAAGGCAAACATCCAGTCCTTACCCTACATCAGTGAATGACTTACACCCCTACAAATCCCCGAGTTGTCCCTGAGGATGGTAGAGGTCCAGTAATGGTTATGGGGTCTCCTTGTGCAGCTGTCTTGTGGACTCTTGAGGGTTTTGTTGGTCCCAGCATCCTCTCTTGGACACCTTGCATGGGCATTAGAGCCTCACGCGTCCATTATGCTTACCCTTCCAAATTGTGTGCCACTGTTACTTGCATAGTCTTAGTCTGGATGCCCAAACCCGAAACTGTTTGCTTTTGGCACACTACTGTGCAGTCTTGTCATATGTCCGATTAATTTTAGGTCCTATATGATAAATAGTTTGATGCCTGCTCATACCTGATCATCTCATGCCTGGCTTCCTCCCCCAATCACATCAGCAGCGCTCAGCTCATGTTTGTTGGCGCAGCTGCACTGGCACCGCAACAAACTTAAAAAAATAAGTGAACATAAGTTCGGACTCGGACTCAGCATTTAATTATTGTCGGACATTACAGTTCTGAAAAATCATGCCAAATGATTTTTCAAGTTGTAGTACATACCATAGTTGTACATCTCTGTTCACTTTTGCACACAAGGTCTTATTTTGTTCACTTTTCTATGTTTACTAAATACAACATAAGAGCGTGTGCATGTGTCCATATATGCATCCAAAATTGCATTAAGGTGTGTGATTCTAGTGCAAGTGCACGTCTGTCTGAGAACACACACACAGTAAGCTGTGCTCTGCCACACACTACAAATTAATCAGGATGATTTTGGACCAATGTGTCCCTTTCTGACACTTAGTAAGGCCAAATGATCCTTTTGTGTGAGGGGTTTACGACGTGATCTTAATGCTTTCAATTAGCTGTGAAGTCGTGTTTGATTACATGAGTTTCCATGAGACAGAACTCTGAAATGATTCATCAAAGATTGTCTGGGCCTCTTGACTTAATCATGTTCTTATCAATTAATTTTTAAAAACCGATTTAATATTTCTTTCTGTCAGTGGTCTTTCACATTTGTTTAAATTGGTTAAGACTTGAAAATCCTCCTGTGCATTTGGCCTAACTCAGTCCTAAAGATGTTTATACAAAGTGCTTGTTGGTTTGATTGACAGTGTCCATTAGCCCCTTCTAATCACCACCAGTAACAGAATTAGTGTGGCATCAGTTGACAAGTTGACCAGAATCGAGCTCTACACCTCTAATGCATTAGAAGGTTTAAATGAACCCATTGAATTTACACCGTAACACTATAAACCAGACAATATTAAATGATGAATGACATAACCCGGACAGTTTGTCTACGATCTATCGTATCGCACAATAAAGTGCTGGGAGAACAACATAAGACCACAGGAGCAAGATAGGACTCGCTGTTTAGGACATTGTTATTGAGACGGTACCACCTGGAGCAACAAATGGAGAAAAGAAGCTGCGGAGTGAGGGATGGTGACTTGGGTGGCTGAGCTTTTACAGCTGCTGCTGCAGCTGCCAGGAAAACAGATTGTTCCTGACCTCTCTTTATGTCCCAAGTACATCAGCACAGCATCAATACACATCATCTCCCTGAGACAATAATACAACTTTTAGATGTTTTCTGAGCCCTGGGTGACTGGAACTCTCAGATATCTCTTTATCTGGACTCAAGTGAAAAGCAGGGGAAACTGTTTAGCTTCTAACATCCATTCACTGGCCCAAATTCCTCACGACTGATATGCTGTCAAATGTTTTTAAACTAAACGTCAAAATAAATCAGCTTTGCGTGTTCTATAATCCCGGTCAGTGTCTGATCTTTTGTGTAATGTAAATGTCTGTTACAGCAGGGATAAAAAACATACATAACAGGACTTGAAAAGGTCCGGTGGACAGGACTGGGTTTACATTCATAAGTGAAAAAACGTCCCCTCTATTTCCAATTCAGAGTCAGTTACCAGTTCATCTAATATCAGGCTCTGGTCTTGGCCTTTAAACACATCTTCAAGGCTGATTAGCACAGCCAGAGAAAGAAAGGTCTTTATAAATGTTTTGGACTTTTATAAAGACAAAAGAAAAATGCCCCACGGCACAGATGCTGCTCATGCTGCTCTGGGGTCTGGATCAGTAGCTAACAAACCAAAATTCTAGGCCAAATAATCTCAGCAAGAATGTCTATGCTACGCTAAAAATTCACTTAAAATGCACTTTGGCGTCAAAACAACTAAAAAAATTAACCATTTACCGCAATGGGAACACAAACAAACTGCGTTAGGAAAAATACCTTGAGGATAAGGTTACATTACGAGACAACATGAGTCAGTGTCAGAAGATAAATCACATAAAAACAAAATGCTACAAAGAGTGACCAGGGGCACACAGGTACCTCCTTACTGTAGTAAGCACATGCCCCACATTGTGTTACGATTAAAGTCAACAACGTCTCACACTGGAGTCAATCCCCGTGTCCTGTGGCAAAGTTGTTTCTTGTTGTACTGTCCACCACCCCTTCCACCTCCCTATGAGACTCTTTCACTTGATATGCTACGTCATTGCTTTAGATGTCAAATATTGAAGCATCCGAGTTTCGAGTGAACTATGCTAAAAGCTCTGAGCGTCGATCACTGACACAAGCGAATACTTTAAGCATCAGCACGTAAGAAAGGACAACCGGTGTCCACAATGGTTATCAGAGCAAACGACGGACAATCAGTTATGTGTGTTAGATGACATTTTCCCATTCAGCTTACATAGTGTGGACTTTGACAGTGGCAGCACCAGGTGGTGTAAAAACAGTTTCCCATTCAACTGAATGACAAGGACTCACGGAGAGACAGAAATCCTTGCCGCTTACAAGTGCACACCTTTGTTTTGTGGGAGGAAAAATTCACAACTTTTAGATGCTTTTCAAATACAGAATATTTTAATAATCTGTGATATAAAAAGAGAGATCATTAGTTCCCAAATGAAAAAAAAAAGATTAAGCATGATCTTGAATTCTTAAATACTAATTTTTGCATGAACGTGTTTTGCAGTAGGCCCTGGGGACTTTAAGGTTTTATGTGTCTCCTAGTTTCATATTCAAGAAACTTCCTCACTCTCAACAACGCTCAGTCAAGTTGCCCTTGACAAAGTCAGATAAACAGGATTCAGCTGTGGGCAGCTCCCAGAAGAAATTCTGTCCATTAGAGTTTAGTCACCTTTTCCTCGAAAAAGGAAGGTAAACCGTGGGGGAGTGTATTCCACTGCAGGTGACAAACTTTCAGTGAGTGTTCAAAGGTTTCAGCATCACTGAATCTTCTACTCTGACAGAAATAGATGCACCTAAGTTCAGAAAAGGCTAATAAAGGCATCAGCAGAACATCACAGCAAGACAACACATCAGTGACGACTATCTCTCAATTACTGCCGCTATCTGTTTCTCGCTCGCATAGACACACACAGAGTACACAAATACAAAGAAACACAGACTCACAACAGAGGCACAAAGTCACAAACATCTCCCACTGCAACAAAACAGCCTCTCATTCAATCCTAGGATATAAGCTCTTTATCTGCCTCATTTCCTAGACTCACAAACACACATACATAAGTCCGTGCACATACAGACAAAAACGCAACAGCCAGAGGAGCTGAGTGGGAAGCTGGTGGTTGAATAGCAAACAGTTGGGGGTCTGACACCGAACTTCACAGCTGCCGAAATAATGACCACCCTTCCTGCTCTGGAGCTGCTCAGGTAGGTGAAAAGACTTGTCAACATCACGGCATCAGATGAGGCAAAATTAGGGTGAGTCGTCCGAATAATGAGACAGACTTGGGGTGCAACATTGTTCCAATTGTTTAAAAAAAAAAGACATTTTACCCGACAATTTGTAGAAGCACATGCCTGCAGACAAAGAGCATGGGGTGCTTTATTCTTTCCAACCTCACCATCATCACATCAGCATCCATTCTTTCAGCTTATCCTGTGAGTTCAGGGTCGCCCCAGCACATCATTTGTCCGCATGTTGATTAGCCACAGGTTTCACACCGGATGACCTTCCTGACGCAACTCCCCCAATTTCTACCGGGGTTGAGATTGGAACTGCACGGCTGGGGATGGGGATGGGCTGTTGGGGGTTCAGTGTCTTGCCCAGGGTCACATCAGCATCCATCATCTGCTGAAATCATCTTCTAGCTGACATATGCTACTTTGTGCCAAGGTTCGTAATCCACCATCTTCTTCGGCCAACAGATAACCTGCCATTTTAGGCAGGTGGGAGGAGTCCATGTAAAGGTGTGAATGAGAGGGAGATGATATTTAATGCTTTTTTGTACAAGTAAATCTGTGCCACTAAATGCTGTCGCTTACAGAATTTAAATGGAACTAAGCTGCATCATCTTTATCACTCCCTCCCCATGAGCAGCTCCCATGACAGAATTTTAAACTAAACGATAGGATGTATTTTACTGCAAAATCATTCATCCACTAAAAAATTTGCATTTTCACTTTTTTTAAGGAAAGATCCAGGAGTTTGATGCAACAGTTACTGTTGGTGACCTTTTCATTTTGATTCACTTTAATAATTGAGATTTTTGTCAATAAACAACCTGAAGTTCTCCTTTTTTCACCACTTTGTAGGATGAACAGTCACCAAGGAGAGATTTCAGACTCATAGACACATAGTCTAAGAATAACTTTGCAGTGTAATATTAACACTATTTCCAACAACACTAAAACTAAAAATGAATTGTCCCCACTTACAGGGGACTTCCATCAGTCCGCACCCTGGACTGGCTTAACTGTCTACTCCAATTCAAGTCATCTTGTCCAAAAATGATTAAAAAACATCAGCCAGACAAGCTTTTACAGGATTGTGTTTGGGGAATCTTTCATAAAAAAAGTTCTTTCAATGTGTGTCTGGCTGATTTCAATTGTCATTGGACAGTGATGGAGGTTGGAGACTCATGGACACTAAGCATGAGTGATTCGTACTTGGGTTTAGTGTCTGTTGGGACTGTTAAAAATATGATTTATATACAAAATGATGAAAATAATCCTTTGGGTTTTGTCTTGACCTCAATATTTTCACTGCTATTAAAACAAATCAGGATCAGGGCCAATAAAACCCTGTCAGGACCCTCCCTAGCATTATAATGTGCTGATATTGACAAAATAATCTGTCCTCATATTTTATTTAGTGGTTGTTTTGGAGTTTCACCAAAATCAAATAAAGCACATTTATCCTTTTAAAGTCTTTTTAGCTGTATCCTTCATTCTTCACATCAGGCTTCTCTGTAACAAATTAAAATATAATTCTGCATGTACAAGTTGTAAGCAAGAATCTCCCACAATGCTCTGCAGTGCTGTGGGTTCTGTCCCCATTAGTGACCCAGTTGTACAGTCCAATGTGAACTGTCTCCTGCTGTGCCTCAGTATGATACAGTGTTTGATATGTGAAACTTCAAGCTGCTACAACTTTTTAATCATTTATTTAAAATGCCCTCATGACAATGACATTAATCACAACCAGCTTCTCAAATGAGGTGACACTTTTCTTTTTTGAACTTGGACTCTTTCTGAATTAATGCCTCGGTCCCGCTTTGTGTTGACATTTCCCTCATGTAGTTCTAATGCAAAGAAAAACTCTGCCATCTCTCCCATGTCCTTTGCTGTTCCACACTCGCTGAACTGTTTTCTGGGCACAAGTGCTGCAAACCAAAGGGCAGTTTTAGACCAGAAAACAACTTAAATGCTGTATTGTGTCCAAATACAGCATTTCGTTGCACCTGAAACTACTGACGCAGTGTGACCTATTGTTTAGTCAGAGGGTTGGCAAAGGTTCCTGTGAAAATGTCATCTGCCACAGAGAACTGATCGCCTGCCTCTGTCGAGCTTGTTTCTCTGCACCGAGGGTTTAAGGACTTTCTTCGCTGCCTCAAACTTAAAATTGGAATAGTTCATTTAAGCCCTGCACACAGTAGCTGTAAATCACTGTAAAATGATTTAAGATCAATTATGTTGAACAATAGATTTGGGATGTTGTGAGACAAATATAACTGTCTAGTTTTCAGGGATTCTCCACATTATTAAAGGCAAAATCAAGTTTCTAAAGGCTTTTGCCTTTAGAAGAGTCTGCTATTGGACGAATTTACTGCCGATGTTGAAACCAATACCTTTTACATTTTGGAAATTTAGAATTACAATAATTTGTGACCATGTGAAATCATGCGTCATGAATCCTGTCTTAGCTATTTCTCTTAGCCACGTCTTCATTACACACAGTGGTATCGGCCATGTTATTGTCCAGTACTAAAAGGAGTCCAGAGATGCCTGTTCTGTTAAAAACAAATAGAAGCAAAGAAAAAAAAGATTGTTGATGAAGAAAAAACTAGTTAAACCAATATTCTCCCAACATAGCAGTTGGATGGAAACCTCAGTCATGAGGATTTTTCACATTGCCATCAAATGTGGCAGCTACAACACGTGTTCAGACAAGAACTAATTTTCTTTATTATGCAGACTTTCCCTGTCAGACAGTAGCTCTGGTAAAGAGGGAGAGTTCTGGGAAGTGGCTAAATCCCTGGACACTAAAACAGTGAGCAATTCGGGAAATTCGGGGACAAATTGTATAGTAATGTTCCCACACAAGAGACCCGGCACAGTTGCTGTGTCTTAATTAATGTACTTTAATATTTATAATGAGATTATTGAATTGGTCCTTGGCACATTCTTGACACAAGAGAATTAAGACTATTGAAAACAGAAGCTGGAGTAATGTCATTTGAATCTAACTATATGTGGTGGATATCAGGGGGCAATTAAAGCTCGTCGCTGGACCCCTGATGGCTTAAAGGTATAATTTATAGACGAGCAACGAATGTGAATCAAGACAAAGAAGTTGTCAGACTGTGTGTTTCCAATCTCAGATTAGTAACTTATCTCATAAGAGATTAATTCACTTCTTCTGACCTATGTTCTACATTAAATCCATTATCAATCCAGTCAAACTGAGAAAGAAATTAAACTTTTCAATACTTTAAAAGTTTGTTGTGATTGAAGGTTGATACCTACGTTTCTACAGCTACAATACAAAAAAAAAAAAATACATGCTGAGATATATGAGGTATATTTACAGATATTGGACGATGTGCACATTGGGCTACAGCAGAGGGTTCTGCCATAAACTCAATGTCATAAATTTCATTAGCATTTGATCTGACCTCTCAGAACATCTTGGCAATTAAAATTTTATTGCACTTATTTAAAAACTATACCATTAAAATTTTACTCTTCCAAGGTGCCCTTATCGGATTTGGAATGGAATTTGATGTTTGCTGAATTTGTTACAGGAATATAACTTGTCATAAATGATCCCAAAAAGTTCTGAAGTCTATAGAAGACAGTGGAGCTAATGAAAATGCGTGCAAATGTTTGGGCTTTGGTTTGCTCATGTTTTCTCAAATCAGTGTTTCAGGTGCACGTAGTTATTATATGTGTGTACCAACAAAACTTGGAGACATATTTCCCCGCTTTTAATTTATGTTTACTAAAAAGAAGAAAATGGCCCCTATTATATTTCATTTTCTATCAGTTTGCGTTTCCTCCGTAGTTCACTACCCGCTGCACTTTAAAATCACGGTGAAATAACTCCACATTATTCAATCTTTTCAGCGGCTGTCTCCTCACCTCTTTGCCATCTTCAGTTCCATCAGCCTGAGCAGCAAAACAAACACAGCCATTAACCAGAAGAAATGGGAGCAGTGGCAGTGCCGTCAACAAATGTTCTGCGTGATTTCCTATCAGATGGCACGCTGTGATGCAGAGCAGCGTGTCAGTGAAATGAACAGTTTCTATGGTAATTGTGAGGCATGTGTTTCTGATAGACTTGAGAATGTGTTTTTTCCATCACAGAGGCCATTCAGCATGTGGAGACTGCATTTTACATGGAGCTCAGCCATTTCGTATGTAGCAAACGATCAGAGGGACACAGAAAACCAAAGACCTTGTCACTTGGGCAGTTGGTTTACAGAAAATCTTTACGATCGAGACCTCTGATGATGTCTTCTGGTATCTGGCACCAAGACGTCAGCAACAGATCTTTTACGTCCTCCAAGTTGCAAGATGGGGGGCTTCCTTATATAAAAAGTATCCGCCGGCCTGCCTTCTACCCATAGTGCAATCTGGTGCCAACACTTGTACGTGTAAACAACACTTGCTGGCTGTTGCATGATATAAAACAAAACTAGGTCACCTACATCATATACTCTATGATCAGTTCTCTCGTACGCATGCTGATTGTCACAGTTTTAGTAGTGGATGGGTCAGCGTGACACTAGTGTATGTCTACACAGCCCCATTCACAGCAAGTTGTGGGTATTTTGACACAGGGTTGATTGAGGACAGCAATGCATTTGAGCTCTTCTGTGGGATTTGAAGAGATGGGCTACCCTTTACTTCCCTTGTGCAACAGTGAATCTTGGACACCCATTAACCCTGTTGATGACCAGTTTTTCATCCTTGGAAAAATTGTTGTGTGTAGGTCCTTGTCCTAGTTTTTCAGACCGTTACGTTAACTCAATTTTCTGCTTCCAACATGTCAGCTTGAAGAATTGATTATTCATTTGCTGCCTGACATATTCCACCTCCTGACAAGTGGCATTGTAACAAGATCATCAATATTAGTCCCTTCACTTGTCAGTCATGGTTCCTGTAGAATCACTTTTATTGAGTTTAGTGATCCTACAACAGGTTCAATGATTTGTCCAATAATTTAGTCCATGACAAACAACATGTAAAACAACTCAAATTCCCATCAGCCTGGGCTGTACTTTCTGTCTAATGCTAATTAGTCGATGTTTGTATGAAAAATGGCTGACAAAATAAGACAAGTGAGCAAATAAGCATTTCGCCCAGAGCACCACTGTGCCTTATTGCAGCCAGAAGCATGGCTTGTCTTGGTTTGGTCAGGTTTATTTTATTTTATTTTTTTTTGGATGCATCAAGATCAACCCTTCAGGGGTCGCCACAGCAGAATGTGTTCCGCACATTGATTGATTTTTACGATGCCCTTCCTGCCGCAACCCTCCCATTTTCTGTCTGGGCTCGGGACCGGCATCAAGGTGGACCTAGGTGGCCGGGCGGGGCCACACCTGGTGGATTCGATGCAGGATCTCCTGCATCCCAACCCAATGCTCTACCACTGAGCCACCAGGTCCCCTTTATCAGTGTGAAAGTATTATAGTTTTCATTCATTAATTGAATTATTAATCTGTCATCTTCATTAAATTAACATAGATAATAACATTGTTTGTTTTTTATTAGTCTTTTTGAAATGTGCTGAAAATGGTGACAATATTTGAATGTCCATTGTACACAGGAGGTTGTTTCTCCAGTAAGGCGATATTTCTCTCCATAGTGATAAGTAGAAAGTGGAAATGCCATCATCATTTTACACATGTAGCAATGACATTTCATAAAGCGCTAAACTGATTTTCCTCCTGAAATTCTTCCGCTGTCATTTCCACCCCGTCTCGAGATATCTCTTGTTTCAAACTTGTTTCCACTCACAGGTATTAACACAAGGAATTATATTGTATGTCAGGGATGAAATCTGTACACAGAGGGAAAACTAGCCAGATTGCATTTCCACCTTACTAACTGATATCTGACCAGCCATCGGTTTAGGAGGATCACATGAAAAACTCCACTGGCAACTCCTGCTGTGAATGTTTGAGTTTTTACCTATGATTATCCGGATAACATATGCAGATACTGATCCTATTTTACACCAGCTAGAAATGATGTCTGCACATGTTTATCTAAGTAATACGGTCATTATCAGATTTAAATCTGGCAGATTGTCTGGCTTTATTAGACAACAGCTTAAACTACAAGGATTTGGGGACTTTCTCCAAGGTCACTTACAAAATCTGAAAAGTAAGTAGGCGTCAACAAACATTATGACTTTATGTATACAAATGCCTGAATGAGTGGTTTGAGCGTAGCATGAACAGGTCAGCTGTATAAGGAGGAAGTGGGGAAGAAAACACTCAACCTTTTCATATCTGTGCTTCAGTATGTTTTAATCAACAACCCCAAACAACACCAGCCCACTTCCTCAGCTGTCCTCTATGCACATGTGGCTTCCATTTATGGGAAGCCATTTTTTTAGATGGTGTAAGACTGTTACTTGCATTCCCCCTTTTTATGTCATTTGCGTCATTTTCTTCTATATTTGTACCTCCCAATGATGACGTGACCAAAGATCAGGACTCATTTAGGGGACAGAGGAATCGAGGAAACATTTGGACAATTGGATCAACTGTCAGTGCAACTGCTCTCTAGCTAGTTTTTATGGTCAGAAGTCTGTATTTGTCCATGTATGCACAGTACAATAGATAACAGTGTACATCACTTATATCTCCCTAATGATCTATTTTATAGGTTCCTAACGATCAGTGTCTGGATGGTGAACTGAAGCAAGTGAGTTGGTAAACAAATGACAAACAAGGAACTGGGACTAGCCAGAACTATCTCAATTAACTAGAGGGTGACTTATTGAATGTGTTTCAAAACAAGGTTAATTCTCCATGATCACTCACACACTTCTCAAAAACATTAAGTTAGAGAAGAACATTTGAAAAACAAATCAGCCAAAAATGTACCTGATGAATTCTTGTGGTGTTGTGCTGATGACCTGGAAACCTTTACCTGACATTAGCTTCATGGCATTTCTACGTTATTAGGAAGTGGATCAGCAGGAAGCAGATGAGGGATGACACATGAAAAAGGTCATGGCAAAGTTCTTCCATCGAAATTGAACGTATGACGACAAGCCTGCGGCGAAAGGTGCCACCGATGACCCGACAGCAGGTAAAAATGCATGAAGAAGAGACAAGGAGCGAATTTGTTTTTCTTCTTCTTTCTGTCTTCATCTCCGTGACAACACCTCCTCTGGATAACCTTTATTGAATCAACCTCTCTGCGATTGGCTCCAGAGATAGCAGTGAAGAAAATGTCACCATTGGATGCTCTGATGTTTGTTTGCGGTTTTTGTTGGGCATGATTGTGTCTGTCCATCATATCTGTCCTTGAGAATGTTTGATCAATAACCTGATCCCTGATCTCTTATTCAAACCTTTTTTTACTCTGGGGGATTTTGTCTGTGCTCAGTCACACGCTTTCCCTATTGTCAGTCAATTTGGAGTTTGCATTCATGTGTGTCCAGACTGATATTCTAATCAGTTCATCACGAGATCAAGCTGATGTTTGTGCCAGTCGTAACTTCCCTGAGCCATTGCTTTGATGAGAGTAAGAAAGATGAGAGGTCACAGCAACCTTGACTTTTAACTATTGACCACCAGAATCTTATCAGTTCATCCAAGTGAACACTTGTGCCAAATCTCAATAAATTCGGAGTTCCTCTGATGTTGCATTCAGGGGACTGGGACAGATAAACAGGACATAAGTGAAATCACAGTGAACTTTGGCCTTTGACCACTGAAATCTAATCAGTTCATCCATGAATCAAAGTGGATGTGGATGCCAAAGAACGTGGGTAGAACTGGCAGATGACACAAAAGCATGATGCGTCAAACAAGCTCTAGCCATTTGTACTTATGTAATAATAAATAAAATGTAAGAAAAAAATGGATCGTAAAACACAAAAACATGAGCAGGACCAAATGTGTTGTTTATGTTGATATCCATGCAAATGTCCTTGTTTGGGTCAGTCACGATGGCTTATTGGAGTAATTAACATCTGTGTGTGTGTGTGTGTGTGATTAAAGCCTCATCGTGTAAACAGCCAGTGTTTCCTGTGTGCATGTTTGCGCATTAATCTGCTGTGTGGTTTGAGTCATTTGTTCATTTTGAGTGTTTCAGCAACCCATCACCCAAAGATCGTCTCAAACTTAATGTCAATTAGTGACAGATAATCATTGGGGATGTCAGCAGGGTACCATGGCGACCACGTATGCAGGATGTGGGTGGAGTGCAGAGCTGTTTTCATCAGATTGTTTTCAGTTGTCTCAATTCTTTGCAGTTTGATGCATATTCATTAGTCTCATGCTCATGAATATGTATAAGTCTATGTTCATACATATGAATGACTACAGTAATGATCATTCATAATAGGCTTTCTGTATTTGAGCATGCATGTCTTTTTGTCCATTCAGAGCAATGCAGATTCTCCAGGGGGGTTGGACAAATGAACAAAAACCCCTGAAAACACTATGAAATACACAGCAACGACTTTTCCATTAGTATATGTGATGTTTACAGCGTTGACAGAGAGGTGTTGCTCCAACTCTGTGCTTGTTTTGTGGTGAAACGTTATTAAAGCTCTTTAACAGCAGCTTCCACTTTAAAGCAGTCAGCATTCTCTGTGCACATCCCACCACATGATGTGCAGAGCCGCAAACTACTTGTGGCTCTGCATTTTGTTTGTTTTCTAAGTGCAGTTTCTGGGGTTTTAGCTTAATTAGCTTAAGCCAGCAGTGGTACAATACTTCAAATGGCAAGATTTGGGTTAAATGTTGTACAGGGTACCTTACAAAAAATATAAAATAAAAGTAGCCTCAATTATTATAGCATTATTTATATTGTTTTGTGTATCTTGATCCAGCTTTTCCAAAAAATTAAGCTGTATGATGGTAAAATGTTTAGGACAGTTTTCAACCCTACCACGTTTGTTAGGGCAGGTTTGAACACAGTGATCGCACTCAGGTGGGAACCAAAATACTTGCAGCAAGACCCTTTATTAGATGGGGTCTTGGTCCAGGCCATTGGAGCAGCTTCTTTGTGTTGACAATGTAATCTGACCTCAATCCTACCATTATCAGCAGGTTTTTGGTAAACAGCTAGTTGACAGCACGTCTTCTTTAAAAAGTCTGAAACTGTGTTATATTTTAAGTTTTTCTTGGTTTAAGCAAATGCTAATTGTACAGTTGTTCCATGCTCCATAGCAATTTTGTTCTCATAGAAATATTCAACAATATAGATCAGGATTTACTTTTGTTTTCTTTTACGTTTTCAGCCCAGATTCATTAAACCAATGAGCAGAAAGAATGTTCTGAGATGAATTGTGATGATGTATCTTAGTTTGCTTGGATCTTTCTGTTGATGTAAGTAAACTGAACCAAAGTTTGGACGAGAGCGTTGGTTTGAAAATACCCTTAGCCACTCAGATGTTCATCCTATAGTATCATTCAGAATTACCAGAGACATTTATATTGTTTTACATTTACAAATCAGATTTGCAGCCTCTAATCACAAAACACTTTAAGTGTTTCCACCAAAATCATCATCCACCAAAAAGAAAAAACAAAACACACTAACACGGTACAATCATTTAGAACAGCACTTTCTCTGTGATAACCATGGTTGTGATGGGTCCCCTCTCCATTGTGGGTTTAACCTGAGTGAGGATGATGGGAAAGAAGACCTCAGCTCCTCCCTGAAGATTTGTGTACAGCTGATGGGAAGCCATCACTGCGAGGGGATTTATCGGCTTTTAACCTACAAATTGCCTTCTTTGTTTTCTCAGCAGTAATGGCTGATGGGAGGATTTGCTCAATCGGTTGCCCACTGATTGCAGGGCTAATGATCTCAAATACTTCAGCTGTCGGTGTATGGCTCTCTACATCATCCTAACAGTGTCCTCCCATACTTTTCTGATTTGATGAATCAGGTTAGATGTTTGCTGCCCTGAAGCCTGAATCCTTACAACTTCGTCGTCTTCACTTCTTTAAACTCAAAGCTTCATATCCTCGTTTTCTTTTGTACAGCATCCGTGTCACCTTAATGCTCTCATGTCAGACTTTTACACTTGAGTGTCAGGCAAATAGGTATGAGGTATAACAGGACAGTAGATGACCTTCATATACATAAAAACTTGGAGAAAGCTGGCTTGTAGGAATATGAAGGAGGGCAGGTCTGACAACCATTCTTCACGCTTGGTCACTCTCCCTCTACAAATACAGGTTTGATATGAAAATCCAGCCTGCGGTGGACAGATAGATCACCGTGCACCCCTGATATCAGTCTCCAGCTGCAGGTATTAGAAATTATTTACTGACTGCAAATCATCTGGAGGGAGGTAAGACTTTGTGAAAAAGAGGGGAAGTATTTGTGAAGTGAGTTTGTGTACAGATGGCTTAATATTTGAATTTTAATACTACAATTCAGTGACTGCACTAGGAAGTAAGAGAGTACAAATACTTTCAGCCATCTGTAATACTTTCTTTTGAAAACCTTTTACTGTTACTCCGTAAATTTTAATTCAAAAACATGTACTCTCTGCTCCTTACATTTTCAAACACAGGTACAGCTGTTTTCTAATGTTCTGCTCAATAACTACAGGAGGCCCCTTACATGTCTGCTAAAAACACCTTTGATCAGTTTGGTTTCAATAGCGACAGGCAAGATGTTCACAGACAGGTCTGTTGTCCATGTGTTTGTAACAGCAAATGAACTAACTAGTAAATTGAAACTAATACATGATTTTGTCGCATCTGAGGAGAATTGATGACCAAAGCACAGCAGCTCTCTAAAACCAAAAAGTTAAAAACCAAAAGTACACAGACCTCATCCATTAAGTCTATAATACTAACGTTCTGACCAGATGGCTGAAAATGATGTGACTGTTAAATCTGTTTCTGTTTCCAACTGCAACAACAACAACAACAACAAAAAAAAATTTATGAAATTATTGGAAGAAACAATGATTCCACCATTTAAACACCAATTAAAGAAATTTAAGTCCATTTGTTGTTTGTTTTTTTCTTTCTGCAGCTGGAGGTTTAGAGCTAAACTTTAAAATTTTCATGTTCATGTGATTAAAATGTTGGTTTTGGTAATTATTTATCTGTTACCATGGTAAAATATAGTTTCTGAGCTCAACCGATAATAGCTTTTTATACTCAAACACAGAGTTTACCATTTCTGGGGAGACACGTAACTAAATAAATAGACATATATGACTAAATTGTAACAGTAAATCAGTTTTTAGAGTTTTTAGGCGAAGACGAGGCTGTTAGAGGTGGAGAAGAAAATGTTTTAAGCTTGAATGTGAATGGGAATAGAAATGCGCCCATGTAAAAATGTGCCACATTTCAATTTAATGAAATTAAAATGACCTTGTGTTGTGGAGTTAACACTGACATTTAGTTTCTTCACCCAGTTCCCCTGTTATATTTAAATTGTTAATATATTATTTAATTATTATCATTATTTAAAATTTAAACAACACATATACAATAGGAAAATTACTCATAACTGAACATATTTTATTTAGGCAAATGCATTTTAAGAATTTATACTTTAAATTTTAAATGATTTGTTTATTTAAATGATTAATAAACACGGTCATCATTTGAGAGAGACTGCAGACTAACAGAATACATAAGCTGCCCAGTTTATTATTAATATTTATTATTCTGTTATTATTAGAACTGTTAGTGGGGTGGCACATGGCAAAATACAACATTGTTATCAGAAACATTTGTTTACCATGTGTTAGCATTACCTCGATGCTAACACATAATGGGATGCACCATTATCATGCTAACTCGAAATCAAAGCCCGATGAAACTTTGTCCTCTGTACCTTAGAAAAGATTTTTTGTTGAAAAACTTTAAAGATCACACCAATCACCTCACAAACTGTACTTACACCTATTTACACACACACACACACACACACACACACACACACACACACACACACACACACACAGCCACCCCAAATAATCACTAGAGCACTAAATGTGCATTAATCCGCTGCTGAAAATAGTCCTTAATGACTTTCCTTCAGTTTGACTAATGTCTTCAGTGGGAAGTAATGTAGCTTGGTGCTGAGAGACACAGAGTAGGAACTTATTATAAAAGTATTGGGGTTTGAGTTTTTTTTTAAAAACAGAAATAAGTAAAATTGTCTTGTCAAAACACTTGGTTATTCATGAGGATGGATGGAATAAGAAACACAAAATGGGATATGAACAGTGTGACTTTTTGCTTTAAACATTCTCTGACTCAACCAAACTTCCTCTGATTTAACTGAGTGAATTAAGAAAATGTTTCCTATTTTTGTAGGAGAGACAGTGACTTGCAGAAACATGTAAAGTACCGAAAGAAAAACACGAATACATGTGTAAATTGAGAGGTGAGGTCCTCCTATTGAAAGTGAGGACATTTATGTAAGGAGAGACTTTTGTCCAATTCTCCTCTTTGAAGGGGCCAAGTTTAAATGTCTAGACCTTGTTTCAGGGTTAGAGGGATAGTGAATTAGGACACTATGATGACAAGGGCCTTATCAGAAAGCAAAGTTACGCCTGGAGACAAGGTGGAGTAAGAATTGGAGAATTCAAGGACATTGGTGAAAAGAGAGGACATTTGAGAATTATGAGGACAATGCTGGACCAAGCCCAGACCAATACAGGAACTAATCCAACTGAGCGCATTTCTTGAATATAAATGTGAGGACATTTAAAGAAGGAATGAGAAAATTGTGTCCTCTCTTGTTTGTAGACTTGGTTTCAGGTTTTAGAGTAGGCATTTATGCATGTGATGGTTAAGAGCTGGGTAGTGCACCACATCAGTCAGTCCTCACAAGTATAAATAAGTATAAAGTGTGTGCATGAGAGATTTTTATAACTTAGAGGCAAATATTGATTTTCTGGCTAAATAAATGTTTTCTGCAAATGGTCCAAAAACATGAAGAGAATGTTAATGCAGCAGACCCACCTCACAGCAGACACAAACCCACCTCAGAATCAGAACAGATGTTACCAAATTTTGAATCATAAACCGTGCTGTTCTGCCGAGTCACTAGTTTCACTGTTACCGAAACATGACATTTTTTTTTTACTGCCTTTTGTTTTCATTTGCTTCCCTTTAATTTCTCTGCTGCCTCCGTTCATCTGTTTGCTGTGATGCATGTTCACACAGCAGCTGACAAACACCGTGACCTTGTGTAGCGCTGCCCAGCTGGAGTCTAACAGGTGAAGCTGAGGTTCTGTTTGGAAAAGAAACACGTCTCACATGAATTACTGCAGTTTCTGCCTCCAGTGCTGTTTGCAGCAACTTAACACATGGACCTGTTACCCAGTGTTTTATGACTTCTGTTGTTTCCAGTTGTTCATCTCCTTTCTGCAAAAATATGCGGGTTTATTTAAACATGTACTCAATGCTTCATAACACAGTAATGTAGTAAGTAATAAGCAGATTTTCTTTAAATGTAATTGTTAACAGGTACCACTGCTCATGATCTGTGGAGGCTGCTGTATGAACAAGTAATGAATGTAATAACTATTTAACTACAGAATACTGTACATTCACTAGCCACTTTATTAGGTACACCCATGCAATCCAATAAAGCAGCTCTCCTGTGAGTTCACTCATTTTAAATATGGTGGCAAAGTACCACAGTATTAGTACCACCCCTTCTTATAATGTACTTCAGTATGACTCCACCACCCACTATGACCTCAATAATAAACAGAGAGTAGAATTATCAGCTTTCTGACAGCTTCAACTTAAAAACTTTGTAGAATTCATGAGCAGAGTGTATCCCACGTCTCACCCAATGACAGGTGGGATATGCTCCAGCCCCCCTGCACCCGTAAACAGCAGTTCCAATGATATTTAATGGAAGACAATACAAAAATCAACTACTCTCTTTGTGGAGACACCCAAAAATCTGTAAAAGGTCAAAACATGAAATATAGATTAAGCTTCTGTAGGGAACATATGAGTCATAATCATTATCCGCCAATGCAACATATAAATAAATGAAATGCTACTTTTTTAACAGAAAGGGAGGTGGTTAGGGTGGGCCGCGGCCATACACAGCGCAGGACTTACAAGCCACAGACCCGTGATTGATTTCTGAGTCCTGTTTCTGGTTATGTTTGTGTTAAAAAAGCATTGAAAGATGTTCTAAGTGAAGTGACGCAAACCTGGAAACTAAAAGTACATTTAGGTGCAAAAGTTGATATCTCCTCATATCGAAATGGCAAAAACAGTAAAACAAAAAAGAAAGTTTTTCCAACAACATAATATTTAATTGTGCATTGCAAATGTTTTTCATCATCAGAAGTAACAAAAATGGTAAAAAGTATATTCATAAATATTTTCTAATGAAGGCCTATTTGTACAACTTATTGTGAATTAATGATGATGAAGAAAAATATAATTTTGACTCTTTTACATAATGAGGGGATGCAAACGGTTCTGCTTTACTGTTTTTTTTCTCTGCTTCCTTCCAGTGTCATGATCTCTTATCTATTTCCCGTTTCTCTCGCCTCCGGTGTTTGTCTTTCTTCATGTTTGTGTCTCTTCACGTCTGCTCATTATTGTTGAGACAAAGGAAAGATGAAAAGATCTCAGATTGATATGTCTGTTTTCTCCCCACACTGCTGTTGTGATGCTAAAGGATGTTCACTATTACAGAATCCAATCTTCCCTCAGCTCTCCTCCTCTTCATCAACTTAATTGGTAGTTAGTGAGCAGGACTTTTATTTTGGCAACACTGTCACAGAGACATTTCCCTCTAATGTGGCGACAAACCAAAAGGTTCTTTGCAGTTTGGACATTTTCCTAAGTGACCTTTTTTTGGATTGTTATCTTCTTTATTCAGCAGAGCAGCGATGACCCAGCTGTTTGACAAGCGTTTGCCTGGTTTCAGTGCCTAGTGTTATGGTCAGAAATCATATTATAACAATATTATTAAATTAAGTTATTTAACCACCTTTTTTAGTTAATTATTTTTCTTTTTTTTTTTAAAATATGCTTGCTTTCATTTTCAGAATTAAGTAAATCCATAAATCCTATAACTTCCTGTTGTAAAGTACATGTTGAAAACATCTTCCTGATTTGACAACAATGTTAAATTTAAAAAAGTATTGATATTTCTACTTTATTAAAGCAATCAAAGTGATGTTCAAAATATGAAGCTAGAAATATGTATAATTTAATTATCCTTTACAAGGAAGAGGATAGTACCTAGAATGTCAGACTTCTTTAGATCAGTTGCTAGTATGAAGTCATGTAACAAGAATCATGTAATCAGGTTATAGGGAATTTATTTTAACTTTACCTACTTTGTAGCAAATAAATCCTTAAAATAAAACATCTGTTGTTATCTCTAACTGCTTATCATTTATTAAAAGAAATAAAAGTTTTAATTTAGTTGGAAAGGTTTTTTGAATATTATTAAGACCCATGGGCAACATTTCTCAAAATACAATGTTTGCGTATGACATTATGGAATTGTCTTCTTGAGAGAAACAATTTGATTTATTTCAGCAAATACCCAAAATTACATATTGGAGTTTAAGTGAAACTGGAATTGTACATTATTTTTTTCTTGGAAGGGAGGACAAGTTTACTTAGAAAGCTCCTTTCACCCAATTATACAAATTATAAGACATGAGCAAATGACTAAGTGGTTAAAAGAGTGAGAAACTATGTTAAGTTGTGTCAAAGTATATTTAAAACTATTAAATTGAATTGTAATCTAGCAAATAAGTAATAAATGGCAAAAGTCAATAATCCAAACACCACTGAAAACAATCTTGAGTGTTACCTACAAAGCCTACAAAGGAAAATTAAAGGTTTTTATTATGAAGACAGTTATTTTCCAATTCACACCCTGAAAGCAATCTAGAATGGCCTGTGTATCCACTAAATATTTAGTAAGGTACAACTGAGTATTGTCAGCGTAACGATAAAATGAGACGTTGTTTTTGGAAAGTAGAGCCTGAAAAGAGTTTTTACCAGGTAGATAAAACGGGCCCTGAGGTACTAGAAAGGGGAGGTATTTTTGTACATTTTTCTCAACTTTTGTTTCTTTTATTTGGTGATCATTCTGGCTGTGTTAAAGCTTTTGGCAAGAAGCTTTGCAAGAACTACCTCCAGCTCTGCCTCCTGCCTTTTATGAAATGCACTAAGCTAAACACACTAATTCGTTCATATTTCATATGTTCTGCTGGAAAACAGTCAAAATGTCAATTATCACTACTCTTCTTCAAAATGAAATGTGGACTTTACAGAATGCACGGTTTTATACTGTTATGGCAGTGAGAGTAAAATTGCATTTTAATGGAAGTCAATGGGGCATTTTTGCCCCGGAGGTGTCCAGAGGGAGTATCTGGCACTACATAAAAAAAAGAAGCAATCAAATCAATGGTGTTGCTAATAGCTATTTAGTATTAATATCTAATCACCACAGAAGCCCCATCCCCCTACTGTTTATTATATGGAAAATAATAAATGTATATGTGTTATTTTGTGATAACTAATGATTAATTCAAATAATTAAAGTGGCATTTAAAGGCTTAAAATCAATTTAAAGGGTTAAAATCCTCAAAATGTTTTAATGTTTGGTAGGTTTTAGCAAGTTTGAAGTTGTTCCAGGGATTTAGGAAAAAAGGCAAAAAATTTATTAATTTATGAGGATTTAATAGCAGTTTTTTGTACATGTACCTTTTGGCCATGAAGGTGTCCAGAGGGTAGTACTTTTGTGGAGGGGCACAGGGGCTAAAGACAAAACAGGACAGTGCCCTGGCTATTAACTGATGTAGTCAGGGTCCTTCCAGTAAGAGAAAAGAGGAGGAGGGACAGTTTCTTGTTAAATCACATTAAAATTGTTCCCCAACTTTTATTAGGTCTTTTAGTATGTTTGCTAAGATAACAGCATTTTGTCAATGTGCCAATATAGGGGTCACGGTCTAATTGTATTAAGCCTGTTCCACATATGAACTCTGGAAAATGTCAGGGGAAATCAGCCTCAGACAATGTCCAGAGTTAGATTTCACACATGTATTGCACAGCTAGACATCATCTGAGTGAGAAATACCCTCACCAGAGAAAATCCACTTCAGTTCATTTCATTTCTTTAACGGACCCCTTAGTCCGAACTTAGTCTTCAGACATCTGACAGTTTGTTAGATTTACATATACGATTTACACACACTTACAGTCTGTTTACACTAAACTACCTGAGAGAAAACATCCCTGGATGTTTCTAAGTGTGTTTGAGGGCTGTTGACTGTTCATCCTCTTCCCAGCATTTATACACACTAAGAGGTTTCAATTTATCCCATCCACACTTCAATGGCTTCCTGTCCACACACACACACGCGCACACACACATGCACAGCATGTCTGTCTGGGCACTATGATTAGTGAGACTGTTGAGTGGCTCACAGTGTCCCTAACTGGCCTCTTTGGCCATCAAACCTGAACAGTGCTGAATCATGACACCACACTCGTACACACTCACAAAAACCACACAAAGTGGTGATTGATTTTCTTTTTCTCCCCTTTATGGAAGCACCCTATCTACACATAACATTTTACTCTAAGCTGAAATAGAGGGTGATGCCCAATATTACATAATGATGAGTAATATAATATAAAAGGCACTTTAGGATGGGTGGTGAGTTTAATCCTTATCATATTTCACGCTGTGTTTCATACAGATAGCCAATGAATAATTTAAGGAAATCAGTGTAAACCGAAGCAACGTTTTCAAATGGTAATTTACTGGAAGACAGCAGATAAGGAGCACAAAGGTTGTTTTCTGAAGGTCTTTCTTTGAATAAAGAAAAGCATACCTATTACAGCTACAGCTATTACCCCAGGTGAAATTCTAAATACTAAATAATGTATATTTTAGAACCCAAAGTAAACTGAAGTGTGCTTGCTGACATCGTAATTAGCTTTATTTGCTCTTTCGGAACAACTAAACTTGTATTCAGTGTAATTAGGTTCTAATTAAGTTACACAAAAACGTACATTTTAAGTGTTTTGAGCAGAGGTGTGTGTGTGTGAGGGGGCTTGGGTCACATGACTCAAATCAGACTCAAATTGCAATTTTAATTACTTGAACCCTGCTTGAGTAACGTTGATAAAAGCATCAACTTTGACTTGTTGTACTCATGAGTTGAGCCTTGAGGCCGATAATCATGTTTTAAAAACAAAACTTCCTAAGTTAAGGGATTATTAGAAAAATGTCCTAATGTCTGTATAGGACGTGCAACAGACCAGGACAGGCCAGAGCAGGCATGTTACCATATGTTGTCAAAGGCAATTTGAATTGTCTGCAGCTTAAAGTCAGTGATACAGACCACTGCAACACCCAGCTTCACTACAACACTCAAATAAAAGCTGTGTGAATGTGTCTTTTGGCTACTTTAGTTTTTTTTGCCTGGCCAAAGCATCATTTTACCATGGCTGCTGCCCTGCATTTGGCCGTGAAGACCTCGATACTATTTGGACTGAATGATCTCAGCTCTGAACGGCACCGTAGAGTTGTTCAGTCACTCACATATTGGCGTGTGTTTCATTTTACTCTTTAACATGACATAATATCAGCAGCATTTTCGCAAACTTTTAGTGAGCTTCTTTTGTCTGTGTGGCTGTTGTAGCTCAGAGAAAGTCTGTGATGATCAAGGTAGGGACCCTACATAGTCTGCCTAGTAACAGCATGAAATGGTTTATCTTTGGCTCTAACTTATTTACAAGCTGTAGGAAAACTTCAGGAACAAAGCAGAGATGTACAGAGGGTATTTTATTTTCTTTTGGTCTAGTAATGAAAAACCTTGAGGTATTTTTGTACCATATTGCAAGAATTTTTAATTTTTTAATAGAGAGACAAGATATACAAGACAAGTTATATCAAAATATGTGTTATGCTTATATTTATTTGATATATAATATTGCGTGAAATATGTTCATCAGTATAAAGCAACTGTTGGTGAAACAACAATAAAAGCAAAGAATAAAAAAGAGTTAAGCGTTTAATAAGCAGCTATTATAACTACATTTGTTTTTAGTTCCCACTAGAAGAGATGCTGCTCACTTTGCTTTTCAGGATGTCGTAGGCTGTGTGGTGGATAATATTTCATTTAGTACACAATATTACTTCATAATTATTGTAGTATTATGAGTAGATATTTTTTATTGTGTATTTATTCCGTGCTTTAATGTGTTTTATTTTTAATGGAAGCTCTGGAACGAAAGGAGTGTGTGTGAATGTTGTTGAATGTGCTACAATGACGAATAAAGTGATTAATCGATTGATTTAATAAATTAATATAAAGTGTTACCTCAGCCGAGCTATAGCTGCTCAGGCGTTGCTACTTTTGTGTATAAGTGATCTGGTTCAGCTTGAGGCTCAGTCTGTGTGAGAGCTCAGGATTGTGCTGTCATGAAGACATGACCAATGTCTTAGACATGTGTGGGTGATATTTAGTGCTTATTCTGGTAATTGGGGCTAAGTAATGCTACTTTTTGATAAAACCTTAGGTTAGAAGGACCCTGTGCTACAATAAGTGCACTGTATATGCACTAATACACAAACAGCAATAATTGCAGTGTAAAAGTTGTAATTAATAGAACATGAATATATTCTTATATTAGTTGTAGTGTCCTCAGTTACTGCTTATGGAGCCTGTGTTCAGTAGAAGCACTGATGGAAGAGAAGCTAGATTATTTGTTGAAGCTGTGTTCATGTAATAATATGTTTTCTGTAAATATTCTCTCTTTGGACCATTTTATGCAGGGAGACTGAAAAACTTAAAGCATTAAAAAAGCCTTTGGATTGTGTTGAGCTGCCAGCAGTTAAAAAAAACTACATTAATTAAAATAAGAGCATATTTGTTGTGTGAACTGCATCTCAATATTGCATCTGATGTTTCCCATGCAGACACAGTATAATCTGTGAGGACATTTTAGAGAGGAGAGTATTTCAAATACAGGTGATATTATGTGTTAGAACAGAGGATGATACTGGACACAGAGCTGAATAAAAAACTAAACCTGCTGTGATGAAGCCAATAAAAAATACAAATATACGAAATGAATATATTTTATTTCATATATTTTTATAGCGTACATTGCATATTTTAAACTTTGGTTTCATATTTAAACTCCAAATTGATTGAGACAAAGACACTGATTCATAAGATTGGAATCTATATATTGTGGGTCAATAGGGCCCCAATAACGAAGGTTTTCTCCAGGGAGCCTGGAGCTGTGAGGGTGATCGATGACAATATGAAGGAAAAACCTTTGACTCTGTTGTGATTAGCAAGCAAAAGAGCAGAGTTGCAGTTTGTAAATCGCTTTATTGCTCCAAGGAGGCCTGGCGGCTCAGTGGTAAAGCATTGGATTGGGATGCCGCGGGTTCGAATCCCTCACCACCAGGTGTGGCCCCACCCAGCCACCAAGGGGCACCTTGGTCCAGGGACCACCAGTCCCGAGCTTGGACAAAAGTGGGTGGCAGGAAGGGGCGTGCGACATAAAAAAACGTCATGCCAAATGAACACATTCCGCTGTGGCGACCCCTGAAGGGACAAGCCCAAAGCCGTTGATTTGAATTAGCTTTATTGCTTTACTTTTTGTGTCATCACGTTTTGACTCATTTCTCATGTAGCTGGAGGCTGAGATGCTGAAGTGTGTGTGCTTATACTTAAGTAGGAGAATGGTGGTGGTGTGTGTGTGTGTGTGTGTGTGTGAGAGGCGATATTCCATCCAAAGATCTCCATTTGCCCTGAAGGAAAAGTCAATCCTACTACAATTCATAGGGTCACACACCTTTAAAATGAAGCCACACACGGTGGAAAGCAGTGAAGAAAGCCTTCACCCTCATGAATTCTAACCACACTTAATCCTGCCCCTGCAGAATCAGGCTGCCAGTTGGAGTCTTGCGTGTCTATGCAAGCACATTTTTCTCTTTTCATGCCACAGCTCCAAAATGAAATGCATATTACCAAATTAATTTTCCAGTCGTGTTTGAGAGAAAAAGAATAATTTATAGCCACTCCAACCAAATAGAATTTGGTGTGGTTATGTTGCAGTTGAAATTAAAATAATATTTGCATATATTTACTTTATTTAGTTTTTTTGTTTCAAGTTTTCTACTTTAGTATAAAAAATAACTAATATGATCGTGATGCTCAAATAAAGGAAAAGACTGAAAACCAAAACCTCCGGTTTATGTATATTTATGTTATATAAAGACATCAAATGTCAATTTTTAATACAGTATAAAGCAAATGCAATTAAACAGGCAGTACATGTACATATGAGATACAAATTTTCTATGAGCTGTAATTTTACTCCTTCCTTCAGAGATTACTCACTATATGTTTTTGAAATTCAGTGCTAACTTGTTCCAGTTTCTTGAAGAACGTAGCTTAAAGAAACACTCACCCATGTTGGAACTGAACCTTGGCAACAGCAGCTCTGTTCTGATGAACATGAGTCTCTCCAAGCCTGGAAAAGTGGACTTTGAGATACTCGGGGGCTCTGTTGTTACAGATCCTCTGAACCAAACTGAGTTATACTTGTGTAGGCCCACACTTCAGTGGTAACCCAAGCCCCAACCCAAGCTGTCCGAAATCCTGTTTGCCAATCTGTGCTCTTTGTTTAAACCCAACACAACTCTGACTTTTTCTGAGAGCAAAGATCTAAGAGAAGTGTTTTTTCTGCTTTTTTTGTTGTTGGTTGGTTTTGTTTTCATGGGACTTTTTGACATTACTAAAATATTAGCTGTGATTTCATGTATTTTTACTTTTCAATACTCAAACCCATTTGTTTTATTCTAGCAAACAATTGTTCAGTCACAGTCTGAGTCTGACTTCTGACCTCTATTGTTAATCCATGTTGTCCAGCACCATATAATGGCCGTGGGCTTTTTTAAATTATCATCAGGATGGAAAAACAGCGACTGTGCAGTCTTCCCCACATTGACAGGAATAGTTAATTAGTCTTAGAAGGAAAAAAAACAATATATGCAAAAACTAGTAAAGATTTCTGTTAAAAATGTGTGTGTGCATGATTATGCTGAAATTATAAAGCCACTGTTACATATTTAACTTATCATAAACTATTCATTTTAGCAGCTGAAACCTTGGAAGACGAAGCACTTAAAGGCTTCGATGTGTCGCAGCTGAAAGTTTAAGCCCAGCAGGAAGCTGAATTGTGAGTACATACGTGCAGAGGACACTAAAAACTGTTGACATTTACATTAAAAGTAAAGTGTGTACACTGTAAATAGTTCAAGAAGTGAAGAGAAAGACTGTGAAGAAGATCGAAATGTTGTGTGTGAAGAGCTTCTTTAATCTCAGTGTTTAAAGGAAACCACTTCATATATATGAGTACTTACATCCTGTGTGTACAGTACATACAGTTTACATCATATACAAGAACTGTGTATGTAAAAATACTGCTGACCTCTGTGTGGGTGTGTTTGAATGTTGCTGGTCCTCTTACTTGAAAGGACTGTGTGTTTATGTGTGTGTGGGTGGAGCATGTTGACCACACTGACTTAAAAGGTTTCTACCTGTGAGCTTCTGATGCTCCGTTTTGTTTAATTTACGTTTCAGTTTTCTCTTGTGCTTCTAGAAGAGTTTGTTTGTAAAATTATTATTTGCTTCTCTCCCCATTTCTTTCATCCTGTTACATGAATAAAACCAAAAATATTTTAATGTTTATGGCCCGTAGAGTGGAACATCATGGCCTCTTCAAATTTTCCAGCAAGACAATCTAAAGCTGAAACCATACAACATACACTCATGGTATTGAAGTTTTGATGAAAGGATAATGACTGACTAAAAACCCTGACATTCAATTAAAAAACATTACAAATTCACATTAGAATGATTGAATGAACTTTTTACTACATGGAGCAGGTACCTACTGGCCGATATGGTGCCTGTGAGAACAGATACTGGCCATTGAATCGTGTGATAACATCCAAAGTGAGGGGCAATAGTAGGTCAGAAAGACAGATGGGAGAAGATTGACTTAGCTGACAAATAGTTAACACCTCCACAGTCACTTACAGAATTCTACTCACAGAATTCTAGTTTTCGCTCATGATGGTTCTCTTTAGAAAATACATGTGTGTTGTTCTAAAAATTAAGCCTTAAGTTCATCTGGAGCCTTACGCCACATGTCTATGTTTCTTAAATGACAAAGACAGTGATGACAACAGGTGTAAGGTCTGATCAGTGTGCAGGAGACACTCAAACAACAGATTCCCAGAGCTCTTTCCTTTGGATTGGAAAGGCTCAGATTGTAAATCTTACCACAAAACAAATTGACAGGAAATCGTGAGCATGGATTTCTGTTAACAAATGTTGGATCCTGAGAAGAACTGTTCCAAAATCAGTCTTGTGCAGTCATGGTGGATCAAGTTCTAACCCATCACTTTGCAGATGGAAACTCACTTGTGCAGCCTCTGTGGTCAGACCATCCTATAAATTGTCAGTGTCATAATTACCAGGATTCACACTGTCTAACCACTCTCCACGCTTCTATAGAAACTCTCATCTAGACATAAGTGCTCATCTCACTCTTGAGGATTCTTGGTTATTTCCCTGAGATCTGATTAAGATTCTAGCTTTCCATATATGGCCAATAATACAAGTTAAATGAAGGTTCTTTTTATATCCCCATATTTCACAAAGGCTCAGGGGACTTGTAGGAAATGATTCATAAACTTGCTTGGACAGCTTAGGTCCTTTCTTAGGTCACAGTAGACGTTGTCGTCAGTTATTTACCCCACATATGGCACAGTCTCCAACTGTACAGCTACAGATATTAATAAAGCAGTAACATGCCGAATGAAGTCAAGTGGAGATGGAAAAAAAAAGTTACAAAGCAGAGCAGCTCTAACCTAATAATTAGAAACAGAATAGGTTTGTTACACCTCCACATTGATCTGTTGTAGCACTTACTTGCATGACAGAAACCTCATGCTGTTGACCTCCCATTGTGCTGTCAAAATAAACATGTTGTTCCAAGCTGATATTTTAAAGAATCAATATCTGCGAAAATTATTTCTTCTCTTTTACTGTTGACTACCTTGTATTATGTCCAATTGCTGGTGTTGTAGCACTGTTCTCCTTCACAGCTCAGGTACTGTGAGTCGCCAATGAACCATGAGTTATTTCTTCGGTAAACTGCTCTATTTGGGATCCAGAGAGGCAGCGAAAGCATGTTTGTAAGACGATGCTCCACTACTAATGCAAAATAAGTTCTGTTCCTGAGCTGAGGCAACTCCCAAACCTTCTGAGAACCCATGTTTATGCCACTATATGAATATGCTTTCCCAGCAACCAAGCAAAACAAAACCATGGGTGTACTATGATGTCTCTGTGGAAATGTTGCTCCCAGTTTTGCAAGACCACACTGGCATCCAAGACAAATGGTCCAATATTCTGTTTTTTAAACATAAAGTTTTAGTTGGTCTTGTTGGTCACAGTTAACTTGCCACCAGCCACCAGACGTAAGTTGTTCTTGGTTCCACACCAGAAAAGAGTTAGTGCCACTCTCAAACCAATTTCCTGGCCAGTTTTGTTTGGCTTATATTTTGCTCGGATTTTCCTTCTAAATTTTTACAGCCACGTTAAACAGGTACGTTGTGTTTAGTTGCTTGATTTTGCCTCTTCCATGCTCACTGACCAACACCCAGGCGAAGATTTGGTGGGAGAAAAATTGTGCCCTTTTTGAGATCATACTCCACCAACATCTCTGGGTGGGTGACGCTGTACAGTAGCTGCTCAGAGAGCATTTTCCAAAGTGTGGAAACATTTCTGGTCACTGTACTGTATAAAACACTGACTTTTGAGCCTAGAGACACGTTAAATAGACAGTGTTAATATATGCATTCCTCCATCCCTCTGCCCGTTTCCATTCTCTGCCCACGCAGCTTTCTCCCTCTGCCCTCATGTCACATTTTAGAAAGAATAAATTCAATTTTTTCTCTATAATTGAAATCTGCCCAGTTTAACTGCTTCCCTCTCTGCCCTGTGGGCCTTTTTCTTCATCATTTAAACTCCTATTAATCTTGCTCCTCGTCTGACCATCCCACCACACTCTTACCATCTTATTTATAATGATCTTTTTACTTTTTCCAATTAATTTCCACAGTCATTCATTGCCTGTTCCCATTTTATCTCTTTTCTTTTTCACTGCCTTCTTGAAAACAACTTTATTCCTTAACTTTATTTTTTCCATCTGGATCCTACTTTTTCACTCTCACCTTTTTCCTTTTGCCACATCTTTCTTTCTAACAAGGAGAGATCGTGTTTTTTTTCTCAAAACACTGCTCGCTATGTTTGGGATGACTGTAAAGAAGCAGAACAAAGCACTGTTATCATTCCAGACCTGGAAAATCACCTTCGGTTTATTAGATTTCGGAGTAAATGAGAAACCATACTTACACAAAATTGTAAACAAGGTTTGTAGTAGCTGAATATGTTTGAGCTTCCATTGCATTTCTGTACATTTGCTGCAAGTGATGAAAAGCATGAAGACTCAATTTATACCGTGGGTAGTGCTGTTGGAAAATCTATCAATAATTTGCTTTTCATAGGTGCCTGTACTGGTTCCCAGTGATTCATTAAAAAGCAGAACTGAAAATCTTCCAAATCTTGCTGAGCTTTATCTGAGGCTGCTTCACTTTGCCAATTCATCCCTTTCTGCTGTGCCAAATTGAAATGTTAAGTCCCAGTAGATTTATCGGGGCATTTGTAAATGTCTTTGCCTACCACGGTACTTTTCAGCCCTACTGGGGTGAAGGCAGTGAATGCCCTTTTTTATTTATGTACCCTATAAGACTGTTGTTAGAAAATGCTGTTTAAATATTTGTTTTTCTTGTCAACTTTCTGACCTTCCAAGAAAATAAATCGAATAAAATTTGTTGGTCTTCAATGATTTTTTTAAATATGAAAAAAAAAAAAAAACTAATTAAGAATAATAAATAAATCAATAAAATAAATCTCGGTCACGATGTAGAATACTGGATAATTAATCCTCGGAGAGCAAAGAGCCACATGGGTGACAACCTGTGATTGCGAAACTGAATAATTAAACTGAATAATTATCTTCATCCCAACAGGAAAAGGGTCCTATTTTCGTAAATTACTCCAGTCACCTGAATGCTGAATGTATTTTGTCTGGACTTCGTCCAGATGTCAACTGACTTGTAATGAGAGCAAGAGCAGGTTAGTTACCAGTTGGCTAACCCAGTTTGTGCCCTCACCTGGGTCTCATGGACGACTATCATTGGGTATTCATCTGGATATCAACAAAAACAAGTTCTATTCGGGAAGTCATTTGGATCTCACGAGGAACCATCTCTCACCATCAGAAACTTTGTGGAGAAAATGTTCTGTGTCAAAGTCACCTGGATGTCTACAACCAGAATCTGTAATATGCAACTTTACAGTTACATGTAACAAAAGGCAAGTAGTCACCTTTTCTGGAGTTTATCAGGTTTCACAAAGAATTTAGTCCTGTCTTTTGGGACTATATGAATCTTAGATGTAACCTAAAGCAGCTCATCATACTTCTTATATTATACTTAATTTATCTAGACGACTTAGACGACCCTACCTTGCCTCTTAGCTGATGAGTTTCGTTTTTATTTTTTAACACCTATCTATTGATCTATCTTTGCCTGCAGCATCTCATCCATCACACTGAATTTCCGTCCAACATCTTTTCTAGCAGCGTTTGCTTTGTCTTATTGAGGCATTGTGGACACACCACAGGTCACCAAGCAACCACATCAGGCGCCATCATGGATATCCAAGGGAAAATTAGCTGTGGTTGAACAAACATCCAGGCTGTTAACGGAGGACGAGCTGAAATTGCTTTTTGTGGCAGTACATCTTTTCAGTAACATTCTACTGAGATATATTGGTTTCCACATGCGGATTAGTGCAAAGCAGTAAACAAATCAAAATTGCAACGTCAGTAAACATCATCATTCACATCTAATTACCAGGGATCCCTATCACAAATATCACACAGGCCACTTCTGCAATCTTTTAGAACCAATCATCTGCCATCTGTGGTTATAAGGAACTAATGTGGAAAGTTGGTACAGTGGGAACAACGATAAAACCCTGCAACTGATGCGTTTTAGAGATTTTCTAAGATAAACCTTTTATTCAACCAAACTCACATATTGTTCAAACACCTTTTTATTCAATAATATTATATGGAAGTTTGCTTAGCATTAGTCAAATATTGGCTTTGAGAGCGACACTCTTCTACTCACCCTATAATGAAGGTATGAAGTGCTAAGTTCAAAGTGGCCACAGGTGGGCTCATAGGACCAGAGCAAGGACCAAATGTTCCGTGCAAATTTGCAGCACTGAGGATGCTCATTATCACTAAAAGCCTGACGTGTAAACAAAAAATCAATCTTTTAGACGGAGCAGCGATGAGCAAAACGGCTGCTTGAGGCCACGTAACACTCGTTGTCTTGTAGTTGTTTGTTTGTGCATTTCCACCTGTTTTAACGTCTCCCTCTTTTCAGTTATGCTGCCTGTCTTCTTCGCACTTTGCCTCCCTCTGTGTCTTTCTGGGCATGCGATTTGATGGCCTGTACCAGAAGATGACGGTAGAGCAGAGACGAACAGGGGGATGGAGACAGAGTAAGTCTATGGACCAGAGACACTGTATATGAGGCCTTGAGGCTTATACATAACTCTACAGTGCGAGAGTGAAAAGGAGGAAGATGGAAAGTAGAAACGAGTGAAAATCCTCTGGTACCAGAAAGCAAATTTGTGTCAATTTTTATTTTCCGTCTCTCTTGGCAAGAAAACAGTCAATAGTCGCTGGAAGTCAGCGGGGATCAGTGCTGCCTAACTACAGCTGCTCCAATGTTCCTACGTTATATTTTTTTTCTGCATTTCGTTTGTTCTATGTAGAAAAGCAGTTAGATTTTACTGCTGTGCAGAAGTTTAAGGATATAAACATTGACCACAGTCCCGTCCTTTCTAGTCCTCATTCTTTTTCCTTTCTCTGTTGTTTATCCTTTAATGCTTATTTTTAATCAGTTCCACTTTTCCTTTTCTCTGTAGCATTGCCCTTTTTCTCTCATTCAGTTTTCTTCTTCACTGTTGTCAGATCACTTTCCCTCCATTTTTCTTCTCTTTACTTTGTCGCTCCCCTTTTTTTCACCTCTGCATTTGTTTCCACTCTCATTTCTCCATCTTTTTGCCTATCACCTCCTCTCCCTCTTCTCTTGCCCCTGCTGCCACCATCCCGATTCACTTTCATTTATCATCTTGAAGTCGCTCTTTTGTTGCCTTCTGACCTGAATTGCATTTTCGTGGAAGGACTCAATTAATTTGATTTAAATTACATTTTTCGTTTGTGCCTTCTCCCCCACATGCACACATGAGCCACAAAATGGTTGTTTTCCATTTAGCTTCTTTTTCTTCCTGAGCACAAATAACTTGTTTTATGTTATGTGTTGTTGGTCTATACATGTCGTGTTTGTGAAGACAATCCCTCAGGAATGACATGAGGGAATTTCTCCATGTTGGCACGAACGTCTTCTTGAATTTAGGGAGGAACTGATTAGATTTTGGTGGCCAGGAGGTAAACCTCAAGAGTCACTGTGGCCTCAAGCCTATCTCATTTCTATGAATTGATTCAAGCATAAGGTCAACTTGACTAGTTGTTGAAGGCGTTCAATTTGTGAAGCCTTAATTCTAGTTTCTCTTTAAGCTAATACATCACATCTCGGCCAAATCTCCATTCCACTAGCATTGATAACTAAATGCAATCCACCATCAACGTTGTTTCATTGCTCTTTTCTTAAAAAAACTTTCAAACTATTCATTCATATTTAAAGACGAATTTCCATCCCACTAAAATACTCCGTTGTGTAAAAACTTACTAGCTGTCTGTTAAGGCTGTTACGGTTTAAGGCCACTACAAAACTAAGCATTAGGAATAAACTATATAAATTTGAACTTTTTTAAAACCCACAGTACTTATCTTAGCACAGCACATAAATGACATGTCTTCGTGAGTTTAATGGCTGGATTTGTTGTTATTAGCAATTTTAGAAATCTCACCAGGATTTTTAAAATTACTTCTAGAATGTAACCAGGAAGTTTCAGTTTCACTGTAATTTAATACAAACAGTAACAACAAGGATCCTGGTATGAACTCTAGATAAGACTTAAGCTAAACAATAAAAAAAAAAAAAAAAAAAAACTCATCCTGGATAGTACATGAGCATTACCGTTTCAACCATCTATCTGTCAACAATGATATATCTAGTAAGAGCTGCAGATGTCCTGGAACCCTGCACAGGTGATTACATTAGTAGAAAAAGATGGAATAACAGAAGAAGAAGAAAATGAAATGGAGAAATAAAATTCTGATCAGAAAAATAGATATGGACTTCGATAGGGATTGTTTTTAAATGATAATTCTTATTATACTGTGTTTTTGTTTGCTGACAATAGTATTTTCTGAAAAATTGAAAGAGCATTGTGTTTTATAAATGAACACGATCTAAACACTAATTATTACCTCTACTTCTTTACATTCATAGATTTTAGTTTGATGTACTCTGTAATATTTATCTCAACAGCCAAACTGCCAAATATCCACATTAAAGAAGAGGATTTGTTGATTTTCTCATATGTGCTGCCTTCAATTACTGTGGGATCAGAGCATCAACATTTATAAGAAGGAGAAAATGCTTTTTCAGACATTTTAACACTGGGGTCATGCCTCTAAAGGCAAAAATCAGGCTGTTCTACGGCCTTGGTGGATTTTAATGTTGCTGTATGCAGCCTGAGAGGAAGACCTGCATTCATTACTCCGGGCGAGAAAAGAAATTCCTTCTCTTCTGCATATTTTGTTGAAAATCACTGAATCTATGCAAAGTTTAACCTCTCTCCAAAAGGTATGATTTTCTGAAGGGTTTCTCAAACTCTGTCAAAAAAAAAAAGTTCCTTGAAGGGCAGGAGTAAAGAAATTCATTATGTTCGGTGAAGCAAGGAGCAATTCAATTTCGAGTTGGCTACTACAGAGACGCAAACACAACCCTGGATGTATTCTAGTGTACACATACTGTACAAAGCAACACAAAACCAAAGAGAAACACCATGCAAATAAAAACACATACATGCAACTTAGAGATAATTGACTCAGGCATATTTTAATTGGCAGGAAAGTGCACTTCATTCACAAATTGGTCAATTAGGCTGCAGGCTGCCTCCATGAACCAGCCTCCGATTAAGCTGTGGGTAACATACTCGTCATCTGTAATTTTGACCTGATTTGATGTTATGCACTCTACATCTTGCACATTTGACACTGTGGCTCACAACCCTCTATGGCAGATTCATATGCCAATAAGAGATTCTCTGTGGTCATACAGCACAAGCAGAGGTTTCGAATTTGCAATTAATGGCAAAAGGCTCCAGACATTAAAGGCGAAGAAACCTCTTAAACTGCTCTAATAACCAAAAAGAAGGAAATGTTCCGTTTAGACTCCACAACTTAACTGGTTCAAACTTAGCAAGAGCAGGCATCTGTTTCAGGAAAAAAAAAAAAAACGCTATAAAACCACGGTACACTACCTGACCAGGACCAGAAAGCAGACAGATGCTGTTAGAGACCACCTAGAGGAACATTAAGCTGCTCAAGAGTTGGACATTTCTCACAGGAGCAGGTGGAAAGCAAAAACAGACCTAAAAAGAGGGAAAACGCCACATTTACATTCATCAGTATGTTCGGTCTGTCTAGTGGATTCACTTTAAATGGTAATCAGTGTTTACAGAAGTTACTGCTGTCACGCGAAGTACCTAGAATCTGCATGATACTCATGTCCATCACTGCTGAATTTCTGTGAGCCAACATAAATTAGTTGAATGTAGAAGATGTCAACCGTTTTTCTTAGAAATCACATTGATTCATGTCAAGCACATTTGGGAAAACATACAGTAACTGCTGTTCACCAATCTATTATCTTCTCCATATCAGGTTGCAAGATAATCCCCACAAACCTCTTCCTTGGAACATTTTTTGTCTACCCTGGAGTTTCCCAATGCTGGACGGGCCTAGAAGACTTCCTTTGAAAGGTTTCCAGCAGGAAGTTTCCATTTTCACAAGATGCTCAACGTCACCTCATCTGGCTGCTGCTGATGACACTCGGGTCATAAGGGGGTGTTAAGGCCAGAACTTTGGTTGTGCACAGGTTAGGTTTTGCTTAAATATAGAAAAACTGTGCCTAAACATAATCATGGAAACGTTAGACAAGCATTAGTTGCCATACGATTAACAGAAACCAAGCAAACATTTTTGAATTTTCCAATATGTTTAGTTATTGTTCTTTCTAATAATGTTGTTAAATTATGTCATTTCTAAAGCCAATGTTAATATTTGTGGTTTCTGCTGGCTTTGTCAGTCCCCCTAGTGATGATACTAACTCTCCTCATTGTTAAACATGGTTTCCGAGCCATTATGTGGATGCAGGTATTCACTTGGGGCTTTTCGTGGGTTGCACATATACCAGCAGGAGTAGAAAAAAGTGGTATAGAAGCTTTCAGCTGAGCAGTATGTTGGCAGACGAAGCAGCGAAGGAATGAGCAGAGCACTAATGGGTTGAGTACCCCACCATAATCAAAAGGAATGCGTCAGAGAATCAAGGTCTGAAACCTTTTTTAGTGTTATAAGGCCCGAGTGTCCCTCAATGATCCCGACATTAAACTCACTCGGAGACCATGACTTCCCCCCGCAGGCGATCCGCTCACAGCCGACTCAGCTCTATTCATGTTCGGCCATCAACCCTCTGACATTTCCAGTCACTAAGCAGATTATGGAGACAAATCTCAGTATTCAGAGCCTTATTTAACTGGGCGACTTGAGAGCTTTCCTATTTACAGCACAGGAGGAGGAGGAGGAGGAGAGTTTCAGGACACCGATGCTCACGTTTCACATGCTCCTCTTTGCAACCAGAAGGTAAAGAGTTCTCTCAAAGCACAGTCTGCACTAAAACTCTTAGTTATTGGGTGAACTGACAACAGTATAATGGCTTTCCCCCCCCTCTGTCAGTCATTGTTAATATCCTCGAGTTGCAGACTACTGGTCAAACATTAAAAAGAATTTGCCTCCAGGACTTTTGTTTGATCATAAAACTAGCCTCTAATTGCTTAGTCAAGCACTCAACCTTAAGGGCAGTGTTCACACTTAATAAGAACTAGCTCAAAGTTACATTCACACTAATTAAAATGAACTAGTTCACATTCATCAATATTTATAAGAAGTTAGAAAACTCTCAGAAATTCTCATTTGGATCCCATGTTATTGCTACAGTATAGACAATTAAGAACTGTAACTTCTGTCCGTATTTATGGTCCCTAAATGCATCACTTACTGTTACATTAGATGAACCATTACAGACATTTTTCAGTGTCTTCAGCAGCATAATAATCCAAAAAATTGTATGTTTTTAAGGGCAACAGCGTGGTCACAAAACCTGAACTAATTATAATTACAATAGGATATTTTTGAGTAAAAGAGGAAGATGAGGGGACTTGTGAGCATAATCAGTAGTAAGCAAAATCAACAAAGACTAAAAACATGGAAACACTGAAGCTGCCTGAAAGTAACAAAATCCACTCAGTCTGCACATGAAGCTATCATTTTCAAATATGTGTTACGCACATGTCACACAACTGATGTCTGCACTGCCGGCTTGTTAGGTGGTGTGTTACTTACACGTAAATGTGTTAATATTGTCAGATCTACATGTATACTGTGAAATGCTTCACAGAAATCCACAAAACAATATACAGAAAATACAAAAATATATCAAGTAAACACAACTGAAACAATCTGGCTACTATGTCTATTCTCTATAACTATACTACTGAAGTTAGGATTACAATACTGTAAACACCCAAATTAGTACCAGTTCTTTAAACTTTTTTTAACCATCTCACCCACTGAAAAGTATTTTTTTAAATCTACAGTGTATTTCTGAGAAAATGCATTTGTTTTTCGTCTTTCTGCAGAAAACGACCAGACAGTAGGTGACTTCACCCGTCAGGTGACTTCCAGCAGCTGCAGTGAAGTCTCATGATGTGCGGGAAAGAATCAGAAAGATCAAACTGTAAATGTCAAGCTTTGCAGTCAGTCCTGCAGAAAGTCAGAAGTCATTCTGGGTAACGTACGAAAATCAGGATGCGAAGCAAAAAGCAAGACGAGGCCAAGTGAGTTCAAGGGAGTAGAGCAGTTTAGTCTTTGATCATCTCTGACATCATAAGACATTCATAAGATGTGTATTTTCAGTGGTCCGTGTATTTATCAATCTCAGCATGTTCGGAGAGTGTTTATGCAAAGTGAGGATATTTCTGCAGCATGAGGACACTTTTACAAATTCAGAGCATTTGTTCCAAGTGGGGGCAGTTTTACAATGCGGATACAACTTCCCCTGTCTGGTGAGAGTAAAAGACAGTATAGGTCATTTTGGAATGTGAAAAAATGAGAGCATCTCAAATGTTTGTCCAGATCTTTTATTCTCGAATGGGCTAATGTTTAAGGTTAGACTAACTGTAGGATTTAGGATTAACTTAAATGCATTATATCAGTTCGACTCCACGTGTGCTATACATCATGTTTATAATTGGAACATTTATGATATTTCAAAATGTTTTTGTTCTTTATGTCCAACAGGTCTGTTTCATGCACAGATTTGTATGAGAACAATGTGTTCATGTGTGTGACTCATGTCACCAGCCATCCGAGAGGTTGTCCATCTATGTCAATCTCCATTAAACGGCGTTTAGGTCAGGGTTGACTGGACATACATTATCTACACGTGTGTTTGTGTGTTGATATTGGAATGATTTCTTATGCTTGTGCCCATATGTTCCCTTATCGCTCCATGTCAGCCGTTAACAACATAAAGTAGTGATAAGAGGCAGATCGAGGGGCGATAGAGCTAAAGACATGTGGGAAACGAGCCACACGTCTGGATGCAAACAGAAAACAGGAGATAACGCACAAGCTGCAGCAACACTAGCTTGGTTTTCATCCAAGTGGGGCATTTTTTTGTGAATCCAGAAAATGGGAAAAGAATGTAAAATAGCTCAATTTAACATAAAACCACTTGAATGTCAGAAACCAATTTTCATGTTAGATGGGAACCAGATTAGATTGAAATTGGAATGGAAATTAATGAAAAAAAAGATTAACTAGAGACAATGCCAGTTTTCCTATAATGATGGGCCTGCTGCTACCATTTCTTGAATATTCTTGATTGGCCTGTCATTGCTGCATGTACTATTATAATAGGCACAAGATATATTGTTTTTTTTCTCTATACAAAATAAATTAATAAAAACACAACAGTCTTTTGAAATTGACAATGACATGACACTTTAGACATTTAAAAACCATGTTTCTAAACTTTTATACAATTAACCAGTGATAGGGAGTTAGTGGTGAATACAGTATTACAGGCAAATAACTGTGGAGTGATCTAAAGAGAAAAAGGCAGAAGAAAGGCTCAGAAAACAATACTGCATGTCAAAGAATCCAGGAACAGTGATAAAAGACAAATACCAGTCTTCTCAAAGGTTGGACAGGCCCACTGTGTTTCTTTGTTATAGTTATAATCAGGTTATGCATTTATTTATTTTCCAACCCTGTCCAAGCCAGACCACACTCTTCCTCTAAGCCTAACTAAGGTCGGCGCCTAAAAAACCATTTCATAACACTGTAGTCAGACAAACAGTATGTTGTAGAGCAAGGTGGATATTTTCAACTTGTCACTGGTGTTAATGGAAGCCCCTCTCAAGCACGCACTTGAATGTTTTATCTAGATATTATCTGGACAACGCTCCCAAGTACAAAATCTGGATAATATTCAATCGAGAACATGTGTGTACAGAGCAGGTAACTGTGAGTGAACAGTGATGATGCCTATTGTCTGCAACTGCTGCAAAAACTGACAAATACAAACATCTGATGACAAAGAACACACATTTGTATGAAGATCAGAACGATCTAGCTAAATAGCTAAATGGAGAGATACGAAAATGTTGTGAACTTCTGTCGGTAAGGGCAGACATTTCAAATCAGGAGCAATATCAGGAAACAGAGCAAGACACGGTCATATTCCATCAGATTACAAAACATTCCGATTTCCAAGGCTTGTGCATATTGTCCTGAGGTCAGGTTCTCATCATGTGAACAGAAAAACTATGTTTCCCTTTGACATTTGAGTTTGCATTTAGTTGTATAGAAACATATTTTTGTATGTTTTAACATGACACAATAAAATAAAAAGTAAAGGAGGCTGAATCATAGAGAGATTTCAAATGTACTGTAAGTAAGAAATAAGTAATCAATAAAAGAATAAAAACTTACAAATTAACTTAAAAGCTCAGCATTACTGCAGCTGTCACTCCTAAACCAACTCATTAATTTGAGGTTTCTAAGTTAATTATGTCTTTATCTTTTTGCTGACCAAGCGTCTTGTTTTTTATCGACTGCTTTAGTCTCACATGCTTGCAGGAGCTTATAAGCCTCAACCTTGAAATAAATGCTCCAAGGGAGTACAGGAGTGATCCGAAAACATAAATCATTATATAAATTGTTATAAATCCTGCATTATATGAACTATAGGCAGCTAGAGGTCTAGAGGCAGCTTCATGTTCTACTGCAATGATTCAGTACGGACTGACTGTTTAAACTGAGAAATGTAATTCTGTACCAATTGTCTGCGTAACTGAATAGTTGACTCAAATTCATATCTTGAATCTATTGAACTTACCTTCTCAAGTTGACTTTACTGAAGTAGTTATTCATTTTCAAAAACTCATAAAACAAAGTTAAATTGTGTTTTAAGGCAGCAGGGGAACTTGTTTCCAAGTTGAACAAATTCAAACAATTTACAGTTTACTACATGAACTACATAACTTTCGGTATCTTAGCCCATGGCTTCACTTCACCTTAAAATCTGTGTTAATTAGTCCACATTTAGCTGGAAAATACAGTTTGCAATTTGCGGGAAATGCTGAAGTTCGCAGTTAATGCTGTAAATCAAAACAGTAATTAGAAATTCCCTGCAAGAATGACACTGGTTAAACTCAGTCTAATCATTTAATTAATGGGATTTTTTTATACAGGACCCTGCGGCTGATGGCCTTCGTTGAGGACCCTCTACTAGCAACTAATTATTGAGCCTTTGCTTTTGTTGTGAAATCCTACAAGAGTCGACATGGTCGGCTAATGATGAGAGTTTGGCTTCTAGTTAAAACGAATTAAAAAAGTAGTGATGTGGTCTTGTGTTGAGTTTGTTAAAAGGAGAGGAGGAGTGAGTAGAAGAGGAATCTGGCAATATGAGGGAAGAAGACAGAAGCATGACTTAATGAAGAATGAAGGCTTGATAGCAAGATAAAGGATGAACAAACTGAAAGTCGTAGTAAACGGTAAAGACTGAAGGACAAATACAGGTGAGAGAAGAAAGAATAACTAATTCCCATCACCTTCTTTTTTAAGCTCCGTCCACATCCATCCAAGCAAATTATACAGTGAATGTTGTTTTAAATATGGAATATTTCATGCAGTATCCTAATTATAAATGGCAACAACATGTTATGATAAAGTATAAGTATTTTATATATTATGTTGTTTGTACTGGACTCTTCTTTCATACAATCAACACAACAGTTTGCTGAATTAGCGCCACCACATATGAACAATTGTACAACTGGTGGAAACAATTATTTATACTGTTGCCAAAATGACGGCTCATTTTCAACTTTTGTTTTTTTTTCTAAACACTAAAGCGCTTAAGTGCAAACAGTGATTTGGTTAAGTTTAAACATAAAGGGATCAGAGGTAGTGATGCACACTGGCTCCTCCTGTCACATGTCAAAGTGTCCATGAGAAAGACACTGAACCCCAACTTAGTTGCTCCCAGTGAACGTTGGTCAGCTTCATAGCAGCTCCCCCATTTGTGTGTGTGACTGTGTGTGATTGTGACTGTGAATGGGTGAATAAGAAGCAGTGTAAAGACCTTTGAGTGCCAATAGGTAGAAAAGTGCAGAGCATTTACCATTTAATGTTAGGAAAAAGTCACAGTTTGCCTTTTTACACTGTATATTTTTTAATGCACACACACGCAGTGATGTCGAGTCAGGGTGCTTTAGTGTGATAACCTGTTTGCAGCAGATAAGTAAATGTGGGTCAGGAAACGTTCCAGAGGCGTATACAGGATGTACACTTCCCACTGAGGAGGAGCTGCCTCTTTAGGCTGTATTTGTATGGGCTCTGACTGAGGGTCTGCTGATTTAAACACCTCGCTCTCCTGTGGGCTTCATGCTTAATGTCAAACACACTGGTTTTAGAAAAAAAACTACATTATATACGTAAGCTCCACAATACACATCCTGACTGTTCCAAACACCCATGGATTATTTCCTGCCATGACACCAGGATTCACTGAACAGTGAATCTAACAGGATAATAAGGTTTTTATCCTGTGGCAAAGCCAGCATCATTATAAACTAGTTCCTCATTGCCGTGGATAACAGTCCACTTTTACTGCAGACAGTTAATGGAGTCTGTTAAGTCCTTTGGTCAAGCTTTAGACTAATTTCTGCCTCTGATCCTTATCTGCATGATGCACTTATAACTTGCAGACAAGTTCAGGCACCTTGAGATGTTGAAAGGCATTCTGCAATATATGAATATGAATAATTTATTTACACATATAAAGTGGTAAATGTGCTATTTTGTATTTATATGTCTTGTGATGGGATTTCCCCCGTCAGGCTCCATGTACTTGATATTGAGTGTTGAATACATGGAGAGGACTTTACATTCTCAGTACTCAGCACAGACTAATCATCATCAAATAATAATAATAATAATATAAATACGCAAGATAATATTAATGAAATACACAAAAAGTAGGATGGACACTGTCAGGAATGTTTAAGGAAGACATATGACAAATGTAAAGACAAATGTAATATAAAAGGGAATTTGGTTTATGAAAAATACATGAATAAGCCTATTAGTTACAAATGAACATATGAACAAAAAAGAGATAACGAGAAGTGCAGATGTAAAAGTTTAATTTGGCCGACTGACAAAACAAGCCCCACTTGGCGGTAAAACCGAGCCTATGTGCTTTGTTATGACGTTGGAAAATCAGCCGAGGAGAGTGTTTATAGCTGAGACCAAGAGATTTCTTTTTCCAAAATAAAAAGTGTGTGAGTGTGCTCTTGTGGAAAAGTGGCTTTTTGGGGAAATTAAGCAGCGATGTATTGCAGGTTTATTTGTTTATTTTTGTACAGATGAGTTTTTCATTTTGAATACTGCTTCCTCGAAATGTGACCAATAAAGTGGAATTGATGTTTGCCAAACAGAAACTCCTTCATTACAACAACAAAATGAGAAGCAGCTAAACCACACACACACACACACACACAATCCAAAACTATGTAGCAGTATTAGTAATATTCTACTAATATTCTGTGTCATTGCTGCATAAATGGCAAAGTTAGTCTGCGGATCGGTTGCTTGGTCCAGCAACTTGTTTCAGACTAAAAGATCACGATATGGGCTCTGAATAAATAACTATAAAGCTAATTTCATTCCCACTTTTAATTTAGCAGCTGATGTTTTAACATAGTCAGAATTAGCTCAATGCTAACACTATTGCCAGTGGGGGGTGCTGTTCTGTCCATCAGTATGTACCTGTGCTTTAGACCTTCTTTGTCCAAACATACCTAAGAAACACATCAGCAGGACACCGCGCTCCACTGGTTGACATGACTCTATAACCTAAAATACTTGCTTGAGAAACTTTGTGAAAATGTCGACATGTTTGTGCTGAAAAAGAGGAGAAACACCATTGGTCTCTTGCACATTCACAGCTGACTCCTACTTTATGTGTAGAATTGTAATTGGGATCATTAAGGGCATGAAGCAACTTCAACCAATGGAGTGATGTGTCTGGTTTTCCATAATTTTCTGTCAGTAAAGAGAGTCAAGCACAAACAAAAACTAAATGATATTTAGAAAATGAAGTTAATCTTAAAAAGTCATTCAAGCTACTTACAACTAACTAACAAACCCAACTCAGGGACGAAAAGAACAGAAGGAAAGAGACACATTTTGTTCTCGTGACTGTCATTCGAATTTTTAATTAGTTAAGATTCTTCAGAGTTTGTGCTGAAATTGGAATTCAGAGAGAAGTGGTTCAGACTATTGCAGCAATATTTCAACCAAACGTGCGCATTCTATGATACAGTATCACACAGGGGTCCTTTTCAGCATAGCTGCAATGGACACAGCTGAGGAACTGAGGAAAACAAGATAGATCTTGTTCTCTGTTGGTTTCAGCCTGTAAACATGTCGGAGTGAAAGCCACTGCACCCCGGAGGTCGTCTTTGAGCTTTGCATATCAGTGCTGAATTTGAGCCAGCAGCATTTGGCTGCACCTTCTGTTCCTCTTCACTAACAGAGGGAAGACGTCCTGTTAACTCAGTTTGAATGTGCCACGTCTTGTCCCATCACACATGCAGTATGTTCATACATGCCCAAAGCAAGATGTCATGAACAGGACCAGAGCTTGGGTGTTTTGTAAAACTGTAAGCCCAATCTGTGGTGGGGCAGATTAATTATTTATTTACTAAACTTGTAGTTTATAATTGTGATTCTGTAAAAAAATGGTATAAAAGGTGTAATTTTTAAAAAGATAAAGGATGAAGCTACAGCACCTGACCTGTTGAAAACCACCTGCTTTGGATCAGTCACCATTATCTGTTGTTATCAGCAGCATACGTATGGGTTTGATGTTACCTGCTACACATGCTGGTAGGAACAGTTGGTTATTATCATGCAATTTTATGTGCTATGTTGCTTGGGGGAACAAACAGGGAGGTTACGATTGGGAAAGATTTTGGCTTATTATAAAGATTATAAATCTATCACTAATTAGCCCCATATTTGAAACAAATAATAGTTTTATTAAAGTTAAGATAAAGGGCCAAACATTTCTGTAGAAGGAAACTGTTTGCACATTAGGTGATGACATCATTTAGTGACTTCCAGCAACTTTTGGCACTTTCCTTACTGAGGACTTGGTAACACTGGAAGAAAAGTTTGGGGTTTTAAACATGTGATGTGTTTTCTGAGCAAATAAAAACAACAAGATCTTTTCCGCACCTTACTTATACCAAATATCGATGCTGCTGGATACAGAGATTTACAGAAGAACTGCAGACAGTTTAGTTCGGGTTAGTGTAAACTTAGCGTTAATGTCATAGCTGTTATTGTAATGTCAGGTGTGTTGGCTCCTGTTAGGCTCATTATCTTTTTAACACAGTTGTTCAGGGTACCAGGTTTACGTTTACTTCAATCTGTAAAGTTTCTGCACATATGTACTCAGGTTTGTATGTATTTGCAAAACCCAAAACCTGTTAGCACAGATGATAACTGTTAACTGCCTGGACGTTCAGAACACTTTGTGTCTTGATTCATCATCTATATTTATGTGCAACAATGTAAATTCAACAATGTAAAATGTCACCTAGACGGTGAAAGACAATGTTGACTCATTCAAATCTTAGTTATAATACTGCAAAAACAGTATAAAGTTCAAAATGTTGGGTAATAAACTGAGCACTTGAATTGGGCTCTAATTAAAAGACTTACTCAGCACTGCATCATGAAACAACAGTAACACACTTGTAAAACATCCTCTCACAGATAATTCCTCTCACTATTTATTTTCTCTGGAGCTCAAGGCCATATTGGAAGTAGTTTTTTCCTCATTGCCACAAAGACTGTTATGTAAGAGAACCAAGTGTGCCAATGTGCACAAGTAGGACACAACAATGCTTTCAAATGGAAATTAAATCCCGTATAAACAATCCATACACTGCACTGAACAATACAATTACTCATTTGTCTTTGTCTCTTCCTTTGTTCTATTTGCTCTTGTGTTGCTGGGTTCGGAGACAGAGAATCCACCAGCAGCCATTTCCCCTATCAACACATTTATTCACCGTAAAGTCAGCATGTCCAAGCCTGAGCACTTGATGACTCTTTTGTACTCTTTTGTCCTCTTTTGTGCAGTGGACAAACAAAGTGGAGAAAGGTGCTGACGTTGTACAAATCTACTGAAATCACTTAATTCTTATGCTTTTTGAGAATGTGAACCAAATCAATTCTTCATTACGGCCCAGATTATTCGGCTTGTTAATCAAGTCATAGTTCAACCTGAAGTTGTTTGCTAACATAATATCATAACACATATAAAAAAATATACTATATATTTAAAAAAAAACTACAAAAGTTGGCAACAAAGTGTGAACAAAACAGTAAGTTGCAACCCGAGGTCTAATGTTGCACACTGATTTGTTTACTGCTGCTAATGAGATTTACTCCTTAGTACTGAAATTTGGTACCAAATGATAACTGTTCTCAGTGCTCGATAGGATCAAATCAATTCGTCCGGGGCCATTAAAGAATCGAAGTTTGGTCCCTAGCCAGGTAAAGCTGCCCTTTGTACAATTGGACCCAAGCTCTGGGTGGCAAATGCACAGTTTCAGCAGCACACTTCGTATTTGTAGTCGCCAACAATCTCGCTGCAAGGTCCATCGATACTGACACGGTCAAGCACCCAGCTGCCGTAGAACTTTCAAGGCTGCATTAATACAGAATCTTACAATGCTGAGAGGAAAAGACATGAGCAGTGGTTTTAGAAAAGCAACTGTTGCGCCACATTAATCTGGAAACGGTTTTAAAACCATTTCCAAACAATTTGTAGTTCAAAATTCTACGTTTTTTTTTTCTTTTTTACTTCATTTTTGTTAAATAAATCCAGCTACACCACAGCTGTCACATGCCTGCCCATTACCTTCCTTTCCTGGAGACATTTTCCCAATTTGCACAAGCTCATCATACAGATAAGAGATAAAACAGACTTCAAGAACATTTGCATACTTTTTGAAGCTTAATCAAAAGAGAAAAATAAAGAGAACTCAGTTTTATGTGTGATCTTTCATTTGGCAACGCAACACAGGAGATCAGGACAGCATTTCAAGTCTTTCTCCAGAAATTGTTCTGAAAGAATAACAAAATACGTCCTGTCCCACTGATTTTCATGTGTTTCCAGAAGTCTTAATTATATTTTTTGAAAGGCTTTGGTTTTTCAAGCTTTGACAGATTTTTCCTTTTGTCCTTCATCTGAAACATAATTTGATCAGTTTTAATTTCTTTCTCCATAAAGTGTCAAATGTATATCAGTCACTTGTTATGTTGGATTTGACAGGTTTTTGACCTTGTTTGTTCTGTGTTGGCTTTGATATGAAGTGCTGTCTTCAAGTACATTTTACTTTGTGTGTTGTTAGTCATGGAAGTAGCCCGGAGGCTCTCAAAAGCCAAACGGTTCACGTCCCACCTCTTTTTCCTCCTTTTATGGTCTGTCACTCTGCTTTAGTCCAAACTGAAACATTGCAACTATTAGAACTGCTATGAAATTGGTTTCAGACATTCATCCTAAATAACAAAATCCTGAAGGCTAATAGTTTCTTTCCTTTTCCACCAATGCAATTTTCAGGTCAAAAATGTAACACAAATACATTTAGCAAGCAATATAATTGCATCTAATTACTTATCTAATAACTAGTAAATGGCAAGTCACAGATATGCTCATAGTAAATTTACCATTACAAATGCAACTTGTTAAGATTGTGATCTGGCCCTCTAAGGTTAGATAAAGATTCTACTCTAGCTTAAGAAAAAAAGTGACTTTACAAAAAATGTGTTAATTAGCCTTTAAAGGAAGCAACAATTTTTCTTTAATCTTGCCAAAGTGCTTTTCTTGACTCAACGTAACCACAAACTGCAAACCCTGTATTACCATCGGCCTCATCTCTAATGTGTTTAATACATAAAGCTACAGTATGTAACTTATTTTGAATTTTTAGTAGAGATGCGCTTCATAACTTATCTTTATGTGAAGACTCATTGAATTGTTCATGCAGGACAGTGGAGACACGTCTTAACATTTTCAGTGAATTTTGCCGTTTAATGTCAAATGTCAATGTCAAACTCTGCATCTGACTGTCAAACTGTGCATCATGAGCATATCTGCAACGCGCTTTGACGCCATATTTGGATTTTCACAATTAGCTTATTGTAGCTTTAGGATGGTGAATAGTGAAAACATTAGACCTGCTGCTAAACATCTTTAAGTTAATAGTACGAATGTTAGCATGGTGACTTTAACATTTTAGCACCAGTACATAGCTTTTCTTTTCTGCGGCTTGAATCATGCAAAATGTTTGAACCAGTTTTTCAACATGACGTTTGTGGTTAAAAAATGTATAAAAAGATTGACAAAATGCTTTTGCCTCATGTTGCATTTAGCATCTTAACTGAAAACCATCTTAAATCTTACCCTGCATGCATCTGACAGGAAACCCGTAAGCGGAGCGAACCATCTTCCATCACTGCTTCCTGACTAAGCTGATTTTCTTCAGCTCATCTGATCATAAACCCATCCATGCACTCAACCATAAATTTACATTCGGTCTACATTTGTGGCTGCACTGCGCTGACAGAGAGCATGTTCACAAAAAGCAGAAACTCTACAGCGGTGACAACCTCACATCACATTGTGCACCATCAGCAACATCAGTAAGAAGTGTGTGAAATCATTAACGCAGCCACCATAAAACAGAAAAAAATCAAATGAGCTACAACGCCCTCAACCATGCCAGGTATTTGTCCCAAACAGCAAGTCATAAATTTATCACGTATTTCCATCGTGCCTCCCTCAGATGGATGTTCATGCTTACTAAATCTTCTGAAGAGGAGGCCATAAGCTGCAGAGTCATCCATCCATATCATCATTCATCCACACACTGCTTTATTAAGCAACATGCTGTGTATTTAGAAAGGAGATCCGATTACAAAAAACAGCACCATTTTCTGTCACGTGGTTGTATTTGTGTAGGAGGGAGAGGGAAAATGTGTTCTATTGTAAATGATTTATGGATGTTATTAATCTTTTTAAACACTGAAAAACAGCTGATGAACAATGTCTGAGCCAAGCTTGGACTTGGTGAAGCAGTTTTAACCTACAGGTTAACTCAGCAGCTGCTGCACATGGATCCCAGCTGCTGTGTGTTCAGTAGTAAAATCAATCATTTGTCTCTTGTGCACTGCTGAAGACAGAATCAGACTATGGAGATTATTAATCTTCACCAAGATATGAATTTTCAGCCATGCAGATGACTTTCTGTCTGTCTCTGCAACGCTTTCAGTGAATCTCGCAAAGAATCTATATGGATTTCAGAACTTGAAGCTGAGTCTGTGCAAAACCTGACATGAATATTCCCACCACCATGTTTCATTGTCAGGCTGATACACTGTGGTATCAGTTTTTTCTGTTCATGTCCGTACAAACATCCTTTTGTTACTGCCAGAAATCTCAAACTGCAATTCATCAAAAGTTTTTTTTTTGTCTAGCAACGTGGTGTGAAATATTGTTTTGTCTTGTTTTCTTCTTGAGACACGGTTTAGAAATGGCCAAACTTCTCAGTACTGGGCTCCGAAGGCTTTGACTCAGGGACTCACAGTTGATGCTGAGCACAGTTATTTCTGGATACTGGGTGAGTTTGCAGAGTCTGTCCAGAGGTATAGAGACCCAATAGTCTAAACCTATAGCAGCATGACTGTAACTAACTATAAACTTTATCAAAAAGGAAGGTTTTAAGCCTAGACTTAAAAGTAGAGAGGGTGTCTGCTTCCCGAATATGAACTGGGAGCTGGTTCCACAGGAGAGGAGCTTGATAGCTAAAGGCTCTGCCTCCCATTCTACCTTTGGAAAAAAGTAGGCCTGCATTCTGAGATCGAAGTGGTCCACTGGGATGATATGACGCTATGAGGTCTTCTATATATGATGGAGCTTGACCGTTCAGATCTTTAAATGTAGGAAGCAGTATTTTAAATTTATCTTATGTTCTGCAGATCAAAGGGACCTCGATGACAGAATTTTTTTTTGACGTATTTGTTTCTGTGGAGAAGAAATTTGTCAACTTTGAGAAACGGACAAAGGCAGTTTTCAGTCCTATATTTAGTTTGCTGTGGTTTAAATTCATAGTCCGTTTATAGTCTGTTTGTGAACTTCGAGGTCAAGTGTACTTATATTCTGTACACTGCTGTTTACAAGACTGTTAATTTGGTAACTTGGAAATAACACAATGCAACATATTTTTAATAGTAAGATAGAAAACTACATTCCCTTGACAATCGTAGACCATACTAAATACTGTTCTATTCTAGTAGTCTAATGTAATAGAAGTAAATTCAAGAAGAAATAAAAGCAGCATTTGCAACTCCCAAGGAAGAAACAAAGGAAGTGCCTCGATGCTGTACTACCACCTAGTTAATTTACGTCAGAGCAAAAAGACATCAAACATGGTAAACAAAATGTCTTGTTGCACTTGGACCATCAGGACTTTGATAGGTTCCCCTGCCGCTTCTAAATCAGACTTCGGATTGAAAATTTTGGAAGTCCTGCGGCTGAAGCATCAGTCGTTCTTGTGTCACCGTTATCTCGCTACTTCGCCATCACAATGGTACGTCACAGGCGTGGAAAGTACTGTCTCGTTTACATTTAAAGTGACATACAGCCTAAACCTGTTAATCTCAAGGACCCTGGTAAAGACATCTTCAGACATTCCATAAAAAAATCACCTACATTATATTTTTTGCACAAATTTATGCAACACTAGATAACCTATTTTTTTAATTCAACAGGGGCCTACTGTGTTACCTTTGAGTAGACTGGAGGGCTTTAAATTACAATGCTTATAAAACAATCTGTGTTCTGGTGAGACAGCACAAAAAGGTAAGTAGACTGGAAGATTGTTATTTAGTTAATAATATTATGATTGATTCTTTGGCTTTAATCACCACTAAGCTGACAGCATTGCTCAGACTCTATTGAATAGCTCCTGCATTTCATTTTGTCAGTAACGATCGTGAATCAATTAGTAATTTCATTTGGCAATCTACTTGTAAAGATTTAAGGAACTGAACACAAATTTCAAACCGTAGCCAACGAATCTGCTAGATAATCTGATTCGGACCACATGTATCATCCCTCTGGGTTTCCCTTCACTTCCTGCTTCTCCACTACAGCTGTTAATTCTAAATGAACAAAGCACCATCTGTTTTTTTTTTTGTTTGTTTGTTTTTTTGGTGGGTGTGGGGGGGGGGGGGGGTTCAACAAGTAACAGGCTAAAACCTAATGTTCAGTTACCCAGCTGAGCTAACACAATTAGCTTGATGCTAAAACAGAACTGTAACCAAAACAATCTGCTGTGAACAAAAAGTACCAAATAACCAATAATTCTAACTAAATTAAATCCTTCATTACTGTTTCAAGTAGCTAACAACTGTTTCCATCTGTTGTAAAGTGAATCTACACAAAAATAAATAAAAAGAAACATAAATAAATGCGAACCAGAAATATCCTCCATATTTTGATGTTGTAATGGTAATTGTAGAACAATCGCTACAGTAGTATTTAGATGCCATGACCATAGCTAAAAATAACTAATTTTTGATATTCACTTAATGTTTTAGATCTACTTCTGTTCTCTTTAAAACCAAAAAGAGAGTCATTCCTCAGTGTGGCTCTTTGATTATACAAACACAAATGGACACGACTATTTGTCTATTTCAGACATACATAGACATAAAGAAGCAAAAACAAGACCTTTAAATAAACTGCATTATTCTGCAAGAGCCAAGTCAGTTACTTGACCTGAATGTAACTGTGGTGCATTTCACTTCCTGAAGGCAGAACACCCCAACAGCCAGCAGTAACCATGGTCAGCCGCAGTAAAGGCCTGGGAGAGCATCAGGAAACCTTACATGATGGTCATGGGTTCCAAAAATCAGGAGGGTATTGACTGCAAGGAGTTTGCAAACATTAACCAAAGCTGACAATGCAATTTATGGTAACCTGTCCAAATACCTATGGGCCTCTAAAATGAAACAATATATAAGATGGATAATTGGAAATGTTAACAGACAGTAGATGGATGGATTTGCCCATCAAGGTAATAATAGGGAAGAAGGTGAACAAATGGCAAAAAATAGACACAACTGAGGAGGGAGTGACAGGAATCAGTGAAGTAAAGATGGGAGGAAGAAAGAAAAAATTGATTTATCAGGAGGATAAATCAAAAATGATCCTCTGAGGGAGGAGGGGATGAAGGATAGGAGCGTACTAAAGGAACAGTCGGGGATGAGGTGAATTATTAGATAACAGCGGTGTGCAGTTAAATATACGAGACGTAATAATTTAGCGGCGACACTCTACCTTGCACAGACGCTCTTGGGTCACAGCTGCAGAAATCCTCAAATATTTTGCCTTTTAATGCAGCTCACACCGCTGAAGTGTCAGTTTATACACAACTCAACACATGATATTTTGCACATACAAACACGGTAGCAACATGTCTACAGATAGACGTTAGCAGCACTGCATGTACTGCACAACTGTTTAGTGACACGCACACGAGTACTAATAAACAGTACAGCTGTCTCTACAGTTGAGTCAGACTTCAGTCGGTGCTTGAGTTATACCTGTTGTCTTCATTACTTTAGATCGTGCCTGATTTTTTATTTTTTTCCTTTTTTTACATAAGCTGCCAACCAATGTGTCTGTCAGCACCTCTCTGGTATTTAAGTGACTAAAAACTGCTCAGAAGTAAAAGAAATGGCTTCCCGCGCAAAATTCAATGGCACAACAGTCTTTTGAAACAAGTATAAAGTTTATTTCTTTAATTTTATTTTCTCTGAGCAGTTACTGTCAACACGTTTACATCGACTTCAGTAACCAGGTTAGCTGATGCCTTAAGCCATGTAACTGAGAAACCTGATTTCCTCATGTGCCATTGATAACCTTTGTGTCTTTTCTCTCCCTCTGTGCTGTCAAAACATGAACAGCAAAAAAAAAAAAAAACTGTGCTTCGTGTCACTATGCAGTTAAAACCTGTTTACGTTTTATAGTATGTGACGATTGCTCTGTTTATCCTATAATATCTTTTTTAATCAGGTTGTCCTCTTGGTCAGGCTTCGCCCTAACAGTAGAAGGATGAAATATCAAAGGAAGCCTTCACTGATATTTAACTTGCTTCTTTTGGATGTAGTTTGAGTAGTAAATGTAAATGAAAGCCATTAAACATCCCTCTTCTTTAAACTAAAATATCTGTCTTCTTCTAGCTGAAAAATGCCTCCAGATGACATCACTTGGAGGAACCTTCAGTTCAGATCGTGTCATCTTGATGCTCTCATTATGGAGGGTGTAATCATGGTCAAGCTGCTTCTTCAGAGCTCCTCCAGATGACATCATCTGAATTCCAAATGATAAACATTCCTCCGGGTGTTGTCATCTGAAGGAGTTTTTCCAGCTACAAGCAGAGAAATAATCTAACTTCCCAGAGGGAAGTTTTAAAACATTACATTGTACATTTACACAGTAAACTAAATCCATAGAACACAGTTGTTTAAAGTTGCCCTTTGAGCTTAAGGAAACAGAAATGCCACTCAATGTTTGTGGTTGTACTGGAAAAAAGATCAGATGCAGAAGTAGGTCTCCTGCGTAGGTCACTCCACTCTATTCCTTGTGACCTTTCTATACAAAGGATTTGTTGTTGGGACCACTGAGCTGAGGGATCTTTTGCTGGGAGGTGTAGGGACCACCAGACCCCATTTACTGGCAGATGGGGATTTTAGACCTGGATGAGAGAGTTCTGGTAGGAAGGTGCTGTCAGAGCTGAACCTCTTGCAACTCTGACCAGGGGTGTAAAGTGTTTCCTTTTTTTTTGATCAAACATTGCATAGCAGGGCATTGCAGTAGTCAAGAAAAATTATAACCAGCAGTAGCTCAATGAGTCGGTTGCATATTCAGAATGGCAGAGTCTGATGTTTCTGATGTTGCAAAGAGTCGTCATAGATGACCCCCAGATTTCTGCTCCTAAATATAATAGACTTCATAAAGCAGAGATTCACGAGCACTGGCCTGAACGACAACATGAATGACAGGTAAATATCATTGCTGATATTGTTTTTATGCTGAGCAGAACATCTAACCGGTCTGTATGTGCACGTATGTATGTGTTAATCTCCATGTTAGGAAGCCTTCACCTCACGTGGTAAGACCATGACTCTGCAGCTCCGCAGCCTCTAATGAATTATTTTCTCCACGTCCTTCTGCCGTCTTATAGCACACTGAAGACTTCCGCAGAGCTTTCCCTAATGTATGCAAATCTATTTAAACCCGAGTCAAACCAGGCAAATATTTGATTCGTCTGAGGTGTCAGAGGACATGACTGGTTTTCCTGTCAAGTGTCATTATCTGTTAACATTATCGGCAGTCTGCTTTAATAGCTGAAGAATACATGGAGCATTTCATCCAAATATGAGATCTTCCTGATCTCGTTTTACTGATCATAGGCTTGGTGAAAACAGTCAGAGAACGGAGAAATGTACGTGATAATGATCAGCGATGAAGTGGTAGAAACAAGTGTGTGACGGAGGTAACTATTGGTCAGTGATCAATCTACTGGCAAATGAGACTCAAATGGTAGTTGACATAAATAATTGGTTGAAACTAATTAGGTTATGATCTGATGCTTTTTCAGTATTATTATATTATTATTCAGTAAAATGGTTATAACAATTTTGTGGCATGAGACACAAAATGGCCCCCTCCCACCCTGGAAGGTTCATACTTTTGTTTTGGTTTTGTCTTTTGATTAAGTTTTTAGAGCAGTTGTATATCCGTTCTTAAACTCGACAGCTGCATTTTGCCATCTTCATTTAATGTCTCGCAGCTGATACACGGCTGTCTGATACTGTCACTCTGATTAATGTCGAAGTGCTTGGAGTTTGACGTAAAGAATTGGGAAGAAAATAATCCCCAGAACAGGAAACAAAAAAACACAAAACACAAAACACAATTCTTATGCTTTTCTGTATTTTCCACACAAACACACGCGAAATAACCGAATGCACAAGTGAAGAAAACAGCGGATCAGGAATAAACGTATCACATCTGACCCTGTGTGACGTTACATTGAATTTATTCCTTCACTCTCATGGAAAACACTTCAGGTTACAGGGTCAGTGGAAATGGATTTCATAAAAAATTAAATATTGAATTTCTAACTGTTTTTTAAACGACGTCAAACAGCAGATTCCTTTCAAAATTTCATTTTATTTGGCATAATTGTAATGGTGCAATACAGCAATGGCCACGAATACAGCTTTTTAAAAAATGCCTCACTGATATTAAATATTTATCAAGCACTGTTAAACAAAGAGTGGGTGAAACCATTTATGATCAGATTAATAAATTCTCATGTTACAACTGCAAACTACATTTTATTCAGTGTCTAAGTAACATAAAAATGATTATGTTTATTTAAATTATTATGAACTAATAATGCTTATGTATCGTGGGTTATCAGCACATAAATTGCTTTAAATAGGCTACACCTTTACCAACAGTGATCTTTTTTTTATATTAATAATTTGCTATAATTACTATAATCAGTAATGTTTAAAATACACATTTTTCTTACTGGAGTACTTTTCCTTTTCCAAGTAAAATGTAAATAATCTGCTTAGTACTTTTACTTGAGCAAAGGAAAATGGTGATTTTTTTTAAAGGCCAAAACTTGAACATTATTTGAGTATTGAGTTTGTGCTGTGCAGCTACAGAGTGCCCATGCTGACCTTTGACCTCCATGACACTATTAATACCACCAGTTGTGGCTCGTCTGTGTATTTGCTCACTTGACATTATCAGTACAAACAACCTTGTGTAACCTAAGTCATAAACCATCTGAGGTGATAAGAATCTAAAAATATAAAAAGTTGTACTGTGTTTTCGTGTTTATGTTTTCATGTCAGTCACATCTTTGAAACCCTTAATGTGTTTGCAGTGTGGTTGCACCCTGCTGTGGTGAGGGGAGAGGGTGCTAGACACACAAACAACAACCTTGCAGTGTCACAAAAAGTGGTTGTTGTGCTGTAAGTTTTGTGGATTCTTTTCATGCCATCTGTTCCTGTTTCTCTGAAGGTCAGAGTTGGCATTTCACAGCTGAACTTTTGATGATGAACTTGTGATAAGCACTAATGTTTTTCTTCTTTTGTTAGATGTTTACTTCTGCTGCAAGAGAAATAAAAAAAAAATCAAACATTTGTTACCATAAAGATGATTCTCTGCTTACATGTCAGAGATTATGAAGATTAAGTAAAAGACAGGACTAATGAGGCTGTAAGACCTGTTCAAAATTTGAAAGCTACATGTTCAGATGAGAATATTCATATGTCCCTATGGTAAATATAAACTTATTGCCAGAAGCTTGCTAACTCAATATAATGAAATTGCCCATTAAATTGTGACATAGATTGTCATCTTTGCACTTGGCAAACAGTCTTAATTTTTAACATTGTACTAAAAGTATTTTTTGCCTTTGTCTTGAATATATGTGTACCAATCTAAATAGTGCTATACTCAAGTTATGGGACAAAGTAGATTCATATTTGCAAAAACAAGTAGATCCTCACTCTAATTTATTATTTAGTTTTAACTTTCGAAAAGTAAACTACAATGTTTAAAAGTAACAATGTAATCTTCAGAGGAAGAAAAAAAAGGAATCCCACAGTGCTCAGTTTTTGGCCAACAATTCAACTTTATTGATCTAGCGCCAATTCACTACAAAGTCATCTCAAGGCACTTTACAGAATAAAGTCCAGACTACACAAGTATGTAGAGGCAACCCAACAAATCCCCCTGCGAGCAAGCACTAGGCAACAGTGGAGAGGAAAAACTCCCTTTAACGGAAGAAACCTCCAGCAGAACCAGACTCAGGGTGGGAGGCCATCTGACTTGAATGGTTGGGGTCAGTGGAAAGTGAAGAGAGAAAAGAAAAGAGCAACAAAAAGCAACAACAAAACATCGGGCAGGTTGGTAGGACCAGTAGGTGCACGCTGGAAGACACACAGCTTCAAAGCCGGGGACACCTGCAGAAAGGGACAGAGAGAGGGGGACAGAGAAGGACAAAGACAACTACGGGAGAAAACACACAGAGTTAATGTCATACAGTGGTGACAATGCAACTGGAGATGCAAGGACACATGAATACACATGAAAATCCACTGGGAGAACAGGAAAAAACACGCAGTAAAGTAGCAACTAAATAAACACAGTAAAGTAGAACATTAACTTAAATACGAGTGAGATGGAAGATAAACTAAATTATAACCAGGCCGGGAAGCAAGGAAACTGGCTATATAACTAAGGTAAACCAACAGGGAAGAAAGAAGCAAACACCGACGGGGACAAATAAATAACCAAAGCTCAGATCAAAACAGCAGAAACAGAGTCCAAATACGGGGAAGAGGCAGAACCGAGAAACAGGAGTCCAAAGAGGGAAAAGACCCGGAGACTTGCTGTCGAGGAGCAGGCGACATAACAACAAAGACGAACCGTGGGTAAAGCCGGGTTAAGTAGACGGGTGTCCGGGTGAAAATAATCAGGGCTGATGATAAGCAGAAAGAACTAAAAGACAGGATTTAGGCTGAGGGGCTACAAAATAAAACGCTTGGTACAAGAAGTGAATCTGGGGGAAACAGGGACAAACTGACCTCAGGGAACAGGATTGTGACAACTTGGTAAATTGAAATCCAACTTTTTAACTTGTCTGGACTCATCGTTTAAATACTGTGATGCATTGCTGTCATTTCATGTTGTTTCCCTCTGCCCATAACACAGTCTGCCCCCTTTGCATCCTCACTTTCGTCACCAAATGGGTCACAACCGTCTTCTGTGTTATTATCAACTTCAGGCCTGTACTTTTTACCTCTATTTCTTTCCTTCAGTATTTTGTCTTATTCCTTCAATGACAAATGGAAATGAGAAAAACAAACCTCTGCTGGGAACACATTGTTTTTTAAATGTGACATTTCATCAGAAAAGACATTTAAAGTGCTGCCAATTTATTTCATCTGTTGGTAGGCAACATTTAAACTTCTTCTTTACTTTCATTCAAGAATCAAACCACTTTATTAATCCAAATGGGGAACTGTGTATTATTTACATCAATTTCTTTTTTTGTTTACTTTTTGATTAAAATGTTAGGATATATTTGTCTGTTGAGGTATCGTGTAATTGGAAAATGTATTCATTTAAAGTTTTGGTAATTTATCATAATCTATCTTGGAAGCAGCACAGACACTCAGTTGTCAAGTTAAAATAAATTTAACTGAATCCCTGCTGTAAATATTCCCATCCTGAAGCATTTTTTGCTGGTTTTATAATTATATAGTCAGTGTAACACTCTACTACTGTATATATGCTGTAGATAGTATTCACATATTCCAAAATTGACTTACTAAAATGTAATTGTTAGATTAAAATCGCAGTTTCACATTATGAACTGTATAGTGATAAAGAGTCAAATGCAGACTTTTGCTTGAAAGTGTCTGCTTTAAAATCTGCTTTTTAAATGAGACAGGAAATAGGTCATGTTGTTCTTGAATCTCAATAACTAGCTGGGCTGCAGCATCTAGTTTTAAACTCTAACAAGTTTCCAAATCTTTCAAAATGGGGATTTAAAACACCTTTGACTGCAAAGAGTCAATCAATAAATGTAAAAATTATAACTATTGTATGTGGAGGCTGGCAGCCAATAACAACAAGCTGTGGCAGCAACATTAGCATCATTTAGTAAAAAAAAGAAAAGACTGGTCTATGTATGCTTTCCTAGGCTTTAGAGAAACTGATAGGTGTATTTTAAAACTTTGGAGACCTCTAGGTTCCTCCTGCTTCCAATCTAAGCATTGGCTAACTCCCTCCACCTCTGTGTCAAACAAATAGATCACAAACTGATAAAGATCTTAAAGGGAAACTTCACTAATTTTCAATTTGCTTTTTATGGATTTACTTTAGGGTGTGAATGTACATTAATGGTTTGAAATGCGCCTCTGACTTCCCTTTTCTAAAATATTTCTCCGCTTCCGCCTGAAAACTCCTCCAGATGACATCACCTGGAGGTTTTTATCATTAGGAGTTCAGATGATGGAGGAGTTCCGGAAAAGCAGGTTGGCCTTGATTACAAACACCAAAGTGTGAGCACTGTGAAATGAGGGTTTTTTTTTTTGCTCAAAATGCTAAAAATGCGTTCACTCGTAAACATTAAAAAATTGAGAGCTATGGTCTCATTATAGAAGTCTTTATAATTCTGTGTGCAATCAAAGTCCCCATAAACTACCAAACTGTGAACTCTTTTGAGACACAGAAAAATATATTAGACTTGACATTTGTAGTAAAATGGGCAAAAAACACCAATCATTTACAATAACACTGACTGACAGAAGCTGTACGGAAGGCAGTTCTGCTCACCTCTACTGTCATACGGACAATCATGAACTGTCACAATGTGAAACAGGCCACATCCAACATCGGGCTGATCCTCTTAATGTTTGGGATGTTTGGGATGTGTCGACAGCAGCACGGTTTGTGTTTTCACAAAAAAAGCTCCATTATTCAGAAATATGCAGCTTTTATGTTTCCCTTCGTGTATTGACTGTCTTTCATTTTATAGCAGATGTGTCATCTTTGGAATCTGTTTATTGCTTTGGAAATTGCAGTTTAGGTCGATTAACATTTATTCTCTGGTTCAGTTTAATCCGAACAGACCCACGGGAAAACTAGATGAACTTTCCGGTTCCTTGTAATTTTCAATCGATATACTAAAATCTGTATATCGATTAAAAGAAAATTAAAACTAAAACTAAAAGAAAACTAAAAGAAAATGAGTGAATGCCACGATTTCTCTCAAATCACTTGTATTTGGCCCACTGAGTCACTAGCCGGGTTAAAAATGGCTGCCAATGGGTTCCTCTTTCAAAGAAACCAGTATGAACCCCCTTACAATGGGTTTTGCTTTGATTGGCTTCACAAGACCAGGATTGAGTGTGAACCAGCTGAAGTGCAGTCAGCTGAATCGGGCATTGATTATCTTTCCCAATGGTTTTCATTCCTCTTCATGACCCATATATCGCTAGATATCCACGTTATGATGCCTGATTGCTTTTAATTCCACCCATGAGGACTGTTCTGAGAAGCAGAACGTAGGACTTGTGATGAAATAAAAACTGTGAAGCAGTGGAACCTTTGCAGCTCTTTCACATACAGTATATTCAACTTTAAGAAAAGAAACCAGCCTGTAGGCCGTGTGCTTCACACACATTATTTTAATGATGGATCTGCTGTGACAAGCATAATGTTTGATATTTCTCAGCTCTAGGACATCATTCTCTGCTTGTTCTCACATTAAAAAAAAAAAACAAGCACATTGAAAATGACACGCTGAGCAAAATATCTTATGGGTTGTCTGTATTCTCAGTTCAACCCTGACAAGATGCTGCACTGAATTTTCAGTTATGACAAGTTGATTTTCCAACACCTTGAATATGATTCCAGGATTCATGTGGCCGTCTACAACTCACACTGAAATTCTCTAACCTGAATGAACTGTTTAATTTAAAATCATTTTTTGTTTTTTGACATGCCAACATGTTCTCATCCCATAGCGCCAGATAATGACCCGCCAATGGCATCAACTTGCACTCTTTGTGTCTGTTTCGGTGTTACCATAGGACGGTCCAGCAGCACCATCATTTGACACCACGTTCTGAACTATGCTGGTGCATTTGGCGTCGAATATTTAAGTGCAGGCTTTTCATAGTTCTACTTCGTCCTTCTCGGATGTTGTTAATCGCTAAGTAAATCGTTTTTGTATTCGAGTTACAACGTGGAGGTGATTTTGAAAGTTTTTGGGGCCCATGTTCTGTCCGCTGTCTATATAATATCATCTGAGCCAATTAACTGGTCAGAGAAACAGCACAAAAAACCCGCATCATTCTCCAACCTTGACCAAAGTGCTTTTGTGGCCTAAACTTAAACACCCAACTAACAGATTAACGTGGTTCTGTAATGTGACAGTCCGGTGCTTTGTAACTAGCACTTTTCATTTAAATCCTACTTTCAACCGAAAAATATTCATCTAGTAGATTACACTCCTTTCAAAACGGTAATAACATTTGCAGTTTAGTTGAACAGGGCTCTAGGTAGAGAACTGTAAGAAATCATTGTTACTTTACATTTTCTTTTTTGTCTGCTACCAGAGAGGATGCATTCCCTTCTTTACTCAACTTTGACATCTCACTTTTACAGCTGAGTGGGATGAAGGACTCAACTTACGAAACATCTCAGCACCTGCAGGCAAAGAAAATTTGCACATTATAGCACTTGAAAAGAGAAAGTCTTTCTCTTGGTCTCTTTCTTTCCTCTTCCCTTTCTCAGACAGATGTCATACTCATCTATTGAGGGAGATTTCTGTGTTTTAATCCCTGATGCGGTGACTGGCAGGCTCATTACTGTGAGGCTTCAAACGCTGACAAAGAAAAAAAACAAAACTGCAACGAGACAGTGACAAATTTAGAACGTGGACCAATACAAAGTTTTCAACAACACTACTGTGGAGGTTCTCCGTGTGTGCTTGTTAAAATGTGAGAAAAAATTGTGTGTGAGAGGAAGAGGGTGTTGGAGTGTGTATGTGTTTGAGCTTTATGACAACTGTGAAAAATGAAATTCCCTCGGACTGACTGGTGAATATTAAAGCGTCCAAAAAAAACCCCACAGTTTGATGTAAACTGCACGGCCCAGGTTATGTAACTCGTTGGGCCGGGGATGAAGCATCATGTCTGTTATTCCCACTCTAATCATGCTCGTGACAAGTCTAATCTGTCTTTGTTAAAGAGAAGATAAACTAAGGGGGAAGAAAAACATAATTCATCTTCCAACAAGAATATGATGTTAGATCTCATTTTGGGCTTTTTACTCCCTGCTGCTTTTGTTTTTGCATATAGTAATTCACTGAAAGGACCAGGGGCAGAGCTAGACATTATTATGGGGAAAATGATCTCATAAGTTTTGAACTCAAATGTAAATTTCTAAATTTACATTTTAAAAATTAAAATTTAAAATTTAAATTTATTTTAAATTTTGTAAATTTAAAAATGTTTTTTAATGAGCTAATAGTGTGTTTATAAAGTACTTGTTCAGTGTCAGAAATGTCACATACATAATTTATCTACCGTTTTAGCTCCAGTCACAAACACGCAGGCATTAACAGTTAGGGAGAGGGAACAATCCATTCTTTGCAGATATAATCTATCTGGTTGCAACTTCCAGAAAAATTAAATATATGAAATATATAATATATGAAACGACAACAACAATACATGCAAAATATTTGAATTCTATGTATTTATAATGGGAGTGATTATTTCAACTTCCGATTTGGTCAGTTCTCATTGTACTTTACGTTTTACAATACACTGGGTACCTACCTGGGTTGGGGGGTGGCCACCCCTTTAACCCCGCCCCTGAAAAGGACAAACACCATAATATACAAATAAAAAGGGGAGCGTGATTCAAAGGTATATTACTTTATGTGCAATTAATCAACCGAGAATAGCAGAACACAATGGACCCCAATTATTAATGATGCAGTCATCCTATGGAAACTGCTTCCTCACTCATTACTTACTGGTTTTAAAAATAAAAAGGTAACTATGATCAGTATTAGTGCTTTTGGCCTTGGTATTGCTGGGTGACCGCCCTAACATAGGATATGACAAAGCACATTGAGAGGGTCCCAGAGTTGATCTGGACAAACATAATGCAGATGACACAGGGGTTAAGATTATCAGCCTCATGGTCTTTAGTTTGAGTGTGGATCAAGACGTGGGAGCAGACTTTTCAAATGCGAATGAAATCCAGTTCAGGCTGTGTCAGAACCTATTTCCGTGCGATATCATTACCCACTGTTTGGATGTGGTGAATGAAGACGTATTATTCTACTGCTCTGAACAGTCGAATCAGTCAGGCTGAAAAATAATGATGTTTCCATGAGCTGGACTGTACTGTGCCTGCTGAGGAAAGGTACCTGAACGTGACACTTGATATGTTTTTGTAATGCATTTTATTAGAATTTTATTTTGCTTTCCTTTTTATTATTCATACACTGCTTTTTGTTTTTTTACCATTAGATTTCCAACCATTTTAGCAGCAATTGGAAACCGACTCTTTTTTTGTGTAAAATGACGTTAAATGAATTGCCCCAAAATAAACAATGTCACTCTTTCAACTATGACCCGACTGTTTGAACGATTGTCATCTGTCAGACCCTGATGTAGGCTCGAGCTTTAATGACAGCATAAGCCCAGGTTTAAAAACATCGTCAGGTGGATGTGACCGGGGGGTCGTGAGAAAGAGTGCTGTTCTGGTAGAGAGGCTCTAAGATAACAGAGGACTCTCCTGTGCTTAATTTGGGATCTATGGACTTTTTGAAAGATTCTTTAATCTTCCTTCAGTGAAAGACTTTGTATTTCTAGTTGTGTATCTCAGTTAAATTAAATCAACTAAAGAAAATGCCCAAGCTGGCCCAAAGCATAAGAGCTGAGCAGATCAGTGGGAGACACCTAAAGTCCAGCGTATTTACCAGAGAGCAGTCACAGTGGCTGACAGTGCTGGATGTGGAATTAAGCCTCACTTATTCAGTCTGACAGCTGCTGTGACCTAACTTAAAAATATGGGAAGCACCACAGATCTGAAGCTACAAGTGTGTCCGAATCTAAAATGTATTGTACTGTAGTGGTGACTGTGTGATACAACTGAAAAGTTCTGTTTTACTCAACAGAATTTAGTAAAGTGTCAGGCCTGTGTGTGGCCTTAAAATGTCCTGGTGCCAACACATTTGCCTATATGTACTTATGTATTTGTAAAACATCTCCAATACTACACCTGATACCACGTTAACCTCTGGAGGTAGGCAGAGGCAGGACAATGTCTGGGGTTTAAAGATAACTGATGAGGGCAACAGTAAAGCTGAATACAAACTCTAAGCTGTGTTACGGCCTTAAGATCTAGTTACTTTTGGCAGAACAACGTGCAAAAACTTGCTTGCATTGCTTAGCTGTACATTACATTTAACAATACATCCAGGATTTTCACTGTCCAGCATCTCATGATAGAAGCAAAACAGTTTAGTACTGTTATTGGTACTTGGTATTGGCAAGTACTCAAATGTAAGTATTTGTATTCAGTCTAGGAAAAAGTGGTATCGCACATCCCTAAAGGTAACACTTTGTGCATATATAGTACAGAAATTAATTTACTTTCCATTTTTTGGCAGTTGCTTCGGTCCAGGTGAGCAACAAATTAGGTTTCAAATTCACTTTGACCTGTGGACGGGACCTTCTGAGCCACAATCTTCTCATTCTTCAGAGCATCCACTGACTTTCCTGCAGCTCCACTACCAGCAGGTCAACTTGTCCAGTTATGTCCATGAGCACGTGTCTCTGAAATGTACTTCCTGACTTCCTGGAAGCCTCAGTTATACTTTACAGTTAATGGTAACATTTTAGGCCATCACGCTGATATGACCCTGCAAACTGGCTAAATGTTGCTAAATATCGAAATTTCTCGTTGTTCATGCATCACACGGCTACATCAGTGACTTTTAGGCAAACAGCACAGCACTATGTAGGCAACACTGAAAATGCCTGAAAATATGGACCGTCTCCATTTGAAAGGTTCGTCAAGTTATTTATGACATCCTACAATTATTTGCACATCAAGTGGAACTAAATATAAACTGTCAAGTACAATGTTCTCACAGTAAAAACATTTCAGGAATAATTTGAGGGAATTTAAAAATTGGCACATACATCCACTTGGACTGAAGGATGAACTGACAGTACGAGCAATTTATCAAACACCTGTTGAACAAGCTGAAAAAAAAATGGCTGAAATGTGACATCTGCAGCACTTTACCTTGGTGTTGTTAAATATGGTCACTCTAAAAGCTAAAAAGAATCACTGTTAGAAGTGCAATTTATAGCGTTTTTTACTAGATTTTCATCCATCTGAGTTTATGTGCAGCTTTGATTTGGGCCTAAAACAGACTCCAATTGTTGCAAAACTTTTGGTATAGTGGTGCAAACCTACACGAAAACCCTCAAATTGATACATTAAACACGCACAAATGATCCATTTCCATCATGTTTTCTATATTTGTCTCCACAAATTTGGACTTAATGATAAAGAATAATCTCACACAAATAACCCTGGTTGATTAAGGTTGTGCAGAGATGATTTCCAGAAAAGTTCATGTACATTTTTTATAAAAACAAAAGCATTGCTTTATTTTGAAAGCAATGGACGTCCTTTAATCCCTCTCTTGCTCGACATTATGTTGGTTTTCAGCTCCAGATCTTGTATGTTATTCTGCATTAATGTTTCTGCCACAGATTTGCTGTGAGCATTGATGTGCATCACAGATAACACGTCAGATGATCCCTCTTCTCCGACACGGTGATGCAGCATGTGTGACTCCAAAAATGAAGTTTATATTTTGATGAACAGGCTCAGATTGTGGAGGTGGCCGACTTTCTGGATCCCGTTCACTTATGGTTCTATGGTGTGGTCTGCATAGAGTTTGAATTGTTTATGTCCTTAATGCTGTGGCCACTGAAGATCACGGTCATTCAATATTGGTTTTTGGTTTCTTTCCTTGTCCACAGAGATTCCTCTGGATTCTCCAAATCTTTTAAAATTATAAACTACAGATGATGAAATCCCCAAACTATTTGCAATTTTCTGTTGTTGTTAGTTTGTTGAACTATTTACTATAACAGCCTTCGGTGCAGCCTTACTTCTTAAAGACTCATCATGACACTGACCTGCAGCCAATGAACCTCCGACGTTTTAGGCATTACACGTTGTTTTCGCTGCCCCTGACCCAACACCTTTTTTTTTAGTGTGCTGCATGATCCAATTTAATATGAGCATATATTTTTCATTCTTCTTTTAGTTATGTTTTCCACAAATGGGGTTTATAAGAGAGCGGCATCAAACAGCAAACTGTAAACTTTTCGCCCTGTTTACATGGCAGCATGCAGCCAGTGTGAGTGCAAAATCCTGTCGTTTCTGACAAAATATTGCTCCGCACTGCTCCAATGCTGCAGACGCAGCCCCCTAACTCACCGTCACAAAAACCCTTTTCATGAAGCGTGTGCAATCGAGTCGGGAAAAAACAGCATGTTTACACGTTGAGTGGACCTGCAAAACAACTGCTGGTGTGTGAGTTCGGGCAGAAACCTAAAGGAACAGGTCAGAGAAGAGGTTGTAGCTTTAATGCATTTTCCCAGCAAAACCTGAAGCGACTTTAACTTTAAAAACCCCTCAAAGTCCTTTGGAGCAGTTGGGACGAGATAAAATGTCCCTACAGTGCAGCAACGACCTCGCTGCAATGATCTGAAATTTAAATTAGACCTCTCTCTCTCTCTCTCTCTCTCTCTCTCTCTCTCACACACACACACACACACATTATAGAGCTGGTGCTAAAATCCTGTTTGCAGGTGAGATCATGTGGCAGAGAGACAGTCTGTGTCCATGGACTGGACTTACTATTGGAAGCAGAAATCAAAACCCTTTAACCAAAATCCCTAAGTTTAGAAGGAAAACTCAGGTTGGGGTCTTGAATGAAGACGAGTCCATGTAATGTGCAGTGATGGAGACACGTGTGCGATTTCTGTCTCTCTGAGGATTTACAGCAGCTTTACTGTCTGAGGGCGTTAACAGCGTTTTGATAAATACTTTCCCTCCTTCCTGTCTCTGCAGCTCCTATCAATTCATCTGTCTCCCCCTTCCGTCTGTCCTTCCCTTCTATCCCATAGTCGTCCCATGCATGGTCCCTTCACTTCCTGACCTCTCTACCTCTACTCTCCTTCTGGAATTTTCTCTTCTTTCCCCACCTCCTCTCTCTTTCTCTTCATTTTCTGTTTGTCTTGCTTTTTTTCCTTTTTTTCTCTCCTGTCTTCTCCTGTAATTTTCATAATTTTGTCTTTTCCATCATTTTTCCATGCACTTGTCACTTGTCTCCCCCTTTCCAAAAGCTTTCCCTTCCTCCATCACCTAATAACTTCCCACTTTTCTTTTTTTGAACCATGTCGTCCTCTTCCTAAAACCACCACCATGTTCCACCCTTTCCTCCCCACCTCCTTCTCTCCTCCCTGTGTTGCCCCCCCCCCCCCTCATAAAGAAAAATCCCCACCTCCTCTGATCCTCCACTTGTGCGCTGTGCGTAAAGCGCCGTGTCCAGAGCGCAACTACGGAGACACCAAGAACAGACGAGGAGGTCGTTCACGATTCAAATACAAAACTAAATGTCTTCTTTCTCCTTCTCCTGTGCTACGGACGGCGGATCCGCGTTAGCGGCTTAGGGAGATTTTCGGTTCCTCTGAGCGCTTCGTTGGTCGGGACACATTTTAGGAGCGTGTTGCTCTGATTCAAAGTGACAGCAACGTGGATGTCAACGATACTCTGAGGCGAAATTGTGTCTTTCCTTAAAAACTGGAAACATAAAGGAGCGCTCAGATTACGGGGCTCTGGTGGGACGGACGCACTGGGATCCAGAGGATAGGGATTTAAACTTTAAATCCATTTCCAGACAGTCGCTTTGTTTTATGTCCGTTTTAATGATAGTTATGTGTTAATGGCAACTGAGAGCCGTGCGACGGTCTCTGCGGTTTCCGTCCGAACAGCGGGGACATCGGCATCTGTGAGCTACCGGGACCCCAGCTCCTGTCCACCGGAGCCGGAGACGAACAAGAGGCGGACAGGAGAGGTCAGTGTATCAGTCAACTGCATGCACAAGCACGCGCACACGCGATACCTCATCCAGGGCACGCGCGCAGATGTTAGATTAATGTGCACCGATACGCGTGCGTGCGCAAATCTGGGCATAAGAGCGCAGGTCAATCACAGCGATCAATTCGATACGCGCCTGACAGCACACTTGGACGCACGCGCATACAAGACTGGATATTCACGTGCGTGCATGGGGCAAAACGCATCCAAAATGCGTAAATGTTTTTATCTACTTAGTTTTCTAAAACAGTTTTAAAAAGAAGTTTGCTCGTATAATTAAATTTATTAAAATTAAAAATGATGAGCTGCTGCTGCTCAGTCACCAAACCACAGTCTCCTCTCAAGCTCCAAATATAAGCTACTGTTAAACTAATTTATATTTTGGACATATTTACAGGAGATGTTAATACGCTGTTTAATGAGCATCATGGGCCAGAGACACACAGTTCACACACTCACACACAAACACGAAGCCTTAAGCAGCTCCTCTTATCCTCTTTATGATAAGAAGAGGCCGCTGTTTAAATATTAAACCATCAGTTTCTGCTGTTCCATAACCGATTCACTCACACAATCAACAAATGCAGCACTGCCTTCAAGACTAGTGTGCAAAGGAAGTGTGTCTTCTGTCCTGGAGCACCAGCTAGGCATCAACTTTTTAAATGGGATCCCTGTGGAGAGAAAAGTCTAATTTGATTTCAGTTTGGAAGTCTTATCTAAAAACGCTGGTATCAGATGCTTAATGAGGCGCGGTGTTTCCCTCCGAGCTGACAGCTGCTGACCCACTTCGTATCATTTATTGCTCTGACCAAAGTTTAATATCTTCACCTATTTGAGATGGGTTGTTGTTTCTAACTGCTTTTTGCTGCAGAGCAGGTAGCAAACAGTGGGTTTCATGTCTGAACACAGAGGCAAATCCAGATGCTTTATCACTTGACCAATCAGCAGACAGCAGAGTGTCCATTGTGATGGACCTTTGTCTTTTCTCTTAGCAGACACCTGAAATTGAAACTATGTATGCTTACACATAATCACAAAGAGCCTGCAGCTCTCCTGCTGTGCTGAGCCCTCACCACTAATCGCCGTTTAATGCCCCCCCCCCCCCCGCTGCAGGTGTGTGCGTGCAGCACACACATCTGCACAGATACAACAACACACAGCAGGATTCAGGACGCCGAGTGAGATGTCAGCTACTGCCACTCTGTCTCCTAATGAGTGTGTCCTGGCTACAGACGTTGGGCAATTACAGGGTGCAGTGAGAGCTGTTTATCTCCACACACACACATACACACAGATACACATTCACATACACACAAACACACACACGTTGAGAGAAGAGAGCAATCTAATGGTTGCTGGCCGCGTAGCTTCGACACACAAACCAGATACGGCGAGACAGAAAGTATCTTCTGGTCCTGCCCTCTGATAACCTTAAAAATGCTGCCTTTTTATCCAATGTTGCTTGTTCCGGACTGGTGGCTCAGTGGTACAGCATTAGATTGGAATGCACAAGGCAATGAATCACTCCCCACCAGGTGTGGCCCTGCCCAGCAACCAATGGGAGGGTTGCAGCAGGAAGGACATCTGGCATAAAAACACATGTCAAATCAACGTGCGGAACATGTTCCACTGTGACCCTTGTGGGGACAAGACGACAGCCGTTGATCTTTTTTGCTTGTTCCGTCCTCTGAGTTAGCAAGAAATAAATCATTGTGATGACTAACTGAATTGACCTGCGGGGCCCAAGAGGTCAAGAGCCCTCTGGCCTAGAGCCTCGCTTTGCAAATAATGTCTTTCTTGAAAGTCAAAACTAAATTTGTCCACAACAATGTCCAAAAAGCGGTCTCAATGGGAAATCAAGCGGAGAAAAGTACATGAAATGGACAAATGACTAAAAAGATTATTAAAATTAATACAAAAGTTTAAATGATCATACAAAATGACCTCAATGCAGCATGTGGCCACCAAAGAGACATAAAAATTACTACAAATAGATGAGAGGTGAATACAGATGGGGATTGAATTTGAGAATTTGTTTTGATGTTCAAAATTTGATCGTCAAATTCAGAATTCGATTTGAGCAACTGTTCGCAAATCAAATTCTTTGCATTTCAGTCAAAAAGTGGATGCTTGACTGATCCGAACAGAAATCATCATTACGATCATGAGTAGGTGTGTACTACACTAACAAAAGCAAGAAACATTAAAGATGTTTCTTGGTTGAAAAGTCTTAAACGGGACACCAATGTTTTTTTCTGTCAGTCTGGAGGTCCTGTATTTTAATGGGGTGAGGGGGGGGGGGAGGGGTCCATTATTAGTCAGTGCCCAGGGGCCCAATTTTTCTTGAGCTGCCCATTATGAGAAATAACTTTCATTTAACTTCACTTTTATTAACCTTTCTCTCATTGCTTTATCTCTGTCCATCATCATAACTCTTTCTCTCTGTTGCAATGTCTCTCGTCCCCTCTCCATCCTCCACCTCACAACATGTCTTGTCTTTTTCTCTCTGTTTTACTGTCTTTCTGCTGTCAACAACACAAGCTTCCCCATGTCGTCTCCACTGCCAGGTTTGTTTAACAGCGATTTCCTTTCCGCTTTGAGTGTTTGGGGATAAAGGTTTCTCAGGAAAAGACATAAGACATGTTGTAATATAAGGGGGGGAAGATGTCACAGACTCATCAGAGGAATCCTGTTGAAAATGACGCTGCGTGTATCATTTTACACACATACTAATTAGCTGTGGTTCATTTGACGCGATGTGAGGATGTGTTCGTTCTGCTCGTCAGGACGAAGGAAGTCATCAGTCTGAATGAGGAGAGGGAATGAAACGAGGCCAGCAGATTGATTAAAAGGTCAGGTTTATGTTGTGGCGCACATTGGTTTGTTATCACAGTGCACATGTTCAACTTGTGCAACAATTCTCTCTCACTGTTCTGCTTCATCTCATCTTATTCTCATTTATTCATCTAATTGTTCCTATTTGGACATTTATCTTTTTCTGTCCTTCATCTTTAGTTTGCCTTCTTTCTTACCTCTTTTTTCCCCCTGCTGTGCAATGTCTCAATGTTATTCCACTCACATAGACTTTAATGTACTGCTCCAACAGCCTCCATTCTCCTGGTTTTAGTCTTTTTACTGGATGTCGAACCAGCTGCAGGGACTTGCTCTCTGAGGCATTTAAGACACCAAACAAACAGTCGGTGTTGTACTATCCCGTACAATCTTCTCCAAAGCTTTTATATTCGTTATTTTTGTGAGTTATATCATTTGTGAGTCCGTTCCAGGAGCAACCAGGTCATCCCAAGGCCTGAGACTACCTCCACTGTGCTTAAAGAGTTTAAGAGAGTATTTTTTAGGAGACAGGGTTGAGCTCATCTCATGTCAGTATTGTTTTGCGGATGAGATGCTTGCATGTTGTGGTATGGGTTAAGCTTCACCCCTGCTCTGTGGAGGTTGTTGGTGACATCCTGTTCTGTGTACTCTGTCCTGCCCTGTACCCCAGTGGCTTCTTTAATGTGCAGATCAACGACTTTCAGCTTGTCCCTTCAGGGGTCGCCACAGCGGAGCGTGTTCTGCATGTTGATTTGATTGTTTTTATGCCAGATACCCTTCCTGCCAGAACCTTACATTTTATCCGGGATCAGGACTTGCACCAAGGTGGCCCTTGATGCAATCAAACGGCCTTCTGCATCCCACCCTGATGTTCTACCCATTTAGCCACCAGGCCCCCGGTTTCTTTCATGTGCAGAACATTCCAAATTGTTGTATTGGCCATGCCCAGTGTTTTGCAAAGCCTTTGATTGTGTTGTAGTGTTGGGAATTGTTTGAATTTGAATTGATTCCGATTCCATATACTTTTATTTCTGTTCAGTAATCTGGTAAAGATTTCCTCATTACTGCAACCTAATTGGTTTCAGCCACACACCCGAACCATAGGTAACAGTAGTGAGCAAATCTGCCCCAGAATAAAGAGAAGAAGATGCTGGATTTGAAATGATGAAGGTATATTTTCACTAGTGGAAATACTTTGACATGACTCAGGGTTTGATTTAGCAAAAGTGTGAAGCGGTTTACTGATCATTTTTGGAAGAATTTTCGTTTTCATTTGGTTCTAATTTGGAACAAAGTTTCCCCTATTTTCTCTGATTCAAAATGGCTTCTTTTCTCTTATAGACAGATCTTTATGTTGATTTCATATTTTACCCTTTATGCTGATTTGCAAGTGCGTGGGCCCTTTGTTTGTGAGTGCTGCTACCTTCAGCTTGAGAAACGATGCAAACTGGTTGTGATGCGTATGATAGATGATTTCTATTAATCCTCTCTTGCTCTCTACATCCATTTCATGTGCTCTTTCTTTCAGGGGAATTAATTAAAGCTGACGTTATTATTGTGAGGTTGCCAGAAAATAGCATGTGTAACCCCTTATCAACAAGACATTACCAGGGCTATCAGCACCATATGGTCACTGGCTAATAGTTGATTCAAATGATTCATTATTGATTCTCACAAACACACACACAGACACACATGCACACACAAAGATGTCTCTGCTCCAAACCCAATTAAGACCTCCTGTTTTTATTGTAATGTGCCACTAAAACACCATTGTAATGAGCAGATAACATAGACAGCAAAAACCTAAACACACATAGTTGACAGCTTGATGGATCTCACCTGACCAAAGGTGAAAAAACAAAAACACTGCCAAGAAAAGTTCTGTTCTTTTATCTTTTGTTGGTTTTATTGAATGAAATGGTTGTAAATGGATCACAAGACCAGCAATGAATACACACACAAAAAAAATCCTTTTTAGACATATTTGAGCAGAATAATGGTGAAATCAAATTTGCATGTCCAACTTTACTTTAAGCAATAACCCCTTGACAAATCAGTGGCATTCTACTTATCAGTTTTTCTAGAAATGCATATGTGGATGCTCTTAAATTGATCCTGCATGTCCCCCCCAGGTGTTTAAACATCTAATAACAATAAACCAAGCATAAACCAATAATGTGAGTTTACATTTGGCCTTTCCTCCATAGTTAGTGTGAGCTGTCATTTTCAGAACTAACAACAGCCAACCAGAAACAGCTGTCCTTAGAAACGTCAGTCTGTACTCATCTAGAATATTATGCTAGTAGATATAGCCGAGAAGTTAAAGATTTCTTTTAAAGTTGTGTACTATAGTCTCCAGAGACATGTTGCAAGGACAGAAGATGCAGTGGAAGGCCCTAGTGCATCGGTTTAAAAAGACAAGTGTCCTCCTTGAACAACAGATGACTTGCTGCTCCCTAATTGGCTGCATTGGTGAATAAAACAAGAGAAAAACCAGTGTGCACGGACCCTTTGAATAGGAGACTCAGGTCAGGTGGGCGTAAAAGATAATAGACAAAAGATAATAAAAATACAGAAGTGTTTAGGTGTCTCCAAACTTTTTCTTGCTAGTGTACATCACACACTGTGTACTTTGGCCTTGAAGATAATTCTTTCAGACATGTCATATTTCTCTTCACAGTGGTTATTAGTTTGTGCGGAAGTGTATTTATTTGTTTCCATCCTTGGTGTAATGAAGGGTTTTTCCTGAAAGATAGCGTTGACATTTACTAGAGTCAGAAGCCCCAACCTTTTATCTTTAAAATACTTTTCCTAGTTCTTCCTTCATGCTACGACACACTTCAACCTGCTGCTTCAATGATATTTTCTTATGTTTAACTATATTTCACTGGGAGTTTGGATAGTTTCCAAGTAGTACACAGAATAAACATATAACTTATGCCTTAAATATTTATAGTAAAACTTCTGGTGACCAAAAAAACTCATGAAAATTTCATTAGAACTTAAGGCATCACAGTCTCAGCAGCTTGATTATTTTGCATATATTAAGTCAAGTAAAGCCATTTTAATTTAAACAAGGCAATAAACGGGCTTTAGAATGTGAACAACCTCCCACTCCCTCTATCCCACCGGAGGAGGGATTCCTCGAGCAGACAGCTCAGTATGGACAATCAAACTCATTTTTACTTTGCAAAAAAATAAAATAGGGTGCAAAAGTTTGCATCCTATATTTAATAATATAATAATATAATATTTAATTCACTTAGTTCAAATGTTTCTTCTGTGGAAATTAATCATAGTTATTTTTTAGTTCATTTATTAAGGGGCATGTAAATGTTTGCACCGATTTAATTTTCATTATTTTCAATAATAATAATAATTTTTAAACAGATCATGACCATTTTTGTTCCTTCTGATAATTAACTAAGATTTGTATCTGCATTAGTATGTTAGGGTTTGGGTTAAGTTTGCCTCTTACATGCCAATTTAATGTAAGTGGATGCAACGCGCAGAAATGATTGTCTGATTCAGGTACTAGCTATATGTGCATTAATATGTTAATGAACATAAACTCTTTTTGACGGGGGCTCAGTTGGTAAAGGCAGTCGTCCACGGACTACGGGGTCAGAGGTTCGATCCCCGGCCCTGGCTATATTTCAAAGTGTCTCTGGGCAAGACACTGAACCCCTAACAGCCCATTCCCCTCCCCAGCTGTGCAGTGCCAGTCTAAGCCTGGTAGAAATTGGGGAGGGTTTTGTCAGGAAGGGCATCCGGCGTAAAAACTGTGCCAAATCAACATGCGGACTATGATCTGCTGTGGGAACCTGAACTCACGGGATAAACCGAAAGCACAAAAAAAAAAAAAACTCTTTTTGACATTTCAGAATAAGGGGATGCAAACTTTTCCACCGACTATAATTCCAATAAGATCTGCAAAGGCTGTTGAGCGAACTAACATACATTTTTAGGGTGTTGCTTTCCAGCATTTAAACTACCTCTAAATGTCCAGTAATTTATATTACACTGAAATAAATGTTGCTCACAAAATCAGTGTCACTCTTTTATATGCGTTATTATTCACTGACATGTGCCTTTGTAAATAAGTTCATAGAAAGCGTATATGCAACTGGAGGTTTTGAAGTGGAGGTCCACTAATTTTAGACTTTGTGTCTTTAAGCAGTTCTCAAAGCCATTTCATATTTACCTGTTGCCCTCCGTTGGGCAAGTACTCGCATTGCAAACCTGCACATGCTTCTGTTAATGAGATGCAAGGATAGTCACCTTCTACCTATGCAGAAGTCCACTGAGATTCTCATTGACTAGCTGGCTGATGACATTTATGTCAATGCACCGTAGCAAACATGTAGACGTAGAAAGCAGGATGTGGCTTCCACATGGCACCACAGCAACCAGTGACAACGCTTTGTGTATAAGTCCAGGCAACTGTCTCCTAACAAAACCCTCCAAAGTCTGCAAATTTTGCCTTGTGGGTAATGTAGGCGCAAATAAAAGCGATGCTTTCTCTAGTTTTTTTGGAACAGTTTAGATCCTTGTACTTAACTGTTCAAATTTGTGTGTGACACTCATAGTACAAAGCTGAATAGGCAGAATGAAGTTGTGTCTGCTTTGTTTTTTGCCTTTCAGATCACTGTACGTGGCCACATTTAACAAAAAACCCAAAAGTCCTTTCTCAGTTTAGTTCGGTGTCGACTCACTTCCTTAAACGTTAGACTTGCTCCTGTTTTTACAGCCATTCACTCGTACACAGACAGTCACGCTCTGATACTCACTCTTCTCTCTAATGCATTCTCTTGCTCTCTTTCCATTTAGCTGCATATCACCATGCACTGATTTATTCATCACTCCATTTTCTCACATCCCTGTCACTTGCAGCACATCTATTTTTGCCCTCATCCCACAGAGCGTGAGCAGAAAGAGGCTGAGCTGAAACATGCCGAACTGAACGTATCTCTGTTTGGAGGCATCAGATGTCACATTTAATCTGTTCAAACATTTCATTCCATTCACATCGGTTGCTGAAACTTGAAGCCCTTTATGACAAATTAGACACACAGTAAAGCAATTTTTCTTTCGGCGTATTGCATTAATCATCTTCATGGGCGAGTTAAATAATCACCAGGTGTTCAGCCTTTAAAATATCAACGGGAATCAATTGTAGTCGAGGTACCGTGATCAGTATATCCTGTCCTGCAATTTAACTGAACTGTACGACTTTCTTGTTTTGGTGGGGGGCTGGTAAAGGTGGGGTGTGTAAAATTTAGTGGGATCCAGCTGAAGTTGCAGATTGCAGGTCTGAATAGAGAATGATGTCCTGTGGTTTGTTTTTGCTACAGTAATTTGAAGTGGTTACCTGCATGTGGGGTTTTTTTGGTTAAAAAGGTGTTTTTGATGGAGATGGGAACAAAAGACAAGAACTACAAACGGACCCCACCTGGGGAAATAGCATGCAATGATCTTTAGAAAACTAGTAACGATACACACATAGACAGTTGTGGCTCCATGCAAGAGTCGTAAGCTTTATCTCTAAAACCTTTCTGAATATGCAGCCCAACTTATTGTGCAGGTGCTGGTCATATCTTATCTTGATTAGAGTAATTCACTGTTACCAGTGTTACACGCAGCACAATCAAACCCCTACAGATGTTCCAAACTGCAACAGCACGTCTCATTTAGCAACAGCCTAAAAGGACACATGACACGAGTAATCAGATTTCTGGACTGGCTTCCTGTAGCTGCCCAAATCAGGTTCAAAGCTCTGACTCATACCCACAGAGTGGTCAACTCACTACTTGCACCTACATACCTCAACTCCCTTATTCTACTGTCCACTGTGCTCCGCCAAACGAACGTTGTCTGGTAGTCCCATCACCAAAAAAAACATCCCAAGCAAAACTCTTGAGCTCAGCAGTCCCGTGATGGTGAAACGAGCTTCCAAACTCTGCATGCTCAGCATCCTCACTACCAAAAATTAAAAAAACTGCTGAAAACAGAAGTCTCCTACAACTACTACAACAAAAGTTCAAATCTGTTCATTCTTGCAACTCATGAAACAAAAGCACTTTGCATTGATGTTTTTCCTTTACTTAGACTTTTGCTGCCTTGTTTCTCACTTGTAAGTCACTTTGGATTAAAACCCAAATGACTAAATGTAAATGAGGGAGCGATATGAGTTAGAGTTGCTCAGAGTTTATTTGTTTTTTAAATGGATCCAAACACTCGCAATAAGTGTAAAGGTGCTTTTTAGGGTGATTTGAATTAAAAGAGGCAAGAATAAGAAAAACATTAGCTATTTTGATCATGTTAATGGACTTTAGACTCCTTTAAGGAATGTGTAATTGTAGAAAGTTTACCTAACAATGGCAGCTCTTTTAAAGTGACAACCAGAGGAAACCACGAATTAGCATAATGCTACATGCTGGTGTTTGCACTTTACAAACGACACTGTGTGAGACGAAAGTTCGGAAAGACTTTTTGTTTGCCACATCCTTCTTAGCACTACACACTTTGATGTATTTTAATCTGAGTAAAATGATTCTAGATTTAATTTTGCTGCAATAAATTTGTCTTTTGTGGGTTTATATAAACCCTAAGTTGTGATGCCCGACAATCCCGAATCTCCATGCTGGCTTTTTGTTTGGCCGCATGTAGTCTGGTCCCTGTATTTCTGTCAAGGTTCATCGTCTACAATATATAGGACCCAGAATTGATTATTACCATGTTTAAGACCAAGATTGCGTTTGAAACTGCAGAACCCACCTGTCAATCCAAAAACCCTACCTTTGTTCTTCTGAGAGATGAACAGAGATGACCAGCAATTTGAGTAATTATGTCTAACAACCGGGATTCACCATGCAGGGAGAGTCTTTCATTTTTAACCACCACACTCATTTTTCACATTCGATTATTGTTGAAATGAATTTCAGTGCTTGAGTGAAACAGAGCAAATAAAAGAGGCTGGTCTGCCAGACAGCAGCATGTCAGTCCATCTGTAATCATCAGTCTGACACTAATCCTCATACTGAGAGCCTGACAGTGCTGAACTGGAGAGCTCAAACGGCTGGCTGTTATTCTCTAAATCTAAACAGGGAGTCATTTATACCTGGAGAAAGGTCAACACTGTTGAAGTAAAGATACTGCTGCCAGAAAATGAGTTCAACGTAATAATCTGAAGTTTGGAGTTTATTTTATTTTCTTTGTTCGTAGCTCAGACTTTGTTGGAGGCATATTTCTCCACATTTCTCCATAATCAACTCTTAGTCAAACAATGTGGACAAGACTTAGTGTCTGTTTTCCCTTTCTTGGATTTTCATTTTTGTATTAGTGTTGTTTTGTTTACTTGGTCACCATCATATATTTTTTAAAGGTTTGGTAATTTTAGGTTCAGCTGCAAAAATCATGGTTTGAGTTCCAACATACATTGAACATAATCTTTAAACATTTGGTAACAGGGATGATCACATTCTAAATTGTGGGACTTTTGCTGTAAGATACAGGGTGTACATACTCCCACAGTCCAAAGACTTGCAAGTTAAGTTATTTGGTGACTCTAAATCGCCTGCAGGTGTGAATGGTTGTCTGTCCGTGTATGTCTCTTTGTGTTGGCCCTGAGATAGACAGGATACCTGTCCATGGTGGACCCCACCTCTCACCCAATGACATTTTGGATAGGATCCAGCCCCCAATGACCCTGAACAGGATAAGTGGTGAGGAGTAGATGGATTGATGGCTGTTTTGCTGTAAATCACCTCAAACAAAAACAAATGCATCGTCTGCAAAGAAAAGAATGTTTTTGAAATTGAGAAAACGTTCAGATTTCCACAAATCCGACAACAAGCTTAACTGTCTTTTATTAAACCAATAAATGTTAAAGTCCGTATATTACTGCATTGATGCCCAACATCATTTTATTCAAAATCTACACCACCTTACTTTTTACCACTGCATGCCCTAAAATTAAACTTTCTTTTTTGGCAGCCCATCAAAATCCCTAACAGCAGTTGAAAAAAACTTTTTGTTTGGAAATCAAGGTTTTTACTTACTTAAATCAAAATGTCACAGATATTTACTTTAATTTTGCGTCTAGCTGTTTAGATCTTCTCTCGCCCACCTGCAGCTGCTTTCTGACATTTAAACAATCCTGACATTTAAAATCAATGATACCGAGAAGGTGATTGTAAATGTTGAAATCTGTTCATTCTTTGCAATTCCTACGATCATGTTGAGGCAAAAAAATCTCTTAGTTCCCTATCAAAAATTAATATAACCAATAATTAGTTTTTTGAACCACACGGCATTATTGCAATTAAACCACAACTTTGCCTCTTGGCTATACCAGAGGAGTTCTACTGAGGCAATGTTAGCCCTACTGACAATTTAATGAACAACATGACGTCTCATTCACAATCAATTCTTAATCAGCAGAGTAATGTTACTTCTGAAAGTTTAATGAGCTGCTGTGATTTGGTGTAAAGCTGATGGCAGCTGCTCCACTTTTCTTTGCCATTTTGTTTTTTTGTGCCCCGTGCTCGCCACTTCCTCTCAGTCCTTTCTTCTGCTCGTTTGCCACCTCTGTTTTCAAGCTTTCTTTGCTGCTGTGCTCTGTTTGACTAGAACAGATATGTTGTTAAGACAGAAAATCCAGCTATAGGTGCGACTGAAGTTCGCCTGACTTGAACTTAAAAATGTCAAACTAATGTAAACGACAGACCTATAGGTTACACTGACATTGACTTTTGAGAACCAAACTCTAACCGGACTCAGTCTAAGTGGACACTTGAAGTAAAAACTATAATTAACACAGAATAGCAAATACAAAATACACCAACATGTATCACAACAGTTGCATTCCTCAGTGTTCTCTAAATAACAGTTACATCCAGTACATTAAGGTTTCTTAACTCTAAAAAACACTATTTGATGCCCTGGGAACAACTGTGGACGCTCCAGGACGGTCACCTTTTGACACCACAGGAATAGCTTGATCTGCACAAAAAATGACATTAAGGTTAGGGAAAAAACTGCAGGGTAAGGATAAGTTAGAAGACAAATTACATAAAGACAAAATGCTACAAAAAGTGACAACGACACACACGTGCTTCCTTAATATAGTAACCATGTGCACTATGTTGTGAAACAATTATCAATTAAGCGAACAACATCTCGCTCTACAGTCAAACCTTGGCCTCCAGAGGAAAACTTTTGTCTTGTACCATCCACCACCCCTGTCCTCTTCGATTTCTAATTAACAACACTGGAAGCTCTGAGCATCAATCAGCAATTCAAACGGGCACCTTCAGCATCAGCATGTAACACAAAAGGTCTTGACAAAGCGGCACTTTTTGACGCCGCGTAAATGTGAATGGACTGGGTTTTTTCCACCAGCTTAGAGGTATGCTATAGATGACATGATCCAGACATGTTGACAGTACAACAGGACAAATGTAATAATTTGACCATATTTTGCTTTTCCTTGATTTTTTTCATAAAGAAAGTCATGTCAAAGACATTAGTAGAAATGAGAAACTAACAGTGTTTACTGCTATGTTAATTGTGTTTGCTGTAGCTGACCACATCCCGGAACAGTGGGTACAAGTTCAAGTATGGCTCAGCAGAAAAAAGATTCATTCCAAGTAACATTGGTGTGTTTTTGTTGTTTAGGTATGTGGACTTGTTTATACTTCTCAGTGCTTTTTGACACTGTCCAAAGCTCATTCTTTATTTTGACTGATGCTAACTCCAGCATTTTAACTGACAGGAGCATGATTAGATGAAGTCGCAGCATCAACATGTTGGTTAACTTCATGGCAACTCATCTGGCCCGAGGGGACAAACTCCGCAGTTGTTAATATTTTATCTGTGATAAAATATTCAAAACTGTGTTTTATTCTCTTTACTCTTTGATTTGTCCTAATAGTTAAAATACTCAAGATGAGGGAGCTGCTTAGCAAAAGGTTTCAGAAAGTGGTCATGATGGGCAAACAACATAAAAATGTTTTTTTCCCATTTATTTGATTGTTTACCTCAATCGCAGAATCAACCCGGTCAAGTGACAGATTTAGTTGAGTTCTGTCTTCAGTATAAGAATCTCCATTAGTTATTTCAGTGGAAATGTAATTCAGCGACTTGGCATGCTGCCTTCAGGGTCCCTGCTCTCCTCTCTGATTAAATTTACAACACTTCAGGCCCGCTGCAGCTTACCTCTCTCCTTGATGCAATTTTCTTCTCATGTAGGTCACGAAATCTCAGTGAAAAATTCAATTTACCAACATTTAATTTGGAGCTGATGCCGTGCAAGTTGTCATGCTTTGTTTTCTTTTGTGCAACTCTTCAGAGGCGTCAGAGGTCGTCAGAAAGTAATGCAGTTATCATAACTGTTTGCAGTTCATCACATGATCACATGATCGCACTTATCTGACGATTGTTTGTATTAAAAAGTATAAGGATGATTTTACTACACAACAGACGTCAGACAAATCAATAAAACTCAAAAGTTCGAATTTCACAGAGGCTACAAAAAGTGTGGTACAGATGTAGATTATCATCAGAACATGGACACTAATCAGTCCAAATCAGTAGAGTAGTTTGTAAACTTCATCTGCTTTTCCCTGGGTTCGCTGAAAGTAACATGACAACGGTCTTGTTGTCTCATCGATTAAATGGATTTGTGGTGAGAACACAAAAGTAAACACAGGAAGAAAATCCTGTTCTGTGCTGCATCCATTGAAACAAGTGCACAAATTGCACAAACTGCACCAAGCAGCAAACAACCTGGATGGAGTTAGATTAATCGTGCATGTTATACCAGCATGTTAATAATATGCTAATATTGATGTCAAAGTAAAAATCCCACTGACACTAACAAAAACATCCAGTCCTGGAGTGCAGCCATTTTCTACAGTACAGTTTGTTGTGTGACTGAGGTTTTTGAATAAATGAGAAAATCAATAGAAGGTTAAAACAGTGACTTCAGATGACAGCGATGATTTTAGTTTAAATTCATAGCACGTAAACATGGTAATTTAATATAGCTCTTCTCCACAATGTTTTCATAAATTCCACTTTTGACGAACAGGTATCAGAAGGCTGAAGTACATTTCTACACATAGGCATCCACTTGAAAAAGCTGTTCCTAGCCGGTATCGTTCCATGGATACATAACATTTTAAGAAACAAAATGGACCTATATGTGAAGCTGGCCTGGATATTTGATTCCTCTCAGACCGTGTTATTTCCCACTCAGCAGTAAAAGGAAATGGCGGATCTCCCGGCGTGGTCTGACCCCGTGTATTAAATCACAATGGGCTGCAGGGTGACAGAACTGTTGTTGTCTCCATATGACTCTTTTCTCCTTGCTCTAATTCCTGAGGAGCCTCAAAACAGCACAAGGGGAGGGGGAGCATGACCTTATAAAATAGATTATTTCTTTAACAATGTGAACATTTTCTTTATTGTCTCGTTTTATTTTTAAGAAAATCATCAATCAGCCCCAACAGTGTCATCCTATTTTGACTTGCTTAACTGGTTCACAGGAATGTTTTTCTCTGCCTCATCCACTTAAGATCATCGAGAGCCAATAGACACATCTGCAAAGACAACTTAATTACACTGATCTATGTCTGCATTCGGGTTCTCGCAGCCAAATAGGAAACAAGTAAGGAAACAGGAAAATAACATGCAACGGTCAATACAAAGACAAAGTACATTTGAAAAGTCTTCTAAAAAGTTTTCGGTTGGGGTTATTTTGGCCAAACCCTACTTCAACTACCTGCAAAACCAAAATAACTACAAACAGATGATTTAACCAATAAGGAGCTGGTTTCACCATTTGTAGACATGTTGTCAGATGTCCCCCAACAGCCACACTAACTCAGAAATAAAGAAACAAACGAACAAAAATAAGTCATATATTTAAACGTACAGTGTTGTAAATGTGCACTGTACCCAACTAATGAGGAGGGAGAGTGTGATTGAAGTGAATATAAAAATAGTGACTATTCTCATACTCATGCAGTAAATCATCATGATCATGTTCTACAGATCAATAGAAAGGCAGCTTATGGATCCACCTAACCGAGTCCTCATCGCTGAACCCACGACTGTTTAAAGCCACTAAAGATCATTAGTGTTCTTTAAATTAGGTGATACAAGTTCCAATTATAGGCACTGAGAACATAAAGCCTGCACGGGGGTAGTTTTCTCTTTAACAGCTTCACTCAATGAGCCAGTAAATTAGATAATCGGTTAACCACAGAATTAGAAAGCCAGTTGTGGCAACCAATTAGTCAGAAAACCAAGGAGTTGTCATGTTTCCCTTCAGCCTTTTATCACCAGCAGAAGTTTTCAAAGAGGTGCAACTTCCCGGGCGAGTGAGGAAGGAGATGTCAGTTTTCTAAAAACCAAGTCATGACTGCAGAGAGAAAATTAGCTGGAAATAATCTAAGCACAGGGTTGAGTTTTCTTTCTCTTTTTATCAAACCTTTCAGCTGCATCTCACAGACCTTGTTTCAGCAAAATTAGCTGGCTCTGTAGATGGGAAGCAGGTGATAACACCCATGTCTGTTAATGGCAGGATGTTGGTGTATTATATTCTTCATCCTGATGTCTGTGGTCTCTGTGGTTGATTTAACCCCTGTGATATCAAATCTCATGTACCCAGGCCAGATACAGTATGTTGCTAAATAAAGACCTATAAGATGGAAGGTCTGTTACTAAGTATGTAGGCTGTCTTTGGTCTATGCTGTACATTTTGTGCTCTAGTACTGTTCACTTTCAGTCAGACCCAGAAAAATGCCTTAACTTTTCCCAAACATTTACGACAGAGGTGTAAAGTGCAAATTAAGATGATCCACGCAGGCAAAAACAGCAACATTGATGCGAGACTTTCCAGGGCAAAATGAATAAGCCAAGACTCTGCACTGAGAGTCAGATTATAAATGTCGTATGTACGTGGCTTCTTGTAAACATGAAATTTGGCTTTTCAAAGCAGGTGGCTCCACAGAATCAATGTACGTGTATATAATAGGGTCACTTATGTTAGACAATGACCGTGGAAAGTTTCTTATTAAAAAAAACAGCAGTGTTCTGTAGATTAGAAAAGCATTGCTGCTCCATCTTGACTTGTCTCACCTGCTCTTATCACCTTCATGCTTGGCTCTGCCTTGCAGCATTGTTCTAGAAACGATTTAAAGCGCAGCACAGGTTGTGACTCCAGAGACGAGGGTTTTTACTACTTGGTGATTGAGAACAATATCAGGTGAATGAGAAGAGCTTTATTACCCGTAGCTTCTTTTAGGGTCACTTGATTTTATGGAAACACCGCTGAGAATCGCTACTGAATTAAATAATGCGCCTACAGCAATCGATTTGCTCAGGAGTGAAAACATCACTTTGTGTGTGTTTCCGTGGTGGAACTGTTGATGTTTTCTAGTAATGGTGTCTCTTTGATTTGACCCAGCTAATCACTCGGGCCAAATTGTGGAACTAAACAATCCTCAGAGAGAGATCCAGCAAGATTTCAGTTGTCCGCTCAATGTCAACAAAGTCACTTGACCAAAATCAGATTGGTTCCGGAAACAAGGTGTGAGAAGATGATTTGCTCTGTTTCTGTTAGGAAAGACTGAAGAGAGGACATGCAGTGAGAAAATGCAGCTGCCCGATGGAACAAACACGACATTATTTTATAATAAATCCTCCAGTTCAGTACAAACACATTACATTATTAATTATTCCCTGGGCCAACTTTTTTGAGTGTGTCGGTGACATAATTCCTGATTTCCACGTCAACTTTTTGTCAGTTTTTCTAAATTGTAACACATGTTGTCTTCTTACTAAATATCTATGTAGAAATGTCAAAAATATGTTGATCATGTAATTGATAAGAGTTTTGTATAGTATAGTGTATTTCACTGTGTGGTATTTATATTATATTTTTCGACTATGCCACTTTGCCACTATTTGGTAAAAGCATAATTTGTTAAAAACTTCTTTGTACAAAAACTTCTAGATTTCTGGAAATACAAATATTACACAAATTTAACAAGGAAACAAAAATTCTGTAGACCAGAACCCAACGTTGTCATCCTGCCATTTGTTTTGTGCTCCCTTTTTTCTCCCAGTCTGGTTGAGTTCTTCCTAAGTCTGCTCATTTTAGCATGCATTGTTACTGCCACTTAGCCACACCCACTTCCTACCTGCCCCACCCACTCACTCACCTGCAGCTCAGTCCCCCTGCCCCCGTACATGCAGCCACACACTCTGTCAGATCTTTGCAGAAATTCCAGATGTGTAATTTTCATTACACGTTTGTGGTCCTGTTTGAGTCTTGTCCAGGATCTGGATCATGGACCTGGGACCAATTGGTATTGTTTGGTTGCCTTCTTGATAATCTTTGAGTACTACTTGGATTGTCCTGTTGCCTTTGCCTGCATTGTTTGCTCCTTTTCTGAAGTGGAAACCATCCGAGACATTAACTTTGACCACCCAGGATGGTTCTTAGTTCTTTCTAAATTTAATTTCCTGTTGCCATTTGACAACAAATACCTGACAGTAGTTATGTGAACTGCCATTTTGTCGGCGACCTGCTCTGTATCTGTTTTTCAGTTTGCAAACGAATTATGTGCAATACCACCACCTTTTAATTTGAAGTGTTCATCAGAGGGTTTCTTTCTTTCTCCTACCAAATCATGTTTCTTCCAAAAAATGCAACTATAGCCCTAAACCCTGTGAGTCCTGAATTCAGTGGCAAAATTTTCTCAAGTTTTCACTTCATTTGGCCTTTTTCCAGTTTCCCTTTAAGCACTAGTTTTTCCTGCTGATACTGAGAATATTATGTTCTTACACATGCTACTGTTAACTCCAGTGCTCATACAGCCCTGGAGGTTTACCGATCATCTTATTTTTGTTTAAACATGTGTTTCCAGAGCCCATGCTACAAAGGGTGTCTTCCTACTTTTTTAAAATCTGATCTGCTTCCCATTTCTTCCCCTCTTGTGCTATTTGTATCTTGTGATTAAAAAAAATACCTTCACATACAGTGATCAGGCAAAACATTAACATAAACTGTTATATTAATAAAAACATTGCTCATGTAAATGCTGATGTATCATTAAGACAACAAATATCGGTCAGCATATAAAGTGGTTAAAATAAGGTCCACATTTGCTAACAGTAACCTTTAGCCCTGTTCACATTTTGCCAGAAATGACCACAATCGATCTTGTTTAAAATACATGTTGTATTTAGTGGAGGACTTTTACTTCTGTAATTTAAGTAAAATATGGATAATCTGCTTAGTGCTTTAGTAAAATGTGTTAACTGGTACTTTACTTGCACTTTTACTTGAGTATCGAGTTTGTGTACTTCCACCACCTCAACACACAATGCTGTGTTTGGAGTTGTGTCCTTGCAGACTGTTTAGGGAAAGCAGGCTGACCCTGGTCCTCACTGACAGTATTAAGACCACCAGTATTATTGTTGTAGCTTATCAGTGTATTTTGAGCACAATATTCTGTTTTGAGTCTGACTGCATATTCTTAGTATTTTCCAGTGCACTAGTAGAATTAGGACTTATTAATACCTTGATTGGATTCTCTGTGCTGCTTTCTTTGTTACTCACACTGATCATCTAAAAGCTTTATTTGATGCTATTGTGACTGTGGTCTCGCATTTTTATCCTTAGTAATTCAGTCTAATTATCACTACAGTGATTCTAAAAGAAGAAAATGAAGTGACTCAGCCCAACTCCTGAAAATGGTTGTTAATATTACTAGTCTGCAAGAACTTGGAATAATGACACAGTAATTAGTTGCCACAGAGTAGTGTGTACTTATACTGTTAACTATACATCTAAGAGGACAAAAGGGCAAAACAAGCAAAAGTAACAAGAAGAAAAAAAGTTCAAAGCCGACATTGACTCAAACTGCATCAAAAGAGCCCTTAGACGACTGTTCACTTATGTGGAAAGAAGATTAATGTCTGCAGCCAGACAAAAAGAAAAAATTAAATAAAAGAGAGAGAAGAGACCCTTTAGAGACACTTTAACATGTGGCTCCAGAGGCAGGAAGTGAAAAGAAGGTAGCCTCTTTTTTCTGCACTTAAATAATCAGAGAAGAAACATTGATTTCAGTTGGCTGAGATTTGACAAAATTACCTTTTCTCTTGAGGGTCCAACAGAAAACATTTTAAAACTGTCGCACTTCAGTGGCATTAATTGGGAAATGTGCCTTGACACATTGTCAGTGATGTTTATTTTTAGGTCAGCAGTCATGTGGAATGTCTAATTTTAGAAATAATCTCCTTATATCATCACATTTACTGAAAGAAGCTGGAGGTCAGGCAGCAGTTTGATGGCTGCCAGTTTGAAGCTACACCTCATCTGTAGCTTTACTATACTTTGATGCTTGATGCTTTTGCGAATTTTAAACATACATCAGTGGTTTTCAGCTGTACCAGTCTGTGTAGATAAACCACAGCCTCTGATTTGAAGTGATTACTGTGGTGATGTAAGGAATTTGTGATAAAGACTATCTGTTGATGTTGGTTGGCCACTGATGGATAAGAGGTGGATCCTCTCCTCTCTCCCAGTCTCCTTTTTCCTTTTTAAAAACTTAACTCTTCATACTTGCTAATATACTTTCTGCTGAGTTTGAGGGAGAAATATGCTTAAGATCAAGAATTTCTGCAGTGGGGAACCTCTCAAGCTTGTGTTTAATACTGCACTGAGACTCTGTTTGACGTTGCCCATAGATCAGATACTGTTGTTCTTAATTGAGCTACAGTTGAGAACTTTAACATTCGATACCTGGGAAAAGATTCTTCCAGAATTCTTCTCATATATAAATCCCACATTCCTCCACCATCTTCACTCCAGAAAGGCAGTAACTTTATTTCTCTGAAAGTTCTCATATGTTCAAAAGTTTTATTTATCCATTCATAAAAACACAGAAACCTTTAGCTTGAGCCTGACATTCATACTGTGTTTTGACGGTTCTCTGTGAATAGAATATGTTATCTCGCCTTGCAGTTGTCTCTGTCTCTGTGCTTACAAAGATGTTAACAGGGAGAAGATTGCGTGGTGTAAAATCCTTAGACCATTTCGCAAAACACCATCACGTTTCTTTAGGCAAGTGCAAGTCATGCCGTCACTGATCCTATCAGCCCGAGCGAGCACAGGAGGGAGCTGAACGGCAGCCTCGGGCTACTTTGTCAGTGAATCAGCTCACTAGATAGTGTGCGTGTGTTTGTGTGACAGAGAGGTTGCAGCTGTGTTTGTGTTCCAACTGCCTACATAACAGAGAGTTAACTGACTGTGTGTGTGTGTGTGTGTGTGTGTGAGGCTATGAAACAGCTGTTTTGACATTTTTCCCACCGGTGAACTGCAGACTTTAGGTGAGAATCTCTGCACAGTGACATACAGCTGGTTGTTCCAATCATGGATGTATAACTATGTATATGAAGCTGGAAACTGTTTGCCAACATGGCATCTATAGAAAGTGTAGTGAGGCTTCTATTTAGTACTTTAGCCAGTTTTACTTCCCCTGTTTGACTCCACAACTTCCTATGCACCTAGTGTAAAGTGATTTACATGATTTACACATGTATCAATGCATTGTCCACATGCCCATATGGACGACAGTTCCCACATTGTTTTGCAACTACTGTATAGGACATTCATTCACTGGCCCCTTTATTAGGTACACCTGGTGTACCTACAGCAATAACTGTACAATCCAATGCATTTCAGTCATTTCAGTCTTTTGAGCAACACTGTTCAATGGAAAGAAGAAAGAAAAGCTACTTGTTTTTAATAGAGAAGGATAATATAAATAATACAAAATAATATTCTATGTTCAAATTCTAGAGACTGCCATAAAAAAGGCAGTTACATGTTTGGGTGTTTTGTTAATATTCCTGATTTTCTCACATTGAAATATATATTTTTATTAAATGTACATTTAAAGGCTTAATTGTAAATAATCATGTGAATAATGAAATGTATCTATCTTTTTGTTTACAGCCATTGTGTCCTGTGAGTTGATAATTGAGCACCTTTCGGATAGTATTTATTAGTTGTTGTTTTCTTGTCACTTGCCAACTTTGTCCCCACAACTCAACAAAGAAACAGATGGTCCTCATAATCACAACACATAAGAAAATGTGTAATGTTTTTATTTTTATGTGTTTTGGTAGAGCTCAATTATTTTGTAAGAATCTGTAACTGTAAAAGTTGTTTCTTCTAATCATTTCTTTGTCACATAGATATTCAGGGATAGTTTTGGCAGCTGATACAACATTACTTTGCTGGATCTTAGACTTTCACTCTACCCACATAATCTGAATCAGACCGAGCTATAAAATTATGTTCATCTTCAGGAGTATTTGCAGCCTGAGGGTGTGACACCACAGAGAGCTGCCCAGTATCACAACCATCTGCTACTCTGTACCAAGCAAGCTAAAGGGCACACTGAGGAGCTTAAAGGCATCTTGAAAATTGTTGGTCTTTAAAAGAGAAAAAAAAAATGTTCCAGTGGGTTGAAGTTTATTTTAATATTAATTAGGTTGTTCCTTCTTGTCGGAGACATTTGTTGTTTTAAATTCACTGCAGGAATCTGATTATTATTATCTGGGCTTTTAACCTGATATTTAAGATTGACATGTAGTAGTAATAGTAGTAATACCAATGCCAATAAGTATTGTGCCACTTTTGCAAAGTCTGATTAATGAGCATATACTTAAATAATGTTGACTTACAAATTAGGTGTTTACATAGCAAATTACCTTTATTTGATTTACTACAGAAAAAGAAAGAACCTTAATGAACCTCTTTACCAGTCAATTCATGTTCACGTTTCACCAAACCAAGTGTTTACCAAGTGTTTAGGGACAAATCAGTGCCCTAGTTAAATGTTAATGAAATAATCAAACTTTAAATGTCCATAATCTACTGTGAAACCAAGCAGCCCCTGATTTGCCAAAGAAATGATATTTGATATGTTTAGATGCATTACAGATTATCTGGTGATCTACTCTGCTTAGTAATCTCATCACATTTGTATTTAAAAAAGCAGGGTGCTTTTCAGGTAAGGGATTCAAAATAACCCAGTAACACAAATTTCTGATGGAATGACCTGTTTTATTTGGCTGCAAAACCAGCTTTATTTATTCTATTTGTTCTTGTTTTAACACTATTTGTGCCCCCAGTGGTCAAAACCCGCTTTAAGGTAAACGACACATAGCTAGAAGAAACCTGTAACCTCAGCTTTGGCTTCACTATCCTTCTGTTCTCTCTTACCTCTTATTCACTTGTGTTTCCACCATATTCTTTGTCATGCTACAGGTTGTGTGAGTGAGTGTCTGTGTCTGAAATGAAGTCACTATCTGAATGATCGGACATGGAGGCCATCGGTGCAGACAACACCACGCAGGACGAGCCCCGACTTCTGCCCCTACCTGACAATGACCTTGACTACGTCTCAAATGTTGGCGCCATTCCCCCAGCTGCACCTACGCAGATGGGAGTGAATTTCCCAGAGGATCCGATAAAACTCCTAAGTGTACAGGTAAAAGTTTTTTTTATGACCCTAATGTATATTTTCTTGATTAGATTGTAGTCACATCCAAAACAAGCAGGTACCTTAACAGGCTACAGTCAGTCAATCGAACACACATTCTTCAAAACTTTTTTTTTAATTGACTGAAAATATCTGAGAGAGATGAGTCAATATGAAAAGAATAACTGTGCCATTACTGCAATGATGTAAGCAGAGTTTCTAGTGCACTAAATACCAGCTTCTTACAGTGGTTGTTTGTTTGTAGGTGGTGTTGATTTTGGCCTACAGCACCATCATCGTGCTGGGAGTTCTGGGTAATTCTCTGGTTATCTATGTCATTTACCGCTTCAAGACGCTCCGCACTGTAACCAACTTCTTTATCGCCAACCTGGCTGTTGGTAAGTTCACGCACACTTTCAATCTCAGTTTATCACTACGTTTATCATGACCTTGTATTTCAGATGTTTTTCAGTAAGCAAAAACTAACAACAACCTAATGGTATAAATCTTTTTTTTATTTATCATTGTACTTCACTTAACACGAAGCTTAAGATGGTGATTGGTTGTCTCGTAGTCATAGGATTAGAACCCGATTATATTACTTCACCAGGCCACTGAAATCGCTTCACATTAGGAGCTTGTCTCTGACATTATATTGCACTGCAGACCTGTAGGATCAAAACCAACACATCACATTTACAGAGTAGTGTTATTACTCTTCAAGATTTCTTTTTTTTGCTTTATTTCTTTTAAATTTTAAGATTTTAAATTTTTTCTGTGGACAGAGTCTGAACAGGGATCAAATCCAAGCCGTCCAGCAACTGGCTGAGCTAGTCAGCCAGCAATGTTTACTTTGCAGAGTCTTTCCTTAGTCTTACTACCTTTACACCTGCCAACCATATTGCAAAATTTATTTTAGATACAGAGTCCTGTATGAATAGTTTAGTGTGTTATAGAACTGTTAGTTCTGATACCCTAAGACTCACATGCCTTTAGAAACAAGCTGTAGAAGCATCTGACAAAATAGCTCCTGCAGTTAGAAGCCTGGTCTGAAGTTCTGAAGTTGTGCTTGCACACTTTGGCAAACACCTACGTAGATAAAAGACTAAAATGTCTACGAAATGGACTTTAGCCAAATACTGTAGCTTGTCTGTTTGTGTTGGCTGAGTGTTTCTGGAGTTCTGAGAATGTGAAATTTGATCTTTATAGGGATCTGAAGTCCAAAACTAAAAGTGAAGAGTGAGAATGGCTCAGACCAAATCTCCCAGTGGAAATAGTAGCATGGCTGGTTCCTTTATGACTGTTGTGCTGCAGTGGTGCACTGTCTGCATCACCTTCTGCCCATTTCTGGTGCCTTTCATGTCAAAGCAAACCTGCTGTGGTGTGTTGTGTGTTTTCTCCAAATTGACAAAAACATCCACTGTTGGCAAAGTGTGTGTGTGTGTGTGTGTGTGTGTGTGTGTGTGTGTGTGTGTGTGTGTGTGTGTGTGTGTGTGTTGCCCACTGCAAGTTGCTGGTGATGACTCAAACATCTGTCACATCATATGTGTTTCTGTTTGAAGTCTGTGGTTTGTCCGCTGCTTCGCATTGGAGAGAGACAGAAAGATGAAAAAAGACTTATTCTTAGCATTTAACATTCACTCATCATACAAGGAGAAATCAGTGTTATTGAAGGTGATTTGTGCACAAATACTGTTTGTGTTTTCTTACAGTTAACAGAGAAACAGGACCTGATTACAGGAATTCCCATAGGCACCGAGAAATTATTTCCGTTGTTCATATTTCCAATTTTTGGAAGGAAGATGCATATTTTATGTTAAAAATAAAGGAGACGACAAGAGCGAGATGAAAGGCAAACAGGAGACTGCTGTTGCCTCTGCGGAGGTGTAGTTACTTTTGAAAAAACAAATGTCATAGCTGAAATGGTTAGGATCAGAATGTTGTTCATACATTCATTTGAAAAATAATCATAAAATATCAAAATGTATTCAACCATTTTCTGAAAAACATTGTTTTATCCAATCAAAGGCTTTTGGCTTGTCCCTTCATTGGTCACCACAGCGGAACATGTGCCGCATGTTGATTTGGCATGAGTTTTTACGCCGGATGACCTCCCTGCCCCCACCCTCACATTTTATCTGGGCCCTGTACCAGCACCAAGATTGCCCTGGGAGGCTGGGCGGGGCCACACCTGGTGGGGTGGGATTCGAACCCTTGGCCTTCTGCCTCCCAACCCAAAGCTCTACCACTAATCCACCAGGCCACTCTAATAGCACACATCCAATCATGTGTTAAATATGTAAGAACCTCCCCCTCCCAAATTTCAATTTCATTTTTTCCATAAAATCTGACACCTTCAGATATTATTATTGGAACTGATGGCTATTATGTGTTGTTATCATCACCATAGCTTTGGGGCAGTAGGTCCCTGCTACACATGCTAGTAGCTTCAGTAGGTCGTTATCATGTGATATTATGTCGTTATTTTATGGCACAAAAAACATTCTTGATGACAATAGCATTAGGCAAAACAAAAGGTGAGGCAGTTATTATATTCTAACCATATTTTGAAATTGCTTTAATATTTCACATTCCTTCTTTCTTTCAGTCACCTGTAAAGTGCTTTGTATTGCATGAGCCTGTAAGAAACATGCTATAAAAACATAAAGTTTGATCGGTGGGAGCTTTCAGCACTTTCTGTGTAAAGGATTTATGCTGATAGCTCTTGCATTCTTTTTAATAAACTAAAGAAAATTTGACTTTGACCCCAAAAAACATCACACAAGATTTAAATATGAAGTAAAGAATAACAGGAGTCACAACCAGCACTTAACCACCATCTGTTCAGAGCTGAGGCATGAATATATATATATTTTGTAACAGCTTGGGCACAGTTCACAGTAAATGATGTCACCTTGACTCTTTATTTTTAATGAGTGTGAAGAGGCGAGACCCCCTACCTATAATGTGACACTCAACATGCTGCTGCGTGGTTAATCATACTTTTAGCACCTGGATCATCTTTGCTTCAGAGGTAGCGTAGGTGTTTAAAACGACACACAGACTCTAATTCAGCATTTAATAATTCAGCCTATTGAAAATACATAGTGTGAAAAAGATCCATTAAAGCGTGAAGCACTCAGTATTCTATGCTAAATAAATGAGCAAACACATTAGACACAACTTAACACCAAATTAACATGAAAACAAAATAAACACATAGTGGAATTACTTAACATCAGCACACAATCAGATATAAAGACGCACCAACAACCTTTGCTGTGTGAGGTTTTGCGGCCTGAATTATTCTGGCACAGAATAATACATGGTAATAAAAACACACACCTACGGCAAAGCAAATGGAATAGTAAATAAGTACGACTAAGGAAACATGGAGGGATGGATAGAAATATGAAATATCTTTCTACATGTTGAGATGTCAGAACCATGGAGAGCGACAGACTCTTCAAGAGCCTGCAGGACCACGGACAGAGACACAAAACAGGAAAGTCACCACAGAGACATCATCAGTTAATATGTTCCAAATTTGTTTGTGTGTAAATCTCTGCCATAGTCTGTGGGTTTGTTTGTTGTTTAGTCGATTTTAACATTTTTGCAATAAGGAAGGAAAAAAAATCTAAGTATTAGCTGGTTGTGGATGCTACACAAGTCCATGGGGCAAATTTCCCTTTGGGTTTCTTGACTATTTTGCAGATGGTTTATAAATCATTCAGTAGACATTTCTCAATACAGAGTACACCAAGTTCGGACCTCTGAATTTGGACTCCGGATTCTGAGGCTGGAAGGATTATTTACAATTGGGGCAGCGGCAGCTTAGCTCAGCTGATGATTACATTCAAACATTACTGTACAGTAGTTGAACAAGGACAAACTCAACTGTTACACCATCTGGCTTTTTCAGAAAGACGAAACCAACCTTAAAGTGATTGTGATGAAGTCTAAGCTTGCAGGCTGTATGTAGGCCTACGTATCATAAAATATCAAATTTACACTTCTGTTAATTGTCATTTATACAGCATTTATACACATGTATGTTCTTCTATATTGATTTGAGTCCAATAAAATGTGTGGCAACATGTTACAACTCTAAACTGTGTTTATCTTCCAAATCAAATGTAACAGTACTACAGAGAACAAAGCTAATAGGAAGACTATTGCCTTTTTGAGATAAGTCTGTTGTCCCTCAGGATGACGGTGGACATTATATACATTCAAAAACGTCCAATCAAATTTACAAACTCTAATTTAGATCATGTTATGAGTCAAAAGGGAACTTCCCTCATGAAAAATATCAAAACTTCATAAAGTGGCGTTAAAGTAGTACTAGGATGAACTATCAGATGCTCTAAGCTTAACTAAAATTTTTACCAAGACCACTGGTTGGCACGCAATATATTCTGGAATAACTGGCTACTGCAAGTCCACACAGGTCAGCTCCCAAAGCATCTTTAATAAAACACTTTGATAATTTAGATGCGTTAGGTGCAAACTTTGAATTGGAACAGTACTTCAAGTCCGTCTGAAGATAAGTACAGAGAAGAATGCAGAATGAGAAACTGATTTTTATTTATTCACTTTCTATTAACCAGTTTTCTTTTGAAAGTGCCTCTCTAAGTCCTCATGTCATAAAGCCATGCCACTTAATCTCAAAGAGATGCTCTCACACCTTTCAGATTTGAACCAATGGCTTCCTGCACCACATGCTGATAGGTGCATTAGCTATAAAATATGATGTGCTGCAATTTGGTTAAGAGACAAAAAGTACAAGTAGGGTCAGAAAAAAATGATGATTAGGGTCAAAATACAAAACATAAGTAATGAACTCAAACATGACATGCATGACATCATTTGCCCTTTTGCAAAGAAATACCAGAACATTTTTCTTCTAGAGGCTAAATAAAATGGCTGTGCATGCAGCGTTAACTACCATGGAGATGTATGATTGAGCACCTCTGAATTAAAAAAATACTAATCCTATTTGCTGTCTAAATTGTACAGTATGTTCTGCTTCAGTGGCCAATAACCTCATCTATTTACTACCATTTAGTTAATATCTGCAACAGTTTAAAATGGCCAGGATCGTTGTGTACATTATCTTTCCACTTTAACCAAGTCTGCTGTTGGAAAATTGTTTATTGGCAGAAAGAAAGAAGCAGAAAGTCCCCTCAACTATGATTCACTGACCAAAATGCCTCCGGTTGAATGTGAGCAGAGATGTCTGAGGAGCAGTAATCACTCTGAGCAGGAGGGATTCAAATTAAAATCCTTCTTCTGCCTTATTTGTTGCCTCTCTATATCTCCTCTCCAGCTATTGCAACATAAGAAAAGACACAAACAAATGTGTTAATAGATCGGAAGAAATGAGTAATTAGATGGAGTACAAAGTGTGTATATGTGCACAAATGTCTTTATTTAGCCTTGAGTGTTGGATCTTCTGAGAAGTGTAAAGAAAATTGGATGCAAAGTAAAAATTGCCCGCCAGCTATCTTTAATTAAAACACAAACCCATACTCAAAACACACACTGTGATTGCATTAACTTCTTTTTGACTTTTGCAAGTGGTGGAGGTTTATTTGTGAAACTCAGTTAAAGTTTGTTCAATTAATTTTGTTAGCAATTTTAGGTTCGTCTGCATCAGACGGTGTGTTGCTTCCATATTTACTTTTGTTGAGGTCGTGTTGCATAATGTTATGTGACCTATTTGTCCTTTTTAATCTCAATATTTAAATCTTTGTAGTTATTTTCCTCTTTTTTGGGCCAAAATATTTACCTGATCTGTCAGTTACAAGCCAGAAATATTAACACAAACTGGATTTTGAGCCTCCCCTGCACCTCTCGGGCCCCCAGGCCTGTGCCAGCTAAGCCCTGTTTGCTAATCCATCCACGGGTTTAACGCTTCATTGTTTGTGTTTACAAGGGCTTAACTAAAGGAACCGATAGAGCTATCTCTATAATAAACACAACATGAGAAACTATTATGTATTCTGGAGAGGAGCGGGGACCCATAAGATATTAATTCATGAATATAAGTGTAAGAAATGCACAGTGGGGATCTGAGTGCTTTTCATGGTAAATTAAAGGTTCAAACAGTTGCTGTAGTGCGAAGACAGGGAATGAAAAGTGTTTGGCAGTGGAACAGAAAATAACCTGCTCCTTTTGAGACAAATGGATCATGCATTCCTAAGTGAAATATAGTGGAGATAGAGAAAATGGAAAGAGGCTGAACATTTATACATTTAAGAGAAAACAAAAATCAGACTAAAGCAAGAGTCTGAACCAAAAACAGAGAAATGAATTAGTTTTCTGTGACATTGCTGCACTGCTTTTTTTACGAAGTGAAACTTAAACAACAAACCAAAGTGATAAATATTGGTTCGAGGCATTGAGCTGAAAGTGTAACATTTGTTTGCGTAAGTGAAGAAAATTGGCTGGTTGGGAACATTAATATATGGATTATGAGGATTTCCATCATATTCGTTGTGTTACTGATGTGATACAAACCAGTGGTGCAGCAGAGAGAAACATCAAGACCAGGAGGATCAGAGAAGGAGCATTATGATTGATGTGATGTGAAATGTGCAGGAAGCTAGAACGACGGCAGCCTGGCAGTCGTCGGTTCATATCCCCAAATCTAATAAATGAGTGGGCAGACAAGCAAGCAACAAAAAGAAAAAGTGGATTAGGTCAGAAGCTCAATGGCTCTTTCCCGGTTTGGGTTGTGTTTAATTTTTATTCTTGGGTTTTAACAGCAACTGTTTCAGGGGGATTTTTTTTTATTTTGTCAACTAAAATGTAATTTAAAATGCAGCAATTTTTTTGCCAACCCAACAATGATGACCGTCCACCTTTTTGGGTTTTTTAAGAAAACAACAAACAGCGCTCACCCCAACCAGTCAGGGAAAGCAGGCCGCCCACCCTGAGCCTGGTTCTGCTGGAGGATTCTACTCCACTGTTGCCTAGAGCTTGCTCAAGGGGGATTTGTTGGGTTTTCTCTACATATTTGTATAGTCTTTACTTTATTGTGTCATCATCTTAAAATGATAAAAAATTAAATGCCTGAATTGAAATTGTTATTAAATATTAACTTTTTGTTTGCTGGAAATTAATCGTATTTTCAACGATGAGCCATTAAAACCATTACATAAAACCACCTCCTTTACTTGTTTGTCCTCAGCTTGTTTGTCTGTGTTCCGTGAAATTTGTTGTCCAAAATCAATTACAACCATCAGCCAGACTCACCAAACCTCAAGTCAAAGTGGCAACAGGACTTAAGTGTTTTTTTGTTTTTTTTTTAAATCCATTTACCTGAACCTCCTGGTCAGTTCAACAGGCCATTACCACTGTCCATACCGGGTCGACAAGGTCAAACAATAATTCTGGAGCATAGCAGCATTAGCCACAAGAAATACTTAGGTAGATTTAGGGAATGCTGAAATAAATTTCTAGCATAAGACTGAGTTTCAGTTTTAATCAGGAAACAAGAAGATGTTTCTTGCGAATAGTGTTAAATTCTCAAGGCCATAGATGACTCATGTCTTTGATGTGCCATTTTTGGCAGTGGAATTATTATTATTATTATTATTATTTTTGCCATTAATCAGCAATGAGCTCCAAGAGAACAGCCCAGTTCTTTGCTTATTCACATTTCTCTGTTTCCTTCTCCCTTCACCTTCTCTTTTACTCTTTTTGTCTCTCGCTTCTGATCTTCGTCTGCCTTTCTTCCTCCGTCCCTCTGCCCTTTAGCTTCACAGGATGCAGAAGTCCAGGCTCAATAATACCCTACACAACTTCCATTGTAGTCTAACAAAATGTGGCATTGTGCTGTTTTCAGAAATGTAATCATCACACACTGACATGGTTCAGAGGGTCACAGTCTGGCCCTGCCCTCCTCCAGGGAAAACAGTTCAAACTCCTGCCGGGCCCTGTAGACGTCCAATTAGACGTGACAGACAGTCACGTCTAATTGGACGTCTAATGGAAGATTAGATTAAAACAGCTGCAGTTTTTGTTCAACATATGATGAACAATAGTTGATCGATCTGAAGAACAGGTGGTTCAGTCGGAGCAGGATTAAGTCTCTAAGTCTAGCAGCGCAGTCCGGCATCTGTCGCTTGTTTGTCCTTCCTCAGGTAAAGGGTTGAACTGCAAACACGCCCCTAGAAGCTTCGAAGCAAAAGAATTGACTCAGCAAAGGCAGTAACAACTACACACATTATATTTTTAGATTTTTACTTTTACATTACAGCAAGAAACGTTTGGTGATCTACAAGCTGGCCAATCAAAAAAGAGGTGAGGTTCTTAAAGAGACAGGCGCCTAATGAGCAGTTTAGCAAAGAGGGGAAGAAGAATAAATACATGCACAGCATAAGATGATTTATAGGTTTTTTTGAGAACTTAAATAGTTCACAGAAAAAATATAGACCTAAAAATGTCCCAGCCTTGGATTTCATTGTCTTTTGTTTCACCAGTTTCATTTCCTGTCTTTGACTTTTATTTTCTAGCCACTCTACCCTGTGTCCGGTTCTCATAGTCTCGACAGCTTCACCAGTCATCATCAACTCTGATTAGTTTCACCTGTTCCTGCTCTTTTGTCTGTTTAAATGCAGCTCTCCCCAACAATCCACTGCCAGTTTGTTTCCTGGTGTTTGGATGGATGACTTCCTGCCTGTCTTCTGAGTTTCGACTACGTTTCCATTTATTTATTTTTTTCGGAGGTTTGGTTTTTGTTTGTCTCTCTCTGTTGGCCTTTGTTTTAGTGCTCGATTCATTTTTTTGGTTGATTATTTATTCCCACCCTTGTTGTCCTGTTTAGTTTTTTGGACTCTGATTGCTCTTTGTATGCGGACACCTTTTGGTTATTTAACTACACCAAATTATGACTTTTCTCTGGTTCCCCACTCTTTGTTCTACTCTTTATATCTGCCCCCAGTAGATCCCTGTATGTGTGCCCTCTTTAGTTTGTTCAGCCCTGGTCCTGACTGTTTATCATATATGCACAGCCCCCTTTGGTTAATTGTTGTGTCCTTGTAAAGTTCACTTCTTTTTGCAGACTCCATTTTAATCCCATTTAGCAACCTGACATTATTTTTTATGTGTTATATTTCTTTTTGTATTACATTTCTGGCTTAGTCTGTTGCCTCCTTTAGCTTTCGTTTTCCAGTCCTCCCTTCGGAGTGTTTTTTTTTTTTTTTTGCCCCATGTTCATGCCAATTATGACCATTGTGCCTCCCCTCGCTCTCTCCTCACTTGGGACTCTCTTTATACATAATCCTGACAGAAAATGTGAATAATGTGAACTCAACATACTGGTTATGACCATTAATTTTCATTTATGTATTTTTTTTTATTTAACTTTTTTTTTTTTTTTTTCCCATTTAACTACACATTTTAAGAACATGGGCAACACCCAATGAGGTCAGTCACCTTGTCACCAACTAACAAAACTGAAATGGAGCACAAGTCGTGCAGTGAGTTCTATTTAAAGAAAATTACTGTTTGAATTTTGTGCTTGAACATGAGGATCATCTTTTCCCTAAAATAAAATTGTTATTTTTATTATGTTTTAAAAATGTCTGCAATATTAAATAATTTGAAGTCACTCGTAACAGATGCATGTCTATAGCAATGACTGGAACATTTAGCAGGTATCTTTTAATACGTAAACATTTCTGTGTTCCCATTGAAAGAGGAAACTTTACATAACAGAATATCAGTCTGTCCTGCCAGTGTTTCCTGACTGTGACAGACGTTTAGCTGTTGATTGATGGTCAGCAGCAGCAGATGTTGACGCTCACGCATACAGAGATTTAATTGCACCGATCGGGCTATTCAGTTGTCTAGTCTGCACTACTGCCCCTTGCTGGGATGACTGAGAGTGGCTCCAGCCCTCACCAGTTGTTGTGAGTTGGGAGTGTGTTCTCAGATGAGTCAACCCCAGCTGAACAGCTCACTTGTGCAGTTGCTTCATCTGTTAACACTTGTGACATGGAAATGCATGTAATATGTGAAGAAGCTTAATGCTTTAAAATAATACATAAATGTCTTTTACAACAATGTTTCAGTCAGAAATGACTGCACAATTACAGAAAACAGCCAAAATGGGTTTTTAGCTTAATCTGCAAAGTTACTCAAAAGAACACAAACCAACCACTAAGAAACCCAAAACAACTACAGGTGGATGCAAAATGACTGCTGCAGTTTGAAGGTTTTGACCTGTGGACGACATGAATTCAAAATTGTGTTTCACGGACTGTCACTGATTTTCTGTCTATATTGGAAAGGAGAAAGACAATAGCTCTACAAGAGGCTGAAATTACACACATTTCAAAATAAATGAAAAATTGAAGAGTTTTTAAATGATGAGCGAAGCAGTTGACCGGCAGATATAAGGCTGTCAGACATCTGTTATCTGATGTGATTTTTCTCTTCTTATGGCTGAGATGGAAAAGTACATCATGTTATTAAAAGCTGCTTCTTCCCTCCTCTTTCTTCAGTATCGATTTCCCAAAAAACATAACTTCCACTTTCATATCGGTCATATTTCCAGTTCCGACTGAACTCTCTCTCTTCTTCGTCTCCAGCCGACCTGCTGGTGAACACGCTGTGCCTCCCCTTCACCCTCGTCTACACGCTGCAGGGGGAGTGGAAGTTCGGCAGCACCCTCTGCTTCCTGCTGCCCTACGCCCAGGGGCTCGCTGTGCATGTCTCCACGGTGACGCTCAATGTCATCGCCCTGGACCGCCACAGGTGAGTGTAGCTTAAAGCTGGGTGGTGGTCAAATGGCTAATAGGCTGTTCCCTAAGACTTGCCCCCCCCTTTTTTTTATTGCTGTTACAGCAGACCTCATGTTTGCAAATGGTTGTAGCAGATTTATGTTAAACAACAGATCCCTCATTTCAGACACGGACTAATTAATACATGATAATTTTAAGTAAAACGCCCTTATTTACACTTATTTAAGTCAAAGCAACTAGTGTGACATTTACTTTACTTAAACAGCAATCTAACAGCAACCCATTGCAAACCATGCAAACCAATTGCCTTTAAAAAGCCAGGTAACATTGCCACTACCAACCAGTGGGAGGCAGTATTTCAGAAAACGGTGCCTAGAAAAACACATTTCACACATTTCAAGTATTAATAGGGTCCTGGTGCAGTTGGTCATTGATGTTTTTTCTATAACTAGAACTCCCTCTGCTGGCATTTCCTAAGGTCACCAGAAGGTCATGGGAACAATGGCCAGAGCCCGGATAGAAAAATGGTAGGGCTGCGACCGGAAGGGCATCCGGTGTAAAAACACATGCAAAAATCAATGTGCGGACAAGCCGAAAGTCTTTCTCTGAATCAATTGTATCTAAAACAATCCCCACAATTACAGAAAAACCAATGATGACTTGCTTTTACTTTTGCATAATGTCTGTGAGTCTGCAATTTGAGCTTGTTTTTTTATTGGCGGAGGTCTATGACACATACAAATAATCTAATCTAAAAGGTTGCAGACGTAGAGGCTGTGAGGTTGGGTTTAGTATTTGCTCAGTTTGATGGTGGTCGCACACACGGGCAAAATACGGTGAGTTGTTTTTCATCTTGTCTTTCCACATGGAGAAAGATCTTTGTGTCTTACTGAGTAGTGTGTCTTACTCATGGTCATAACATAGAATATTGCACAATTTAAGTTTAGTTTCTATTATGATGTGTTTTATTTTATTTTGGTATGTGGCTAAAATCAATTTACACTGGCCTGAAAATTGCTCAGAAGAGTTAATTTATTGCGGAGTTGACTCTTCTGCAGCAGCCAGTTTAGTGTAGATGTGAGTATTCAATCAGGCTTTTTCCAGCGTACAGTTTGGCAATAATTGAAAAATGTGTGAGCAAATGTATGGTGGATGTAAAGCTTCACAAGATCAGTAGTTTAATCAGTTTGTGTTCGCCAACAGAACCTGTACCTGCTCGTTCACCGTCTGCCGATTATCCTCTAAATTCCAAAAAAGGTTGTATCTAAAAGTAATACTTACCATAACCATAGTTTTCTCGGGTAAGGAGGATTACAATAGAGTTTTACATGCAAATGGAGCCCACTTTGATACCCTCGCTGCACTTCTTTCAGCACCGTCAGGCTATTGCTGTCCCTGTTTTGGCAGTTGGAGTGTGGGTGTTAAGAGAAGTAGTGCAGTGAGGACTTGATGGACAATGGCTTATTTACATAATTTGAACCTTGCAGAGCTCATTTAAAGTTATTGGACTCGTCTCACTCGTGTGAAGAAACTTTTCAACACAGGACATCAATGAATTACACCAAGTTCTTCTCATGCATTAAAAGTTTACTTGCATGATTAAGGGATCACACTTTCTGACAAAACACCAAACTTTTAACACTTGTTTTAATACATATTTGGTCCTCTGAGAAGATCCTGGAGCTCTCACAAGCGTCTACAATCTGTTATGATTATTTCTGTTCTTTGTTGCCGCCACCACCTGCCCAGGGACTGCAGATGGTAATCAGGTACAAAGCATCTCTATCACTGTTTGGAATAGATGTTTTTGGCAGATGGTTCTTAACAAATACATAAAAACTCTTTATTTCAGTGTGAGCATCTGTCTTCCTCTTTGTTTTTTGTTTTTTAGGTATTGTGGGAGAATAGTGCCCAAGAAAAATCCAGATAGTTTAGTCTACCTACAGACATGCTGAGTGTACTTTAATTACTACTTTTCTGACATAAATACAACACTAAGTTAAAAACGTGTTACTGTGAACAATGTAAAGGAAAAATAAACACCCAGAGTGGTGAACAAAACTGCTAAAATAGAAGGACCAGGCTATAATACGAGTAATCAGTAAATTTGGCTGCTTTTTACATGTCAGTGTTTGTAATAATCATCATAATAAAATAACAATGATCATAATCATCTCGAATCACAACAATTATAATTTGTCTAGTTGTTTATTCATTATACTGTGGAACAATAATTGCATCATTATCTTTTTTGTAATGTCCATTATAAAAATTGTCCGTAATTGGCTATAACGATTTTCTCACAACTGCAGAATTTGGCAGAGAATCGTCAAGTTTAAAAGTGTTTTGTTTTTTGTTTTTTTTCTTTAGTTTCCAGTGTCCAATTAAACCTGTGATAATCTGTAAATCAGTTCGTGCATAGAAACCATGTACAGTTAATATTGCAGCATAGTTTTAAATGCCAATTTACCCAATGATAAAAAATACTGGACACAAAACGTTATAACCTCACTGGACCCTAAACCCTGTCGCCCTAAATTACTTTAGAATACAACTTAACTGCACCCACATTACGTTTTTTTATGAACACAATTAGAACATGTAATAATGTAAAAATAAACTTTGAACATTATCTCTAAAGACAAAAAAAAAAAAAAAACTGAGGAACTAGCTTGACAAAAGCAATTGACTTAAGATAATAAGAGAACAAAGAAGCTAAAATGATTTGCAGAGCAGGCGAGTTTGATGATAATTCTCTGTACTTTTACCACTTTGAGAAACAAAATTAGTTGAGCTCTTGATAAAGGGTGACTTCACCAAATTTTATCTTGCTTTCTATGGGTTTATTTTGGGGTGTAAATGTACATTAATGCTTTTAATCATCTCTGACTTCTCTATATTAAAAATGTATCTGTTTCTAGAGGAAAATCTCCCCCACTAGACATCAGGAGTTTTTCCCCATTAGGAGTTCAGATAATGGCATCTCGGGAAGCTCTGAAAAAGCAGGTTGACCGTGATTACAAAGTCCATAGTGTGAGAAACAAGATGACATAATCTGAAATGAAGGTTCCTCCCAGTGATGTCGTGCGGAGGCATATTTCAAGTAAAAGGAGAGATTTTGATGTAGAGAAATCAATGGGAAGTACATGCACTACTCAAACTACAACCATAAGAAGCAAGCTGAACTAAAACTGATGTACTGTCTGTACAACTTCATTATTGCATGTATTCCAGAGTTTAATCAGTGTTTTGTTGTGTCCTTGCTGCAGTGCCAGCTGTTCTGTAGAATGATGCCAGATGAAGCAAAACTATGGTTAAAACAAATAGATGATGTATGGAAAGAATAATTAATCTGGAAGCTGCCTTCACTGCAGCAATATACAAAGTAAAATCTGCTCCCACGAATTCGAACACAAGCTATGTCCATTACTTTAGAGGATCGAAACTTCAGCATCTAACTTTTAAAGAGGTTAGATTCTGGTCGCAGCTCAGGTTTTCTCTCAGGGTTAAGGATCATTAGGGACTGTAAAAGCTAAAAGCAGCTTCCTCAGCTTTTGATCCAATCTGCACAACAACGAACAGACGGCTGTCGGAAGACCACAGAGACCCAAATTGGCCTGTATCTAGAGACCCAAGCATAGGCACAATGTGCTGCCAGCCCATTTCCAGCTTTAAAGCTGAGTTTTAAGAGTTAATTTCAATGCTTAATGGAGGAATCTACAACAAACTGATCCAGTGTAATGAGTTCAATTTTTCTCCTGCTTGTCGACACTTGTGCTGAATCAGCTGCAGCCAAGACCTTTTACTTTGAGACACAGACGAGGTACTTGCTTAGTAAAATGAATAAAGCCTTTCAGAGCAAGAAAACCAGATTGAAATGACAGAGGTTAAGCACAGACATCTACTAGATGAGGCTGTCACAGTTCATTCTTGTCTTCTGTCCATTGTGTTTTCAATCCCCTTCCCCACAAATATGCCCAGACTCTTCTTGCCCTCTGTCCCCAGTCACCTGAGCCCCACACTTACCTAACATGTTTTCCATTGTCTAATCACAGGCCTGTTCTCTCCCAACCACCTTACCAGTTCCTGAGTCAGTAATCTGTCCCCTCAGTCCTCGACCAGTTTAACTACCGTAGTCATAGCATACATGCAACCAACCCGCCCACCCCCTCGCCCATCACCATCTCTCAGGTTTTCATTCTTGGACCTCTTTCATTTAACCTGTACATGCTCACAAACTATTAGAGGAATTGAAACAACGTTATAATTGTGAACATTACCATGCTGATCTTAGCTGGTAGCTCAACACACCAAATTGTCTACGTGCACCATGCTGAAAAAGAAAAACAGCCAAAGTCATTTCATTAATAGTTTACTTGAGAAACGTGGATTTCAGAAAAATACAATAAATGTGCACAGATACTATAAATCGTCATGGGTCTTCTGCTGCCTTCTTGAATAACACAATGTCTGTTTTTACTTCTATTCCTCCACATTTCTGAGGAACACATTTTAACTGTAACACGTGCGCTGCTGTGTGTTTCAGGTGTATTGTTTACCACTTGGAAACCAGGATGCGTAAGGATGTGTGCTTTGGGGTAATAGCGTTAACGTGGGTGCTGAGCGCTGTGCTTGCGAGTCCTCTGGCCATCTTCAGAGAGTACGGGTCCTTCACTCTGGAGCCTGGAAACACCATACAGGTACACACACACACACACACACAAAAAAAAAAAACACTATCTCTCAAAACCAAACCCCCATACACTCCAGTCCAGTCCAGCCGCTTTCATACATTTTAGATTTTTCTCTTTGTTCCCTTGTTCCCAGCTGCTTCTTCTCCGTCGCTGCCTCACATCTCTTTGCCCTTTGTCCCTCCTCTCTCTTCCTTTCTTCTCTGCTTTCATCACTCCCTCTTTCTTTCTTTCCTTTCCTGTTGGTTAATATTTCAATACAATACAATTTTTCTCAATGGTTACACATTGTACTCTGTCTTTACTAATTTCTATTTCAAAATCCTTATCATGTTTCCTAAACTTAAGCTATACCTGCTTTCATTTTTCCATCTAAATTCTAAAAGATTTCTTTCACCCATTATCTTGCTCACATCTGGATTCTTAATATTTAATAATCATTTGTCTTTTCCTTATTGAATATAGTGTAATATAAAGGACATCAAATGTTGCGCTTGGATCTAATGCAAAGACTGTCACATATTTACATGGACAATCAAAAAAGGAAGGGTCCTCCATCCTTTCTTCTGGCCATTTGTCGCTTTGCGGTCATTTTTGTTTTTTGAGATCTTGTGTATGTTTTTGGTAATTTTGTAGCCCTTATTGTTTATCATTTTTGAATAATTTTTTTTTACCTTTTTGTGGTTGCTGTGCATCTCTTCATTGTTATTTTGTGTCTTTTGACTGTGTTTCTATAATTTCTAAACTCCAAAATATGAAGTGAGATTTCAGAGACCTTGACCATCAATGCATATAAAATATTTACATTTAATTAAAACCAACCAATTTTTATCTAAACTAAATTATTACAATAAAAACAAGTGAATAGAACACATCTAATTTAAACTAATATTGACAAAATTAATCTTAACTTAAGATATAGACACATAGTATGCAAAACTTAAGTAATGAATCCAAATGAAATTAGCCTCAAAAAAGCTACTAGGAATTCATAGTGAAACTAAAAGGCTAAAATGGTTACATAACAAATAGACAGATTACTGTGAACAGAGCTGACTTTGCCATCTTTGATTTGACTGGTGTTTTATTAAGTACTTTCATTGGGTTTTTACTCACAGTTGTATTTGTGTATAATGATACAGTGAAAGAATTGTCTACCTTTGTTTTACCTTAGCTGGGATCTGTGTGTGTGTGTGTGTGTGTGTGTGTGTGTGTGTATTTACTCATCTAATTATTTAACCTAAGTAAGTCAAATGTAGGTGACAAACAAGTTTTTGGTCCATTTAGCTGTTGTCATTGAGTTTTCCATGACGTCCCATGATGATCATCACAATATGAGGATATTTTGACAGTTAATGTAAATGGCATCACATACATGGAACGGTCAAGATCCAAAGACAATTTAACAGGTGGTCAAGAGGAACGGGGAATTGAAACACCAACCCTGAGGTTTATGATCGACTGCTAACTGAGCCAAGGATGCCCAATTTGATTTATTGTTTATATACAAAATACTGATTAAAACAAATATATCTCATAAACTAAACTAAAATAAACAATCAACTACAATAAATTAAACTATTTTAAAGTCACAGTTTGAAACATTTTGTTTTACATATTTCACATACCAGACAGTTCTGGTAGCGGTACAGAGGTGTTTGTGTTTTAGCGACGCTCGCCCTACTAACCAATCAGAAAAAAGCAACGATATCTGCTTGTTTAGTAATTTTTCTTACATCTCTAATCATTGTAATTTTTATAACTACGATTAAATGAAGGGCTGTTCACTGTGTAGTGTTTAAAGAGCTCAGTAAAGCAGGGAGAGGGAGGGTTGGGCAGAGCAGAGAGGACTGATTCTGAGTCTCACAATAGCACTAGTGTAAGTTGCACACTGGTCTTTTAGGCCAAAGTAATTTATTCTAATTGAACTAGTCAACAGTCTTCTTAAATAATCCGTTCCTTCTTGTTCCAGGTCTGCACGGAGAAGTGGCCTGGTAAAAGCACAGATGGCACCATCTACAGCATTTCCATGCTGATCCTGCAGTACTTTCTGCCATTGTCCATAATTTCCTTCGCCTACGCCCGGATCTGGTCCAAACTGCGTGGCCACGTCAGCCCCGCAGAAACCGGCGGCAACAGTAACTCCGGCTCTGAGCGCCACCGCCGGCGTCGCAAAACGACCAAAATGCTGGTGACCATGGTGGTGGTGTTTGCTGTCAGCTGGCTGCCATTTCACGCCTTTCAACTGGCCACCGACATTGACAGCACGGTGTTGGACATGCGCGACTTCCGCCTGCTTTACACCCTCTTCCACGTGGTTGCCATGTGCTCCACCTTTGCCAACCCGCTGCTATACGGATGGATGAACCGTAACTACCGTGCTGCCTTCCTTGCCGTATTCAAGTGTCGCAGGGGAGGGGAGAGGGCGAGGGGTGGCCGGCTGGACAGTATTCACCCCGTTGGGGGAGGAGGAGGAGGGGGAGGAGGAGAAGGGGGAAGAGCAAAGAAAATAGTGCTTAAAACCCAGAATACAGTGTCCACTCGCCTGAATGCCACTGATGTTTGAGAGCCTTGGGGAGGTGGGGAGGGAGGGGAAGAGATGAGAGGCCGGGCAGAGAAGAAAATAATTATCAGGAAAGCTTCTGTTCCCCAGAAGACAATAGACTCGAGAAGAAAATAAGATTCACATGGAGATGGAAAAAGGGGAGATAAACAAGTGAGAGAAAATAGAAACAGTGGAGTGATGGGAATCCGATGGGAGGATTAAAGGGTTTTTTGGAATCCTTGACATAGAGGAGGCATAGACAGGAAGGGATTAGAAGACGAAGAATGACAAGAGAATAGCTGCCGAATGACTCAAGGCTTTCTCGGCCAATCAGAGCACCTCCGCTGTGAAGGATGTGACCTCATCGTGTCGCTAGCGTTTAGTCTATGGTTTTCATGGGGGGTTCTTCAACTGCAATTCTGCTTTGTGACACTGGACGAGTAAAAAGATTAGTTGTAAGAGAAGCCAAATTTAAGAGAGCTTTGGTTTTTGGCAGACATTTAACGAGAAACGTACTTTTTCAAAAAGCTTTGTATCCTCGACAATGAGGTAAAAACTCTAACGCAAATCTTGTGAAAATAGGGCTTTACTCCAGCTTCATTCTACGTGTGAAGCATTTCGCCTGGACACTGAACCCAGAGTGGCTTACAATGATGTGATTGCAACTTTTCTGTAGCAGCAGCATTATTTTCAGCAAAGATTTACGAAGAAGGGATATGCATTGATCGTACGTCAGAAGCCCATAGGAACTGTGCAAAGAGATTTTGTCCGGATAAAGAAAAACCAAACAAATACATTCTTGATTTCAGATGAAGCAGAAAAAGGACATGGATGCATGATGCAAGCTTGTTGCAATCTCAGACACTGTTGCATAATGAAAATGTGTGGTTAATTTGGATTATCCAACAAAGAAAGCCAGATGTGGGAGTGGGTAACAGGGAAGATAGAGGTGGACAAATTGAAGATGTGAGACACAATGGCTTAAAGAGTGGGGGAGTACATTCAGTAAGACAAATGACTGAGATTAAAAAGCAGACTGATTTTTATTTATTTAGACAGATAGGGAAGGAAACGGAGAAACGGGGGAGTTGGGGAAAAAGCGATAAGAAGATCAGTGGGAGGAAGGAAAAGGGTGACGTACGATAATGAGGGGAGAAAAAAAAGACAGCTTGTCCATGCAAGAGATTTCAAATAGAACAGGCTTCAATTAAGTGTGAAACACCACAGAAAAGATCTTTACTTAAAAGCAGACAGATGAATGTTTCATGAAAAAAAAAACTCAACTGATTTCTTTCTTCAGTTTTTTTTCCTTTTTTTGTTGGTTTTGGCACATTAGACACTCCCATCGTTTTCCAGCTGTCAGGCTCACAACAAGATCAAGTCAGATCGCATCTCCAAACATCTTGGCGTGACATGAGACGAGCTTGTCAAAACCACAGGACGACAGAGTCGTCATCGCAGACGAGTGATATGAAACTTCTTCTGCACACATTTTGAGTTATGCTTTAAAGTTAAACTTCACTAATTGTTCAGAGTGAAATAAACTTCATTTCAACCATATTAATTAAAAAAAAAAAAAAACAGACCCAGATAACCTTTATTTCCAAATGATACAGTGATGTCAGGCAATATTGTGATGATTTTCACCCTTTATTTTAACTTTTACAAAGACCATCTGTCCAGTTTCACTCCCTGATCATTTTTCTTCACAGCTCCTTGTAGAAATGAATAGTGTGTTTCTGCCCTGACACCTGCCATCTTAACAGTCTGAACTGATTGACAGTATAAGAGATCAACATGTGGGGGAAAGTCCCCACTGCTCTCGGATCATCGCCTTTTTTTTGCAAATTAAATTAATTGTTCACAGTAAGATTACCAAAGAATATTTCCTTCACTTGTTTAAACTTTAATTGCCTAATTGTAATTACAACTCTCTGTTTCCCTGTGGCAGGAGCTGTGTCAGCATATCAGTTTTGTGTAAACACACTGAGCTGAGTACACGAGCACAGTGTGACAGGAATTATTAGTTGAACTATTGAGCAAACCGACAGACTTGCGTTGCAAGAGTGGATCCGACACCTCTGCAGATAAATTCCTTAATTCGTCTTCCTACAAACCATTAGTTAAAAGAGTGTGAGTGTTGTGCGTAAACACGATCAGCGAGCGCCATTCATGAAACTGAAGGGATCATTTAGCCTGACAGTCCAGTGACACAAGTACCTTTAGAGAAATTAAGTTTACTTGGGTGTGATATCAGTGGGAAGTTTGAACTAACAAGTACAAACTTGCTCAACACTGAAGAGCAGAGGTAGTATGTAAGTGAGCATATTTACTCAAGTCCTGTACTTGCTTACTTGTACTTACTCAGAGACAGTTTTACAGTACTTGTACTTTACTGGAGTATTTCCATTTTAGGCAATGTTTACATTTACTCCATTACACCTTCACTTCATTTACTCCTTTAAGTGTATGTTATAGCTTTAGTTACGTCCAATAAACAAATAAATTATGAAGTATTATGAATAATTCACCTCACAACTTTTTTCCTTTTTTCTCCTTTTGATAGTTTGATTAATTTTTGAATCTGGACTTCTACAGCCCCATGTAGGGAGGCAGGGGTCAAAAGTTCTAGATTAAAACTGTGCAAACATAGCGGTTTGTTTGGGTTTAGGCACTAAATAAACGTGGTTAGGATTAGCGTTCACACTTGGCGCAAAATTAAATTTTTGTCATTTGGCTGCTTGTGCAAATGACTATATAGCATCAGTATAGTTGTGTTTCCTTTAGTCTTTCAATCGTTCAATCAGGGGATTCTCTCTCTGTGAGCCGTGTTACTGTATCGCCCCCGACCCACAATCCCTCTGTTCCTTCTTACTGAACCTGTGTAGCTTTTTAACCCTGCCCTTGTTTCAGTTCCTCCAGTATCTTCCCCTATGGAACCAATGAAATATAACAGTAAGAGGTGTCAGTTTAATTTTGGCATGACTGTGTGCAGGGTCATAAAACTCTCTGGAAAACAAAAAACAATTTAAAACATTGGAAATGTTACTTCTTCACATCATCCACCTCAGATATAATATTATTGATTTAAATAATTTTAAAGTACTTTTAGTAATAAACCATAATGTGCTTTAGTTCAGTTACGGTAGTTTGAATTAAAATCCATGAATTTAACTTTTTACAGGTGAACAAAATGGTCCGATGGGGGTTCAGGGAGACAGTTTAATGTCATCTGGTTTGCTCTACTTCACAAAAGCTTTCCCATAACGCAGTGTAAGGCCACAATGTTGCTAGTAGTGTTGGAAAGTGTGTATTTTGGGTAATACATTGAAACTTCAAGGCTTTGACTTACATTAAACTATCGTGGTTGAACCATCAGTACAAAACAACCTGTCAGAAAATATCTGATTGTTCTATAAACTGTTGGGATGAAAACAAGATTTATGTCAACTACAACTCCTAAGATGCATTTTTTAAAATATTATCAAATCACTAACTTGACTGTAATAATGTACTTTACCCATTTTTACACTATGGTTGAATTCGAAGTAATTAAATTTTCCATCTATATAATGCTGCATGTATCTTTTTTTTTTTTACCTTTGCAAACCCATCACGCACTAGAAAACAGAAAAACCTGCCATTATTTTGAATTTCACACATCCACGCTTTGCTGCAAATTGGTTCTTTTACATTGTATGTTATCCAGCAACAACTAAGTGAGCTCACTTGTGCGATCACGACATCTACCTGTCGGCGCTTTCTTTCTATCGGAAATAAGAGCTCTATAGGAGAAACTGAAAGCAAACTAGATGACATCCAGCTTTCTGTTGACAGCGCTAAACCTTTTAGCATGTTTGCATTCAGTAACAAGCTGATTGTGTTGTGATGTACTCAGATGAGGTTTGCTGGGACGAAGATGCTGCTCGACCTTTTATTAAACATGGATGTAAACTAATTTGTATCATGGCTGTAATGTTGTAATATTGTATAATTCTGTGTAAATATTGACTGTGTGAAAGACTGTAACCAAGCACAAACTGTTGGCCTTTGCCTTTCTCCAACAACAGATGTATTACTCTCAAGCACAAAAATGCGTCTGGCCTTTTTTCTATTGTGTGTTTGTGTGTGTGTGTGTATGGTGGTAGATAATAGACCATGAATAACAAAAAGTTTACCAAGTTACATTTAAATCTGTAGATGTATTCTAGTTGCTCCCAGAGACATTTTCGGCTTGTGTTTTGTCTATTTGCGTGTCTTTTCTAGAGGGCCAGCGTAGCATTAGCTTGTTTAGAGTTGTTGACTTATGAGAAAAACAACCTTTGTTCTGACATGAATTTAAAATTGAAAGCTAAAGATGTATCACTGCTGAAAAACTCAATAGCAATTTCATTGTCTGTAAATGTTGATTGTTCATGTCTTTATATTATTTTCTGGACCAAGTTCAGGACCAATATCATAATTATGTAGCTTTAGGTTTAGGAAAGGTTCCATTGGATAAGCTTCGGGTAAGGATGAGCTTCCTAACGAGAATAATGTCTGTGCAAGCCTGGGTATGTGTGTTTTTCTATGTGTGAGACTGAGTTTTCAGGGGTTTATTTGCATGGTCATTGTTCCATTTCACATCTAATTAGTTTATTCTCCACAGACCCCAATTAGCTGTCAGTGAGAGTACATAGGTCTCCGCAGTGACTGGAGTTTTGGAGAATTTTCAAACTTGATATGAATCTTGGATCAAACAAACCCAATCTTTTGTTTGTTTCCCAAGTGAAGCAGGGGCTGAATACAGATTCAGCTGTTTTGTGTTTGCATTATTAACTCCAAAACATCTCATTATTATTTTATTACTTGATAATCTCAAATGTGAAACACAATTTCTGTAAGAGTTATTGATAATGGCAGTTTCAGAAATCCTCTGTTCTTTCAGTCATTCACAAATTTCACATCCATTTATCTAATGTTTTGACGGTATGAGATTCCATGAGGATGAAACTTTGTTTCCAAATTTCACATTTAGCTCTCATGTCAACTGGGAGGAGGATCCCAGCTGCAAAACCATTCTTTCCACGTTCTAGCGTTTTTAACAGACATGATAAAGCACCTCTGGCTTCACTGAACATTAACAACTTCACACATGATACTGTCAGGAACAACTGACACAAATATAAATAGTCGGCACAAAACATTGGTGCTGGATCCCATCTGGCTGCTCTGGATGCGATCCAGTTAAGCAGAAACATGAGCAGTGTTGTTTGAGAGTCTTAGTATGAGATAAATGTAGGCATTTGGAGTTCTAATTTATGTTATACATTCCCAGATTGTCCCGTGAGGCCCTATTTAATTTGAACTAAAAGCCCAAAACATGAGCTTTGGGAAAGTTCAGCTCTAACAGTAATCATTACCACAAGGAGACTAATGAGACATTTAAAATAAATGGAAACAGTGGGGAAACAAACAGGCTGCTACAGATTATTTTATCATTAGAATTAGTTATAAAAGGTCATTAAAACTTCTTGTGGAATATGATATAAAAGTCTAGTGTGACAGTATTTAATAGTCATTATATAACTTGTATTTTGTCACGAGTAAAAACAGCATATTAAGCTGTATATAAAAAATGCTGATTATATATGATCAGCATATTTTTTTATTATTCTCAATTATGTTACTTTAGTAAATAAAAGTAGTAAAAGTAGTTATGTTAATTGTTTTAATCTATCTGACAAGAGCTTTAGTCTCAAATCTGATATTGTCTGTTTCTAAACTGACCAAGTTTGCTCTTTTATCAAATTATGCATAAATTAATATTTATGCACTTTGCTGCTTTAAATTATAAATCCAAAATTAAACTTTGGCTTTTGAATTTGACCATGTAAATTTTGAGCAGTGGCCAGTGTGAGCAGAAATTTTATACACAGGAAATTGCCACATTACATTCGTCCTTATTTCTGTCAAAATTTCAGCAGTTGTTTATTATCAGCATTGCAAATGTCCATCTGCAGGTATGAACTTAGATTCATGTGTGTGTCTGAATGAGCACACTGGGCAAATATCCTGTTTAGCAGGACACTAATTTGCATCTATGAACGCTCTGAACAGTTTGTCCTCGAGGTTTTATCAGAAATGTGTTGTTAAATGGAAATTTTCCTTTCAGCCGATTCAGTGGGTACAACCCACCATTGAAAGCCGTGGCCCCGTCCCCAAATATAATTACATTTTAACAAAGTGAATTAGTCCAGAGTCTAATATCATCAATTTGGGACTTCCGTACACCAGACGGTTATTAATTGACATTCATGGAAAATGATCTGGGAAAGTGAATGAGCAACTGCATAGCAACTCCTTTGCCCTTCGGCAAGTTGCTCAAAAGGCTGACGGAGCAAAATTGTGGTCACCCTCACCAGTGCCATGTGTAGATTGATGTATATATGAGAAGCAGAATGATGTGTGTGGGTGCTTAGTTAAATATTATCAAGGTCATTATAAAACTCTCTGCAGCTAGAAGAGTTCATTAAACTGTGGGAATTCATCGACATGTCTGCAGGTTCCTGACGAAGCAGCTTCATTTGTGAATTCAGGGATCGACATCTGATGTCCACTTAGAAAAACTCCAACACGCGGGGAGTCATTCTTCACTTTAATAAGCTGAGTCACTGAATGACTCACTGCATCCATATGTGCACAGACTAACACACACACACTCAATGACTCATCCGGCAACAGTTTTTCGTCATGCACTCTCACCCACAACATGTTTCCCTGCATCTCCACAGCACATAAGAGCGAAGAATTAACTGAGGATATGATAGAGCTAATAAGATGAACTATGAAGTCGCATTCAGGATGAAATTTGACACAAACAAAAAGAGGCAGTTTTAGTGGCCAAAACCTACAGCAACATAGACAGAGCACAATAATATTATAATAAGAGTAGGTGCAAATATTCTGAACTATTCCTTTAAGTGTGTTTTTCTTGTTGATACAGCACACTTATCCAGCATTTCCACTTCAGTGCCTCGGGCCCGAGTTGCAAACAAAGCTAATGGAGAATGAGTTCTTTTCTTCTAGTTCAAGCTCCAACATGTCAGGACTAGATTCTGAGTAGATGCTTTTTGGTGTAAAGCTTCTCTAACTGTCAAGATGCTCTTTGGTTTTTCAGAAAGGCAGAATTAGCTTAAAAACAGACAGAACTCATAAGGCAGGAACAAAAACAAAAACAAACAAAAAAAAAAAAAACTGCTGCATGCAACAAACAAACTTTGTAACTAGATATATGATTTCATATGGTTTGAAAATGTCACTGAATTACAAACAGTACAGTACATGAAATAAAGGTGTTTGCAGGGTCAGTGGAAACCTTGACTACAGTAGAAGGACGGGAGGCAGGGAAGACAGAGTGATAGCTTATTTCAGTCTAGAATTGATGGGATAATATTGGGTTTTTAGGGGACAGAGTCTGTGAGTTTGACCCTTATAACCCAACCCTGGTTTCCAATTTCATTCTGATGCATAATGAGTCTGTCCGGTGTCTAACAGGAGTCAATTACAGGCTGCAGAACTGGACTGGTTGGGTTTGGCTGTATTAAGGTGGATATTATGGCAATGCCACACGATTCCCCCTCGAGTCCATGCTTAATTAAGTGAAGAAGGAAATAGAGGACTTGTGGCTTGAGAGAACCAATCATTACATTTTAGCAAAGTGAATATTTCATCACATCCTCTTTCTGTGCAAGGATGAGCATGCGTGCGTCCACCTAGTTTATTTTATTGTGTCGTAGAGAGAATGTATGTTTCTTATCTTACTCTGGTTTCATGCACGCTGGCTGATGCTGGCATTAAGATTTTTCAGATGACACTTTTCACACTGGAATAACGCAGTGTAGTTCATTATGTCTATGTTCCCTTTATCTTCTGTTTCTTTTTTACCACGTCTGACAGCCCACGGGTCTGTTGTAGAGCCCCTATCCCAACAGAGTTATCACAGTCAGTGATGTAACTTAAAACAGGCACAATCTGTGTAGGGAGGTGGTCGGGGCAGATGGGTGGAGGACAAAGCACAGCACTAACTTCAACCTACTGATATTTCCACTTAAAGTGTGGGGGGGCTTTTTTGTTTGTTTCTAAATCAAAATACACTGCAGGACATAATCTTGCTTGGTGGTGACTAGAGCCAATGCCTTTTGAGTGGCATGTTAAAATCCAGTGTGGGTGCACAAGTTCCAGGAGCTAATGGAGATATAAAAGGTGTTTGTAAGACTCTATAAATACTACCACCAGCCTGTGCTGAGTCAGCTCAAGGTGGCAACTATCACAGCAGAAGGCTGAAGGCAAAGACATCTCAAGTGTCAGTGTTTCTCTGGAAAAGTCTGAATTTTTTTTCCAATCAGTTATTCAGGTTATATATTAATTATACTTGAGGTTTGTGATGTACTTTATAGCTCAGTTTATTAGATTTACACTGAATAGAAGCTTTTGATGGCTGCAGTGTAGCCGATGATTGACCGTTGGCTCACCTGGTGCTCATTCCAGCTCCTGGACTCACACTCTTCAGTGCTTCTGTTTAAACAGAACACAGTCTAAGCCAGTCAATGAGGGGGAAAAACCATTAAAAAAAGCTGTGATGCATGTCCTTTCCAGTCTCTCCAGATGTTGCAATCACAACAATGACTTTAATCACACCCCCCTCCCCCTTTGAATTCTGCATGACCTTACAATTTAAGACATTGCTACATGCATCAGTTTTGTTATATTGTTTTTAGAAAAGCAGAAATCAGAAAAAATGTGCACATAATCCTGTATCTCTTCCTTGTTTGTTATTGTTCATACCAACCCACTGTTGCTGAAGGTAATGATGTACAGTTCAGAAGGATAAAAATCTATTAACACTTGTGCTACAATAACACTTCTGTCTTCTTATTGGTTTAGTTCCCTGTGTATAGTGCTAGCTTCTTCCTTGAGGCATCTGTTCTGTTCCTCTTTTCATGATTTGGTTTAAAAGAGGATAAACCTTGAGAAATATCAAAGAATGTGAAAAAGAATCAGCACAGAACATTGGTTTGGTTGAAGTAATGGTTGAAATACGGTTAAATTACTAATGATTTAAAGTGTGAATTCTTGCAGGTCAGATAACATGCAGATAAAAAAAATATTTAACATTAACATCGTGACTAATAAAGAACAACATGGAATAAAAACTAAAATTGACAAGGTACTTATGTCTGTTTCCTTTGGTTTTAAAATGTCACCGTGTTGTGTTTGGTCTTTTTGCGTGTTCTCTTGCAGTTGTCATGAGAAGCTTAATTTGTCAAAACCTGTATTAAGACTATATTAAAAGAGCTCTTTTAACATGAGCGGAGTGGATGTGACAGAAATCTCACAAAAAAACTAAATCTTGTGGCTCTGTCTGCTCTGTTGACTCCTTTGTGAGGCATTCCAGAGGATTTCCAATGCTCCCAGAAACTTTCTTGGGACCTTCCAAAAATTATCGTGACACTCCTACATACGAGCATCATCAACGCATAAACAAACTTCTATGTCCACAGTATACACAGTATATAGTCTTGCCCACCGACTCTCTTAGGACATACATAGCTCACTGCTGTTCTCCTCTTTTTCTCCGCTTTTATAACAAAAGAAATCACTGCCAGTGTCTGTATAAGATGGTCTTCTGAGATAAACACAGAAGATTGAAAAGGATGCATCACAGCGTAAATATTGCCAAAGCCCTGTATAATAAAGCACTGTTAAAAGTGAATGTGTTTCATGATGTGACAGCATTGTTAAGAATTGCTTCGATTACGGACCAAAAAGTACTTTGTTAGGTAACGTGGCAGATCTTGGTATTGAGTGTTGAGCAGAAAGTGTCTGCAAAAAACAAAGCGTGTCTGCCCATCTGTAATCATTCTTTTCTTAATTGGCACAGTGTCTGCTGGCTCCTACATGCAGACACACAGCGCTGCTAAATACACTGTACAATCTGGAACAAGTGTGTCATTATGTGACTGCCAGTGTGAAATCTACTAAAAAGTCCAGTCACTTCCTTTTTCTCTGACTGTACAACAATCAGGAAATCTGCCAGTCCAAACACAACTCATCGAAGGGCGGACAATTAGCAGCCAACCTAGAAAATGGAGGAACAAAATCTGTGAGCTGAAGCAAAGGAATGTAATTTATTTCAGCAGTAAATACACCTTTTACCAGATCCAGTAAAACACCACTAAAAGGAATCAGTCATCAAAATAAAATAAGCTTAAAAAGACATTAAAATCCAATTAAGCCACACACAGGCATCGTAACAGCAGGTATTCAGATAGACATAATTAATGACAGCTGCTATTTTAAGAGTATTTTATTAATAAAATAAACTACACCAGTGCTTTTCCAGCTATTATAAGTTATATTATATTACAGGATGATATAGCTAATGTTGTTAATAGGTTAAAACATAAAGAGTATAATTGATTAACACAGGGATGATTGCTATCAAAAGCTTTAAAGACCTACTTCTACTATACTACTGTACTTGCTGTTCGGCACAGTAGGTAGTTACTGTATTTGAATACTTATCGGTTAGAATAATTAAAATGGAGCTACACATTTGTTACACAGGAACAGGTCATGGCTTGGATCAAAGTAATCCGAAGTCACTAAATGTCAGTCTGCTTCCATTACAATGGCTGGTAAATCTCCCTAAACTACCACGTGAGTTAATGATAATAAAACTAGCAGCCACTGGCAGGTTGTAGGTGGCTCACTAAACCCTAACTATAGCCGTGATAACCACTGATCTGCTACGATCTGTGCGATCACGGCTTATCTGGCCATCATGTAAACTTCAAATCGCTATTCGATATTTCACTGTGGAATAAATGGGGAAATGGAGCAGGACGGAGGACTTCCAGCTCATTTTCCATCCCAGCTCCGATCCAGTATAAGTCCATGATGAATATATGTCGGCAGCTCGGCCACAGTGACAACCTTGGCCTGCAGCTGTGATTTGAATCCGAGGCTGCGTGCTGGTGTTCCATGATTTAGCCTTCAGCTGTCATCCATCTGTTTCCTGTTATCCATCACCACCACGGAACCCGTAATGCCTGTCTCCCTCGGCACCACATGGATGGATGCCATTTCTGTCAGACGCTGTTGCGGAAACACGTGTGTTATTGTAGTCGATGACCTTGACATCAAATCAGACTAATGTTCAAAAAACGTAAAAATTATAACAATATATAATGACTTTACTCTGATGTTGATTTACTTGATAGCAAAGTGAAAATATATTTACAAAACAAAAGCTTAAATCCGTCCTGTTTGAAATCATTGACATGCTTTTATGTGGCACTCCACAATGAGCTTCATCCGGTTTGTGTTTCCTCAATCCACCTGTGGCTTAACTGGAAATGGTTTAAAATGTCACTTTGCGTGTCACTTTGCTGCGTATAAAAAGCCCAGAAGTGACACAAAATTAAGCCATAAAGTCCAAAGAACTCTCTGTAGAGCTTTGTGATAATATTTTGAGGGGAGAAAAAGATCCGGAGGAGAGAATTAACCAATTTAAAGCTCTGAATGTTCTCAGGAGCACTGGTTGACTCATCTTCAGAGAAACGTGTCAACATAAGTTCATGACGACATGTCTAATATTTACAAATGCACTTACGGGAACATGCAAATAGATAAGAGACAAGGGAACTGAGGTGACACAACAAAAAATGCTTTACATATATTTCCAAAGAACAACTAAACATTATGTATCTAAATCATGTTAACTAATTTTCCAACGCCATTGTGTTGCCATAGCAACAACAAGCACATGCTGTCAATTTTTTTTTGTCCCCTTAGAAACAATGACACTTGTCACTTCTGCAATGTTTCTGGGGGTGGAAATTAAAAAACATAGAATATCCCCCCGAGGGAAACTCTGTGTCCTAGAAGTTACATTCCTATACAACTAAACTGCAAACGTGATCACGTTTTCCCGGGAAACTGAATTTCAACCACATTACTTTTCCTGTGAACTTTGTTTGACTACGGCGTTATTAAAGCATTTTCTGGTTGTGATTCGGCAGGTACAGGAGCTGGTTCAGAGAAATATCAAGAGCTGCTGTAATAGAATAAAATGTAACAGTCATTTTACCCCAAAAATGATTTGTCACTTTTAAAAACATCCATGATCTTACTCTAACATAATGATTAACTCATTACGTTTGCTACAAAAACCTAATCGTTCAGCAGTTTAGTTGTATAGAAACGTCATTTTTAGGAGACAGCGTTGTCAATGGTGTCTAGACACTGTTGTGGACCACTGATGTGGATGGAGCAGGAGTCTGAAGAGCTGGTGATGGATTAAGGAATGCTGATGTGACGGTGAATGGGGTGGAGGAGGGTAACTTTGACACTATGCTGAACTGACAGTTAGCAGCACGGAGAGGAAAAGGTTTAAAAGCGGACAGCTATAAGAGAATAGGCTCACGAGGACTGTGGCTGAAGCTGATAACCAATCAGCTAAATTGCTGATAACCAATCAGCTTCAGCTTCAGCAGTGAATCACCCCCATCCAGCTGAAAGAGACAGGTGGTGCGAATAAGTGATGGTTGTTTAAGGACAGTGTCTCTGTGATTGAACTTTCACTTCATTTCTGCTGCTGCTGTTTGTACCCGACTCCTGTCAGTTTTCTTGTGGGTTTTTTTTCTCTGCTGGCTTGTGTCTGTCTGATTTGAGGCCCAACAACTGTCCCCTCAGGCTCAGCTCAGTAGGAAAAGTCAGTCCCAGGCTGGAGCAGACAAGAAGACATCAATAGTTTGTCACCAAACACACAAACATACACACAATTTCACACAGAAATGTACAGAAACCCACACACTCTGTCAGGGCACCTAACACATTGTGCCGCAGTTCATTTGCTCTGTACAGACACCAGTCAGTACGAGCTGGACACTGACACTGACTGACCTTTAAATTAAGATGTGTAAAAAAGAATCACCCACAAAGTTGTAACTGTCTTTTTAAAGACCGGTGGAGAAATGTAGCATGTTGTACAACTGCAGCTCACACACACACACACACACACACACACACACACACACACACACACACACACACACACACACACAAAAACGCGTCACACTTTTTATTTCCTCACAGTTACAGCTGCTCGAGCTGCTTGTTTACTTGTTGCTTGTCTGCTTCATGTGGTTTTGCCCTGGTGTTGTGTTTTAACACTACACAGTATGTAATGTGTAATGTGTAGTCTGTTGGTACATAACTATGGATAATAGTTTGCAGCGACTGACTCATCTGGTTTTCATTCCTCAGTAGGAGCAAAAGCCTGAGATTGTAGTGATATGGAGGATTCACCTGATCAAGTTTCACATCCAGATGTGCTTTAAATTAGGTCAATGGAGAAAATGATTCTTCGCAGATTAAATTGGAACCTCAAGAACAGACATTGAGTTCTGGAGAGGGGATTTTTCTTTCTGTGCATCAGGGTAGAAGTGAAGCAAGTTCAGTGAATATGCTGTAAATATGTGTTTAGCAGAGTTTTCTAACTTAAGCTGGAAATTATTTTTCTTTTGCTAAACTGTCAGAGAACATACAGACTGGACGTACAATAGAGTCCTTCAGGTGTTGGCAGTGTTAATTTAGCAGCTTTTTAGCAGCACCAGCTTTTCACAAAATTGTAAATTGGGTTTAGTCAAATAGCGATGTTCCAGATGCCACTTTTACCCAGACTCCGAACAAGTACTTATATCTGAGTACTTGCTGATTCCAAGTACCAATACTAAACTGTGATGCTTCTGAAGTTCTATGAGTTGCTGGAATGTCAAATCTTTTTCAATACACTGCACAGTTAAGCTGATGAGAGACACTGCGGGTCCAAATAGAAATGGCAACAGACTTTAAAACAGAGACTAGACAGTTCTTATTTTTTTGTCTCTGAAATTTTAGAAGGAGCACACACCTAACAACTGAAAGCTCTGAGGTAAGCAACCCAGAAATCCTGCAAGTTTTCAGGAATTCTTGCGTGTTTGCGTGACAAAAACAAAATGGCGTCGACCAGTGTTTCTTAAAGGAAGCAACTATTTCTTTAAAAAACGAAACCTTAACTTAAACATGTAACCTTGTAAAACAAACCTTAGTTAAGCTGTGGTTACTGCTGAACTCCCTCCGTTGTCGCAGGTGTCAGTCACAAATATTACACGTTTGATATTATCTGGAGAAACTTGAGGCTTTTGAAACTTTAGCAGTCAGCTTTACTTTTGTCATACTAAATTGTCAGAACAGCTGCTACCCACAGAAACACCTTTTCAGGTGCGGTACCAAAGTTTTCTGAATACAAGTACACAAGGAAAACATAGTTTCAACCAACAAATACTAAAATCATTTTAGTCTAGTTGTTATCACTAATACCTTGTTCATCCTGTATTTTTTACATGTATTTATTATAGTATATTTGTAATACTAACATTCTGTGACAGCCATTGCTGAACAGTTTCTGCTGATTCACTCACATTTTGTTTAAATTAATGTTTACTGTGTTCAGCTTGAGAATATAAGCCATGATGCTAAACATCATTACAGTGAGATAGTAGTGTTCTGCTGTATCTTTATGGTGGTCTCAGTGGGTTTTTTTTTTTTTTTTGCATCAACATCTTTAAATAATTCTCAGAAATTCAATTTAGCTCATAAACCTGGTAACATCAGTTGACAAAGACACAACTTTGCTGATTGTAAGATTTCTCATATAAAAGCTCTGAGCTGCTGAATCAATTTTGCACAAGATGGTTTGGGCAGCAGAGAAGCGCCAACTTTTGAACTCGTAGAAGCTGCAGGTCCTCGACTAAGCTGTTGCACAATGGTTTCTTTCTGTCCATTCATTCGTCTCTCACATTATTGTTTTAGTTTCTAGTTTTCAGTTTTAGTCTTTGTCCTCCACATTGTCACTGATCCAAAGAAATACAACAATTATTTTCAATCTGCATGGAGACAGTGTTCATAATTTACTTTAGAGAAATATGAAATATTCCCTGAATGTGCCCCAGGGGCCAATCCATGCTGAATTCACCGAGGCTGCTTCCAGCATCTTTAGTTAATAACCAGCTGGTAAATTCAGCATGTTAAGACGGCCCAGGGACACATTCCTGCTGTGCTAAGAATAGCGCTAAAGCTGGCACTTCATAGCAAATATAATTGTTTATGTCCTTTCGCCACACCTCCACGGGGGTCAAGAAATTCCAATTCCCTGGCATTTAAAGAAGTGGTTTTACCTGCATCAGCTCAACTGTTTAATTAATCCTTTATGCCGATAAAGAGACAGATGACTGCATCTTCAGCACCGTCGAACACACACAGACAATCTTTGTTGTTTAATATTATTATTCATGAATCATTCTCTTGAGGACAGAACTCATACCGGCGGGGTTCACCATAAATTAAGACTTTTACTAATAAATCTGCTCCTCTACTGACGGTTTTCCATCACTGTGAATTCTCTTCCGTTTTAGAGCAGCTGTGTTTGCCTCTTATTGGACCATAGAAATCACAATGTATGTGAGCTTAATGTTCCAGGGGCATCACAAACTACTGTGTGAAACAGCTTGTTTCGAGCTGGAATTCTGAAATTTGGTGTTAAATTAAAATGATTGTTGTTGGCATAAAATATGATTAGAGCAAATGTTATACTCTTTAAAACAATATTAAAGCCCTCACCGCTCTGAAACATGCACATAGTTTTACTGCACTCCCGTAATCAGTTTAGACAAGTATGCAAATTTGGTAATAAAATGCTAATGCTTGGGAGTCCAGGACAACAGAACAGTGCCTTTCCAAAAATAGTGGCATTAAGCCTAAAGAAAGATATTACAGAATAGAGAGATACTACAAAGAGACACTAGAACTAATGATTAATAAAGAAAGGGAGGAGGAAGAAAGCAAACACTCTGATGACAGAATTCTGCTGGAATATAAATACATGCTGCTTAGTTATTAATTTATTACCTTTGTGCCCACTGAATAAAATATGATTTGATTCCATATGATACAATACGCCATGATGTGATACGATGCGGTATGATACGGATGGGCAGTGAGTAACAAAACACAGGACTTTCATACAGGAAATTAAAGTTTGGTATTTTATTTCTAATCCAAACCAAACCGCTGCATTTGCACATTTTAAATCCCATGATTTTGAGTATTTAGAGCAAGAAACGAGTGTGAAACTAGCCTCCGTCTTTCATGTGTTTGTCCTGACTGATCGGTTCGACGCCACGCACGACAGCTGATTGGTATGTGACTGGGTGAATTTGGAGAAACATTGTAAAGTGACGCTCCTGGACACAGTGTGAAGTGCTCTGGGTACCGAGAAGGTAGAAAAAGCTATTTAAGTGCAAACCATATATGACAGTATACGGAACAGTTCAAGGTGACAGCCGTTCTCTTTCGCTGACTCGGTGAAAAGCTTTAAATATTTTACAGGTGTATTGTGGAAGTTCAACTAAAGAAAACCGGAAAATTCTGGCTCAGGTGCCTCCCAATTTTATTCCCCCGCAATGGTAAAAATCTAATTGACTTCCTGTCTGACATTTACTGCTGTAAACATCGTAGCGTTTGCATTAAATGGAGAAAAATTACAACCATATATAACATCCATCAGAATTCACTGTGCAGTTGAAGAATCATCTTCCAATCTACTGGTTTCAGGTTGACCCTGGTTGCAGGGATTCACTCCCATTTAGCTACAGGAGCCTGTTAGTGAATAACGTCTGGCTCACGGTCAACATTCAAGCTCTTTTCCAAAGGCAGTGGGTGGCACTGAGATCACAGCTTAGTGCATGGACAGGAAATGCACAAATCGTTTATACAATATTTAAAGAAAATTGCTGCATTAAATACTTCATCATAATATATGTTGCCTTACAATTTCTCTTTTTTGGAAATAAACTCTAGACGAACAAACCAAAATCTACTTGACATATCCTGTATTTTCATGCCAACATAATGTACATAGTGTGATAGACACATTTCTATGTGTTGCCTCTAAGTAACATTAACACCAAAAAAAGTTTTAATTTGTGGACTAGTATGGTGATAATTTTAGCTCAATTTCAGCCTTAAGTGTGTGTGTGTGTGTATCCCATTGATGTCTAATGACTTCTTAAGTGTGTGTGCCAGGTCCTGTCTGAGGGGCAGTGCGGGTGTGAGGCAGCTAATTGCAGCTGTAAATAAATTCAACCACTTTAGCAGAGTGCAGAAAATTATTCAAATTACCCAGGCAATGATCACACCGAGTGTAAATGAGTGGTTACTTTCTGTAATGATGCTGAATCCATTTTTAAGAAAAAACCAATGAAAACCAAGTCTTCCTCCATAAAATGATCCTCACCAGGAGGTGCTGCTGGCTGCTATGCTGTGCCTGCCATGTCGCTGCTTTTAATGCTTAATCCACTCCACTAATAGAGTTTGCACCTTGTGGTGTAGCCTGTATTTCTGCTTGTGAAGCCTTCTTCAAATGGTGGATTGTGATACCTTCACCTCTGATCTGTGTTCATTGGTGTGTTTTTCTTTACAGCTCTCACAACGCTTTCATCATCAGTGGTTTGCTTCACAGACCTGTTCCGTTTATGTGGCTCAGTACGCCAGTGGTTTCTTTAATTTTCCATGATTTTTCCATGTTGTTGTATTGACTTTGCCCAATGTTTGTGCAATGTCTCTGATATATATTCCATATTCCATGATAATTTTCTCATTTTAAAACACAAATGCAATCTTAACATGCAGAACCTAAGGCTAATCTCACAGGACCCCCCTGGTTAACAAGGAACACATGTCAGTCAGTTGTTTTATATATATAAAACAATACATTCTCATCCCACACCATCAGATATTGATGCTTCAGGACAGAAACAAAAACTTCTGCGTAAGATAAATTTGATAAAAAATTACAACAACAAATACATAAAACAATAAAAAGAAATGCTAGAATCAGTGACAATGGCACACACTTACTTCCTTAACATAGTAACCACGTGTGGTATTTTTTAAGGCCTCGGGAAAGAGAAAGTAAATGAGAAACCTAATAGGGAAGTGGATAGGGAGACTTAAGATAAGACAGAGGACTTTTCCACAGGAGACCAGGGTTTCGACTCTAGTGTGGGACATTGTTCTCTTTAATGCTTATTGTTAGACACAGATGGTCACAATAGTAAGGAATAAGACAGCACAATTTCAATGCTACAATCTGTGCTATGCGTCATGTTGTCTCACATACAGTATATGAGTAAATACAAGGAAATAAAATCTGAAATTCTGGACTTTGTTTCTTAATCCTCTTTTGATCCTAAACCTAAATGGCTTCAGTGTACAGCAAACAGTACTACAGGTGGGAACCTTACAGTTCATCTGAATAATTTGTATTCTGTAAAAGGGCCCTTGTCCAACATTGCCAAGAATTCTTTTTTGTAGTATCTCTAAAGTAAACCCTACTGATGCAACCCTAGTTCAGAGGGTGACAAAATTGGACTGGCCACCCCCTTCCAGAGTAACAAGGTGGTGGGTACCTGTAGAACGTTTAGCTCAGAGAGAACTGACCAAATATGAGGCTTAAATTACTATCGTTATAAATAGTTATAATTTTATTACTGTGTAAATGTGACTTCACATACTTTGTCACAATAGAATTTTTCTAGAAAATGCAACCAGATAGAAAAGGATTTTTTTCTGAAATGTTTTATGTCATTCATTTGTGAGTATATGGAATTAAAAACGGTAGATAAGTAATTTATTTAACATTTCTGACACTGAACAAACACTCTATAAACACACTATTAGCTTATAAATATACGGTTTATTATTTCCAAGAAAACTACTAAATCTACTTGCCTTGGGTGTCTGCATTTAAATCTTTATTGCTGTTGCCTCATACACCAAACATGACATAAACCTACAATCTGTGTTGTTTTCAGGACAAAAAACACATTTTTTTTTTTTTTTACAGTTGTTTGTAGCAGTGTGGGAAGACACTGTCACAAACCATTATCATGAAATAGGTATTTTTCAGGAGGGCATGGACAAACAGCATACGTTGTTGTTGCAAGAGGTTAAAAAATGTACATGCTGCAGGCATTAAAAATATGGATGGGCCTTGCACATGTCTCGGAGGCCGTATGGAAATAATATGACACATTCTTGGGCCTGTGCTACAAACACATAAATTACAGTTCTTGTCAGATTATTAGTTTGAAAGTTTCGCAAATCAATAAATTAGGGAGTCAAATGAATTATAATAACCAGTATCTAATCGCTTATGAACTAAGGAGATTTCATGCTTTTTGCTTTGGAGTTTAGTGTGTCTGTCCTCAGTGGACCCTCAGGTTTGGGATACCTGAACATGGCATTATGACTCAGTCCTGTCTGACTTGAATTATGTTGTTTCATGTGTTTAAGCCACAGACAATGTACGTTTGACAAAGCACAAACGCCCATCATCCTCAGTTAAAGCGACTGGAACTGGAGGTGTTTTGTTTTTCATTCTAACAAAAGGAGACAGCATCCCAAGCATTGCTGCTTTTAGGCTCCGTCTGTCTGTGAGCTCTGCCAGCTCCTGCTCTGTCCTGAGTCTCAGTCCCCTGCTGTTCAGCTGATTGCTTAATTAGAGGATTTTGTTGGCCACTGTTGCATTGGGAGGTTTTCCCCGCAAGCTCCAAGCGACTTTGGCACCGCTGTCGCTTGGATTCACTTTTAACCACCTTGTCTGTGACTCCTGGGTGATTCACACTCTCCTCTGCAGTTTTCAGAGACACATTCAGGCCTCACTTTCACTCATCGACAGTTTGAATATTTCAACTGTTTCAAAATAATAAACATTGGTGTTTTCAGCTCCTTATTAACAACTTGTGCTTTTTTGCTGATCATTTCCCAAAGGTTTTTCTGTGTGTGTGTGTGAATTTCACTTTGAAAACAATTTCTAGGATGAGATTGTTTTCATAGTGAAACCAGTGAGGGAAAAGTAATATTTAGTTTTTAAGACACGGCAAATGAGCATGTCAGTGGTGTCGGGAAGGGATTCGACTTTGTTCCAGCTGAAACAGGATGTTGGCGCAGAACATACAGTGGCAATGCAGAAGTGGGTGTTTGGGATTTGAAGAAACAGAAAATGCTCAGTGTTCATTGTGGAGTGACCCACTGTGAAGGCTTTGTTCATCAGCTGGAGCTGCCAAGAAGCCGGTTTAAAAATACACTGACGACTCAGAGATGTAACCTCATCACATATTTCTACATGTGTGCCCTGTTGGAGATTGATAAAATTGTATGTTTGTTACAAATGTTTGTGTGTTCTGGCCATGAAGGAAAGGTTCATGAAACACAGACAGATTTTTAACTTTATATTCTCACATGTCCTTCACGTGGAATTAGTTTAGGACAATTCTGCTTTTGTTTCAGAAAGTCTAAACTCTTAAACCATATTCTCCAAATAAGACTGAACGACTCCCCATTTCACCTGTTCACCTGTTGTATCCACTCGTTGTTGTCAAAGAGAAAAGTCGTTGAGGCAAAAGTGCTGCTTTCTCTTCTTTAATTGCTAAGTGAAGGCTGAATTACCCCTGAGCTTTCGTGTGGCTCTGACAAAAAGATGAATCATTCCTCAGACTGAACGCTGCTTCTTTTTTAATTACTTTCCACACACACACATACAGACACAAAAGGCAGAGAGTTGAGCAATTTTTGATGAATCTTTGGTGTAAACAGGACAAACTTTCCCTCAGGAGGCTGATTTTACTTGGCATTTTAGTTTTAGCGCATCTTGTAAATTAACACCTGAGGCCAAATTAAGGAGACAAACTTTGTTTAGGAAAACATCTTCTACCTATAATTTACCTACACACAGCTATCATAGTTTTTTTTAATCATTTCACAAGTCAATTAACACTTTCTCCCACAGTTTTGAGATTCTCCAAACAGCCACAGGCTTAAAGTGAGAAACAACATATATTTTGCCAAATTATTACATTCCACTTACTTTTAATGTGTTTATTAATGCCTACTGTAATAACTACTAGTAATATCTTTTAAAAACAATATCCCACAGTGTCAGATATTGACGCTTCGGAATTTTAAGGTGATCCTGAAGTTGGGTTAAGACAGCTTTTTCCAGGACCTTCGATAGGAATGGAAGATTTAAGATTGGATGATAGTTTGCCATAACTTCAGGATCCAGGGAGGGTTTTTTTTAGATTGTGTAATTATTGCGGTTTTCAATGATGTTGGGACTGTGCCACTCTGGAGGGAGTAATAAATGATGCTGGTGATGAGGGGGCTTATGTCTGAGACATTAGCTTTTACCAAGCGTGTGGGGAGAGGGTCCAAGGTGCACGTTGAGGGTCTCATCCTGTGTTTGAGACAGACAGTGATGAGCGGATGGTGTCCACCTTGGTGGTGAAATGTGCAATGAAACTATTGCACTGCTCCTCTGTGTGATTGCTGCCAGTGTGGGTTTGAGGTTTGAGTAGATGATTTATTATGGAAAAAAGTTGTTTTGAGTTGCCAGGTCTGTTTGATTGATTATATTTGAGTATTATTGTAATCTGGCAGTGGCAAATGCTCTGGAGTAGTATTTTTGATGTTAGGCTATTTTATGAATGGTTAAGTTGGTTGAACAAAAGCGATGCTCAAGGACCCACCCAGGTCGTCCAGGTCATATACTTGGAGGTTAGAGATGGGTATAGAGTCAGGAATTACTAAATCGAGGATGTGGACCTTAATATTGGCGGGGACCTCAACTTTCTGCAATTCAAACATCTCTCTTTCTGCTCTGTTCATGTTCTGGTTTCACTTTAGGAAAAAACATTGTGTGATAACTGTCATCAGCAGCTGCGATGCAACATACACTCAGGGTCTGTGGAGGGTGTTGGCCATCTTTTCAAAAATGTTGCTGTCATTGTACAAAATTGGGAGATTTTGCAGAAAATCAAAGCATTGGCTGAATTTGCATTTATTGTTGCGATCACAGCATCGCGAATTCCTGAAGGAACTGATTAATGATTATTACAGTAAAGTGGCTAGTCTGAGATTTTATTTATGATATGGATCTGAACACTTCGAGTTCTAGGAAGTACGTCGCTGACTTTTAGTGTTCACATTGATTTTGCACTAAATAAAAAGTTTCGACCTCAGCACTCACTACTTTTAAAGGTCGTTTAATTCACCCGCAAGCTTTTATAAATCTACTGTAAATACAATTTCACATTCCAAATCAATTTCCTGAACTTAATAGCTTGTCAATGTCAGCGAGTGTTGCAGAGATGACAGTTAAAGAGCTGCCTTCCCCTGTTGGTTATTGAGCTTATGTCAGTGGGCGAGCTGTGTAAAGCCGAAACAACAATGTAGATGTAAAAACAAATTAGATCCGAATTTATTGACTTTGAGTCGAATGGATAAACGCAGTTTGTGCTTTCAAGGTAGTTAACTCAGAACAGTAAAGGTTTTGGCATTTCAGTCGAATTGCACTGACAAACCTAATGTGTACATGGTGTTGAAATGTGTGTTACTTAAGTAAGTGACTACATACTGTGTGACAGCTCAGATTCATGGTTTGTTACAAGAGCGTCAAACAACAAAAGTAGTCACCAATCAGTTTTGTTTTTCTAACATAATGAAGAAATCTCAGACTGACAACATCAGACACTGTCAGGTAACAGATGAAAAGTGTAGTTTCAGTGGCTGAGATTTTTTTCCCACGAGAAAAAGAAAAACTGTATCCAAACAAGAAAAGAGTCAAAAAAGAAGGAAAAGTAAATAGGAAAGAGTAAAATCTCTCAATTGCAAAAAAGGGCCATACTCACAGTTTAAATGATTAAAGACATGAAAAAACCCTCACATGTCCCACACACACACACATGAATGGATGGAACAATGAACAATGGACAGAATGATTGGCATCAATCATTCTTTCTGTTCTTCCCAAAAAATGACCCCAAACCTCTTCGAGCCCTCATCTTTCATCATTTCCTTCATTTATGTTTTGTCTCCTATTTCATGTTATCTCATTCCTCTCTGTCTCCGCTGTCTCTCCCCCTCCGTCATCTCTGTGGACTTTGACTTGCTCCGTGCACGAGTTGAAAAGTTCAGATTTCACAGCAAAAAAAAAAAAAAAACCAGAACTGGAAGATGAGTTTAAATAAACCCAGAGACCTTCAGAGACAATGCCAGCAGCGCTTAATCAGCATTAAGAAATCAATGAATCTTTATTTCACACTTGCTAATCAGCTGTGTGGCTGCTTCGCCTCGTTGTTGCTGCTCATTACTCACCACATTTATGTTTGCCTTGTCCTATATATATATATATATATATATATATACATTTTTTAAAGACAAATACTGTCTTTAAAAATAAAAATAAAATATACATAAAATATATATAAAATTAAATTATATAAAAAAGTTTTCTCAAATAAGTTTACATCTCTGCAAGTTGATTTTTATGTTGTATTAACACCAATAGGCACATAAAGTTGTGCCAAATGTCACCAAAAAGCAGGTCCTTCTAAAGTCTGCTGCCAACAGGAATCAAGGAGCAAATACTGTAGGTTGGCAGGATAAAGGCGCTTTGAGTTTACAAATCGAGCTGCAAAGCCTCAGCCTGTACGCTGCAGTTCAGCATGTGTGGGAGATGTCGAGGGAGTCGGTGCGAGTACTGGCATCATCAGCAGTCAATTGTTACTAACCATTGACACGTTGCATCATCACTAACAGCTGTTGAAGTCGCACAAAGGTCCTTTTCTCACCTCTAAAATGAGGAGCATTGTATTGTCAGAAAGTTGTGTACAAACCAATGTCCAGTACTTTTAGTGTTGCATTGTGGGAGACTTTGAATACAGTGTATAGTGGATAGATTTACACACTCAACATACTGAGGCTACTACAAAATGGCGAACACAGTATAAAGTGCCCTGCCCAGACATCAAGGGCCACCTTGGTGCCGGTGGGCAGCCTGGATAAAATGGGAGGGCTCATGCCCAATCAAACCACCACTAAAGGGACAAGTCGAAAGCCGTTGATCTATAGTGAGTAGGGGGTGATATCAGACATGGCCACAGTAAAACTTTACGTCCTACTGCTCTGCTTAAAACTAAACTTAGTCACAAAACTAACCATTTAAGGTAGTATGACGTTAGTTATTTTATATAAGGCAAGTACAGGAGGAGGAAAGTCAAAAGTTTTCTCCATGTCGGACTTTTGAGTGTAACTAATGACTATTCCCTGGAGTCTGTGCAAAGCAGAGTGAGCTTCTCATTTCTTCTTGTAAGGGTTCAAATAAGGTTCAAAGTGTTTTCTAATCAGGTACAATCGTGTGTAGGAATCATGATTTTGAAGGAACAAGTTTTTTGTGATGTGCACATCTATGATGCCTGCTTTAAATAAACACTTTCTTTTTTTTTTACTCTCAAAGACAAACAACTTTCCACCATCCATCAAAAAAAAAAACAATATACCCACACAGACGCACAACAGAGAAAGTGAAACCACAGCTTGGTTTAAATTGAACACACTTGAGTCACCGTTCTTCAGGGTCTCTATTCATCTTAATCTTTCACTTCTACTCCCCCAAACCCCTTTCTCTCGTTTCTGTTTTTCTATTCTACATCTTTCTATCACCCATGTGTAATTTTCTTTTTCTCTCCCTGTCGTCATTTCTCTCCGATTCTTTTTTTCCATCTGACATTTATCTCCGTCGGTCTCTCTCCCATCTGATGTGAGTAATTGTTCCGTTTCAGACGCTGATGTTTCCACTCCTGAAGTTAATACATTCAAACTTTTCTCATCTTTTACTTCTGACTCTCTTCCCAAAGCAACTTTCATCAGCCTTCTATTTAGAATTAAACACCCTGCACTGCACTGTCTGTCATCCAACTTATTTTATTTTAGTTGGTTTAGATCAAACTTTATTGGTTGACTTCAAGTGAAGACACCATCAGGAGGTGGAAGAAGCATTTTAAGGAACCTTTAACTCTTGACCATGTCTCTAGCAGTTACATGAGTTGGATGCTGAAAACTCTGGCTATCGTTGTGTTGATTTACCTTGTCAGTGGTCTGTAGAGGTCAGGGACAGTGTTTGTGGACACTCTGGAACAAGTTTCATGGGGGTTGTGGTATGAGTGGGCATGAGAAGTGGATTGCAAGTATTCAGTTCATTCCGTTTACGGGACACATTTCCTGACCCTTATGGACAAGTTGAAAGTTCAATCATCGATTGTTTGCATTCAAAGATGCTGACTAAGGTTTTATACCACGGTTGGATTTAGGGTGTATGTACACAAACAATGGTTTAACGATGGGCCCCACTAAGCCCTCCATGGTTTATTTCTGTCAAGGAAGAAGTTTGTGACATATACACAAAGCAGGATTTAGCATGAATGCAAGCTTCCGCCTCCGGTGATCACATAATAGATTTTGTAGTTGGATTTAGGGACGGCCAATTGCAACATTGGGATTAGTTCAGGACAAAAAAGTTTCCTGGGCATGATCAGTGATAGCTGTCATAGATAAAAAGATTAACAAAGATGGCGCCAGGTTCAAGATCTCAAAATGTATCAACAGAAAATCAACAGCAGGTGATGTCACAGTCCCACCCACACTGCTCGACAATGAGAAAGATAAATCTTTTTTATATAAAAAGAGGGAATCAAAGTGTGATGAGACACACACACAACTGTTTTTCTATGTTTTCCGTGTTTTCCTTAATATAAAATAATCAATGCAATTGTTTGTTTGATTGTACACTTTTTTGTATTGTATAATTGTACTTCTTTGCATTGGTGATTTTCTTATTATAGATGTCTTTATATAGCTGTTTTTGTTATCATACTGCACGATAACTTTTCCTCACATTTGCACATTTTGCTGCTGTAACATAGATATTTCCCCACAGTGGGATGAATCAAGGTTTGTCTTATCTTATTTTATACGTTAGTCCGAAAGGGACACAAAAAAATAAAAAAATAAAAAATGCAAATGAGGCCGTCAAGTTATCTCCCAATACCTGGCATCATTTTGAGTCTACATTTAGTTGTGTTTTGTCTCTTTTTGGTTATGTTATGCCACTTTAGTAATGTTTTGTCTATGTTTAATTTTTTTTTTTACTTTCTGTTTCTTTGTCTATTTTTGTTAATTTTATGGTTGTTTGCAGTAGTGTGTTGAAGTAATGTTTTGTGTATTTAAGTAACTTTTTCTATCATTTTGTTCAGTTGTGGTGATTTTAATATTTTTTGGGTTATTTTGACTCTTGTGGTCTTTTCGCTGGATATTCACTTCCCAGGGCCCCATGCAGAGTTTAGCCAATTTTAACTTTAAATGACTCTGTTAGTATTCTCAACACTGTAATCCTTATTTTTCGCCTGCCGTTTGCGGAACACATAACAGGATATTAAACTCTGTGATTGGCACCTGGCAAATTGTAATTAACTTTCTCCTGCCAGCAGCAGGTAGTTTCTAATGCAGCTCTTTCTTTTTTTTTTATTCTGCTGATTCTCACCAGTCCATGCTGTGGCAATGATTGTGTCTATGGGAAGGATGATTAGGAATTTGACTTCCTGTCCTCCCACTTCACAACGTTAAAATGTAACTAATAAAATAAAAATCTAGAATTACATCAGTAATGATTTTTTGTGTGGTGTATAAAACATAATTTAAGTGTCGCAGCAGCAGTTAATCTTTAATAAATTGACCTTATGTCACGGCGTAAGCTCAATTCTACACCACAGTTATTCTCACACACACTCACACATCGTTATCAGTGTTTCCTGGTTAATTTATCATAATACAGATACTGACCTTGTGCTCTCATGGTGAAACTAATTACCTCCCTGTGGCAGAGACAGGCTCTAGACTTTCAAAGGCCAGACAGAGATCACTGGACACACACATTCCCCCAGCCAATTAGAAAGCTCACAGTTTGCCCGTTGGCCTCTACGGATGACAGCCGTTCTAACAAGCAGCAAACAGACATTTAGGATTTAAAAAAAAAAAGAAAACTCTGTTGCCTTGGTGTTCTGCATCTCAGCTTATCACCTTGGAGCCTTGAAGCTATGCAATGAAAAGTGTTTTTGTTTTAATCATATAGAAGCAGCTCCAAGTGGCTCAGAAAAGAGTGGCAATAACAGACTCATACTCTTTTTTTTACAATGCCTTTGTGCCCATGACAGCCTTAGCTGTGAGGCCTCGGGTGGTCTTTCTGTACATAAAAATGTATGCAAAATGCATTGCAAAAGTATTCTTACCCTTCGGATTTTATGTGATAGACTAACACAAAATGGTTGTCTTTTTTAGAAATAAATATTTGAAAAGTGTGGAGTGCATTTGTCTTCAGCCCCCCTGAGTCAGTACTTTGCAAAAACAATGCTTCAATTATAACTGTAAGTCTTAGGAGGTGTATGTCTCTACCAACTTTGCAAATCTAAAGAATGAAACTTTTGCCCTTTCTTCTTTGCAAAATAGTTCAAGCTCAGTCAGATTGGATGGAGATCATCTGTGAACACCAATTTTCTAATCTTGCCACAGATCCTCAATGGGATTTAGGTCTGGACTTTGGAGCCATTCTGACTGGGCCATGCTAACACATGAATAGGCCTTGATCTAAACCGTTCCATTTTAGCTTGGAACGTGAACATCCTCCCCAGTCTCAAGTCTTTTGCAGACTCTAACAGGTTTTTTTCTAAGATTGCCCTGTATTTGGCTCTATCCATCTTCGCATCAACTCTGACCAGCTTCCCTGTGTCTGCTGAAGGAAAGCAACCCCCAAAAATGATGCTGCCACCACCACCACGTTTCCAGATAGGGATGATGTGTTCAGGGTGATGTGCAATGTTAGGTTTTAGCCACAGAAAGCATTTTCCATTTAGGCCAAAATGTTTAATATTGGTCCATTTGACCAGAGCACCTTCTTCCACATGTTTGCTGTTTCCCCCACATGGCTTGTGGGGACTTCCTATGGCTTTCTTTCAACAATGGCTTTGTTCTTGCAACTCTTTCATAAAGGCCAGATTTGTATAGTGCACGACTAATAGTTATGCTGTGGACAGATTCTCCCACCTGAGCTCTAAATCTCTGCAGCACTTACAGAGTGACCATGGGCCTCTTGGCTGCTTCTCTGAGTAAATCCTCTCCTTGCCCAGCTTATCAGTTTGGGTGGACGGCCATGTTTTGGTAGGTTTGCAGTTGTGCCACACTCTTTCCATTTTTGGATGATAGATTGTACAGTACTCCGGGAGATTCCTGTGAACAAGATATTCAATGAACAACAAGCATCTACTTGGACTTGAAGATGACCTACTCAGGCTTTTGTGGTCAAAGGTCAAGGTCACTGTGACCTCATGTACTTAGTTTCTTGTGAACGCAATATCACAGGAACCTTGATTAAGTTTCTTTGAGTTTAGCACAAGCATCAACCAGTTATAAAGGATAAACAGACTGGTGGTCGAGGATTGATGGTCTAAATCACTGCGAACTTACATCCATCCTATTCTTGTCAACACTACATGTCAGAAATGCCTGAAGGTAATTTCATTACATTCGGTGCAAACTTGAATTTATGGATATTATTGCGTCCTTTTAATGTATAAAAGTATTTAATTTTTTTTATCTTAAAAGCTTCTTGGAAAGAGCTTCTCTAGTTTCATTTGTTGTTCTCAGATAAAAGCCTGAATATTCCATAACTGTGCGACTTGTTTCAGTTCACCACAGCACACAGATAACCTACAACCATGTCCTCTATGGTTTTTTCTTTTGGGGTTATTGCAGGACAAAATTGCTGCAAATTTTGAAAAGAATTGTGAATTGCAGAAATAGCTGTGTAGAAAGCTGTCAACCGCTGACTTTTGTTTGTTTTATGACAATATTATTTGTGGTGTAAAACACTTTCCCTATTTTTGTGCAGAACTTCAGGGAATTGCATAGAAACACTTTTTATACGAATTGGCCTTTTCAAACTAAAGTGAGCGGTGTTTTCATACTGTAATGCACAGTAAGTATTGATTAAAAGCAGACTAAATTCAATGAACATCAAGGTGTATCTGTTGTTTCAACACCATGTAATGTTATGAATATTTCTACATTAATTACCTTGCTTCAAATTGAAAGCATTTAATATGGCAAGTTTACAAACTGTTGAAAATGGAATATGCAAACGTGTGTTTGCCAGTCATGTTTTGCTTTCAGCTTGTGTGTTGCCATAAGTAGTAAAGCAACACTGTGACATATTTCCAGACACCGTTGTTCAAGGCAGAAACTATCCAGATCCCATTGGTGTAATGTAGGAAATTCAAAGCAAATATGAAGTGACAGCTATGAAGAAACCAAACAAACACATGCAGGTAGAAAAATAAAAAAATAAATAATTAATGATAAATCTGCTGCTACACATCTCTTGCTTTTTCCAACACATCTTAGCTCCAGTGTGAGACTTTGTTCTGAATGAAATGAGCCATTTCAGCGTTTTCTGTCACCAGAAAAATAACAAAATCACCCATGGGCCAGCAGGGACTCACATTAATGAGGAATTCTGATTTAGTTGCACGACACATGATGATGCATTTTATGCCATGTGGGTCAAATCCCGCACATTCATTCAGACACATGTCAGATTCACATTGTAAAAAAACAGCATGCAATTATCGTCTAGGTGGAGTTGAGTGTTGGACCACCTCTGGACCGAGGCCTCAGAAAACAAGATGACAGAACACACACAACACAAAAATTTACAGTGATGAAAAATGAATTAAATTTCAAACACTGAGGCAGGAGGCAGTAGACACGTACAGTACACTTCCTTCTCGTATCTCCGTATGAATTATTAACAGCCCATTTTCCCTCTTTCCTTCTCATTTGGCAGATTAGCTGCACACACACGGAGGCTTATAGTTCAAACCAGGCTGCAGCAGCAACATTTTTCCTTCCTGCTAAAAAATTTTAATGCTGCTTTCCTGCAGCAGTGAGGTTCACTTATCCTGACTGGTGGATGCGTGTTTCTACCAGGGGGTTCACACCTGCGCTCCCAGGTGATGTTTAGGTGTGGCATCCATTAAAGGATGAAGCTGGCGAGCTGTTGCTGTCAAATCACTCGACAAGAACCGAATAAGGACTCAGTCCGTTTCACAACACTGTCTGACTTCTCTCCATCGTCCGATGCTCTCAGGGCCATGCATTGATGTGTAGTTTCATATTTTAAAGGGAGAATTTGAAAACATGCGTTTGTTGTGGCTTTTAGCAGCTGCTTTATCCACATATGACGCTTAATGAATGTTTGCAGCAGCGGGATGGTTTACAATATGTGGGAATGAATCAAAGCAAACTGGCTGTGTTATTAACATTTATTACACTATCAGCACAGGGAGGCCTGGTGGCTCAGTGGTAGAGCTATGGGTTACAACGCACAAGGCCAAAGGTTTGAATCCCAACCCACCAGGTGTGGCACCACCGCCAAGGGCCACCTTGGTACCAGTCCCAAGCCCGGAAAAAAGGGAGAGTTGTGGCATGAAGGGCATCCGGCATAAAAATAAATTGATGCCAAATCAATGTGTGGGACATGTCCCGCTGTGACGTCCCTTGAAGGGAAAAGCCGAAAGTCATTGATTTTTTTAAACACACTTTCAAAACACAGTTTTGAGTCAGGCTGCACAAATACTTGGTTTTAACCATCATGAACTCTCGCCAAACCTGTGTTAGTGAATTAAATGAATGATTTCATAAAATTGTATTTATCATGTTTTGTTTTTTAAGGTTGGAGATGTTTTAAATGTTTGTAAGTTTATACATTGTGTTATTGTATATTATGTAGCTTATTCTGTGCAGGGTTCTGTGAATGTCAGTCATTTTGTTTTTGGTGATTACATTTCCGTGTAAGGAGCCTTGTGACACTTCCAGAGAGACAGGCTGCAATCACACAGTTATTGTTAACAGGATCATTTAATGTCTTTTCGGTTTTCATAAAGAGTAACAAGAAAATTTTAAGTTTCTCTTTATGTTATCTACAATGTGCTGAAGTCTAAACTGTAATCTGGAGTCGTATGTTTGAGGTGAAAAATAAGACTAACCCTGGCCTTTCTTTCCTGTGGTGGCTATTCCACTGTGAACTGGAGGCCTGAGAGAGGATTTGATCCGACATGGGCTTAGAGGTGCCTGTAGGAATATAAATTAAAGAGGATAAAGGCAGGAATGACCTTCTGTGGGGCATAAAAAGATAAGAAATTATTGAATTAAAACATTCTTATCAGCTAAAAGTAAACACACTGCTTACCAGAAATGTTACCACAAACAGTGACATCACCATTAACTTTGAAACAGTGTGGCTGCTTCAACATTTAAAGTCCAAATAAAAGAATCTCTGGTGCTCAGTTTTAGGAGTTTGAACAGATGTTTAAAAATGCAAGTTCTATGAAATGTGTCTACAAACAACATGGTAAAGGTTGAAACTTTTTCTAGAATGGATAAAAAAATCTATAATTAACAACATAGTGTCATACAGTGAACATAACGAAAGAGTTTGAAACCTGCAGGACGTAAGGTTAATAAGAAAAGTTTATAAAATATTAAAGGACAAAGGTTTAGTCTTTTCAAGCAGAGACACAGTGACGGTCATTACTTTGTGCTAAAGTTTTTTTAAAGAAGAAAGTCTTTCAGCAATGGAATGCAAAGAATTTAGTTCTTTCACCCTCTACAGTAAATCATTTTGTGAAAAGATTCAGGGAAATTTCAAAACCACTGTTCAGTGTGTCTGACCTTAGCAGCCTTAGGCAGCACTGTATTAGAATACAGCCATATGGGCTCAGGAGTACTTTGGAAAAACTCAACACAATCCGCTACTGGCTCTAAAAACACAAATTGAAACTCTGTAAGGAGGAAGCCAGACATCAGTTCTTTGTGGAAATGCCACAGAATTCTCTAAAGTCAAGGCAAACTTTCTATTTATACTTACAAGATGCCATTAGGTGGTTAAATAAAATCACTATGACTTTTGTTACATATATAAAAGTTAGAGCAAAATGAGAGATGACAGATTTTAGGTTTTATTACTTCAGGTTTTCTGGAAAGAGTCTGTAACCGCTTATTCAGGGTCGCGGGGGCCTGGATCCATCCTATCTGTCATTGGGCGAGAGGCGGGGTCCACCCTGGACAGGTCTCCAGTCTATCTCAGGGCTACCACAGACAAACATTCACACTCACATTCACACTTACAGGCAATGTAAAGCCACAAATTAACCGAACACGCATGCCTTTAGACAAAAACCTATGCAAGCACGGGGGACCATGCAAACTTTGAATATTTAAACCATTAATAAATCCGAGTGGTATTGATCTTCTCTTTTACAGCAAGAAAACCAAATAGCAATTTCCTCAGATGTTTTCATTATGAGCTAGTTACGCTTTTTTCTTACGATTTTCTTTTATTTCTCCACTTAATTGTAGTCGGAGCTGTAAAGAAACTTTAGGGACAGTTACTGTATTAGCTGGACATCTTAAATGTAGACTATTTTCATGGATGGATAGCGCACCAGAAGTTCAGTACATTTTTACAGAAGATCAAGGCTTGGGCTTCCTGCTGGGCTGCATGCTGAGTCCTTGAAAGCACGAAAGCACAACACTAAAAAATGCAAAGACACCCGCTGTTCTCTGCCAACGATTTGCACAAGTATAATACTGACAGGTATTCACTTAGTCAAAGAGTGTTTAACTGTAAGACCAGAGAGCTTATGAGGTTATTAGCATCCAACTTTAGGTCCCTCTTTATACGTCTGGTTTGATGTAATTCCTCATTAATATACTTTTTTTAGTAATATTTGCATTTTTCTACCACTGACGGCAGTAGAAATGGTGTAACTTTTCTCATCATGCTTTCTGTGTGTACACACTAAAAGTGCCTTGGAGTTGCATGGTTGATGCAGATCAGCTCTTTGTTGTCTTTTTGATGATGGATTTTCACCGATAGGTGAAGTTCAGAACAAACATTTTCACCTACAGTATAAATCGGTGCACTTTCACGGACATTGCAGTGTTATTTCTACCAACCACATGTATGTTGTTCCCCATAAGCATTAGTATCATCAGCTTTTAGCACCAAACAGACATTGTTAGAAATGCAAATGAACAATTCGGGAATGTGTGGACACCAGGAGGCTCTGTGGTTGAAATTACAAATTTTCTTACTTGATTTCGTACATTTTCCCATTGTACATTCTATTTTTTCTATTTTTTCTAACGACTAATGTTTTCATCCTATCAACATTATTTTCTGTTATTATTGTTTTGTCTGCACCTTTCTGTCACTGTTATGGTGAATGGAGCAATTACCTATGTGGCGAGATAACATACTGTAACTGAGGAAAAATAGCAATGAGTGCAACACCAGCGCCATTTGAATATCTGAACAATTCTGATATCCGTCGCACGGCTGCTAAAATGGCCTTGCATTCAATGACAGTACAAATACAATATACTGTATATGTGTTAAATGTGTATTCAACATTGAAAAAAAGGTTCTTTCTGGCTCCACCTTACTGTTTCATTTATTTATATCTATCTGAGGTTGGGCTCAGGGGTGCACGAGATGTGTCAGTGTCCCACAGTGAGGTCATTAACATTCTCCTTTCATCCTGCCTTAACTTCCCTGCAGCTACTGCTGTTTGTTTCTGTAAATTACTTAGAGAGGGTGGGAGAGTCAGCTGTGTGAGTGTGTGTGTGTGTGTGTGTGTGTGTGTGTGTGTGTGTGTACTTAAAGATGCTAGAGGTGGGTGGGGCATATTTCCTATCACAGTGTTATCTTGTTTAATTGTGAACCAATTGTGAAAGGGTTAAGGGAAAACAATTACAATAAAACACGTACTCATACCTGATTACAATCAGAGGAAACAGGCTGGTGGTGAGCATCTGACCCGCTGTGTGTCCTTGGAAATGACAGAACTGACGTGAGGGAACAATCTTCAGTGAAAACCAGTGGGATATCAGTTATAGGGTAAAACATTTCTTTGACAGCTGGAGCCGCCTCCAGCACCCTTGCAAGCCTTATGATCGATGGATGAGAAAGAAGCGTTTTCCTTGATATCAAACTGGAATCAAAATATTGTGTGAAATGTGAATGTGTCACTCTTATTGCTAATATGACAAGTCATTTATATCCAACCCGCATCTGCATCTTAGCAAAGATTTAGCAGATGCACTTGTCGGTTGAATCAGAAGGTATCACATTTCGACAGGCCACAGTCCCGACACAGAAGCTTGGCACAGCAGAATATAACGTGAGGGAGGCAGAGGGAAGCTCCAGATGGAGCTGAGGTCGTGACCTGGTAAAACCTCATGCTGCTGGGATAATGTAAAGAGACAGGCTGTGTTGTTTCCTCTGAACTAAGGACCTCTCCTCTCCGTAGGGAAGATGTTCTACTTATTACATACACAACAACAAAACAGCTGAGATGCTTAGAAATTTAGATGCCCCGTGAAACGAAAAATGCATATTTCATGCTGTGATTCTTAGTACTGGGGTACGTGGCTGCCAACTGTCTCTTTGACAAAAACTGAATCCAACAATGTGGTTCACTACTGGACAAATGAACAGAAGCAATTCCAGGTGCCCAAGGGACAAAGTCTGGTGACTGTGGTGCTACCATGTCGTTACCTTTGAAAGTGTTTGTTTTCTACATGTAATTTTTTTGTTTGTAAAGCAATTTGTAACTTGTTTTATCATCATCATTATAGTATTAATAATAAATAAACCTTTTATTGATATTATAAGGCACATTCCAATGGTGATACTAATATTAGGCATCCCGCCTTTGTGTACTTGTAATTGTACTGTAAAATTCGTCTCTGATATTGCACCGAATGGAGAAAGGTCTGTAGTTTAGAGCTGTTTTAAGAGAATTGATGAGGACAAAAGTAAAGCTGGAAACAAACTGCTGAGCTAAAGTCTAACTTTAAGTTGACTTTTTCTTCATATTCATATTTAGACGAACAGTTCATGAGGTGACATTTCTCCATCCAGGATGTCACCTAAAATCTGTGCTTTGTTCGTCATTTTTCCTTTTCTTTTTATTCTTTCCAGCGAATCCTGTGTATTAAATACCACCTGTCACCATATTTGTTTTGGCAGAACAACGCGTGATAATTTCTGCTCTCGTGGGATTTGCTTAACTATAATGGATTTATGATGATTCTTTTGTCCAGCCAGTCATCGCCGAGCACTCACATGTAAATACATGTACTCAGTCTGGGGAAAAGTGATGTGTGGAAATCCTATTATCGTTGTTGTTATTCCTAAAAACTTTAAGAGGAACTTTTTGCTTCATAAACTGGCTTTAAAACTTTTGATGAGGGACATTGAAAACAAATCAGAGTCTGACAATGGATACTTACAGTTTGGATTTTAAAAAACTGGGCTACAAATTGCTGCCATTCATAATGAATGAGCCCTGGGCAAGAATCCTTTTGAGCTTAACAGATTTAAAAAGCACCTAGCTACAAAGCAACTGCCATCATCTTCCTTTCAGGGGAACTGAAATACACAGTTTTGTGTGACCGTAGCTCTGTTGGTAGAGTAATTGTCCTCAAACCCCAGGGTCAGTGGTTCAACTCCTGATCCTCCTGGCCACATGTCACAGTGTCCCTGTAAGCCTTTAGCCCATTCATATTTAATAAACTCAGCATCTTTCCACAATGCCATCTGAAATCACTACATCTTCTTGTGACCCAACACGTTTTATCCCACAGCATCAGGTATTGACACTTCCTAAGGTGTTTCTCCTTTGGTGTTAGACACTGCATCCTGTATTAACAATGCAGGTGCACTTTGGCATCAGTGTAGGATGCCCCAGGAGCCTCAACACCACAGGAGCTACTTTATATACACAAAAGAACTACATCCGGGTTAGAGATTACAACTTCAGGGCAATGGTATGTCAAGAAACAGCAACAGTCAGGGTTAGGCACAAAACCTTCAGGGCAAAGTTAAGTTAGAAGAAGAACTACATTAAAACACAACGCTACAAACAGTGACATTGGAACACACGTACTTTCTTAATATATCTACCTCGTGTGCCACGTTGTGAAACAATCATCAATAAAGCGAGCAATGTCTCACACTAGAGTCGAACCCCGATCTCCCGTGAAAAAGTCTTTGGTCTTGCTGTACCAGCCACCACTCCTGTTCACATCCATATGAGACTTTTTCTCCTCTTATTTTACGTCATTGACTTAGGCCTCAAATACTGAAGTTGCAGGGTTTCTAATTAACTACACTGAAAGAAGCTCCGACCAACAATCACAGACGCAAACCTTAAAGGTCAGCATTTAACGCAGAAGGCACTGTACAAAGCAATGCTTTTTTTCTGAAATGAGAACGGGCTGTGTGACCAGTAATATAACAGCACTTTTAGGTGAAGGACTAACACATAGGTGAGGATATGTGTGGGAACTGAAGACATTTTTAGAAAGTGACATTTTTTTCCAAATGTTTTGAAGAAAATGGACATTTGTGGAAAATGCCTGAAAATTACTGTAAGCAATCGGGGACATTTTTAAGGTGAGAAGCTTTACAAAGTTGAAAATATTAGTAGAGTACGAATATGTCAAGTAAGAATAAATGGTATCAAATCAAGGAGACGACTCCAGAGGTGTGTTAGCTCTCCCATCTCTCCCTGCAGGTTTGTATCATGCAAAACAATGTGTCCAGTCAGGAAATGATACTTCAAACCCGAAATCCAAAAATCTGCTCGATCAGCAGGGTTATGTAAGAAAACCTGTATCTCACAGTCTCACACACACATATTTAAATGCAAATACACCCCAACATTAACAGACAGGAATAACAAAGTTATTCAAGCAAAGGTAAAAGAAAAAAAAAAAAACAGGTAAACCTGAGTGTGTTCTCACATGCACTCCCAACCATACACAGACACACACACACCAGATGTGTGTTTTCATCATTCAGTTCATTCAGATGAGACTGACAGATTGTTGGTTACTTTGTGAGCCCACAGCACAGCAGACGTTCAGCTGATTCATATTCACACCTAATGTGTGTAATGATGCGCACAAAAGTTTCAATTATACAGAAATTGATCAACACAATAATTAAGTGTTTATTATCACGATTGTTTTGTGTTGTCACATCTTCTGGTAAAAAAAAAATTCTCATTTTAACTTTTTGATTGATAGATGGGAAATTCAGGAGACACAGGTGACAGTGTAGCGGCCATAAAAGACACTGGGCTGGTGGCCGTTGTCTTACATAACGGTTTGAGCAAAAGTCAAGCTGTTCCTTGGAATTAGATTAAAGCTAGCTGGTAAGTTGTGAAAAACTGTAGACTATGAAGGGAAAAGTATTCACATGTAATTATTTCCTTTCCAATTTAATGATGTACCACAATGGTTGATCAAGTGTAATAAAAATATGCAAGAACAATTTGTATCTCTCCTCGCACACAGAAGCGAGACCAACTCCAGGCATATAATGAATCCAAATCCAGCACAGATACAACACACATTTCATTAATGTGTGAAAAATGCAAGATGGACTCGTTCTGATGAGCTGGATCTGTTGCCTTTTTTTTTTTTTTTCCTCACACAAATAAAACTTGGTGATGTGTGAAAAATATTCAACAATAAATAATGAAAACTTCATCCTGCTTCTTTCATCTTCTCTTTGACACACACACTGTCCAGAATACTAAATGTATTTCCTCTAACCAACACACACAATGTCCTATGCTTAACTTTTTACATGCCATTCATTTATTTTATATACTATTTACGAATTCACAGTTTAATCCTCTCACATATTCACATATTAGGACTCATATTAAGCACTGGACATCCTTAACCACAAACTTTCAAAAGCGACAGGCAAGGATCTGATCAATCTCACACACACACACGAGACGAGACGACACGAATAATAAGGAAGGAAAAATGTGTTCATGACATGATTTGAAACTTCTTGCTGGGATTTCATTTCCCTGCAAACATGTCGGGTTGTCGTTGAGAGGAATCCTCCAGGGTTTCACCAATACACACAAGCTGCTGCCAAGGCAATCTGTGCACAAATGTTGACCGACCAGCTACAGTGAGTCTGTCAGTGTGTGTGTACCTGAGGTAAAATTGTTGTGATAGTGCAGGAAAAGGATGAATACCTCTAATCTCACTGGGCACCAGGAGCGAGGAAGATTTGTGTGTGTGTGCATATGCTAAATGTTCTGCAGGGAATATGTGAAATTGAGGTCAACATGACCACACATGCACTTTGCAGAGTGAATACTAACAAGTGAATTCAAACATATCTGATTTCTTTCCACTGTTTTACTTTATCTGTCACATCAGTGGTGACCAGTGAGCTGTTTTAAATCAGTTTACCATGACTGTGTTCCTCATTTTCATATTTGGCTGTATCATATATTTCACCTTGCCTGCTCTTGTAGAGGACAGGGTTGAAGAAGACAACAGAGGAGACGTTTAAACCTCATACAATATTATGAAGTCAATGATGCCTGAAGTATCGGTTAAAGACTTCACATTGAAACTGTCTTTTATTCTGTAAAACGCATTGAAAGACTTCAAAGATAACTCAGCTTTGTGTTTAAAGGCCAAAACGGTGAAATAAAAATAAACCTATCAAATTCCTCGGGATAATAAAAGGTGGAGTGAACTAAAAGTGATTTACAGTGAGAGTGTGAAGTTGATATGGAGGCTCAAATGAGTTTAGAATGTGCAATTTTAGAAAAGTACTGGTTAAATGTAGTAGGCTAAAGATTATTAGTTCTTCTGTAACTGCTTGACTTATTTCATTGATGTAATGTAACTTATTACTTTGCACTTTTTCAACACGTTTTAAACAGGGCAATAAAGCTGAAAATATGATATATTTCAACAGGTGTAATAGTTTAAAACTTGTAGATTTTTTTTGTTATCCCAATTCTCAGGTTAAGAACCACTAATCACACATAAGCACATTAGACACGGCCATTTTGAATTTTTTTTAAATGTGTTATTTATAGATAAACCATCCGGAAATCAGCAAATGAGCACACGCGCTGACTATCAGGCAGAGCATGCTGCTGTTCTCCAGGAGGCCAAAAACCTCCAACCATATCAATGTGGCCTATTCCACATATTCTACATTGTATATCAATTATTATAAATGAGAACCGGTGAGTCTTTGAAATTGAAAACAACATGACTACAAGTCACTTTAAAAGAGCTACAAAAGGTTCGTCTTCAAAAGAGCATAATATCAAAGGATCAAGCCTGTGGTTTGTGTGTGTTTGTGCCCTAGGGTGTGATATCGGCCTTGCTCCATCACAATGATTGTTAGTCTTCCTCCGCTGTCAGCCTTAGGACTTGCAGGATGTCTTTTGTTTTTGCAGCTCACAAGCTATTTTTTTATTTCAATACAGAAATATTTGTGTCACGGTGGGAAGTTAAACTGATGGACAGATGCTTTGTTTCAGTGTGAGCACTAACGTGCTGTGTGTCACCACAACAAAGTCCTACACTTCCTTCACTCAAATATTCTTTTAAGATTCTGTGTCTCACTGTGCTAAACTTTGTGTTTAGAAAACTTTTTTTTTAAACAACCTTTGCTTTAATTAAAACTTGTAAAGAGGATTTTCAATGATAAAAGCTGAAAAGGCCACAAATTGGTTAGTGGCTCCATCTAGTGATGAACAGAGAAATATATTGAATAGCGGTCAACAGGATTAAGTGTATGTTGTCTCAGGACAGAATAATATCAAACACATGAGTATAAACATGCATATTTCACCATTAATATGACGTTTCAGTGTTTCAATTTTACAGTAGTTGTTGATGAGGAGAAAGAGCAGCTCTGGTTCTGCTGCATTGATTTTATTGTCTCATAAATAGTTTATTCTATTTGATATTGTTTGATCTAAAAAAAATCAGTTCTAGGCTTGACGACTTCTCAAAACCAATAAAAGCCTAAAAAACAACAATAAGTCATGTTTTCTGAAATGCAGACATTGGTGGACAAAGTGCTTTTTTCGTCAAATAAAATAAAAATGGATAAATAACTTGAGATTGTTCAGTTAAAGTAATAATTAATAAGGATAATAGCAAATTATCCCAAATTGTACTCAGAAAATGAAATGCATCTACAGTCAAACAATAAAAAATAAATAAATAAATTAATTAAAAACTACACAGTTTAACTCTTATTGGCTAAAAAACAACCTTGATAGGCTAATTGATCATAGAAACTATTTTAATGACAGTTCAATGGGATATTTATCTGAAATTCTGCAAATTAATGTATTTATAGTTTATATCTCCTTTCAGGAGTCACCACAGTGAATCATGTGCCTCCATCTAACTCTGTCCTCTGCATCTTCTTCTCTCACACCAACTAACTTCATGTCCTCTCTCACTACATCCATAAATCTCCTCTTTGGTCTTCCTCTAGACCTCCTGCCGGGCAGCTCCAACCTCAATATCCTTCTACCGATATATTCACAATGTCTTCTCTGAACATTTCCAAACCACCTCAATCTGGCCACTCTGACTTTATCTCCAACACAACTAACATGAGCTGTCCCTCTGATGTCCTCATTCCTGATCCTGTCCATCCTCGTCACTCCCAAAAAGAACCTCAACATCTTAAGCTCTGCTACCTCCAGCTCTGCCTCCTGTCTTTTCTTCAGTGCCACCGTCTCTAAGCCGAACAACATCGCTGGTCTCACCACCGTCTTGAACACCTTTCCTTTCATTCTCGCTGATACTCTTTTATCACACAACACACCTGACACTTTTCTCCACCCGTTCCAACCTGGTTGCACTCGCCTCTTCACCTCTTTTCCACAATCTCTGTTACTCTGAACCATTGATCCAAGAACCTAAAATCTTCATCCTCTTCAACGTCCTCCTCACTTCACTCTTACTAATCTTTGCTAATTCCTGCTCCACACTTTAATCACCCTAACCTGCTGCACATCCTTCCCATCTCTATCTCTTTGTCTGGCCAACCTGTACAAATCCACCTCTCCCTCCTTAGTCTCCAACCTAACATACAAGTCCTCTTATGCTCTTTGTTTGGCCTTTGCCACCTCTACCTTCACCTTACGCTGCATCTCCCTGTACTCCTGTCTACTCGCTTCAGTCCTCACAGTGTCCCATCGCTACTATTGACAGTTTATATAAAAACAATAATTTTGCAGAATACTTTGAAGTGGAACAGTCCGCACACTATCGCGTATTTTATTTTGACCCAAACCAGCCGCTGTCCCCTTTTTACCAAACGACAACGCCATTGGCTCCTTACCGCAATAACAGCCCGCCTCTTTCACTAATCCTCGGAGCCCATTGGCTCTGTAACCCGTCTTTTTAACTAAACCAGGAAACAACTAAAAACGATTTTTATCTTCTTTCATACTTTCGCGTATTCAACATAACGTCGGCGTTTTGGTTTTAAAGTCGGATACAAAGCTATGAAGAGAGGTAAGCTTAACAACACCAGTGAACTATGTAGGATATTATACGAGGTTTGGGACGTTATCTGTTTGTTGCAGGCGGTTTAACCAAAAACGTTAGCGTTAGCCCGGGACAAGACTGAATTGAACCACACATGGACGCTGTTCTTTCTGCCTTTTTATTAAGCTGAGCTAAAGTGAGTCTCGTCGTTAAACCCGTATGATAAAGCACATTCTGTAAGACTGTGGTCGATCGAGCTGATCATAGCGTTTCAGATAATAATTATAAAGCGGTTATAGTGACAATGATAATAGCTATGTTCGTTTCCCTGCACAATACTACATTCAGGACTCAACTCAGAGAGAAAGAGAACGAGAGAGAAAATTACTGATAAACTACATCAGTTCTCCAAGCTATATATGTTAAAATGTGCTGAAGTAATATTGGCAAGATATAACTTTAATGTTACAAAGTTACTATAATTATGCTTATGTGTTTTTAAAACAAAGATGCGCCATGTGACTGTTTTTTTTTTTTCTTCTTTCAAAGTTTAGTGTTAAACTAGGTCTGTTGTCTGATTGACTGAATCAGAAAAATCATGACGTCCCTTAGCAGCCTGTCTCAGCTGGGCTTCAAGCAGCTTTCTGTCCACCTGGTGGACTGTATGAAGACTCCTACAGACCTGAGACTAGATTTGAAGCAGGAGCCGGCAGGTGAGCAACTTCCCTGCAAAACACAACATGACATTGTTATGAGGTTTGCTTGTTTTTAGCCATAAGTACAAACATCTGAGATTTTATATTTATAGTAATGTAGTAAGAAGTAAAATAGAAAGCAGCGTGTTTCCAGATTTGAAAAGATGCAACCAACAAAATATCAGCATTTGTGCTTTAACACAATCATTTACTCATTTTTAAAAAGGGTTCTGTTTTATATGGACAAATTCAACATTTCTGATTTATTGATGGAGTAGTTCATATTGTACAATTATTTGCTCCAAACTATTAGAAATTCTGCTTGCGTATTGAACGTGTTCTATTGCACTAAAATGTTCACCAGATGTTGGTAAAAACCCATGCAATCCACACATGAACAAATTAAACCATAGATGTTAATTAAGTTATGTGTAATAATGTGAAATGACAAAGGGATAAAGTATTGGAACACCTGAAGAAAGGGACGTGAAAAAAGGCATAGAAAGACATGACACCAGCTGAAATCAATCAGTAATTAGAAAGCAATCCTGCCCCTTGTCAGTGCAAGTTATCATCATCTGGTTCAGTCCCAAGTCATGGCTTAAAAAAAGGTGTCTCAGTATCAAGGGGACACACAAGAAACATCTCAGAGCGAGCATGCCGGAGCTTGTTTAAAGCTTGTTGCGCAACCATTTCTTGCTGGGGCCATTCATCTTTGCAGTGGTAAAGCATTGGGTTGGAATCCCACCCCACCAGGTGTGGCCCCACCCAGTCCCATTTTTAAGCAAGAAAATGTTACTAAACACACAGCCAAGGAAACTCTCAACTGGTTCCATAGAAAGAAAATAAACCTGCTAGAATGGCCCAGCCAAGCACCTGACTTGAATCCAATTAAAAATCTATGGGAAGAACTAAAGATCAGTGTCCATAGAAGAGGCCCATGGAACCTTCAAGATTTGAAGACTGTTTGTGTGGAAGAAATATGCTAAAATTACAACTAAGCAACGCACACAACTAGTTTCTCCATACAGGAGGAATCTTAAAGGTGCCCTTACCAACAAAGGCTTTTGTATGAAGTATTAAATAAACTTTAGTGTGTTTAATACTTAATTTACTTTACTTACTTTAATACCCTGTGTCATTTCACATTATTACGCGTAATTTATGGACATCTGTGTTTTTTTGCATGTGTGCATTGCATGGGTTGTTACCGACATCTGGGGAACATTTCATGTCAGTAGTACCTTTTTAGAAATATATGTACTGAATAAAAATGGTGAAGTCAATCCTTTAATACTTATTTTGTTCACTGTATCAGAAAAGGATTTAGTTTGTCTTATGGACGATTGTCTTCAGTGTATATCTGTCATAGCATTTACTGTGCACGTAATGGAAGGAAGGGGGTTAACAACAACATATTTGTGAATAACTCAGTGACTGAGGTCACTATTTGTGACAATTCTCAGCAAATCTAAAGGAGGTGTAAACATGATGCGATGTATTAAGGTCAAAACACAACCACCAACACATTTTATAACTCCCTCAAAGTGTCTGCAGCCAAAACAGGAGGTAATTTACACTATTCTGGTAATTCTGTTTGAGTCAAGGTAGTGCATTAAGGTGTGTAATGTTATATTTGGATGCCCTTGTTCTTTTTTTACCCTTCACAATTAAATATGAACAAAAAAAACATTTTAGCCAAAGGGGGAAAAATGATTCTGATAATCTTCTGTAACCACCAAAACAGGTAAACGAAGTGCAAACTTTAAAAGGTGATGACCACCATTTCCCAATATGTAACACTACCTGACATACCTTGACAATCGCATGTAATGCCCATGATTTGAAATGATGTCATTCCTGTAATGTTAATGTCTTTCTGCTTGAATTGTGCTTTATAAACAAGGTGTCTTATCTTCAGATTCGTCAGACAACAACTCTGTCCCCGTTCTGAAGGAGCTTTCTGTTCGCTTGGTGGACTGCAAGAAAACGCTTGGACTGAATGGGATAGTAATTCATCAGGAAGCAGAAGAGAATTACTCCAGCATCAAGGTTGATGTAAAAGGGGAGAACAGGCAATCAGAAGACGAGATAAAAGTCATAAACCCAGAGCTGGGCCACTACCAATACTGGTGTAATGACACTGAAACAGAGATAATTTTGTATAAAGAAGTGTCTGATTGGGATGTCGGGGATTCAAACTTGGTGGAAACCAAAGCCGAAAAAATAGATGAACTTGAGCCAAGTCAACTAGAGGCTGATGAGATACTGTTAGTCCTTGAGGAGGATAGTGAGAGCTCAGAAGGGGTAGTGTGGCTCACACAGGGCTATAAATTATCAGAGTACTGCAAATCAACCATCAATGATCAAAGTGCTGATACAGAAGTGTGTCAGGAAGATGAAAAGTCAACGAACAGCCTGTCTATTAATATCACCACATTGCAGCAACATGATGCTGAAGCGGAGGATGAAGCTGAACACCTAAAATCTGGGCCTGCAAGTGGAGGTAAAAATTTCGATAAAAACATTTATCATAATTACTTAAACATTTATACAGGCCATTAGGACAGGTATTCAGAAGAAGATGTAGAAACTGTTGACTTACAAGTGTACTTAGTCACAGCAACAAAGAAAAATGTTTTTTACATGTAGTTTTCAGTCCTGTGATCAGAACTTGGTATCACACCGCAGCCAGTAATTTCCTTAGTCACTTTAAAGCTTAGTCAGTTTACTTAAATTTACAGTGTACAACTTGGAATTGGACCTTGTCTCTGTCCAGCCCTTGTTTTCCCTTCTCAGAAACGGCATTACTTCGTTCGTACACTCCATCACACTTTGAAAACTTTAAACAGCCCTTCAGGTAGTCAAACTACAATAATTAAGAAACTTCAAAACTTTGTAATAAAGCCAAAATTGCTTTTCTCTGATTGGTTAGTAGGGTGAGCCTTGCCTAAAATGCATTTAGTAGTAAATATCTTTGTACTAGCTCTAGTAATGTTGAATGAGTCTGTCAACTGAAGTTTCCACCACCACCCCTCCATTCCTCCACTCCTGGAGCATATTCCTTTTTAAAACATGAAAAGGTTTGCACACAGATACTTTAAGAATGACTAAGATATTGCAGTTATTGACAAATGTGTTACTGATTAATTTTCTTGTCAATTGAACTGACAATGAGGGGCTCTTCTATCAAAAAAGTATCTCACTCAGATATAGTTTCCTAAATAATTACTTCTAAAGAGTTCTCTAATAGTTTCTTTTCCACTCTCCTCATCTTCCCTCATCATCTACGAAAAAAAATGCCTAGCTCAGTGACTAAGGAAGTTTTTGGATATTCGGAAGAATTTTAACTGTATTTTTTTCTCTCTCTCTTCTCTCTACTTTGTTCTTGACAAATGAAATGGAACAGAGAAGTACCAGCAGCAAAATGAGTCCAAACCCAAGTCTTACCATTGTGAGCACTGTGGTAAATCCTTTTCAAGGTGGAGCAATGTCACCAGACACCAGCAGCAAAACTGCAGAATGACAAGAGGTAAACTGACGCAGCAGTCAGAAAAGGCAGAGGAGACGTATTCGTGCCACAAATGCAGTGTGACATTTCAGACTAAACTGCAATTGAAACGCCACGGGCGTGTTCACAAAGTGAGAGAAAAAACCTCTGGACAGGCTCCGCGAGAGAGACCTCACAGCTGCACACAATGCACTAAGAGCTTCTACTCTTTGCACACGCTTCGGCAGCACCTCATCACCCACACTGGAGTGAAATCTTTCAGCTGTGAGGTGTGTGGGAAGCAGTTTGGGAGAGAGGGCACTCTGAAAGAGCACCAGCTTATCCATACAGGGGTGAAACGGTTTAAATGTGAGCATTGTGGTAAGACCTGCGCTAGAAGAGGTGACCTCAAAATACACATGCGCAGTCACTTTGAAGAGAGGCCACATAGGTGTAAGTACTGTGAAAAAAGCTTTAAGCACTTGACAAAACTGAAGCAGCATGAACGTGTCCACACAGGCGAGAAACCTTACCAGTGTATGCTGTGTTCGAAACAGTTCAGGGTGCAGATGTCATTGGTGGTGCACCATTACACACACACAGGAGAAAAACCCTTCAAGTGCCCCATATGTCCAAAGGCTTTTAGCATCAGAAACAACTTGAAGAAGCACAAGATGATTCACACTGGAGACAAACCACACAACTGCTCATTTTGTGGCAAGAGCTTCCGGCTCCTACAGCACCTAATGGTCCACAAACGCAGTCACACAGGTGAGAAACCGTACACCTGCGATAAGTGTGGTAAAGGGTTTGCCCATTCCTCTGCTCTGAAAACACACCAGTCTACCCACAAAGAGAAGCCGCCACACTGCTCTCTATGTGGGGAGTGCTTCACTGAGCTTGCAGAGCTGACCAGTCATAAATGTGGTGAGACAGCAGAGAAACCCCACCGTTGCTCCATGTGCGGCAAGTGCTTTTCCCAGGCTGTAAACTTGAAGAGCCACCAGTTGATCCACTCTGGAGAGAAACCTTATGAATGTAAAGACTGTGGGAAGCGGTTCAACCACAAGAGTAACCTCACTAAACACATGCGTATCCACACGGGAGAGAAGCCCTTTGAGTGTGAACAATGTAAGAAGTGCTTCAGGCTCCTGCAGCATCTAACATGCCACCGCTTAACACACAAGAAAAATTAAGAACCTTTGGAACAGAGACTTTTGTGATATGAGTAGCTCACGTGGTTGAACAGGTTGTCCATGTGCTGCAATGTTGACTGTTCAATCGACAGCTGTTTCTGGTTAAAGGATAATTTTAGTACTTTTTCAAAAAAAATCCTATTGTTCTCAATAACCATATAAATTTCAAAACCAGCACGGAATTTTCTCTACTCACATTTGGTGTGTTCGTTTGTACACCTCTGAAAAACACATCAGCTTGACTCACTGCTCGACTGGTTGACATTGTCCATACACATCATAATCTCTGTAATTTCACTTTAAAATGTCACATGCATAGTTAGAAATCCTTTGGTTTTCGGAATGAAAAAATGCATCACTCTGTAAAAGTTTTTTGTGTTTTTGCCATTTTGAGGTGGTTTGTAGTTTGTATAGGAACACAGTAGAGACATGCCATTTAGTTAATAGGTTTAATCAATGCAATGTGAACTCAGAAGTAACAAAATCCCATAATGTTGTGACATCTTGCTTATCACGATCAGACTCATGTACATTACTTTTTCAAATGTACAACACTTTATTGTTCGATCCATCTATTACCTACAACTTTGGAAACACAAGAAGCAAAGTTTTTCTTACCAATGTGACACCACAGTTGTGTCAAAACTAGAGCTCTCCCAGAATCTTTCCCAAACTAAAAGTATTTGTATAGTGTACTTGCTGATAGCAGGTACTGAGACAAGTACAAAACTGTCTTGCTTCTAGTATGAGTTGCTGGACTGTAAAATCTATTGCAGTTAAGCAAATCCCACGGGAACGGAAATTCTTCTGCGTTCCTCTGTCAGAACAAATATTGCGGTGACCTGTGTTTAATAATCGGAGGGACTTCCCCTGAAAAAGGCTAAAAGAAAAGGAAAAATAGACGAACAAAGGGCAAATTTAGGGTGAAATATAAATTAAAAAGAAAATAACATCTACACAAAAATATAAAGGCAATTTACCTCTGTAAAGCAAAGTGACTTTAGGTAAAGTTCTAGTTACTATATGTAACCTTTGGTTGTCACAGTTGTTAGTTGCAAATATTTAACTTTTTAAAATTATTCTTGCGAAACATGAGTATGACTGTTAGTAACTAGATCTTAAGTCTTAAGCACAGCAGAGCTGCATTTGGCTTTACTTTGTCATGAATTATTTTAAAATGTCTTTAAACCACGGTTATTTTTCCACCTCTGCCTGCCTGCAGGGGTCATCGTGATATCAAGCTTGGTATCTCATATGTCGAACAATGAATTTATTGTAATTTTTTATTATTTCTTGTTTTTCTTTTTGTTGTGCATCTAGGTTCAGTCTTGCATTACCAGGATCTTTTAATCTTTTTACACTAACTGTGTGGTTATTGCTTTAACTGGCTAGTTAACAATGGCTTAGTTGGATGAACAGTAGTGTCACTAAGTAGATGTGCCCCATGTTGGCGACACAGTAGTTTTAGGGCGGTTGTAGCTCATTCTGTCATTCATGAACCCCAGGTTTGGTGGTTCAGTCCTCTGTGCCTCTTTATCACATTTAAAAGTGTCCTTCAATAACACACAAAAACTCTTGTTTTATTGTTATTACGTATGTGCAACAGCAAAATATACAAAATTCCAAATAAAAAAATGCCACAGATGACTGAACACTGATTGTTTTGTTTTGTTTTTTTATTTATTTATATTTTGCCATTGTACAAGTTGTGACAAGCTATTGCTTCTATGTATGTATTTATTAGTGGGAATGTTTCAATAACTTGTACATATTTCTTTTGTGTCAAGCTACTGAATTCAGACGTCTCCCACCTGCTATGCTCTTTTGGAGCAATTCATTGAAATGTGATTGAAATCTGAATTCTGGTCAGGACAAATTTAGGTCATCAAGCATCTCAAAAATTAAGCAGTTTTCCTTGAAAAGGGCATTAAAAAGTATAATCAAGTCTTACATTTCAATTGCTAGTTCTAAATATTTTATGTTATAGATTAGTTGTTATTGTATGTCACATACCTATAAGTTACTGGATTCTTGGATTGTAAAAGTTAAATAATCTCATGTACTTAAATAGTATGAGGGCTTTCGGGGGGGTTGAATATTTTACCAGCAGGTGGCGCTGCTGCTGTATTCTCTCTATGTTCAAACTGTCGACATCCCTAAGTGTTGGGCAGAAAACGTCATGAAATAAATTCTCACTAACTGCTTCCAAAGGTTCACAAGTTCAAAAAAGGTTGGCGTCATAACCTGGAAATGACTCACAGGGACATATGTTAAGAAAAACATTTACATTTTCAATTCAATTCAACTTTATTTATATACAGAATAAAGTCAAGACTATAAAGATGTATAGAGAGAACCCAACAAATCCCCCTTGAACAAGCCATAGGCGACAGTGGAGATTAAAAACTCCCTTTAACAGAAGAAACCTCCAGCAGAACCAGGCTCAGGGTGGGCGGCCATCTGCCTTGACTGGTTGGGGTGAGTGGAAAGTGGAGAGAGAAAAGAAAAGGGCAACAAAAGCAACAACAAAAACATTATACAGGCTGTTAGGACGAGTAGCTGCACACTGGAAACACACAGGTCCAAGCCACTGTTCCCTCTAAGCTGCGCATGTGTGCAATTGCGCACTGCTGACATGGTCTCCGCGCACAGAAAATCTTTATAATAGCTTTATAATAAAAATGTGAATTGTTTTTTAAAAACTGGAGTTTATAGTTGGCTTGGTTTGGTTGGCAGTTCCTGTTTTGCCAGAGTTGAAATTAAATATTTATACTTCCAATAGCATTAACATACTACACAGGTCATGAACAAGATTTTTGTAATTTTCATTCTAAGTGGGCTAAAGCACTTAATTAAAAGTATTGGTGGTCTAAGGGACCGATCAGGGAGTTTGTGTGTTTGCTCAGACACATGAAAAATTAGAGGGAACATTGCCGCAGGAAGGGGCAGAGAGAGGGAGACAGAGGGGGAGAAGCAAAACCACAGGACAGAGAAGACACAAAATTAATAACATGCAGTGGTGACAAATTAATGTATAGAGAAAAAGAGGAGGGGAGCTTATTGCACTTGCTGGAGACCCCCAACACTCTAAACCTATAGCATCTTAAGTAGGAGCTAGTTCAGGTTGACTGAGCAGTTTTAACTATAAGCTTTATCAAAGAGGAAGGTTTTAAGTATAGTTTTAAAAGCAGAGAGAGTGTCTGCCCCCCGAATCTGGATTGGAAGCTGGTTCCAAAGAAGAGGGGCTTGATAGCTAAAGGCTCTGCCTCCCATTCTACTTTTGCAAACTCTGGGAACCACAAGTAGGCCTGTATTCTGGGATCGAAGTGGTCTAATCGGGCGATACAGAACTATGAGATCTTTTAAATATGATGGAGCCTGACCATTAAGAGTTTTGTATGTAAGGAGGAGGGTTTTAAACTCTATTCTAGATTTTATGTGAAGCCAATGGAGAGAAGCTAGTGAAAGTGAAATATGATCTCTCTTCCCTAATCCAGTCAACACTCTTGCTGCAGCATTTTGGATTAACTGAAGGCTTTTTAGAGCATTATTAGGACACCCAAGAAACAGGGAATTACAGTAGTCCAGCCTAGAAGTAACAAATGCATGGACTAGTTTTTCTGCATCACTTTGAGACAGGATGCTCCTAATTTTAGAAATATTCTGTAGGTGGAAGAAGGCTGTTCTGGAGATTTGTCTTATATGTGAGTTAAACACCAAATCTTGGTCAAAAATAACTCCAAGGTTCCTCACCGCAGTACTGGAGGCCAGAGTTATGTCATCTAAAGTAACTATATTGTTAGACAGCATATTTCTCATCTTTTTACGTCCAAATAGAATAATTTCAGTTTTGTCTGAATTTAGAAGTTGGAAATTGTAGGACATTCAGGCCTTTTTGTCTATGTTATTTTTCCTCATATTGAGAGGTTGTTGAAGGCTAATTCACAAGCTAAAGTTTTAAAATCAAGATGTGGTTTGAAATAGATAAGTAGTTACAGGTCAGGTATTTTTACTTGTACCATTTTTTCTGCTCATTTCATTTCTGCTACTTATTCTTGGACTGTTATACATTATAAAACATTATACAAAAAATATATCCGTATTATGCTTGTGTTTGTGTTCTTTTCCATGTTTTTCTCACATTCACTTGAGTAATTCCTTGCTCATACTTGTAGTTACTGTCATTGCTGTTTGTCACTATTTGCCCTGAGGACACACTGGTTCAAATGCCAGTAAGTCCTGCAGAAACTGAGCTGATGTGACAATGTTTGTGTTCAATGTGTGTACAGACACAGAACAACAAACAGCCTCCACATTGATCAGTGCTAACAGCTGAGGTTACTCAACTCTGATCTGACTGGACGGACGTTTACGAAACCTGATGAGTCAGATGTTTATCACAGTGAACGAGGAGGCTTCAAATGATCCCGCATTACCGTTAGTGAAGCATTCAGCAACCAGTCTTCACAGAGAGGAAGGACGACAGAGACAAAGATGGAAAGACTCAGTTTACTTTTCTGTGTTGGTTTGATTTGCGTGGCTTCTACTCTGGTGAGTCCCATATAATACATTAAATAATTTGAAAAACATAAGACAGAGTAATAACTATTTTATTCGGTCATGTTTATCTGTTTTTGTGAACAATATGAATGAGTTTAACATAGGTTTCCACAACCCAATGAATACACACTGAAAAACATAGTCATGCAATCAGATTTATCTTCCGTACAATCTGTTATTTATTCTATGTTCATCTGTCATAAAATTGTTCTTTAAAAAAAGGAACAATGTGAGAGTGTAGCACAACAAAAGTCAAGAAAGGAACCTGCTTTTGATTGGTTAGCCGCGTTAATTATGATCAGGCCCTACGCATCTTGATTTTTACCAAATTTTTCATCCCACTCTCGTTCGCTCCAGGCCACAGTTGTTGACCCCAGAGGAGCTCGGCCCGTGGAACAGGGCACCAGAGAGGAGAAATGTGTCTCTGCGAGAGAGTGGCCTTTCTGCACAGATGATGAATGGGTAAGCAGCTTCTTTCTTTCATCCTGTCATCACGTTGTTCTATTTCTGTTAAGTAAAAACTTGATGACATCTTTTACCTCAGCTCAAATATTAACTGTAGGCTGCTGAATGCACTCAGAGGTTGAGAATTGCACCTCTCCCGTTCTTTGCCAGGGTTACAAATGCCCATCGGGCTGCAGGATCCAGGGCCTGATGGATAAGTACGACCACAACTTTTTAAAAAGGATCGAGAAGATCCGCAGCCTCCTGGATCAGAACAACGCCAGGTTCCGCAACGCCGATCAGGTGTCCAAACAGACCTACGACTTTCTGAAGGATAAACTCACCCTTGACTCTGGTTAGTCTGTGTTTGTGTACTTCCTTTTCCCTAGTAAGGAGAGGATCAAATTGAAACTAATAAATATACAGGAAAACACAAGTTGATCCATATTTTACTGTCTGAAGTAAAGTGAGTAAAGTTGAGTGCAATTACTTGCTTAGAAAACATGTGCAAAGCTAATTTTGGCTCAAAGAAATCCGAGGACCACACATAAATGTCTTGCTCTCGAGCGCTAGTGGTTAAAGATATTTAAATCATAAAGCCTGTGAGGTATTTACACTGCTTATTCACAAAATTAACACCACCTGTTGGGCTTAATATAAAAGTATAATCTCTATAATATATATATGTTTGTGTGTGTGTATATACTGCTAGACTGCTAAGAGTGGCCATGCTGACCTTTGAACTCAATGACATTATTAAGGCCACAATTATTAATGTTGTGGGCGATCTGTGTATATTTGTTAAATGTTTATAAAACTTACATCTATATTCAGTATAGTACAGTAGGTTAGGTTACTTTATTTGTTGTTTTGCAGTAGGAGAAGACAAACCAGAGTACACACAGACATTTGAGGCACTAGACAAATACCGGGAAAAATTAAAAGAGAAACATGGACAAGTACTCACAAAGCTTACTGATCACATTTACAAACGTAGAAGTAAAATCACCAAACCCACTGAAATCCAATAAAACTCATACAATACATTAGACAGGGCAAATTAACTTGTTAATTAAAATGCGTTTTAAAATGCGTCATGTCTGTTCCCATCAGGCAGTGACAACACCTTCTATGACTTGGCCCAGACTCTGCGTCAGAGAATCACAGAAATGAAGATTAGGATTGACAGACAGCTGAGTGTCCTGGCTGCCCTGAAGGATCGGATCAAAGATCAGGTCGTCGAAATGCAGAGACTGGAGGTACGGAAAAAATACACGTTTACATGGATTTAACTCAAGCTAATCTTCTAGACGTATTCCTCAGCTTTTTGAATGGCACAGAAAACTAAGAAACTGTCTGTAATTCTATTAATGTAAACTAAAATAATGTTTTTAAATGAAACCCAAAAGTGTAGATTATGGTAAATGCACTGCCATTAGAAAAGTAAACTTAAGTTTAGTTTGAAGTTTGTCAAAATAAACTCAACTAGATGCAGATATTAAACACTGCCTTATGATCAGAAGGGAGAGCTGGTGCATTTTAAACTTCTAATTTACTAAACAGCAGGTATATTTCCATCACTGTTTCTTTGCCAGGTGGATATCGACATTAAACTCCGTTCCTGCAAAGGATCCTGCCTGCGCTACACTGAGTACCAGATTGACAAGGAGAGCTACGTGAACCTGGACAAACAGGTCCGTATCCTGCCGGAAGAGTTCGGGTTTAGGCTTAAGCCATAATTCCTGTCCTATAAAATGCCCCTAACTCTATAAAACTAATTGTAATTTGTTTAGTTGTATTCATTTCAACATTTGTTTTGATTGGCTATGTAGTAATTTAAGTTTTTTAAATTTAGTTATTTAAGAGTGTGCTGGATCTTGTGGATGAGACAGATTTCTCGTGCTCATAAGTCTTACAGAGATCACTTTAACTTTCTGTTGCTTTGCTAGATTAACCAGCTGGACTCCCGCCCGACTCAGTACGCCGAGTCTGTTGGGACACTATATGTGATGAAGAGTAGGCCTCTGCAGGACGTGATCGTGGACAGCATTTTCAAGGCCAGAGGCAGCGACACCAAAGTAGCAGGAGAGCAGAAACACGACATGTTCTCCGAAGTGAGTGATGCATTACTGTACATGACATGACAAACAATAATTGTTAGTCCAATGCATTAATTGTTGGTTATGGTCTTGACAGTGTTAACGAGACAAAGAATGAAAGAAAAAAAATAGTCTAGAGTCTTGGGATTGAGGCAGTCTTTTGCTAATGCTATAATATTTGCAGCTCACATGGATGTTTTATTGCCTATATGCGGCTGTAGCTCAGTTGGTAAGGCAGTTGTTCTGGTGGGTCAGGTGAGCACCGGATTGTAAGTGTGTGTGTGTGAATGAGAAGAAACATTGTAAAGTGCTTTGGATAAAAGCTCTGTTTAAGGCGCCATTTACTATTACTCATAATTGACAGTGAATTTAACAACTTGAAAAGCATTGAGGCTTATCAGCACTTCCATACCAGGAAGCATGGGCACATTTTTTTATAGTTGGTAGAAGAGACTTGTCTGGGCCAAGCTAGAAAAAGACCTAAGTCGGAATCGCTAGGTGCTGCTGGGCTGGGAATAATGAGGTTATTGTCGTTTCTTTTTGCCAGTAGCCTAAAAAATTGTACGCCTATGCCGAAGAGTTTCTTTGTTTTCTTCTTAGGTGAAGATTGCACAGCTGGTTCTAGAGGAGGAAGGCTCCAGCTCATCCCCAGCAACTGTCTCTAAAGTCCCAGGTACTTCCTTCTCTGGTTATTCATCTTCATCCTCGTCATCATCTTCCGACACTTCCTCCTCCTCCACGTCATATAAACCCATCACTGAGTTTGGAGGACACGGCGACAGCGATTTGTTTGGAGCAGGTCTTGATGGCTTGGACCAGCACAGTTATGTGTCCACTAAAACAGTTTCGTGCACCAGGAGCACCAGGCGAACCACCATCCAAACAAAGGATGGTCCAGTAGAAAAGGTGGAAGAGTTCATTGAGGGTGGTCCCGAGTGCCAATCTGGGACAAGCCTCTCCAAGGGAGGAATGAGCTCCTTGTTCCCCACACTCAGCCACTCAACCTCATCTGGGAGCATCAAGACCGTCCATACGAGCAGTACCAAGGGAAGCCTCTTAGGAGATTCAAAATCATATGGGGATCCATTTGGCACCGATGTTGGTTTTGACCTTGGGGGGTTCGATACAGACAAAGTAGATGATGATCTTCCTGATTTCCAGGCCCGCAGTGTGAAGACCACGCGTGTCTTGCGTCAGGCCGATTATGTAGGAAAAGGTACCGAAACCTCAAATGTAGAGTAAACTCTGCAAGGCCCAGAGGGGCACATTCAGCTAGATTGCATGCTTTAGCATTAGCTAGCTTGCTAGCTAGCCCTGCACCAAAAACATGAAGTGAACACAGTTTTTGTTATTGTTTGTTGCTAGACATTAAATATTTTTGCATTTGCAGTCAATGTGACATATTTAATTGCCAGAATCCACAGTTATTGAGTCACTTTGGCCCAAACTATTAAGGCTGTTTCTGCTTCACAAAAAATGACAAGGATTTCCGTCCAAATACTGGACAGGAAGTAGTAGTTATATCTGGTAGAAATATGTTTCTTGTGCATATGTGCTTGTGATTTTTTTTCTTTTTTCTCATGTTTATAATAGAACAAGTTAACATGCATTAAATTCCCAGATGTTCACAGAAGTGACCTCAATGGGTGCTGTGGCCCTGTTTGAACTCTGTTGTGCCATACAATGCAGATGACCAAAATTAGGTTAAGTAGAATATTAGAAGGTTGTAGGGACCATTTTATCATCAGCTAACTCGCAGTATACGGTGTGCCCCTCTTTATTTGCAGATTGTGTGGAAGCCTACCAGAACCATCTGAAAGGGGAAACAAACGGCCTGTTTAAGATCAAACCTGGCGGCACGGACTCCACAAAGGTAGTTGAGGTTTACTGCCAGCAGGAGGGGCTAATCAATGGGTGGTTGTTAGTACAGCAGAGAGAGAGTGGTGCGCTCAGCTTCAACCGTACCTGGGCTGAATACCACAAAGGCTTTGGCTCAGTCAATGCGCAGGGCAATGGGGAGTTTTGGCTAGGAAACGAAAACATTCACCTGCTGACTAATCAGGGTGAGACCATCCTGAAGGTGGAGTTGGAGGATTGGGAAGGGGGGATGGCAAGCGCTGAATATACATTCAGGGTCGGTTCAGAGGCGGAGGGGTATCCAATTCAAGTGTCCGGCTACACCGGGGATGCAGGGGATGCTCTAATGGGACCCAAAACTAATATGGCATCTTATCTATCCCACAATGGGATGACATTTAGCACGTTTGACAGAGACAATGACAACTGGGAGGAGAATTGTGCAGCAATGTATGGGGGTGGGTGGTGGTACAATAACTGCCAATATGCTAACTTGAATGGGATCTATTACAAAGGCACGTATGACCCCGAGAAAAACACGCCATATGAGATTGAAAACGGAATTATGTGGCCGACGTATAAACCACCCAATTACAGCCTCAAAACTGTTAGAATGTTTATTCGATCTGCAGATTTTTAAAAAAATAAACTTGGAGCGGGTGAAAAAAGTCGTCGAATCGTGATAAAAATAAGTCCTTTTATACACATTTAACATTGATTGCACAACAGGCAGAAAGTAAGAGAATGTAAGAGAAGTGAAACAGGAGAGACAACCATAAAGTTTAGGATAAATATTTGAGTCCAAAAGTCAAAAGTCCGTCGCCTTGTAGACTATTGATCTGTTGGTAAATCATTCTCGGATTTCAAAATGATGTTAAACAGTTTCAGTTTGTCTCCATGTGTATTTTGTTGACTGTTACTGCTGTTAGTACTTTTGTTACCCCACTGTGTCAATGGCATTGACCTGTTTCTTAGTATTGTCAAACCAATGTTCTTGAGTAAACCCAATGTTCTGCCAGTTGCTGGACTCTGCTCAATCAATAAAGATTCAGTGTTCATTTCAGCTCCGGTGGATTGTGTCGTTATTTCAATTATTGCAAATCACATTGAATTTTGTTTTTAAAAACAAAACATAGATATAATTAAAAACGACAGTCTTTGATCGTCCAAAGACTACAAATGAGTAAAGCATCAGTGCCCAATAACGCTCAGTCTTAACTGAAGCTAGCATAAGTAATATATATATTTACATTTTAGCAATGTGTCGTATATATCGTTGCATTACTAACAATGTTTTGGCAGCAATGAACAGAAAAATAAATGTTAATATTCCTGCAAAAACGTAAAATTACTGGTAAGTGGTCAAAATTAAAATAGATGCCATATGTGTGCTGTAAAGTTTACCTGTAGTTCAAATAAACGTGTAATTAGAAGGTCACATCAAACACGTCCGTCGATGTTTTACCTACACTGCAAAGCTTGACCCTTCTCACACCAGTCCACTGTAGCTTGATTTCTACTCTTTATTACAAAATTGTCACAGTCGTATTCACATTTTTACCAAATATCTGTTATTTTTTGTTTTGTTTTTTTCATAGTAATCCAGACAAAGTGTTACTTACAATGAGTTTTTATTTTTCGGCATTATGATTTGATTTAACTTCATAAATTTACATTCAGTCAAATCAAATAAATTGATAATAAAACGACATCTAAAGCTACTAAAAGAAACATCACATTAAAATTAACATTTGATAGTAATTTAATCCAAGTTATCTAAACTATCTACATTTTTTTAATTGTGTTGCAATTTATTTAATGATAGTTTTTTAGAAAATGACGCTTGACACTTACTTCAGCTCACACCGAGCTGTCAACACAGAATATTTTACCCATTTTTTCATAAATATAGCTAGATGCTGACATGACATTGTTTTAAAACTAGACAAAATTGAATCTCATACATCTGTATGTTTGTTTACTCCAGTTCTTTCACAATGGTTAATATGATTAAATATGATCTTTGTCCCCTCCAAATGTCAGACCTGTGACACAAAATAATCAGGTCTGAATAAAGCTCAGATCATAATAATCTAACCGAAGTTTTGCTCTTTTTCTTGTTTTTCTGTTCACAGTATGTGAAAGGCTGAAGCAGCAAAGTCAAGATGGCCAAAAGTCTCCCAGTCAAATCCAGATAAAAAGAAGGCGAGAATGTCAAGTGAAATCAGACATGACTCTATGCTCAGATGATGACTGGGTAAGAACCATGCAAAAGTGCACAGACCTGTACGTAGTTTTATTTCCCCATAAGGACAAAAAGTACGTCTTAACTGCATAGTAAGGGGCGACTGTGGTACAGGAGGTAGAGGTGGTCACATGTCAAATTGTCCTTGAGCAAGACACTGAACCCTAACTCAGTTGCTCCCGGTGAGTGTTGGCCTCCTCCATCGATCGGTGTGAGTGCAAAAAGGGTGAATAAGACGCAGTGTAAAGTGCTTTGATTGCCAACAGGTAGAAAACTGCTAGATAATTGCAGAACATTTACCTTTTGCAGTTAGCAAGCTAAACATGTTTATATATTTTATATGTTGAGGGATTTCAAGCTAAACAGGATGTTAAGTTGCTTTGGAATTTGAAGAATCAGAATTTCATTATTTGGGTTCACTGACAAATTTGATTTATTTTACTATGCATGGTGCTGCCAGTCACACTGCAAAACATCTTTGATTAGAAAAGTCATTCTGGGAATCACTGTGCTTGTTGAATCTAGATATTTTAGAAGAAGGAGTAATAAACTTGTGTTCTTGTCCGAAGGTTTCCAAATGCCCCTCAGGCTGCAGACTGCAGGGTCTGATCTCACAGATGGAGAGTGAGGTGGAAAGAAATCTGTGGAAGGTGTGTAAGACAGTGAAGATGTACGAAGACGCAGCTGATGAGTCCATGACAACAACAACACATATCTACAATTCTAACCGGAAAGTTATAGTCAGCAGACACAGTAAGACTTTAATGGTGTTCAGCATTTTGGACAAAACAAAGACAGAATTTTTAAAGTTGTGCCAGTTCATTAAAAACTGTATTTTAACTCTAGTGTCAGAGTTGAAGTTTGTGGAACACGCAGAAGTATTGTCCCGGATTCTCACCTCAGTACGGAAACGATCATCTCGTCTGGCGCAGAAACTCAAGGAGCTACGCAGCAACGTTCAGAAACAACTTGAGGACTTGTATCGAACAGAGGTGAGACGTGTTAAGACGCTAAAACCTAGAAAGTTTCTACTAAATGTAAATCTGTTCTATAAATGTACAGTACAGTATATAGTATAAGCATTACAGACAGACATTTCCTTTATTAACGCTGTAGCTAACGCACACCAAAAAGTTTAATATTTCTGGCACTCTGATCTGTTTTATATTGAATGTATTTTCCCAAGAAAACAATTAAAAAACTGTCGAGATACAAAGTGTTTTATTATGATTCTGACATAAATTTTGAAAATGATCAACGCACACAAAATTGCAAGAGAGAACTTAAGTCCAGGATAAAAGGATAAAAATCATTGCACTGTGGTTAAAATCACTGAAAACTACAGTCTTTTCTTTATACATTGTTTTGAGAATAATGTTGATATCACCGGCGTCACATGGGCTCATTGTTTTCCAAAAACTCCTCTATTATCAGTATCTCTTCTGTTATGTAGCTGTCATTTTACTCCTCTGAGGATCATTTCCTCTCTTGTGCTGTGCCACAAGCTCTGTTTTAGTACCACTTTAATGGTCCTGTTCTTTCCCACAGAGTATTCCACAGTTGTTTTTGACTGTTGATTAATATACATGCTGCTGTATCATTTACCATTAACTAAACCTCATGTTCAGTTTTTATGCAGATGACTTTAATATATACAGTGAGCAGCCTAAGGTGCATGGCCACTCTAACCACTCAGCAGCACAACATTGAAACCACTGGATTTTACTGGATGTTGTGACTGATTGGGGTGAAATCCCCAAATTTTGCCCCAAACTGACAAAATAATTGTATTGATTACTATCAAGTTTGTAACTTGTCTTAGCCAGTTTCCCAGCAATATTAATATTATAAATTTAACAGGCCAGTAGAATTAATAATACTGCCCATTAAAACTGCAGGCAACAGATCCCAATTCTGAGTTGTTCCTCTATAGGTTATTCAGAAGAAAAAATATATCTTAATTAGTCAGTTATTGTTGCAGTTTATGGTACTTGTTGATTTTTTAAGGTACTTTGTAAGAATGCTGTGGCATCAATACCTCAACAGTCGATTGATACCTCACTGTCTTGCTTACTTTACCAGGTGGACATTGACATAAAGCTGCGAGCCTGCCGTGGCTCCTGTAAGTCAGCGCTCCCATTTAAACCCAATCATTCCAGCTATCAGACACTTCGAAGTGACATGGACCAGATGGACCACGCACTCAACAAGGGAGGCAATGTCGCTGCGCCTCCAAAGAACCTCCCACATATCAAGGTGCAGTCTGCTGATGTGGGGGCAGCACCATCTATAGAACAAATAACCATGACAAAGATTCAGAGAGAGCTACTGGCCCAGTTCAAGGATATGAAACAAAACCAGTTAGTTCTGGAGGAGGAAAATGTGGAGGTTCTTACTGTTGGAGAACTGGATTGAAAGCGATCAATTGGGGAGGGTTTGACAGTACAAAGTGCAATTATGGAAGCTCTCTTTTTAGTTTACACAATACTTGGTAACTTGGTTTTAAAAGGGCCTGTTCTAACACATTTAGTGTTTCACGTACGAGGTTATAGTTACAATGACAACACAATATACTATTGGAATCGCAACAGTTCTCAGGAGCATTTTCAAAGCAAGTGTCTCATTTTCTTTTACAACTACTACTTATTTCAGTATGGTCTTTATTGCCATAGTCACTGGTACTGTAATGTTTTGAAGGTAATACTATGAAATTTTAGTGCTTCATTTGTCGATTGCTGGACAAAATAATAATAATACAAGTTTTATTTTTCTCCAGATTTGATGACTTTGAATGCAATGTTTAGAATAATGTTATCTTTTACATCTATTTTCCTGTAAGATGCTATAAGCTCCACTTATCTCTGACATATATGGGCATTGAGTACACACTCCATTTTTCATATTATAGTGTCTTGTGTGTGCTCGTTGCACAGTGATATCCGTATATCCACCTACTGCAGTTTTTCTTCAGTTATCCTGATATTTGTGTATTCATAGACAAATAAAAAAACTGGAAATAGTAGCAGTTTGTATTGCATCTCTTTTGTCCATTGTCCTTCTCTAATTTTTTTACTATCAATTCATGTTTGTGTATGAACACGGTTTATTTACAATTTCACAATTTATCTGCATTGTATGATCCTACTTGTACAACCAAACTTGCTTTTTTCACATACTTTTCCCCTTTATTTTGACAAGGTGGAGTGCAAAGCTTCTTGTTCAAGAAAATTTCCTCAGGAATGCAAATACTAATTAATTAATATAAGTAATGTAGTAGTTACTTTATCTCAGATATAGTCGTGGAGTAACAGTGAAATAAGGATTGGACAGACAGATCTTATGTTCCTCAATGTGTTTATTGAGTAGTGGACAGTTTGCATCAACTTGATCTGGTGGTGCACACTGAAAACTTCACACATAACAAGAGAAGCAGGATCACAGCACATTCACTGACAAGCAGCACATGTTATTCCTCATCAGATTTTTGACAATAAACCACTTCTTATTTTAGCTTTTTACTGTAAATGAGCTTAACGTGCTTACCACTTTTTAAACAATCTTTAAATGTTTATTGTCTTATTTATTCTACCGCACTCTTTTTCAGCCCACAGTCCAGTATCAGTGTTAATGTGTGTGTCCAACATACAAGTTCCAGCTAAAACCAAGAAAACACTCTGTTGGATGTAGAACTTTAAAGCTATTTTTGCGACTGACTTTAGTGTTTCTGTTTATTTTAGCAGTTTCTTGTATGTGTTATGTGCGTTGAAACCCTTTGACAGGTTTATGTGGAGGCAAAGAAAGGCTTGATCTTCATGCTGATGGCCTTGAGTGAATACCAGCTTCCCTTCCAGTTCATCCACACTATGCCATCATCTGTGCCGTGTTTAGCCATATTGCGATTGTACGCCCCACCTATGTAGTATCGGCCATTAGGATTTGCTGAGTGGCAGCGGTTGTACCACCAGCCACCTCCGTCCTCCCTGGAGCACTGTTTGGAGGGATCCCCAGGGTTCCTGATTCAAGCAAACAACAGAAAGGTGTGAGGTACCTGAGAAAGCTAATATTAACAGACCCTTTTCATTTGTGTAGCACTATTCACTTCTGTTTAACTTCTACTGAAGTAAAAACAGCTTGACAAAGGGGAAATACTTTCTATAAAACATGAGTTAATGGAATAGCTCTCATAAAAACTAGTGAACTAACGTACTGATTTACATTATATATTTTTGGTTTTAACATATACCTTTGCCATAATTCTATGAGCTTGATGGTAAAACAGGACACCTACCAGTTATCATTATCTCTGTCGAAGGTGCTGAACATCATGCCATTGTGTATGGTCATAGTGCGGTTTACACCAAAGAGCTGCAAGGCCCCCTCCAGCAAACCATTGCCAGCAGTACCGGAGTATCCGTCAACTGCCAGGACATAGTTGGATGTATCTGATTGGATGGTGAACTGACGATACTGGGCATAGACCTAAATAACAGCAGAAGTCATTTGAGTTTCATTCCAAAGACATTTTGAAAGTGGGAGTGGAAAGTCTTATTACTTAAAATCGGTTCTTTTTTTATCTGTTTTTATCTGGTGGGATTTGCTTGACAATTCTTACATATGGGAAACAGACATTGTTTATCATGTTTTCTTGAAACATTATTAGAATTTTTTTCATTTGATTAACTGTATTATTTCTTCTATTGTTAGAAACCTTGAGGAATCACCTTGGCTCCTGTCCAGTCCTGCATCTCAATAAGAATCTCCGTGGGGCCCATCTTGGTCAGCTGACTAATGCGGTCATTGCCAAGCCAGTACTCACCTGTCACAACACGAGGGAGGACGGAACGTTATTCAACCACAAATTCCTGGAATACTGTTGAATATCAGCACAGTCTGGTTCACATTTTTAAAGTCTTACCAGGAGTCTCACAGTGACCTTTGCCAACATCGAAGGCGATGTTCCCAAAACCACGCCGATATTCATCCCAGCGACGGCCAAAGTCAACGCTGCCATCAAGTCTGTTCTGAATGAGAAGCCATCCTGGGAAAGTATAAAAAGTGCTCTTGAAAATGCTGGATGTTTTACGGAAGCCTTGACATCCAAGGTTTTTACAATGAACACAAACCAAATAAAAGTTAAACTTCATAGCTCTAAAGTGATATTCTCACCTCCCTCCTTAGAGGTCTGATCACAGAAGACCTTGTATGGACGAGTGCTGTCATCGATTTGGATGAGGTACATCTGGGACTTTTTGCCTCCCCGACGGAAGATGTCCTCACACTCTTTACCTGAATCATGGAAGAAAAAAGATTTGAGTTAACTTTATTCACTTTTAGTATTACGTTCACAACATTAAGTCCTAAAGTTATTAAAATTATGTTGACTAATCGATGTTCCCAATACTTTGGTCCATAACTAAACAATTGTCCAGAAGTCTTATCCACACTTAACGATCCACACAGGATAAACTCAAACATTTTTTGATGACCAGCTGATCTTGTGCTCGCCATTAACATTGATTCAAAGGACAGTCAACATTTATCTCCAAACATGAAGATCCCAGTCCTGCTTCCCAGAGGATGAAACTATGTTGCTGTTAAGAAACGTGAAAATTTCCTCCCCCCACATTAATATGCATGGGAGAGCTGCACCTACCAGACACCACTGGTATGGGACATTTGGTCTTGCATGGCTCCTTGCAGCCCTCCCTCTGGGCCTGGATGGCCTTCTCCAGCCTTTCGATCTTCTGTTTGATCTTGTCTAGGACCCCCTGCAGCCATGATAAATTATACAATACTTTATACCTTACAAATACAAAGGGAACAACATTTAAATAATAAAACAATTAGAATATATATAGTTGTAGTAAATCGAATGTTTGGTGTGACTAAAACTCACTAATACAATTTCTTACATGTAGCACTCTGATGCTGGATGGGAAGACATTATCCACTACATCCTTGATGAAGACATGTTGTTCCTCCACTTGGTCAGTGTACTGACGCACTACCCTGGTGTTTTCTGAGAGTAAGGAAAGAAGATATAGTTGAGACAGATATCGAGGTAGATATTTTTTTATAAACTTGTAATGTATGTAATTCCATTTTAATTCCTAGTCTCACTAACATTTAATATAGCAACAAGTTGTAAGTTTTTGTTATTGTGCAGCATATAATCCTCTGTGTTTAAATAGAGACATTTTTTAGAGCGGCTAATGCAAAGACTCCATATATTGCACTAAAAAGTTGGAGTCAGGTAATCAAAGATTGACTATAGTTTGATTTCTGCTTTAAGGGGTAAACATAAATAATATAAGCCTGATTTTACAGTGATCAGTGGTTTGCACACCTTCGGTTTGGGATCAGACTTATTTTGGACTTCTACAAAATCACATGACAGCTAAGTAGTCACTTTATTATCTGATTTAAACAATCAATATCAATCCATAGGCAATTCCAATACATAACCATGACCAGAGATTGTGTAACTTGTTTTGCATCAAGTCAAACTGGAACCCCCTTGAAAATAAACGTAGCTTATTTTACTAGATAATGTATTTTTCATACTTACAGTACAATATATGTCACACAATTCCCTGTGAGCTTTTTCATTGGCCTCACCATTAATGACTGTATGCCTGTCCCTCAGAGAGTTTGACATAGTGTTGACGTAGGTGTAGATGTTGTTGGAGGACCTGGACAGCTCTTCTACCTGAGGCTTGAGGTCATTAATGCTCTATAGTGGACGCAAACAAATAAATGAACAAATTATTGCTTAGTACAGATAAAGTCATTATAGACGGTGACTTTAACATTCATGTACTTGCTGACAGTAACTGTCTCAGCACTGCTTTTAATTCATTATTAGATTCAATTGTTTTTATCCAAAATCCAAATAAACCAACTCACTGTTTTTGTCACACGTTAGACCTTTTCCTTACATATGGAATTGAAACTGATAATTTAACAATATTTTCTCACAATTCTCTTCTCTCTGACAATTTTCTAATAACATGTGAATTGACGATAAAAAAAAAGGAGCTGACCCCTAATATAATAAATCTTTTTCATGTACCGTCTTGACGCTTCTCTCTTGCTTCAGCAGTGTGGTCTTCAGCTCACAGCCATTTGGACACAAAACACCCTAGTGAACAAAAGAATCTCTGGTTAGTTGTTTGGTAAATACACTTTAACATATTTAACATCCGTTCCCCCCTTTAACTAGTTCATTTTTAACATATTTTACATACATAGTACATTTTTGTTTACCTAACTGAAATTATGCTCTCTCTCTAATAAGTTTGCTGAAATGATAGAAAACCAATGGCCTACTTGAACAAATCCTGTGCTTTTGAAAAACAGCGATGTCATATCTTTGTAGTTTTACTCCTGAGCTAAAACGTGTAAAACCAGTGGTCAACTCTTCCTCACCATCTCGTCCGACGCATGTGTGCATCCTCCAGCCTCCGGCTGCTCCACCTTCTCCTGTGCGAGGTGCTGTCCAACTGGAGCTTCGGTGGGACGGCCACGATATCTGAACAAAAAGTGAGAGACACCTCCAGTTTCTAATATTTTAATGCTCAAAGCCACAAAGTCCAATCGGACTGAGCTGATAACGTAGATGTCAGGTTGTTTGTTCAGTGGAAAAATAACTAAATCTATTTTCTCACTTTGCATAAAGTGCATGTGATTCAAGTATTTTGTGCTACCCTATACTTCAACAGCAAAGTAGTAGGTGGTTTATTAAATTTTTTAAAAAGATGTCAAGACTTGACAATCAATTATTAAAATAAGTGTAATTATGAAAGATGAAACTACCAAAATATACATAAAATAGTTCACCTCGACTAACGACAACATTTTAAAACAGTAATATTAAAATTATAAAATAAGTATTTATTTAGCATCAATTCACAACAAAAACAAATTTGTCTGTGTATGTGTGAATGTACCTGCCACCGCCACTGATAGGAGGGGGCACGTAGCGGGATGGGTTGTAGGTCTCCCTGTCCCTTGTTAGTGGACGGTGACCTCGCGCATCGACAGTTGCATCCTGGGTGTGTGGAGGCAGAGTGACAGAAATGAACAAAAGATGTCAAATCTAATTAAAGTCCTAAAGCAAGTAAGTCAGCCGTTAGTGTGGTACGTACTGTGCCATTTCCTGGTGTGGATGACTGTGAAATACAAAAGAAAACTTTTGTGAATATATATGAACATGCAATTTTTTTGAGGACACTTTATGATGAGTCTGTAATGACACAGCTGTTTCCAAACTTTTTTAAATTCTGTGCTGTTGTGAGTCAAAATCAACAAAATGTTTGTGATGGTGATTTTGCCAATTAAACATATTTCTCTGAGAAATTTGATCATGTTGTAAATTACAGTACATATGCAATTACAAATGTATTAAGTTTGTCCGCAGTTTTCATGTATCACATTAGGTTTTATAACATGTTAAAACATATTTATTCATTTTCTCCAGTTAAAAAAAGGATTAAAATTGATCCTCTCAACCATGAAAAAATAGGTCTGATATTTAAAGTATACTGCAATCCGGCGTAAAAACTGTGCCAAATCAACATGCGGACAATGATCCACTGGCGACTGAGAACTCACGGGATAAGACGAAAGTACAAAAAAACTAATTTAAAGTATACTGCAAATAATACATATTGTTGTTGAAAACCCCTTAAATATTCACACCTTTTGCTGTTTGCATTCAATTGAAACATTTTGGGTGTTTTGAAAGTATTTTTTCCTTGATATTGAGTCTGACAGTCTGTAAATTTGCCCTATAGAATCTGACAATAACGGGTTCATTCTTTTTCAATTATTAAGGGACTGCACTCACAGTATCGTCATCCTCGTCATAGTCAGAAGTACCCTGAGCCCAGGCGGCGTACACGCACAGATACAGTAACAGCAGCGTCCTCATCGTCCACTGTTGGTGATTGTTCCCTTTATCAAATTCTCGTCAGTCACTCCTCTGTCACAGTCCTCTGCCTTTTTCTGTCTCTTAAACTGATTTAACCCGGTATTTATCCTCTGTGTCCCTCTGTGTGAGACGACGGCCTCCCACTCTATTATTGATCCGCTAAAATAAAATGGTCAGTAGCTGCTGGGACAGTTTACCCAGCCTGAGTCACAGTGGTCTGTGGCCAATCTGGGGTTTGTAGAGGAACAAAAGGTCAAAAGGGCCTAAGAGTTTACTGATAAGTCCGAATTTGTTGTACACATGTAATCAGATTCCAGTCAGTGCAGATTAGCGTTAAACTGTTGGCTAACTATTATTTGGAACATTCCCTTTTCAGTCACAGCTTTTTATTATGCAGATGTTGCAGTGAGTCCATCACTATCAGGAAATGGAGCAACTGATGTTTATTTGACTCCAAAAGGGTAAGTTATGAAATCACAGTCCTCAGGGTACAATACAAAAAACACTTACTACAGTGTATTTCATTGTGACTCTAGTACTATACATTGAATTTACTTATTATACATTCACAGTGTAAAGTAGGTTTGTGAGGTGTGTACCTGCAAACGTAGTGTGCAAACCTTTTGATGTTCCCACAATGTGAGTAATATACAATCACACCCCAAATTAAGAGGCAAGTAACCACTTTTTTTTTTCTGTACATGAATTAAACTCAATGATGCTTGAACAATTTCACTGAATAAATGGAGGGAAGCTTTCCTCAGACCCCCATTAGTTACGAGTAGTATTTAGTATTTTATGCATGTACAAACTCTTACACATATAACAATCCATATTTCGCTTATTACGACACAGACATTCAGTACTTCACAGTTAAGTGCAATAGTTTTTTTTATTGATGTTTATAGCTTTATGTTAAATTAGAATTCTTGCATCATACTTGATTTCAATTCCAAAGTAAAACACATACTGCCCAACAAATGACCCTGCTTTCATATGACAGCTTGGCACTATAGTATAAGAGGCCTGTAGTGTAATGATTGACCATATCTAACAGACACAAAACTAACTGCTATGAGCAAAGTGTATAATATCTGTTTATTTTAAAAACCAGGGTGAAAGGAAATATTTTTGTAAAGAAACTTTAGTTAAACTGCTCAGGTCGGATGTTCTTGACGCAAACAAAGGGCAGAGATGCACGACAGGAGGCGTAGAACCACTGCAAGCCATCTGCAAAATAAAAGACATTCAGGCTGTTAACCCTTGACTTTTTCAAGCTGTAGATACAAAGAAAATGTTCATTGTAGTGAGACCTTTTAAATCAGATTCTTCACAAGTGTCAAATTAATTCAATAAAGTTGTCTAATGAAGAGAGACAATTTTGCGGCTACTCTCATTTACACGTCCTTGCAAAAGTATTTATATCCCATGAAATTTCCCACATTTTGTCACGTTACAACCACAAATGTAAATGAGTTTCATTGGGATTTTATGTGAAAGACCAACACAAAGTGTTACATCATTTTGAAGTGGGAGAAAAATGATGAATGGTTTTCAAACTTTTTTACAAATAAATATCTGAAAAGCGTACATTTGTATTCTTTGGTTGTTACATGACAAAATTTTAAAAAGATCAAGGGATTATGAATAATTTGGCAAGGCACTGCATGTAATCAGTGAATCCATTTTTAGAATTGGGGGAAACATTTGGTGACATGTTTAGTTTTCAAACTCTATTGAAGCTTTAAGGTGTCTCAGCTTAAAATTAGTTACCAATGGGTAAAATACATTAACCATGGTTGTTAAACACAAAGTCTCCAGCAGAACACAGACTCTGGCATGTGAACTTTGTTGCATTTTGCCCACAAAGGTTTCAGCAGTAGTAGTGCATGTGACCACATGCAGCAATGTTGTGTCACTAGTACACAGTTTGGGGGAAGAGTGTAAATTTACAGTAGTAATCACTGGATGGCAGCACAAGCAGGATTTTCATTTGTGTGTAATAATGCAAATGCATGAAGAAAGAGTATTGTACAGGCTTCAGGGTCCAATAGGTCCGGAAATCCATGGGCCAGAGCCATTGACGTTACTGTTCATATTTCTTGTTTGCAAGTGGCTTAGTTTAAAGACACAAAATTACCACAACCACAAAACAGGTAAAATAACTGTAACAAGTAACAAAATGTCCTTCAAAAACATTAAATGACCAAAAAAAGACAAAAAGGACACAAAACATTAAAAAAAAGTCCAAATGGCAGTCTCGGCTTCCATAGGGTAATAAAAATCTGGTTTTGCGATGGTTCCAAAACAAATATAGGCTATTTGATGATCCACATGACGCCATAAAAAAATGATCAGCATCCATGGCCATTTTCAGCTTCCACACTCGGTCTGTGACCATGGGCCCATTTTCTCTTTCTTCAGTCTCAGGATACAGGATTTGCAGATGTTTTTGTGGTTGTTCCAGCCTAAAATTCCTGACTTTGGAACAACTTTTCTAACACGCTGTGACGCACGTTTTTATGACGTTTTAATTTATGAGGTCACGCAGAATAAATGTGAGATTGGGGGAATTACTTTTGTGCAATCAGATTTCTTTTTTTTTTCATTCACTATAATAAATAGTTAATGTAAATTTCTCTACTTTTAGAGAGGACACCAAACAACTGTAGAGTTGTGTGAGCATAAAATAATAAAAACCCAGTAAAACCCCAAGTGGAAGTAGTTTTAATATGTAGATGGAGTAACGATGACCCTCAAATATTAAAATAAGTGTACTTTCAAAAGTTTGTATGCAAGTCTGTGTGCTTATGTGTGTATCTTGCTTCTTACCTTCATAGTTCATCTTCAGACAGTTCTTATTCCCATCAACGTCGTAAATGTCATGTGTTTCATGATCGTGGTTGTCGTGGTCAACATCATTTGGGTCGTTTGTAACAGCCTCATCGTGGTTAACGTCATGGTTGTTGTGTTCATTGTCCTCGTTATCATCATCGCTGTCGTCGTCATGTTTGGGACGGTCATCAAACCAGTTCCTATAGTTAAAGTCTGAACCATCACTCCACATCCAATATCCAGGCTGTGGACAGACAGACACAGATATTTATATATATATATTTATACTTTACATGTACGGTCGGAGTTTGTTGTAGACTTTCATACCTCTATGGCATCGAAGCCACCGAGCCAGGTTTGGGGGAAGTTTTTAGTGTTACCTCCAGTCAAAGACATGATGAAGTGATTCTCCGTGGGACTGTGGACTGAAGCCAGGTTGGCTTTGTCAAACTGACAGTAGACCTACAAGCACCAAGAGAAAAGAAAGAGTTCACACATTTTAATGTTTACAGCATATCTGAGCTTATAGGAAGCTCAACAATATGTGATTTCTTTCCATGGTTTCCATTGTTTCTTACCTCAGCATCAACCCATGATTTTGGGGAGTCAATGAAGATGAAGCACCGTTTTCCAAAACTGGACCAGCCATCAGGGCAGTCGTGGCTGTCACCATCTACCAGAAATAGATTAAATAATGAGAGCTGCATTTACAGCATAACCATTAATTAACCGCAATCACTGTTTGCTGGTTTTTCTAGTTTGTCTGTTTTTTCTGGTTTTTCTATTTCCCTGTATATGAACTTGACTTATGTTGATTTAAAGGTTTGTGCATTTGAAGCCACTTGTTCATGTTAATTTTCAAAATAGTTTTTATAAAGTAGTTATACTCATGAGACCTCACTAAATTCTAGACCCTAATGCAGGTAGCTCAAAAATATTAAGACTGCTGTTCCATGATTGATTTATGCTTATAAAATGTTTGAAATTGCAAATGGCCCCAAACTCCATTAATATAAAAACCTGCTCAGGATTAGATTAACTACAATGGTAATGAAACACAAAGGTGACAAACGTGCTGATACTCACCACAGTTAACACATGTAGTAGTTGGTTGGGTGGTAGAGATTTCTGTCTGCCATTCAGTGCCTACAGAAGACATTTCTTTAACATTTAAGATATTTAAATCATAATAGAAATATTATCGATATAAATAAAATAGAAAAACTTTAAAAAAATTATTATTAAAACAAATATAAAAATTCAATAAATTCTAGACCCTAATGCCATCAGATGGCACCATGCATAGAAACCAATTCAGGTAGCTCAAAAATATTAAAACTGCTGTTCCATGATTGATTTATGCTTATAAAATGTTTGAAATTGCAAATGGCCCCAAACTCCGTTAATATAAAAACCTGCTCAGGATTCGATTAACTACAATGGTAATGAAACACAAAGGTGACTAATGTGCTGATACTCACCACAGTTAACACATGTGGTAGCTGGTTGGGTGGTAGAGATTTGTGTCTTCCATTCTTTGCCTACAGAAGACATATATATTTAAATATATGATGATAGAAATATTATAGATGTAAATAAAATAGAAAAACTTAAAAAAAAAACATTATTAAAACAAATATAAAAATTCACTAAATTCTAGACCCTAATGCCATCAGATGGCACCATGCATAGAAACCAATTAAGGTAGCTCAAAAATATTAAGACTGCTGTTCCATGATTGATTTATGCTTATAAAATGTTTGAAATTGCAAATGGCCCCAAACTCCGTTAATATAAAAACCTACTCAGGATTAGATTAACTACAATGGTAATGAAACACAAAGGTGACAAACGTGCTGATACTCACCACAGTTAACACATGTGGTAGCTGGTTGGGTGGTAGAGATTTGAGTCTTCCATTCTTTGCCTACAATAGACATATATATTTAAATATATGATGATAGAAATATTATAGATATAAATAAAACAGAAAAACCTAAAAAAACCACGTATTATTAAAACAAATATAAAAAAATGTAAAAAGTAGCTAATCTACTTTAATCTACATCCCCATCCCCAGAAAAAGGTGGAAGATGTCTAAAACATAAATAAAAACAGAATGCAATTATCTCCTCAACTCATGTTTTTTTCACAATTGAATATAAAAAACATATCAGATGTTGAAATTAAGATATTCCATTAGCGCATTTTGATTTTAATGGAAGAAACACATCTCAAAAAAGTTGGAAGAGGGGAAACAAAAGGCTTGAAAAGTAATTTTTGCAAATAAAATACAAACGGAGGAGCATTTGAAAACCAGACAGGTTAATTGGCAAAAGGTCAGTAGCATGACTGGGTATAAAAGGAGTCTTTCAGAGAGAAGGAGCCTCTCAAATGTAAAGATGGGCAGAGGTTCACCAATCCGCAACTAACTGCATCTAAATGTTGTGGAACAATTTCAGAAAAATGTTTCCCCATTGTAAAACTGCGAAGACTTTGAAGATCCCACCATCGACAGTATATAATATCATCAAAAGATTCAGACAATCAGGTAATATGTGTTGCTGCCATCAAATTCAAAATGAGCTAATATTTTTATGAAATGGTAAAATATCTCAGTGTCAACATCCGACATGTTGTTTTTGTTCTATGGTGAATAAAATATGAGTTGGTGAGATTTGTAAATCATTGCAATCAGTTTTCATTTATATTTACACATCAACCCCATCTTTTTTGAAGACAGGTAGGAAGGTACTCAGTGTTTCATCGGGAAAGAGGAAAGTGGACAAGGAGACTTGGTGGTGGAACAAGGAAGTTCAGGAGTGTATACAGAGAAAGAGGTTAGCTAAGAAGAAGTGGGACACTAAGAGGACTAAAGAGAGTAGACAGGAGTACAGGGAGATACAGCGTAAGATGAAGGTAGAGGTAGCAAAGATGTGCTTATGCTTAAGATGTGGGATTCATACACATCCTGTCACAATCCTGTTGTGAGTTTAGTTTGTTACCGGTTTTTGTCCCCAGCTTTGTTTCCTTCTCCCTTGACTTTTATTTTGTTGTCCTTCCTGTGAAACTTCCTGTTCCTAGTCTGTTTAGGTTTCTTTACTTCATAAGTCCTTATTAGTTTCACCTGCTGCCTTGTCCTTTAAAACCCGGCTTTCCCCTCAGTTCGGTTTGTCCTGTGTTCTTTGTTCCCTGTTGGTTTCCCACGCCTGGTTTGTACCGGACGCTCCGGGATCCCCTTTGTTTGGGCTCCTCAGCTATGCCTGATTCCTGGTTTTGGTCTGTGGTTTGGTAATTCTTTTGTTACACTGTTTACTTTAGTTTGTCCTCCCTTTTGTTATTTAAGTTTCTGTTTGGATTTATTTTGTTATTTTACAGTGTATAATTCTTGTTACTCCTCGAGTGACTTTTATTTTGTGTTCAGGTTCCCTATAATACATTTCCCTTTTACTTTGAAACCCTCTCTTACTGTCTCCCTACTTGGGTCCTCAAACCTAATACCCAATACTTGACACACGCACAAACTGTGTCTACCCTGACCATTTGTATTTTAACTCTGAATATCACCTCTGCTTCTTTAACAGTATGTTTGTGATATTATCTTGCTGTTGATTGAACAACTGGTCCACAAGTTCAGAGACATTTGAGACAAGTATGTGTCCACAAACTAAAAATGAATTACTCTCCACAGACAAGTACACTCCCTGCCGGCTTACACAAAAGTAAAAACCTACTGATACTCACCACAGTTAACACATGTGGGACCTGGTTTGCGGTACCTATAAACACATTGCTTTAAGAATTGGGCTATTAAGGATATGATGCTGTTGCTAAAACAGTGTGTATGTGTCCATACACCTTAACCACAGATGATTTCAGAAAACTTGAGCCACGTCCTCACTCACCACAGTCAAGTAAACTCTCCAGTGGCTTAACCGTGTTGGGTATCTGCAATCCACTGGTGACGTTGACACACCAGCAGTAACCGTTCGACCTCGCACATTGCTGGGGGAGGAAATTCCCCTCGTTATCACATTTTGGACAATATCCGTCATGTGGTCTTGTAGAGTTGATGCAGTTCTGCCTCCGATCCTGACAGAGGGTGGAGTTGAGTGGCATGGCACAGCTCAGGGTGAGAATCATGCAGAGGGTGATAGACACAATTAGAACCTTCATGGTGATGGGAATGATGATGATGATGATTAGGTAGCTGGCCCTGATAAGCCGAAGCAAAAAATGAATAATAAAAAATCTTAAAAATGAAAGTGTAAAGTATTATATGTTTTTCTTGTAAACTTAAGGCCTAAACACTTTGCAAATTATAGCACAAAATTTGCTTCTACAGTCTCTTTGGTTACATATAGACTATTCACAGGTGCTAGTTTACCAAATGCACTGTATTCAGAACACAACCCGACAATCATTTTTCAAAATGCCCTCAAAGCTCTTCTCTTATCATTTCATGTGAATTAGTACTGAGCAGTAATTAATGGTAAAAAAAATTATATTTAAATCCCCGGTAATGAATTACTTTAATATTTTTTTTCTGTGTTTATAATCACATTTATATCTTTATTTCACCACTTTTGTTTTATTTCTTATCTTCCTTTCTTATCTAACTAGACCAAAGCGTCAAAACACTGTTGCGATACCCACAGACGTTTCAAAGTGTAAAATGAAGCAAACAACACATTTAAAACTGATCACACAGAACTATTTCTACATCATTTAGAAGTGACAGCTGTTGATGCCATTCTGTAGGTTCTTCTATGAGTAAGAAGAAGTAAAACTGTCATCCACATCTACGTTATGATGCAACGTTAGAAACTATCCAGCAATATTTAAAATAGATGTTTGAAGATGCTTTAACTTAAATCAAGCACATAGTAATGATACCACTGTACTCTCAGTATTTTAAGTTATTCTTTTTATTGCCATTCCAGGACTAAGTTGTACTCAAGGAAAACATTTTTTTTTTATTCATTCAAAGTGACCGTAACTATTTTATTACAAAGCATAATATGGAAAACATGATTTTGTAATGTAAAATTGTTTTTTTGTTTTATATGGAATTACAATTACATGCTTTGAAGATATATGATTTTTAATAATAAGCTTATATTAATGAAAGGCATTGTAAATTAATACATTTACTGTGCACATACTGTCATTTTAAAAAAAACTCAGAAAATATCATTTGTGCGTCTAAGAAACTGTGTTAAACATAATCGACTTGTGAGAACTGACCTAAATATACAATAATTCCAAATATATTGCACCTAATAACAATACTATTAATATTTTCATTAAAAGAAAATTAAAAATAGACTCACTTTCTTTAGGATCAGCTGGGGTGTTGTTTCACATCCAAACCCTGACCTGCTTCTCTGCCTTTTATTCTGCAGACTTCATGTCCCATAAATGCTCTGTAATCTACCTCAAATATCTATTGTACCAGCACAGTCAGATCCCTGTGTGTACAGTTTCTCTGACTATTGTGATGATGAGTTTTGGAAATGTCACTCATATGTTTCCCTTTTATTTTCTCAGCATTTTGTGTTTCAGATTCCCACACTATCTCTTTGGATCTTCTGGTTTTTATGCTCCTTGTAACTTTGTAAATAAAAGAAAAGGCTGTTATAAATCTTCTTTTGTTATTGTTGTTAGCTGTTCTTATTTTACAACCTAGTATTGTGCAGATCTAGGCTGCTCTATCTAAATAAGAGCAACGCCTGAGACAGGCTGAATAACCTGATATTCAAGATAAGAAAAGATAGATTTACATTTGAAAGAGCTACTTTAAACTAGACATAATGTTAAATCATTAAAACTCTTCCCATTTCAACTCCTCTTTATAGTCATTCAAGCTTTTGTAATTTGTTTCCTCGTCTTTCAGCTTTCTCCTTGAGTTTAGGGTCACCGCAGTGGATTATGTGTTCCACACATTGATTGGGCGTTTGATTTTATCTCCTGGCACAACCCTTCTCAATTTTACCGTCTTGTGCATCTTCAGTGGCTGAGTTTTGGGGGGTTCAGTGTTTTTGTCCAGGGAAATTCTATATGCAATGCGATGGGCCGACCCTACGATAGATAGGCGGCCACTCTGCCAACTTAGCTACCGCCACCCCTTTTCAAGCTGTCGTTGTTCTACTTTTTCATATTATTTTTCTCTGAGCTTTATCACAACTTTGATACCTTGTCTGCCATTGCAATTACTTCTCAAATATTTACATCATTCTGAAAAAAAGTAAAGATATATCCATCCAACATCTATAAGTGCTTATCCCATTCACTGGATCGCAGATCAGCACCAAACTGCAGACCCAGCAACCTGCACTGTTTTAATGCAAAGGGGTGTGTCCCTACCTGCACCACGCAAAGCCTATCATGGACACAGCTACCTCAGAAAAAAAAGGAGGCTCCCTCTGCCCACTTCCCCACCTGCTTGTCTGTTTCCACCAGCCAATTGAAAAAGCAGTTTTAGATATCTAACTAGATCAAGGCTGAATGTCCTAATGGTTTCAGCCCCAGAGGTCTCAGGAAATGTCAATTAGTTGTCCCCAGAGGATCAGTAGCAGTCTCTAAAACAATTCTAACAAAGAAGGCCAAGGGCTTGGATTGGACTTTTATAGACCACTATACTCAGGCCTTGAGACCTTATTTGACTTTACCTTTGCTGATTGCTGTCTTGTCTTTCTCAAATATTAAACTCTGTTCCTGTTATGAAGTTGCTATTCAGTCACTCAGCAACCAAAACTTGATGTATTTATCTTTTATTGGTTAAACACTTTATGTCTGAATGACCAGTGCAAGAATTAAACACATTTTCATTCATAGATCCCCAGTTTTAGGGGCGTAAAATATTCAACAGATGTTGACAAGGTGTCAAATTGTGCCGCTTGGTACGTCCTTTGGCGTCAGGGTAAAGTTAAGTTAGAAAGAAAAATTACATTAAAAAAAATGGTACAAACAGTGAGAACAGCACACACGTACTTAATTAATGTACAACCCCAAACAAAAAAGTTGGGATGATGTGTAAAACCTAAATTAAAAACAGAATGCAATGATTTAAAAATCTCATCAACCCAATATTTTATTCACCTTAAAACATACATTTTAACAACATTTTACTATTTTCTGGAAAATATTAGCTCAATTTAAATTTGATGGCAGCAACATGTCTCAAAAAAACTTGGAACAAGAGGCTGGAAAAATGATGGCTGCAAATAAAAACACAAATGGAGGAGAATTTGCCAACTAACTAGGTTAATTGGCAATAGGTCAATAACATTTCAGAGAGGCAGAGCCTCTTGACTGTAAAGGAAAAGGCACCACTTCATTGCAAGTGGAGCAGATTGCATTACTTTGGGTGAATGATAGCACCACACCACGCTTCTCTTTCTCTCTCTCTCTCGCCCGAAATTTAAAAAAGCATCAACTCCAAAATATCATTGATTTTAGAGAATCGATACGCCCATCCCTAGTTCACTTCTTGCCAGGTCTTGATGCTGTCGCCTTCAGTAATGGAATTGCATGGTCAGGTTTATATTACCCCAACCTTTATATTTAAGCTGACATTTTACACTGTGAGCACATCGTGTTTGTTTAAAATCTGTTGTGGTGACATACAAAGCCAAAGATTCCTTTTTCTTTTCCACTTTATCAAACAAAACCTTACAGATTACAGTTTGGTGCACTTCTTTTTATTGATGTTATTGATCTTTATATTCGATATAATTACAGTCTTTGTGGCATGCTTGATTCTACCAAATAAGGCTCATCAGATGAATAAACCTATCCTCTAAAAGTGGCGTCTAATATCTAAGAGCGTTAAAAAACTTTTCAAGCAGCAGCATCACTCCAGCTGTTGGTACAGAACGTGTAACCAAAGAACTTGTCAGATGTTAGCTTCTGCCCTCTTGGAACAAACGAAAGGGAGAGAGTCAGCACAGGAGGTGTAGAACCACTTCAAGTCATCTGAAGAATAAAACACAGACATCAAAATGACTATGTGGATTTCACGCTGTAAATAAAAAGAAAATGTTTACTGTAGTTCGTCCTAGCATGTCCTGTTCAGGTGCAGTTTAGAGCATTTAGACTGATCTATCAGCAGAGATGAGTTGTTGTATATTAATATAAATGTTTTTAGTGTAAACAAACACCAAGGTGTCCTCACTGATTGGTGGGATTTCTCCAGCTGTAGTCCCGGCCACGGAGAATGTGTCTGATGCTTCGAGTCAAAAAACGGTGTAGTACACTTACAGAAAGTATTTGTGCACAGTAATGTAAAAGCTTATCCAAAAGTATTTATTCAACACACGACCGACGATGTGGAATTAACTCAATTGAGTTAAAATAATGAAATAAATTAGGTCCAATTTTATGCAAGTGTGTGTAATTGTGTGTTGTTACTTACATTCATAATTGATCCGCAGACAGTTCTTTTCCTCATCTTCATGGTCATCATCGGCATTAAGATGGCTGTCGTGATCATCGTCATCCTCATGGTGGTAGCTGTCATGGCCGTCATTGTAATCATGGTGGCTATCGTGGTCACCATCGTTGCCATAGTGGCTGTCGTGATCGAGGTCGTGGTCGTTGTCATCCTTGCTATAGGGTTGCTGCTCGTACCAGTTTTTATAGTTAAATGTGGTACCGTCAGTCCATATCCAAATTCCAGACTTTAAACAGAAAGACACACACATTATAAAATATACTGAACACAAAAACCTTTCATGTTTCATTTATTTATATATTTATAATTTCAGCCACATTTTCTACTATATTATATTCACTAATATTGTCACGTGTATAGGTCAGTTGTACAAAATGTTAAATTAAAAATACAATTGATAATATAGGTGTTTATTTAGAAATGTATTAAAATATAAATATTAAATATTAAATTTTTTCTCAAATTGGAATTTAATCACCCTGGAAATTTCCCATAACATCTAAATATTTTCGTACTTGTATGACATCGAAGCCACCCAGCCAGGTATGTGGGAAGGTGTGGGTGTCCCCTCTTGTCAAAGACATGATGAAGCGATTCTCTTCTTCACTGTGGACTGACGCCAAGTTGGCGTCATCAAACTGACAGTAAATCTGTAGGGAACATGGAAAGAAAGTATTAGCACGTTTTATTTATTGAAACCTCAATGGGTGTGCAGTCACATTGGAAAGTATTCGGTCCCTTTCTGTTTTTGCACATTTTGATTCATTGTCAATTCAGCTTAATGCACCAAAATACATTCATTGCATAGTCAAATGTGCAACGTCTGACATGGCTGAATCAAAAGACATTGTGCAATGCTTCCTTCTCCAGAAATTAGTCCCAGTGTAGGTGTACAGTCTAGCAGTTTGTGACAAGGTTTGTTGTGGTTAGTTGCCTTCTACTTCTGTAACATCTACTTCTTCATTTGTGGAGTTTGGAGTTTGGACATGGAAGCAAATTTGCATGTGCTCAGAGTTTGACAAATGACAAATTCGTAAAAAAGCCAGGCCGTGAATAACAGCTTTCAAAATGGACCTAAATACAGTAAATCTTATGCAGGGACAGTGTTTATCTGGAGCTCTTTGCTAAAGGATTTTCTGTGAGAAAAAATGTGAAGATCGACGCTGTCAGCTGACCAGAGGGAGGGTGGAAAGGAATGTCTTCGATTTTTTTATCAATCACAAAGCCCATGCGGTTAATTAAGAAATTGTTGCTAAAAGCTTATGTAGGCTACAATTTAAAGTAGCAGAAATACTTCAGTGTTGTTGAAGCAATTGACTGGGATAATTTTTAGGTGTTTCTGTTTTTAATAATTTGAATGTATGCTTCGCCATACAATGTGAAATACAATGTAAAGTCCAACATGCTACTTGCTTGTGACAAACCATTTAACGTTCTGATCGGCTCTTAAATACGCTTAACACCTAAATATAATTTTGCATGGAATGAGGACTTTGCAATTTGACCTTAAATTCAGTCCTACTTATGATCTGGATAAAAATGAATTGGGTGGGTAGTAGGTGTAAAACAGATGGTTCAGTGTAAAATTTCATAAATGAATAATCCAAAATTTGATCAAGATCAGCTTTTAAAACAAACAAATATCTTATTTAATATGTTGCCCTTGTGTCTGTCCTCACCTCAGCTTCAAGCCACTTCTTCGTGGTGTTGATGAAGGTGTAACACCTTTCTCCAAAGTTGAACCATCCTTTAGGGCAGTACCAAGAGTTGTCTACAAAAAATATATTCTCTATATTTTACTGACATCCAAACACGGCTGTGGAGTTTATCATTAAACAGAAAGCATCATTTGATTAGTCATTCAATCAGCTGATGCTGCTGATTTTAGCGCACCACATAAACAGTGTGGAGACCAATGTCACATTAAAGTAAAATACAAGAACTTTAAAATTCACATTTAGCACAACCCTTGAATGTAGTTCCATTCCAACACAGGCCGCTACAAAAAAAAAAAAAAATGTGTCGACATGTGACATGATCACTCACCACAGTGAGCAGACGGGGTCCCCAGGGGTGTGTCTGTGTTTGGTATCTTCTCTCCGGAGATGACATCGACACACCAGCAGTGCCTGTGCGACCATGACCACGAGCACTGCTGTGGGAGGAAATTGCCATTGATGTCACACTCTGGGCAGAACGATAGATAAAAGCTGTAACATTGCTGCCTCTTGTGTTCACAGAGTCCCCCAAACTTGAGGACGGTGGAGTTGAGTGGGACAGCTTGGCTCAGGCTCAGAATGGTGCAGAGTGTGAGAAACACACTCAGTGTCTTCATGGTGATGATGATGAGGCTGTTGGGCCGGTCAAAAAACCAAGACAACAAGTGTTTGACAAATTTTGTATTTCCTGAAAATATGGACGTGTAAATGTCGATTAGCGTTGAGGACTGCTTCTCATAACTTTAGCATCAAAGGCAGTTTGTTCCTGTCAGGAAATCTCATGAAAAGACTAAAACTAATAAAAGCAGTTTATCAACACACAGTTAAATGTGCTCAGGCTAATGCCAAAGAGATATTAGTCTCTGAAATGGATTTTAGCCGCTGTGGTTTAAATAGTTTCTGAACCAAAATAGCTTATTCATTAGTGTTTTAAGCAAAGAGAATTTTTGGATTCGCTTTTGTTATGTGTGTAGACAAATTTTATATGACAAATTAGTTTGACTCTTTGTCGAGTAATAACACCAAAAATAAAAAGCCACTGGCCTTATTGTTAAAGACTGGTGGTGTCTGACAGTATTATTAAGAGCTCCGTCACCATGACTTATAAAATAATTTTATTATGCGAATTTCAATTATTTCATTTATTTATTTAAACCTGTGTAGCCTGATGTGGTAATGTTGGAATGGATCCCTAAAGCATCACGGATATGCAAAATACAGACGTTAGTTTACTGACCGCCATCTAAAAAACGTTCCTTGATTAAAAAGGTCATTGATTCTGTCAATAAAAAATCCTTTTTGGAAAATTTTTGTTGCTCTAACAGGTAAGAAAATAAAACAAAACTAATCTCAACCCCTTTTCTCACAGCTCACAACAGTTTTTGATCAGAATGTTCCTCCCTGGGTCATAATAAATTAAAAACCCCTACTCTCCTGTAGAAACTGGATTTGATTTCTACATATATATGCAAACAAGCTGTCAGTAGTTTACAAAACTCTACACATTTGCTTGCATTATTATATATATATTTTAAAATATTTTCTGTTTGCAATTATGCAAATATGAATAATTTTGAATAATGTTCACAATACTGACACAAGTATTATTCCATTCATAAGTCCTGTAGTACTACAGTTAAATCATTCTCATTAACTTCCATTAAGAAAAATCTAAGTGGACTCACTTGTTTTCAGGATCAGTTGGTCTCTTGAGCCACGTGTGGCAAACTCTGCTGCTTCGCCGCCTTTTATTCTGCAGATCGCTGAGGCTTTTGCTGTGTCATTCTTTCATTTCCCACGACTACACCCTGGATTTGAGGTCAGATGTTACACTGACAATGACTCTGATCAGTACCGTACATTTTATTTTATCATATTCATCTACTCCATATCGCCAGATAAGCCACTGCATACACAGTGGCTCAGTCTATTATAATGATGGTGAGTTTTGGGTTACTTTGCTTTTTTATCGGCCTTTCGTCTGAGGGTTCACAGCGTCTTGCTGTGTCTCACCTTCCCAGATTCCGTTGTTTGTTTGCAGCTTTTGATTTTCAGCTTCTTTGTAACCTTAGTTTAAAAGAAACTTGTAAAACACAGGATGCGATACATCAAAGCTCATTTTATCCTATTTGATAATAGTTTATTGTGCAAATCTGGGTTAATGTTTTGGAAGTTAACACCAAAGACTGGCTGGATATTATATCCTTCAGCACATAGTATCTAAAAACCTAAGAAAGTACCTTATTCCCTATAGTGCTCATTATTGTACCAATGGATTTTTGTATTCTTTGTATCAGACTATTATCCATATATCTCTTATCTCTTTCTCTTGCTGCCCTGTCTCTTCCGTTGTTTGTCGTTGTTCCCTTTCTTCCGTCATGAATGGCTTGGGTTTTGCCTATTAGTTTGCTCGTAGTCCAAGTCTTCATGGTGGAAATGAGGTCATGGGGGTTTGAATCAGGTATAGGACCTTTGTTGCATGTCATACACACTCTATCTCCCTTATGTTTCCTGTCTGCATCTTAGAATGTATCAGAATCTGCTCTTTGTATCCCCCTTCATCTGTCCGTGGATCACCAGCTTCCTCACCAACGGAGAGCCGCAGGTAAGAATGGGAAAATAATATCCAGCAATAATGTCGAGGATACGGAAAACCAGTATAACCTTAGGGTGTGAGACCTGCAGAAAGAATCATTGGTGCTCCCCTGGTCACTCTCCAGTAATTGTACACATCAAGAATCAGGGAGTAATAAAAGAAACTAGAAAAGAAAAAGAAACTATTGACCCCTCTCATGCTGGACACAACCTCTTTCAGCTTCTCCCCTCTGGCAGGCGCTGCAGAGCTCTTTCTCCTAAAATCACCAGACTTTCCTCAGGCCATCAAACTCATCAACAGCTGTACTCATACTTTAAATATACATGTAATTATGTTGGAACTGACACACACAGCATACCTGGGTCTGCCTTCTTTAGGCCATTCTTATGTGTCTGTAGTTCTTTTTTCCCCCCTTTCATGTTATTTACCATTTTCATATTGTCTGTATTGTTACTCCATTAATACATTGGTTACATGACTGTAACCAATGAACGAAGGAAATTGCTTGTATGTGTTCGCATACTTGGCCAATAAATCTGATTCTAATTCTATTGGTGCCACATACTTTATGGCTGCCTCATACAAAAATACAGAATGAATTGTGCATGAATTAAAACCATTTCCCCCAGTTTTAGGGGCTTAAAATATTTTAACAACTAACACTGCAACATAACTTAAATTCTCAGATTTAATAGTTGCAAGTTGTTTTTCTCTAATTTTCTACAATCAAAGACTTCGTAGGGGCAGGAACTTATAGTCATTTCCAGACGTTGGGTTTCTTCCCTCATGCAAGGCCTTTATTGGAATCTGTCTTCACTTCTGGCGGATTCTTGGTGCTGTCGCCTTCAGTAATGGAATTGGATGGTCAGTTGGATTATCCGAGGCTTATATTACCCCAACCTTTAAATACAAGCTGACATTCTACGCTGTAAGCACATCGTGATTGTTTAACATCTGTTGTGGTGACATACAGAGTGAAAATTGTCACTTTTCTCACAAATATAGAAAACCCAAAGATTCCTTACTTTGTGAAACAAAACCTTACAAATTATAGTTTGGTGCACTTGTTTTTATTGATGTTTATGTTAGTTATGTTATGTTATGTTAATGTTAGTCATATAATTACATCCTTGTGACATGCTTGTTGTACAAAACAAGATCAAATGCTGACCCAGATGGCTTGGCACCGAATTTAGAAGCCCTCAGAAATTCATCAGATGGCTTCATCTTTGCAGTTAGAAAGAACTTTAAGCACATCTGGGTAGGCGTATTTTTATCCACTAACAGCAGCGTCTAATATCTAATAGCATTGGAAAACTTTTCAAGCAGCAGCATCACTCCAGCTGTTGGGTACAGAACGTGTAACCAAAGAACTTGTCAGATGTTAGCTTCTGCCCTCTTGGAACAAACGAAAGGGAGAGAGTCATCGCAGGAGGTGTAGAACCACTTCAAGTCATCTGAAGAATAAAACACAGACATCAACATGACTTTGTGGATTTCAAGCTGTAAATAAAAAGAAAATGTTTACTGTAGTTTGTTCTATCATGTCCTGTTCAGGTTTTAGAAAAGGTACTCGAGCCTAATATTCAGACTGTGAGACCCCTCTTGTGCCCTCTTTATGGTACTTTACGGTGTTTGTTGTGGACTTGATTTTTGTAAGAATGACCTTCAGTTGTAAGAATGAATTAAGGAAACCAATACTTAAAAAAAAAAAAAAACATATATATGTAGCTGTTATGGACTCCATAGAGTTATGGACTCTAATTTTTCACACAGGGAATATTATTATTTTGCTGAATGTTATGATCTTAACCACACTGCTATTTGCCCTATAGAGACTATGTCTGCTCCACGACCAATTAAACTTTTTAAACCAAAAATGAACACAAGGGGAGTTAATCATAAAAATCTAATACAAGTTAAGACTAATGCTCATACTGAACCAAAACCCAAAACTATTAAATGTGGATTATTAAATATTAGATCTCTCTCTTCTAAATCTCTGTTAGTAAATGACTTAATAAATGATCATCAAATTGATTTACTTTGTCTCACTGAAACCTGGTTGCAGCAGGAAGAATATGTCAGTTTAAATGAGTCAACCCCCCCAAGTCATATTAATTATCATGTTCCTAGATGCACAGGCCGAGGTGGAGGAGTAGCAGCAATATTTCACTCTAGCTTATCAATAATTCCTAGACCTAAACATAGTTATAACTCATTTGAGAGTCTTACTCTTAGCCTTTCACACGCAAACTGGAAAACTCAAAAACCACTATTATTTGTTATCGTGTACCGTCCTCCAGTCCCTTATTCAGAGTTTTTGATTGAATTTTCTGATTTTCTATCTGATTTAGTGCTTAGTACAGATAAAGTCATTATAGTGGGTGACTTTAACATTCATGTAGATGCTGACAGTAACTGCCTGAGCACTGCGTTTAATTCATTACTAGATTCAATTGGTTTTTCCCAAAATGTAAATAAACCCACTCACTGTTTTAGTCACACATTAGACCTTGTACTTACATATGGCATTGAAACTGATAATTTAATAGTATTTCCTCATAACTCTCTTTTGTCTGACCATTTTCTAATAACATTTGAATTTACAATAACGGACTATACAGCAGTTAGGAAAAAATTCCACTACAGCAGATGTTTATCTGAAAATGCTGTGAATACATTTAAAGAAATTATTTCTTCATCTTTTTCACCACCATGTGTCAATGCTATGGTGAGTAGCCATCTTACTCCTGTACAAATTGATTACTTAGTTGACGATTCTGCAGCCTCATTGCGTATGATACTAGATACAGTTGCCCCTCTGAAAAAGAAGGCAGTGAATCAGAGGAGGCGACCTCCATGGTACAATTCACAAATGCACAGCTTAAAGCAGGCGTCACGAAAATTAGAGAGGAAGTGGCGTTCCACTAATTTAGAAGAATCCCGGTTAGCCTGGAAAAACAGTTTAAAAGTGTACAAAAAAGCTCTCCGTGATGCCAGAACAGCATATTATTCCGCACTAATAGAGGAAAACAAGAACAACCCCCGGTTTCTGTTCAGCACTGTAGCCAGGCTGACTAAGAGCCATAGTTCTGTTGAGCCTAGTATACCCTTAACTTTGAGCAGCAATGACTTTATGACTTTCTTTACTGATAAAATTGCAGCCATTAGGGAAAAGGTTCACCAGATCCTCCCTACAAATATTACAGATAGATCTTCATGTACAACAGCTCTAGAATCCTCAATAAGGCCCCAATCCATCTTAGACTGTTTTTCACCCATAGATCTCACTGAGCTAAGTTCAACTATCGCCTCCTCAAAACTAACAACATGTCTTTTAGACCCTGTTCCAACCAAATTGCTTAAAGATGTTCTACCTTTAATAGACACATTCATATTAGATTTGATTAACTTATCTTTAGAAACTGGCTATGTACCAAAGGCTTATAAAGTTGCTGTAATCAAACCATTACTTAAAAAACCCTGTCTTGATCCAGGTGATTTAGCCAACTATAGACCAATATCAAATCTCCCGTTTATTTCTAAAATCCTGGAAAAAGTAGTTGCAAAAAAATTATGTGATCACCTTTACAGGAATAATTTGTATGAAGACTTTCAGTCAGGATTTAGAGTTCATCACAGTACAGAAACAGCACTAGTAAAAGTCTCCAATGATCTTCTCCTCGCTTCAGATAATGGACTTGTGTCCGTACTCGTCTTACTAGACCTTAGTGCCGCATTTGACACCATTGACCACAACATTTTATTACAGAGACTAGAACATAGATTTGGGATTAAAGGAACCACATTACATTGGTTTAAATCTTATCTGTCAGACAGATTCCAACTTGTTCATGTTAATGATGACTCTTCTTTATGCACCAAAGTTAGCTATGGAGTTCCACAGGGCTCTGTGTTAGGACCAATACTTTTTAATCTGTACATGTCACCTTTAGGCAAAATTATTAGGAAACATTCCATAAACTTCCACTGCTATGCAGATGATACCCAGCTCTATTTATCTGTGAAACCAGAAGATACTAACCAATTAGTCAAACTTGAAGCATGTCTAAAAGACATAAAGACCTGGATGTCCTACAATTTCCTACTTCTAAATTCAGACAAAACTGAAATCATCCTCTTTGGGCCTAAAAACATGAGAAATATGCTGTCTAACAATATAGTTACTTTAGATGACATAACTTTGGCCTCCAGTACTGCGGTGAGGAACCTTGGAGTTATTTTTGACCAGGATTTGGCATTTACGTCACATATAAGACAAATCTCTAGAACAGCCTTCTTCCACCTACGGAACATTGCTAAAATTAGAAGCATCCTGTCTCAAAGTGATGCCGAAAAACTGGTCCATGCATTTGTTACTTCTAGGTTGGACTACTGTAATTCCCTACTTCTGGGGTGTCCTAATAACTCTCTAAAAAGCCTTCAATTAATCCAAAATGCTGCAGCAAGAGTGCTGACTGGATTAGGAAAGAGAGATCATATTTCACCTTCACTAGCTTCTCTTCATTGGCTTCCCATAAAATCTAGAATAGAGTTCAAAACCCTCCTCCTTACATACAAAGCTCTTAATGGTCAAGCTCCATCATATTTAAAAGATCTCATAGTTCTGTATCGCCCGATTAGACCACTTCGATCCCAAAATACAGGCCTACTTGTGGTTCCCAGAGTTTGCAAAAGTAGAATGGGAGGCAGAGCCTTTAGCTATCAAGCTCCTCTCCTGTGGAACCAGCTTCCAATCCAAATTCGGGGAGCAGACACCCTCTCTACTTTTAAGACTAGGCTTAAAACCTTCCTTTTTGATAAAGCTTATAGTTAAACTGCTCACTCAACCTGAACTAGCTTTTCTCTATACATTTACTTGTCACTACTGTATACCATTAATTCTATATCCTACAACCTGCACGATGCTTTGTTGTTGCTTTTTTGTTGTTTTGTTGTTGCTTTTCTTGTTGTTTTGTTGTTGCTTTTTGTTGTTGCTTTTTGTTGTTTTGTTGTTGCTTTTTTGTTGTTTTGTTGTTGCTTTTCGTTGTTGCTTTTCGTTGCTCTTTTCTTTTCTTTCTCCACTTTCCACTCACCCCAACCGGTCAAGGCAGATGGCCGCCCACCCTGAGCCTGGTTCTGCTGGAGGTTTCTCCCATTAAAGGGAGTTTTTCCTCTCCACTGTTGCCTAGGGCTTGCTCAAGGGGGATTTGTTGGGTTGCTTATACATACTTGTGTAGTCTGGACTTTATTCTGTAAAGTGCCTTGAGATGACTTTGTTGTAAATTGGCGCTATATAAATAAAGTTGAATTGAATTGAATTGAATATTCATATATATGTTTTTAGTGTAAATACATCAATGAGTCCTCATTGGTTGGTGTGATTTCTCCAGCCCTTGTCCCGGCCACAGAGAATATGTATGTCTTCAATTAAAAAAAATGTAGACTACATTTATAGAAAATATTAGTAAAACCCAATCCAAAAATATTTTTCAGCACGGTGATAGGATTCACTAGGGTTAAAAGAATTACATAAAAAGAGGTCAAATTATATAGCAAATGTATTTATGGAAGAGTGTGTGTGCGCATGATTGTGCATTGTTTCTTACAATCATAATTGATCCGCAGACAGTTCTTTTTCTCATCTTTATGGTTGTCATCATCATCATGGTAGCTGTTATGATCATGGTCATTGTCATCCTCATGCTGGTTGTCGTGGTGGTGATTGTAGTGGTCGTCATCATCCTCATTGTGCTTTTCGTGGTGATCGTCCTTGTCATCATCCTCATGGTGGTTGTCGTAGTTGTGGTGTTGATTGTAGTGGTCATCATCATCCTCATAGTGCTTTTCGTGGTGATCGTCCTTGTCATCATCCTCATGGTGGTTGTCGTAGTTGTGGTGTTGATTGTAGTGGTCGTCATCATCTTCATGGTGCTTTTCGTGGTGATCGTCCTTGTCATCATCCTCGTGGTGGCTGTCGTGGTTGTGGTGATCATCATCCTCATGATGGCTTTCATAGTGGTGATCGTGGTGGTCGTCATCCTCGTGGTGGTTTTCATGGTGGTGATTGTCGTGTTCGTCATCCTCGTGGTGGCTTTCGTGGTTGTGGTGATCATCATCCTCATGATGGCTTTCATAGTGGTGATCGTCGTGGTCGTCATCCTCGTGGTGGTTTTCATAGTGGTGATGGTCGTGGTCGTCATCCTCGTGGTGGCTTTCGTGGTCCTTGTCATTGTTGTCTTTTCCATAGGGTTGGCGGTCATACCAGTTTTTATAGTTAAATATTGTACCATCACTCCATATCCAATATCCAGGCTATCAACAGATAGACACACACATTGTTAAATGTACTGCATACAGAAGTTTTTAATTTGAAATATATATTTATGTATTTTAATTCCAGCCAAATTTTCCCTTTTCATTTTTTTATATTACCTAATATTGTCAAGTGTGTAGGTCAGTTGTAGAAAATGTTTTTTCAACCATGTATGAATCCATAAATGAAAATTTCACGTATTAATTTAGGTGTGTAGGGAAGTAATAACATGAAAGTAATATAGACGTTTAATCACTCTGGAAATGTAAAGTCTTAAATAATAGTAGCTAAATATTTTCATACGTGTATGACATCGAAGCCACCCAGCCAGGTTTGTGGGAAGGTTTGGGTGTCCCCTCTTGTCAAAGACATGATGAAGCGGTTCTCCTCTTCGCTGTGGACTGATGCCAAGTTGGCGTCATCAAACTGGCAGTAAATCTGTAGGGAAAAAGAAAAGAAATTGTTAGAATAAGTTTTATTTATTTATTCATTTACAGTCACCCTTTCCATTTTTGGCCATTTTGCAGCATTGTAATCAGATCTAAGTGTGACTGTATCAAAAGACAAGTCATCACTGTGCAGGGCTTAACATGGCTTAAAGGAATGGGTCTTTTTTTTTTTTTTACAGCCCATCTCAAAACAAAAGGTGGAAACTTTGTGAGTACATCCCATTAGGTTCTTGTCACTTTATGTGTCCCTTCTCTATACGGTGGCTGTGACGTGTACCACCAAGAACAGGAGTACCCTGTTTGAAATCTCTCTTGAAATACACAGCCACCATGCAAAATGGACGCAAAACTTCAACTGAGACTTACATTGAGTTTCAGCAGTCGCACTGAGCTAAGCTGGTGATTTTGTGACTCACTTTACAATAATGCACTCCATTAGATCTTTGGTGTCCAATTTACGGTAACTTACTTCCAACAATTATCCAGTAGTGACTGTATTCCATGTCACAGTAAAATTAATAGTAAAATTAAGTAACACCCGAGTAGAGTAAAATTAAATGCTATAGTCACAGTAATTTACTGGCATGAAGCACAGAATCATAGTGTTGAAGTCAATGATTCTGTAATTTAGGATACACTAAATCAAATTTTTTGGCACAGTATTATCAAGTGAGTCAATTCAGAGTAACTAAAGGTTCATGCAGGTGATTACAGATTAAAAACATACAATCAACTCAGCACTGGAGAAACAGTTGATTGGTATAATTGTTATTCATTTATGCTTTTATTACTTGTTCCCTCTTCATTCCTTATCTGTGTATTCTGTGTCGTACATGTATGTTTACATACAATGTGAAGTCCTGGCATTTAAAGTCCAACCTACTATTAGTGTACCTTAAGTGGTTTGCCATTTAAAGACACATACCAAATTTTGCATTTTGAATGAAGACCGTGAAATTTGATCTGGATGAAAATGAATAAAGTAGGTGTAAAAGAGAGAGTTCAGTGTAAAATTTCACATATAAATAATCCCAAATTTGATCAAATCCAGCTTTTAAAAGCTAATATATCAAATATCTTATTTAATATCTTGCCCTTGTGTCTGTCCTCACCTCAGCTTCAAGCCACTTCTTCGGGGTGTTGATGAAGGTGTAACACCTTTCTCCAAAGTTGAACCATCCTTTAGGGCAGGGCCATGAGTTGTCTACAAAAAAATATATTCTCTATATTTTACTGACATCCAAACACGGCTGTGGAGTTTATCATTAAACAGAAAGCATCATTTGATTAATCATTCATTCAATTATGGATGAGCTGATAATTTATGTGATGCACTAAAGTCAGCACTATGTGGAGACCAATGTCACATGACAGTAAAATACAGGAATTTTCAATTTCACATTTAGCACAATGCTTGAACGCTACAAAAAAAAAAAAGTGTAAACATGTGACATCACTCACCACAGTGAGCAGACAAGGTCCCCGGGGGTGTGTTTGTGTTTGGTATCTTCTCTCCGGTGATGACATCGACACACCAGCATTCCCCGGAATGTCGATGATCAAGATCAGTCCACGAGCACTGCTGTGGGAGGAAATTGCCATTGATGTCGCACTCTGGGCAGAACGTTAAATAAAAGCTGTAACATTGCTGCCTCTTGTATTGGCAGAGTCCCCCAAACTTGAGGACGGTGGAGTTGAGTGGGACAGCTTGGCTCAGGGTCAGAATGGTGCAGAGTGTGAGTAACACACTCAGTGTCTTCATGGTGATGATGATGAGGCTGTTGGGCCGATCAAAAAACCAAGGAAGACAACAAGTGTTTGACACATTTTGTATTCCCTGAAAATATGGACGTCTAAACTGCTTGTCATTTGTATGTCATTCGGCAAACGTTTGTTACTTTCAGGAAATTTCATAAACACGTGGGAACATGAGAACACACATTTTTAGAACTTGGTAAGAACATGATTGGATTTCTACATAACTATGCAAACAAGCTGTTAGTGTTACTTGGCTGATTTAAAGCTTTGCACACAAAGAGTCTTCAGGGAAAATGTGATACAATATTGTAGAATAAACTATCCAAAAATAACTAATCTAATTAAAATGAGCTACTGCATAAAGACACTAAAGTAAAATGAATTTCTTTGTGTCGATAATTCCTCTTTGTGCTTAGAGTTATATGAAATTGCAGATTCTTCTCTATTATGCTCATGTGAGAGTGATCAATTTAACACTTGTGTTTTTTATTTTGCTTACACATAACGAATAATTTTCACATAAATGAAGACTGACAGGGCTAATGATCAAACACTCAAAGTGAATAATGTTTACGAAGCTCTAAACATTTGCTTGAATAAATATATATATTCTCAAAATATCTGTTTGATGTTTACAAATATCAATCGTGTTCAGAATATCTGAAATATTGTTCCATTCATAAGTCCTGTAGTACAACAGTTAAATCATTCTCATTAACTTCCATTAAGAAAAATCTAAGTGGACTCACTTGTTTTCAGGATCAGTTGGTCTCTTGAGCCACGTGTGGCAAACTCTGCTGCTTCTCCGCCTTTTATTCTGCAGATCGTCGAGACTTTTGCTGTGTCATTCTTTCATTTCCCACGACTACACCCTGGATTTGAGGTCAGATGTTACACTGACAATGACTCTGATCAGTACCGTACATTTTATTTTATCATATTCATCTACTCCATAACTCCAGATAAGCCACTGCATACACAGTGGCTCAGTCTATTATAATGATGGTGAGTTTTGGGTTACTTTGCTTTTTTATCTGTCTTTCGTCTGAGGGTTCACAGCGTCTTGCTGTGTCTCACTTTCCCAGATTCCGTTGTTTGTTTGCAGCTTTTGATTTTCAGCTTCTTTGTAACCTTAGTTTAAAGGAAACCTGTAAAACACACGATGCGATACATCAAATCTCATCTTATCCTATTTGATAATAGTTTATTGTGCAAATCTGGGTTAATGTTTTGTAAGTTAACACCAAAGACTGGCTGGATATTATATCCTTCAGCACATAGTATTTAAAAACCTCAGAAAGTAGCTTGTTCCCTATACTGCTCATTATTGCACCAATGGATTTTTATCGGGACCTTTGTATCAGACTATTCCTTTTGTCTTTCTGTAGTTTCTTGCTGCCCTGTCTCTCCCCTTGCTTGTCGTTGTTCCTTTCTTCCATATGCACCAATGGCTTGGGTTTTGCCTATGTGTGTTTTCCTAGTCCAAGTCTTCATGGTGAAGACAAGGTCACGGGGGTTTGAATCAGGTTTAGGACCTTTGTTGCACGTCATACACACTCTATCTCCCTTAGGTTTCCTGTCTGCATCTTACAAAGACAGAAATGTGAAAATAACTGCTCTTGTGAATTCAGACTAAAGCTGATTTCATGAATATAGTTATAAAATAAGGTCTGGCCTGGTTTGTGTCTAACGTAACATAAAATATGAAATCTGATGGGGCATGATGCATAAGGTACAAGAGCCCACCTGGCTTTCATGTGTCTTGTTAGAGTCACATGAGTTATGGTTTGAACAGCTGTGGATCCCCCTCAGGAGGGATGAAAAAAACTGCATTGTTCATTTTCTAAGTGGTGTTGTCGGCCACCTCCTCTGTTGAAATCCTCACAGACGGGAGGGGGGGGGGGGTGCAGGGTGAGAGGGGAGAGACACATCTACAACAATACAGTGTATTATTGATGGGTTGCAGAAGGTTCATAGCAGTGGAATGAAATAGGGTTAAATATTCCCAAGGGATTTAAACAAGATTGTTTTTTAATTACAGTGCATCCTGAAAGTTTTCCGATTGCTTAACCTTTTCCAAATTTTGTTATGTTACTCGAAAATGGCTGAAATTCATTATTTTCCTTGAAATTCTACAAACAATACCCCATATTGACAACTTGAAAGATGTTTGTCCTTAGGGTCGTTGTAGCTGTTGAAAGATGAACCGTCACCCGGTCTAAGGTCCAGAGCGGACTGGAACAGGTTTTTATCAAGGATATTGTGTCTGTACATTGCTGTATTCGTCTTTCCTTTGATCCTGACTAGTCTGCAGAGATTATGGTTTTTCTGGAAGGCTCTCCTGTCTCCACAGAGAAATGCTGGAGACCATGGATGACCATTTGGTTTTTGTTCATCTACATGACTAAGGTTCTCCTCTCTCAATCGCTCAGTTTGGCCGGGCGGACGCTCTGGTTCCAAAGTCCTCGTGGTCCTTGTGGTTCCGAACTTCTTCCATTTACAGATGATGGAGACCACTGTGCTTATTGGGACCTTCAGTTCTGCAGAAATGTTTCTGTACCCTTCCTCCTGATCCAGAGACTTGGACTTCATGGCTTGGTTTGTGCTCTGACATGCATTGTTAACCTTGTGACCTGATATAGACAGGTGTAGGCTTTTCCGTTTCTTTTTTCATGTCCATTCAAATTTCCCACGAGTGGACTCCAATCAAGTTGTAGAAACATCTCAAGGATGATCAGTGGAAACAGGTTGCACCAGAGCTCAAGTTTGATTGTCATGGCAAAGGAGGGGAAGACTATTATTATACTAATACTATAGTTTTTTTAATTTAATAAATTTGAAAAGATTTTAAACAAACTTCTTTCACATTGTCAGTATGGGGTATTGTTTGTAGAAAATTGAGGAAAATATTGGATTTAATTCACTTTGGAATAAGGCTGTAACATAACAAAATGTGGAAAAAGTAAAGTATTGTGAATACTTTCGATGCACAGTATTTAAACACAGAGGGTTTTAAGTTAAGAAAACATGTGAAAAACATATTTATACGGAATTTCTATTACATGATAACTGCTCTGATGTATCTAGGAACAGATAACAGTAAACAACATTTGAAAAAGTCAGACTTGCTGTCTCATTTAAAAACGACATTTTGCAAAGAAGTTTTTTTTGTATGAAACCATTCAACTTTTGACCCAATCCAGCTTGTTCAGAGTATTTGTTGGCCTTGTTGCTAACTTTGAAGAGAGGATTCAGGCTTTCACTCAGAAGAGCACATGACTAATTGCCATATGTGATGATCTTTGTGGCTGCGACTGAGTGGGTGGGTTTATGGAAAATTACAGCAGGTGCCTTTCTGTCCGTCAGCCTGGAGCCCAAATTCTGAGATCACACAAACTAACTGCTAAAAGTGAAACTGGATCTTTTTGTGTGTGTTAGTGAGCAAAGCGTAATATATTGATTATCTTCTGATTTTCCTTATGCACAAAAAAACCTTCAGTATGTCACAGTTAGGTGCAAATATTTTTTATTCTTTTTGTAACACATTTATTGATATGTACAATCATAATTATAATTGATGCAGTGTGCTCATTTGATGACAAAGGAGATCGTATGCTCACCCAGATGATTTTAGACTGTTTGGCACAGAATAACAGGCTTACAGTGATATCAGTAGAGAGAACTCAACAGTATCTGGGTAGATACGACACTAACATCTAAAAGCTATGTGCATAATTTCTAATGATCTGAAAAACAAGGAAAACGGGAAATATTTCTGTGAGAAAGCTTCACTCCAGCTATCGGGTACAACATGGACGGCGGAGGAACTCATCAGTTGTCATCATCTGCCTTTTTGGCACAAATGAAAGGAAGAGAGTCGGTGCAGGAGGTGTAAAACCACTTCAAGTCATCTACAAGATAAAAGACATACAAAGGAAGTTGACTTTCAGGATTTCAAGCTGTAAAAACAAAGATCATTTCCACTGTCGTTAGTCTGATTGCCTCATACGCTCCACAGGTTTTAGGCTAACGACATTTAAACAGAGGTTGTTATGCGTAATTTGGGGTTTATATTTTCAATCTTCAGTTCTGTGTGAAAGAGTTTTATTTTAGCTCCTGTCTCTTTAAGGCCTCATCCACCTCAAGTCCACCAGAAGCCCAAAAACACAGGTCCGTTTAGTCGACTGTGTCCGAAGTCTATATGTTGCTATATGTCGAACTGTCTCTGAGCAGGACACTGAACCCCTAACAGCCCATTCCCCTCCCCAGCTGTGCAGTGCCGGTCAAAGCCCGGTAGAAATTGGGGAGGGTTGTGTCAGGAAGGATGTCCTGTGTAAAAACTGTGCCAAATCAACATGTGGACAATGATCCGCTGTGGTGACACTGAACTCACGGGATAAAAATAAACTGTGTGCTTGTGTGTGTGTGTGTGTGTGTGTGTGTGTGAGACGTTTCTTACAATCATAGTTGATCCTCAAACAATTCTTGTCTTTCTTTTTCTTGTCATCCTCATCCTCATTGTCGTCATCATCATCATCATCTTCCTCATCATCATCATCACTGTGTTTCTTGTGTTTTTCGTCACTATCCTCATCATCGTCATCCTCATCACTGTGTTTCTTATGTTTGTAGTGTTTCTTGTGTTTTTCGTCACTGTCATCATCATCCTCATCATCTTCATCATCGTCCTCATCATCATCACTGTGTTTCTTGTGTTTTTCGTCACTGTCATCATCATCATCATCATCATCCTCATTGTGTTTCTTGTGTTTGTAGTGTTTCTTATGTTTTTCATCACTGTCTTCATCATCATCATCATCACTGTGTTTCTTGTGTTCTTCATCACTGTCATCATCATCATCATCATCATGCTCATTGTGTTTCTTGTGTTTGTAGTGTTTCTTGTGTTTTTCATCACTGTCTTCATCATCATCATCATCTTCATTATCATCATCATCACTGTGTTTCTTGTGTTTGTAGTGTTTCTTGTGTTTTTCATCACTGTCATCATCTTCTTCATCATCATCATCATCATCATCACTGTGTTTTTTGTGTTTGTAGTGTTTCTCTTGTTTTTCATCACTGTCATCATCATCCTCATCATCATCCTCATCACTGTGTTTCTTATGTTTGTAGTGTTTCTTATGTTTTTCATCACTATCATCTTCCTCTTTACTGTCATCGTCTTTCTCATCATCTTCATTTTTCTCATCTTTGTCATCCTCTTCTTCCTCATCATCGTTGTCATCGTATGGTTCGTTGTTATGCCAGTTTTTATAGGAGAACTCAGAACCATCACTCCACAACCAAAATCCAGGCTGTGTATAGACAGACACACACATTCATAAAAAAATTTATATACATATACACATTGTAAAGCTTCATTTGATTTTATGCAAATAATTAACCTATTGATTAGAGCCAATAATATTTATATTTTACATGCACTGAGCTTTTGTTGTAGCATCCAATTATAATGTTTTTTAATACTGTAGACATATATTTTCGAGTTCAAATATTCTGTTGTCTTATGTTTACTAGTAGTAATAAAGTAGTCAAAGTTACTGTTTAGCTCTTTTTATTTGTTTACCAAATTTAGGGGAATGTTGCCAAAAAACAAAAACTAATAATATGAACTCAATTGCAAAGTGCTCATACTTCTATAACATCAAAACCACCGAGCCAGCTTTGCGGGAAGTTGTGGGTGTCTCCTCTTGTCAAAGATGTGATGAAGTAATTCTCCTCTTCACTGTGGATTGACGCCAGGTTGGCCCCATCAAAGCGGCAATAAACCTGGAGGGAACACGAGGAGAAAGAGTTGAATTCATTGCAACATGACTGGGTAACGCTTTACTCTTTGTCGTTCCATTGGTCCTCACCTCAGCTTCCGTCCATCTTTTCGGAGTGTCAATGAAGATGAAACACTTGTCTCCATAGTTTTTCCAGCCATCAGGGCAGCGCTTCTCTGTAAAAAAATTAATTTTACATATTTGACTGAACTGCGAGTAATTCTGCCCAGCTAGTAATTTAATAACTGCAATTACTATGTAGATACACAACTATTTCAGTTCAGTCACAATAGAATAAACATAATAAAATAGGACACACATTATCACTCACCACAGTTAAGTTTAGTTCCTGGACGTATCCGTGTGTTTGGTATCTCATTTCCACTGAAGATGTTAACACACCAGCAGTACCCGGTTGATGCCCAGCACTGCTTCGGGAGGAAATTGCCTTTGGAGTCACACTGTGGGCAGAAGGCTCCAATTAATTTGGAGCAATTCTGTCTGTCATCCTCACACTGGCCCCACGGGTAAGTGGTGTTGAGTGGGACGGCTAGGCTTAATGTCAGAAAGGTGCAGAGTGAGAGGAACACACAGATCACCTTCATGGTGATGATGATGATTAACCTGGAGATATAGACCTGTCAAAACACAAAGATATCAAAAAATGCTTTCATAGGTTGTGCTTTAAGAAAGAAGTGTATCTTTGCATTATTTGATTCTGACTGTTCCTCCTTACAAATATCTAGTGTGGGTACATGAAATTATGCAAATCTTTTCATTTTTTCTGTTTCAATTGCTCCATTTATAATTGCTATGTTATATTAGTGCTAATGTCTTTAATGCCAGAGCCAGATATTCAGCTCCTGAAGTTAACATTTTTATTCTATTGTGCTTTTCAATTTCCTTAAGCAGGTAAGAACTTCTAGCAAGATTAAAATCTATTTTAAGACATATCGGTACAAGAAGGCAGCATGAAAACCCCTGTTACCTAATTAAATTCAAAGCATATAATAGCCAAAAAGTAAAATTATGCACATAGTGTATAATTCTTGTAATTGTAGAAATTATTGCCACTTCTTGAAATTAGTCGGTCAAGCAATCTTTTTTGCTTTTTCATATTTACAATATTTTATACTATTTATATTTTTTATTATATACTAGATTATAAAAACATTGCCTGCAAAAATTTGACATATCTGATCACACACCTTGGAATGACAAATATTGTCATCATCAATATAATATTTGTAATTTTTATAAAACATTCAAAGTTGACTTACTTATTTCAGGATCAGCTGATGTGTTGGGCCACAAATGACAGAGACTGTTGTTTCTCCACCTTATATTGTGCAGATCGACTGTGTCATTTTCATTTCCCACGACTGGAGCTTTGACGTCAAACGTTGCTCTAACAATTACTCCGATCAGCAGACACTATTTGTGCTTTACCTTATTGTACTACAGCAGATGAGCTCTGTATACACTTACTCAGACTATTGTAATGATGAGTTTTAAGTTACGTCACGTTCATTTTGACCTTTTATTTAAGTTTCTCGCTGTCTCACTGAATCCCAGATTGTCTTGTCTGTTTGTAAAATGTGTTCTTATCTCATCTTAAAGCTGCTTATTTTACAACCTTTTATCATGAAAATCTGGGTTGCGTTTATTATATGATGTATTAATATCGCGGATTTTGTTGTAGTGCTTGTTTGATCTCTTGCAGCCGACCCATTCTTATTCCATTTGTGAGTTTATGTCCCGATTTACAATTGTAACTGCTGGCTACAGTAAATACAAGTAAAATGTTGCAGTTATTATTATTTCACATAGTTTACTTCTCTTTTCTAAACGTTGGAAATGTACATTTTGAAAGAGGTTAAGTGGACAAAACATCATCACATACGTCACAGATATTAGATTTAAACCATGATCTTTGGTGCAAAGTTATCGTGCAAACGATAACGTTGCATTTCTACTGCTGTAACATCTAATTATATGTAGGTTACTATTTTATTAATGTTCATTTCCATTCTTAACATATATCTTCATAGTCCAGCTATAGTGTTAAACAGTCTTAAAATAGACTTTTAACCCAGATTTGCACAATAGAGTATTGTAAGATTACAGCAGTTTTAAATAACACCCTCTGTTTATAAATGTTCCTTTTGAACCACTAGTAACCTGAAAACCAGAGGGCACAGCCTGATAATATTTCTGACATTTGGAAAGTCATAACACAAAGAAACACTGAACAATGCCATGAAATGCAACTACAAAACTAGATGGGTTATAATTGTTTGAGAGAGAATACTTAAAAAAACCCATCTCATTACAACTGAGGTTATTTTAAGGTCTTTTATTGTGTTGATTGCAGAGTTTGTTCAGTTTTATCTTTAACTCGATGACATTTACAGGTTATAATGAAAAGCACTCATTGTGCTCAACAGTGACAGTACAATTAGATTCTAATTTTAATCAACCTTTTACCAGAGTTTCCTGCTTTTTTGTTGCATCTTAAAAAGCAATTAAATCAATATAAATAAGTCCACAAGACAATGTCACATGCAGTTTAAAGCCCAATTCACAATGGATTTCTTTCTGTGGAGTGGGAAATGTGGAGAATGTCCATAGATTGAGTTAACCCCATCTGCTAAAAATGATGTTCCTAAACAAATATTCCAAACAAATACTTCAAATATTTAATTTCTATTTTGCTTTATTAAACCAGCTCTTGAGCTTCCTTTGACCTTAACCAGCGGCTGTAACGGCCTAAACGCAACTATAAAATACGAGATTAAGCCTGTAATCATACAACTGGATGTTGTACTGCATGATCACGTACTGTACTTTGATTTTTAGGTTGAGAAAAATACGTTGTCCGGTAACATTTTAGAGACATGTTTAGTATCAAGGTATTTGCACCTCAAAGGTCAACACATCCTCATGCTATTGATGAAATCTGGTTGTAATTAGATTACTTTGAAACATTAAATTTAATGTGCACCTCAACCAGTTACAACCCCAATAAGTCAAATCTTTCCACCAGGTTGTTCTGTAAATTGAGGCATATTGCTTTATTATTTCATCAGCTTTATGTGGAGAGCAATTTAAAAAGTGAAGACATTTTAGGAAACTGAGAACAGGTTTTGGACATATGAGAACCTTTTGGTATGTTATTTTATAGAATTGTTTTCTAAAGGAGCATTTTGTGAAAATGTAGACAATTAGATGCATTTACAATTTAGATGTTATTGGTCTTATCTCTTAATCACTGTGCTAAGTTTTTTTATTAAGCTATTTGTTTTTTTTATTTTTATAACCTTGTCTTTTGAAATTACATTTGTTTGCAACAAAACTGCAAAGAGGATTACATTTTAGTAGACAAGTGAATTATGTTCTGATGCAACACATTTGTTTAAATTACTGAAGCCACATATTTATCAAAGAATACTTTCAGTCATTTCCAAAATTGATCGACTGTTTTCGACAGCTTTTACTCTTCTCTATTCACATTTGGTGGGTTGTTATCCAGCGACGTGGATTCACTGATTTGTCTGCTGTAGTATGTTTCTCACTTTTTGTCTAAGAAGTATTAAAATCACATCAGCCAAACACAAAACGGATGCCTCCATTTAACATACAGTGACTGTTCTATTTTTAGCAAATTTTTAGCATTTCCCTGTAATGCAGCTGGTGGGCAATACAATCAGTCTAGGAAATGACTGAAGTCATCTGGACAGTTTGGTGGAAAGAAAAGTGTTGTCTGGGAATATTTTTGATGTGTTCGGTATCAATGTGCAACAAAGCTTAGTTGTATAGCAACGTCATCTTTCGGAAAGAGGGTTGTATATTTGTAACTAGGTATTATAAGCAGAGGACTCTTAAAACAGGAAGCCTGAGAGGAAGTCATTGTGGTCTCGGTCCTGTGCATGCAGAGGTTACTGTATTATGTAACACAAACCACAGACAAGATGCATAATGAATAGAGGAGTTGATCAAATTCAACAAATCACTTTTTTATTTCAAATAACAAACTTTTTTTAAAAACTTGTTCAATTGTTATTGTCAGTGGAGTGAAACAAGTTTTATGAGTCTTAAGATGCACAGACAATGAGTTGCACACTTTAAGTCACCCACTCCCTTGTTTCTACCCGAAAGTTAATTTTCATACTCACTACCCTTTTTTTCCACACTTGGTTGGAGCTATAACTCCTGAGTTCTCACTTCCTCATAAAAACCTTCTTAACTCAGTGTCTTTTCTTTTCGTTATGTGAATCGTTGTAAAGGTTTTCTCTTATCATCAGAAGTCCGCTCACACCAGGTAAGGCAACAACTTCTAAGAGAATTCCTTAGTTTTACCATTGTGACCTAATGAGTTACAGGGGTGTTTCAGTTATTTTCCATTTTTAAGAGCAGTTACAGCTTTAATATTTATTGTCTGTGCTGTAAATATAAAAGGGAAACACTTCGGTAGGAGACATATAAAACAGATTGAATACAGCGGTGGCTTCTATAGTATGAATTGTGTCTCATGATGATTGTTTTGAGCAAAAGCACTAGAAGAACTGAGCAGAGTAGATTCATGTTGTCTGATCCTGGTTATAGATACAAAACTTTCTTTTTCTGCGTTTATTGCTATATAAAACAATATTATTGACAGGTCTACACCTCTGGTATGGTAATAACACTGTGAGTGTCAACCAGAATTAAAAAATGTTTTGTCGGAAAGGTGATAATTCTACTATTTGTTTCTTATTGAGGTCAAAGTAGGTAGTGGAGTCAAAACATAGAACCAGCACCATTAGAGAACTGAGGAATTAGATTAGATTCAACTGTATTGTCATTACACATTTACAAGTACAAAGCAACGAAATGCACTTTAGGTTTAACCAGAAGTGCAATAGCAGCAAAAGCAGGATATCTAGTTTTGCATAAATAAAAAAGTTAGTATTGTACAGTATTTTGCAGATGGATATGTACATAAACAGAAATTTAAAAAAAAAATGGATATATACAATGACATACAAGGCTGTGGCAAATAAGGCTATGGTGGGCAGTAGTGCAATGGATATAGTGCAAATAAATTATGAACAGAGGCTTTAAAGTGATAGTAGTGCAGTGTAAGTTATTGCATGTTTTGTAAGGTGCAGTAGTGACTGTAAATGAACAGTTTTGTGGTTCAGTAACATAAAAGTTATGTGTAGTGCAAATAACATCGGGAAGGGGTGTTTGTGAAATGGGGGGTGGGGGAGCAGTATAAAGCGTTCTTCAGTCTGTTCGTCCTTGTTTTGAGGCGCCTGAAGCGCCTGCCGGAGGGCAAGAGCGAGAGCAGTCTATGGGCAGGAGGAGAGGAGTCCTTATAGATGCTGCACGCTCGACGCAGGCAGCGATTCCTCTGGACGTCCTCCATGGCTGGAAGGGTGGTCCCTGTGATGCGCTGGGTGGTTTTCACCACCCGCTGCAGTGCCTTGCACTCTGCAACAGAGCAGCTCCCATACCAGACTGTGACACAGTTGGTCAGGATGCTTTCTATTGCACAGCGATAGAAGTTCACCAGAATATCTGAGGACAGCTGATTCTTTAGTGTCCTCAAGAAGAAGAGGTGCTGGTGGGCCTTCTTAACTAGACTGGAGGTGTTTATAGTCCAAGACACGTCCTCAGAGATGTGGATCCCTTGGAACTTGTAACTGGAGACACGCTCAACAGCCGTTCCATTAATGTGGATGGTGTCATGTGTATTTCTTGACTCTTTTCTGAAGTCCACAATGAGCTCCTTCATCTTGGAGGTGTTAAGGAACAGGTTATTGTCATTGCACCATGTGGCCAGGTGCTGAATCTCCTCTCTGTAGGCAGTCTCATCGTTGTTGCTGATGAGACCAATCACCGTATTGTCATCTGCGAACTTGATTATGGTGTTAGATCTGTTCAAAGGCTTGCTGTCAGAGGTGAAGAGGGAGTAGACGAAGGGGCTCAGTACACATCCCTGTGATACACCAGTGTTGATTGTGGTGGTGGAGCAGATGGAGCCGGATCGAGCAAGCTGCTTGGGCAAGAGACAGGTTGAAAATGTCTGTGAAAACCCCAGCGAGCTGCTCAGCACATGCCTTGAGTACACGACCAGGGATGTTGTCTGGTCCAGCGGCTTTGTGCGCACTGATCCGGCTCAGTGTGCTGCAGACATCTGTTGTGGGGAGGATTGGTGGGTGGTCAGGTGAGGGTTTGAGCTTGGTAGCGGTTACTGTGCTGTCTCTCTCAAAGCGCACATAAAAGTCATTAAGCTTGTTTAAGAAGAGGACATCAGTGGCTGTGTGGGTGGAGCGGGTGGTTTTGTAGTCAATGATGGCCTGGATGCCCTGCCACATACGTTGAGGGTCGCAGTTGGAAAAGCTCCTCTATCTTTAGCTTGTAGCAGTGCTTGGCCTTTTTGATGCCCCTCTTCAGGTTAGCTCTGGATGTGCATCCGCTGATCTGGAGGCAGTATTGCGTGCCTTCAACAGGAGGCGCACCTCCTTGTTCATCCAGGGCTTGGGTATGTGGTGATCTGCTTCGAGTTGTGACATTGTCTATGGTGGAGTGGATGTAATTCAAATTAGAACCGTGTTCTAACAGCAGAGCTGCTGTATTGGACTGTATTCGATTGTAACATTTGGATTGAATTTGTACTGTGACAAAGTACATGGATTAGTCCTTTGTTTCTGCTTAATGTGGTTCTCGTAGTACTTGATTACCTAATTCCCCAGACGCTTAACCATTTGAAATATTTCATGCTAAAGATAATAAAGTGTTAGCAGCATAGACTGTCTGTGTGTTGTCCTTTGTCAGCTACTGTTCTGGTTTAGTCAGTCCAACAATCCTGTGAGGCCCTGCTCAGAAGGCCTCTGGGAGGGTGTTATAGTTGGTTAGCCTCAGAGAAAGTTTGTGGTTCAACAGTTTCCTTATCTTAGCCAAAGTGAATTTGGGATTTGCGTTTGCAGTTTAGTGGCATCCTGTAGGAATTTTTTTTTTTTTTTTTTATGAGTCAGGCTGGTTGAGAACTGAGTTTGCAGCTGATCTTTTCTGTCTCGTGTTTTAGCTTGAATCCCACAGTAGATGCCACTGCATAACAAAGCTTCATTAAACTGCATATTTTGAGGTTTGACGATAAATTTAACTGCTCCACTCTCTGGTGTGAGAGGGCCCCGGGCTCTGATGTGGTTTAATGGGAGTAAATTGCCTGCAGACAGATTCCAACATTGTGTGGAAAACCTAAAACCTGGAGACTGTTTTAGCAGAATGATAATAATATTCAATGTTTGGTTGATAAAGGGACATTTAAATCCTCCCCTGCTTGATGATTCGTGTAATTTGGGAGAAATGTGTTTTGGGAAAAGTTCCTCTTTCATCAGATGACACTTCCTCTCTGGGTTCTTTTTACTTTTGTTCAGACTGTCCACTTCTGCTTTTTGATTCTTATTAACTGCTCAGCTCACTAAGTCGTCCACTCATACACTTTTTTTCTTGCCTTTCGTGTTTCCATCAAATACAGAATGAGACAGCAGACCTCCACCATCCTCCTCCTCTTCTTCTTCGTCATCCTGTGCTGGGCTCAGCCATCACGCCCAGACAAGGGGAGGCCATCCTGCGATCAGTGTGACCTTCACCTCTTGTGCAACTGCTCCCATGAGGGATTCACAGTTGTTCCCACAGTAACAGAACGTGCCTTGGCTTTTGATCTCTCCTTTAACAACATTAACGTGGTTAACGACGATGACCTGACTGGTCATACGCAGCTGAAGGTTCTGAGTCTCCAAGGTAACTATGATCGGATTATTTGGACTTTTTGTAGGGATACTGCAATTACATGAGAGATAAGATATAACACAGGAAAACAGGAAGTAGTTTAAAACTCAAATTGTAACGTATACTTATATTGCAACTAATTTATTGGTGCAATTATAGGTTGTGTTATTGTTGTGGAGGACTGGGTAAAAACAGTTTTTCCTCAAAGCTCCATTTAGTGGCTGCACTGGAGCTTTTAGTCATATCACATGTGCTTCATCAGCAGGTGACATAAAAGGGGAAATTAGCAAATGTTCCTCAAGTCATTGACTTTGTGCCGTGAACTTTTAGTCTTAAACACTAAACACGAAATCAATTGAAAAATAATAACAACAATATTAGGATAGTATTAAACAGTATTAACCATCATAATGATTTTAACAATGATGATACAGCTCTGGGCATTTTTATTGCATTCATTATTATTTTTATTATTAAAAACCATAATGGGAAGTTCTATTTTATTCAGAGAAAATTCAAGGGTTGATTCATTTAAATTGTGTGAGAGGCCAACATGTTCTCATCCCACAGTGTCAGGTACTGATTCTTCCTAAGGCGTCATTGTGTAGTCTGTTAATTGGTGGACCAAAGGGTGGATGACTGAGGAACCCCAGATACATTTTTGTAAGAACATTGTTATATGTTGATTTGACTGTCCCCCAGGTAACAGATTAGCTGTGATCCGTCCGTCAGCGTTTGACCATTTGTTCAATCTGGAGGAGCTTGACCTGTCTGACAATGAGCTAAACGTTCTCAACCACAAATGGTTCAGTCAGCTAGCAGCTCTGCAAAAGCTCAACTTGCTTGCTAACCCATACAGGTAAAGTGGTCAGAGGTACTCAAACTCCAAAGAAACAAATGTCGACATTATATATAATGTTTAGGTGTTCGCCTACTTTGTCCCTTCTCTGCTCTGTTCCAGCTGCGTGGGTTCTCCTCCAGTGTTTCAGGGGCTGGTCAATCTGAGGAGGCTTGCATTTGGAGGTCCTCATCTGAAGATGCTAAAGAGAGGAGATCTGTCTGGAGTCACTGAGCTGGAGGAGCTCATTGTGCATGCTAACAACCTGACAGGGTCAGACACAGAAATTATGTTTGTTTGTTACGAGAGACAAGTGTCCTCATTTGTTTAAAGTAAATCATGTAAAACACATAATATCAAATCAAAGATTCAAGTATCAATCTTTTACTTTTTACCTTCTCTATCTCTGCAGGTATGAATCCGGCGCTCTAGCAAGTATCTGGCCTCTAGGTCGGGTCAGCCTGAGCCTCTACGAACCATTTTTAACAAACACGACCTTAGCCTCGGCTGTGCTGGCTGACGTGTCGTATCCTGAGACACCGCTTATCCTGGAAGACCTCCGGCTAGATGGAAATCAGTCTGTTCAGCCCCTTAGAGAGGCAGCGAAGAGGAGGGTCAGGTCTGTCTCTCTTTTGTTTTTGTGGTCATGCAGAGTCCTAATAATTTAATGAGCCATGTGGCAAAAAGTTGCAGCCAAAGTAGCTGTTCAATCCTCTCTGGTTGTCACTCTTCAGGTACTTGACCTTCCGTAATGTTTGGATCTCTGATGAGGCCATTGTGGACATCCTGGTGGTTTTAGATGGTGTCCCAGTCACCTCCATTTCTGTGGAAGGTGTCACACTGATGGGTCGCGGAAAGTAAGATTAGAACTAGTGTTATTGTATATTATTATTAAAATGCTGTCGATATAAACTGTCTTTAACTGTCTTTATTGTTAGAAACAACCTACAAGACAAAGGTACTAATACTCGTTGTCTCGGTTGGTGTTACTGTAGGTGGGAGAAAGCCAGCTGGACCGATCATAAAGGCATCGATGAGTTCCTGGTAAAAAACATTGAGGTGCTGCCTCTTTTTCAGTTTGTGTCGTTTCTCCAACTGTCGTTCCTGCTGAAGTACCCCAGGAAGGTGTCAGTCATAAACGCCAAGGTAAACTTTAGTCTAACAAAGGGTTACATGTTAGGTGAATGCAAAGAAACTAAGTCAAAAAGCTGATTCCCTTCATGCATTTGATTTAGTCCGGCGCTCTACTGTGATTCCTGTTGCTATTAATAATTTTAGGAGCATACGTTTTCTCCACTGGTCAGATGTTTTCGTCTTTGTTTTCTTTTTCCGTGGGAGTTAAACTTCATAAGTGTTGGGATTCATCCGTTGCATTTTGTTGCATTCTGTTTTAAATTGCGAAACGTTTTGCAATATTCTGAAATGTATTTGTTCTAGAATTATTCATCATTTGTTGCTGCTTTCGTCGGCTTTTAACAAAGACTCTCACAGGCCTTAGATTTCTTTCAAAATTTTATTCACGGGCTCTGTTGAATTAAGCTTTGTTTAGTTTTCAGTTCAAAAAACAGCTTATTATCTTATAATGGTCTTTTATGTAATAGCTTTTTGTAGATCCTGCGTCCTCAAACCCCTCCCCCACCAACTAAGCTCACTCTGTTCTGATTGGCCAGCTTTGGGTGTTACCATTGGCACACTTAGTGGGCATGGGAACCCAAACTGAGGTCTTTTTATAGATTTCCATGATAGTTGTTTGCCATATGTACAAAAAAAGATGACATCTAAGCCAGTAGGACAGACAAACCTCTCCGCAGACTTTGGGCCTTTGCCTTTGTTTAGTATTGACACTCAGCTTTACAGAAGTACATACAGTATATTACATCAGACCACTACCACCAGCCCTCTTTAATTGTTTTTAGACAGCAGTAATGAATATTACAGATATGGAGAAACTGAGCTTTATTGGCGTAAGTACTAAGGATGCAATCATTTAACTACATTAAAACCCTAAATGTTTAATGTGGATGTTACAAGGCTGGATGAAAAACTGGTGGCCTTGAATATTGTTTAAATATGGGGATAACAGCATGCCGTAGATAGTCATCTAAAAAATTTAACTAGAATTACCAAAACCAGTCTCTAATCTGTTCATCCAAGAGACCACGTTATTTTTTCTTTCACTTTTTATCACCAAAATCTAATCAGTTCATCCTCAAGTTGTTTCTGAGACCTCAACAAGAGTGGATCAGGTAGATGGTTGAATGACTCAAAACCAACCATGTCTGGAGTAAGAAGTAACTGACTAACTGACCACCGACTAATAAGTAGTTTTGCGTGTACTGGCAGCTTAAACTTTAGACACATGCTTTTCTTGAGAAAGAGTTATGTTAATGTTGTGACTTTGGCCGTTTACTGTTGCTGGCAATATTATCAGCTAGCGTGCTTTTCTATCCAAAGAGGTTAATTAATCACTGAATAAATCACAGTAGTTTATTACATTTTATTCTTTATATAGGTCTGAGCTTTATGAGCAAAGCGTGACCTTTATCCTCAGGTGTTTGTGATGCCCTGTGCCACATCTGGACTGCTAGTGAACCTGCAGTACCTGGACCTGTCCGACAACCTGCTGACTGACCTGACTCTTGCGGAAACACTGTGTGATGGAGCCGGGAAGCTGAAGGACCTTCGAGTTTTAAACATCAGTGGAAATGCTCTTAAGGTGCCAATATTACTTGTACTATTATGAGTAATGATTTTCAGTGTCAGTGTAACATGATTTTGGTTTTACCAACATTTTTGCAGCAATAGCTAATTATTGCTTATCTGACCATTGTGTGTTAAAATCTGTATCACCCTTTCAAGTATAACCCCAAAACTATTTACAAAAAACAAAGCCCTAGTGAAGACTTGTCTGCCTCAATTCTGTTTCAATTCTGTCCAGTCTTTGTCCACAATGAGCCAACTGGTAAAGAAGCTCTACAAACTGACCCACCTGGACATTAGCAGGACTGGCTACAGCTCCATGCCACAGCATTGCTCGTGGCCATCCACACTGCGATTCCTCAACATCTCTGGGGCTAAACTTACCAAAATAACTCCCTGTCTCCCAGCCACTCTGGAGGTACTAAGAATGGACTATCTGGCAGCAATCCTGACAGGCCTGCCATCATTACAAGAAAAACACTCCATAACAAAGCAATTGTGTTTCATACTTTATCATATATAGGTGTTGGATCTGAGCAACAACAATCTCAAAGACTTCACTCTGGCTCTGCCATCCCTGCAAGAGCTCCAACTCTCAGGGAATAAGTTTCTGAGGCTGCCCTCAGGAAGCTTGTTCCCCAATCTACAAACAATGACTATACAGGTATGAAACAATCACATTTTATGTTTCAGCTTCCAAACCCCTTTGCATTCTCCATTCTTACCCCGCTTTATTCTTCAACAGTCCAACACCTTGGGCTTCTTTGGACATTCAGACCTTCAAGAATACAAACGACTCCAGAACCTCCAGGCTGGTCAAAACAAGTTTGTCTGTTCCTGTGAATTCGTTCCCTTCCTCCAACAGACCCTTAAAGGAGGTGGAGACGTACACTTAACAGACAGAGAGGAGAACTATGTTTGCGACTCTCCTTTTGACCTGCAGGGGCAACCAGTGGTTGAGGTCTTTCTCTCCGTTGTTGTGTGCCACCAGGTTTTATTTGTCTCTGTGTGCTGTGTGGTTACCCTACTTGTTGGGGTCCTAGTGTGGATCTTGCTGTTGCGCCTCCATGCCTTCTGGTACCTCAAAATGACATGGGCATGGCTCAAGGCCAAGCAAAGCTCCCGGCGACGACGACAACGACAGCAACTCCTAGCTGAAGACAATTCAGAAGGACTGCTGTCATTTGACGCCTTTGTTTCATACAGTGACAGAGACGCTACCTGGGTGGAAAACTTCTTGGTTCCTGAGTTAGAGGAGCCAGGGTAAGTGCAGCCATGTTTTCAGTACCATTAATCTGTCTGCCACTCAACTGGGAGTTTCAAGGTTTCAAGAATTTTGGCATAGATGGTGCCACTTTGTGATATTCCCATAATGCTAATTATAGCTCATAACTCCTGAACAATATTTAAGAATATTTTTCCCAAATCTTGCTCCCCATTGTACACTAACTATAAAATGACTTCTTCTTTTCCTTTTGCCACATCATTCATTTCCATCTCACTCCACCTTCTGTGTCTTCCTCTGTCACACCAGCTTCTTTCATGTCCTCTTTCAATGTCCATGAACCTCCTTCTTGGCCTTCCTCTTTCTACCATCTTGTAAATCTTCCCTTTAATTCTTGCAGATACCTAATGAGATCAAATATGTCTTAATTCACTAGAACTAATGAATTTTCTGGAACAAACATGGTCAGTATATATTGCTGAATCACACAAGCCACAAACTTCTTAGAAACTTATCAGAATAATGTAGAAGATGAGTACATACAGGCCTGGGGCACACCTTTGCAAAGGCAATGAGAACTGCATATTAGTTCCTGCAGAACACCTTGATTATACACCCTGACTGGTAGGAACGAGTCTGTCTAGAGCTCAGAAACTGCAGACTGGTGGTTTACGATGCCAAACGCTGCAGAACAAACAAACAAAAATTAGACTAGAGGACTGTATTCTGCATTTCCAGTCTGGAAAGACACTCCTAAAGCCTGACTAGTGGACATCAAGGGGGTTGTTCAGAAAAGAATTGGGGTTGTTCAGAATATCTGAGATTTAATGACTATGGATATGAACAAAACCTAGTGCTACACACCATTTTCTGGTAACTGTTTTCCACATTGTTTTATTGAAGATGCTGCTTATTTATCTGGTGATAAAATATAAATTGACCTGGTGGTTTTTCACTGGACACAAGTCTTTGTGTTGATCCTAAGCAGCTGTTTGCCAACTGATCCACCCCCTTTTCTGGTTTGTTGTTCTACAGAGAGACTGATGGGGATTCCAGAAGCTCCCGCCCACTGAATCTTTGCCTCCACAAGCGAGACTTCCTTCCTGGACACTGGATTGTGGACAACATCATGAGTGCCATGGAGCGTAGCCGGAGAACTGTCTTCATCCTCTCAGAGAATTTTGTTCAGTCCGACTGGTGCCGCTACGAGCTGGACTTCTCGCACTTTTGGATGTTTGATGGGAATGTTGGCAGAGATGCAGCCATTTTGATCTTGCTGGAGCCACTGTCCAAGGACGATGTCCCCAAACGCTTCTGCAAACTGCGCAAACTCATGAACTCCACCACCTACCTGGAGTGGCCTCAGGAGGAGGAGAGGAGGGGGGAGTTCTGGAGGTGTCTCCGCCAGGCTTTGAGAGGAGAGGATGATGACTGAGAGGGAAATACAAAGTGATGAAGACAGAGAGTGGGCTCAGAAGTAAATGAAAGACAAGACTGAAGGGCCAAAACAGCTTAGGAAAATAGTAATGAAATATTACTTTGAGGAAAGGGCAAGAAATGAACAAATGAGTACAAGGGAAGAATGAACAGATTCAAAGGAAAGAGAAAGAGAAAATATGAGAATCCATCCATCTATTATTTTACCCATTTATTCTTTTCAGAGTTGCAAGGGGGCTGGATCCTAGCTCAATGGGTAGATGGGATGCAGAGGTCTGCGGGATCAAATCCCAGCGTACTCACCTACCCATCCTCAGTGTTCTCGAGGAGACACTCAGCGCTAGCTCCCTGGGTGCCCCCCAATGCTCCCCCCAGGGGGATGAGTTAAATGCGGAGAAAGAAATTAACTGTCACATGAATGTGCCTGGGGAACATAACATGTATTAACATCAATTTAAGTTGTTCATCTCGTCAATAAAATAGCCCAAAGTAACAAGACAACAAAGTAAAACTTGCCTTGTAATAATCCTTAATAATAATAATTATTATTATTACATAGCCAAAGTAATAGCAGACTTTAAATTGCATTACAAGGGAAGATTATTTATTTCTGGTAGTGTGCTAAAACAGACACGTGAGTACGCTGTTGGTTTGACATTTATGTAACAACCGAACAACAAGGAAGCATCTCACAAGTGAAATTTGTTCTTCAATGAGGAGACAGATGAATATAATAGGTTTAATAAGTCAAAGCAGTGTCATACAGATAAATGCTGTAAGATGATGAAGACAAATTAGGCAAACACTGTAGTGTTACTGCATATGTGAATCTTCAGTATGTTTCAGATTAAATCATAATCACAATCTAATCATTGGATTCTTGAACAGTGTCTGAAACTCTATTTCCCTACACATGATGAAGATTGGAATCAAAGTTTTGTTATTATTTCTGCAACTTCATGTAACAGTTTGAACATAACATTGTTTTTAATTCTTTCTGTGCTTAAAATTAAGTTTCCACTAGTTTTTTACTTTACCTTTTATGCGGTTTATCACATTTTCAAATTAAGATTTGAATGGATTTCTGATTTACAATGGTGCTAAGTTTTCCCCTTTGTCTTTTTGCAGCATAAAAATTCAGTTTATTATTAAGTAACAAATATGCTCAACTTGAATTAACGTTGATGAATATATAAATAATTTCAAATAATAATTGATAACAAAACATTAAATTTGAGAAAACTAAATGAATTCTGAACTAGATTAGAGTTGACTTAGAGTTGAAAACATTTGTAGAGCAGCAACACGAATCTGATAAAGTGCTTCACTTCATGAAGCTTAGAGAATGTGCTAATTCATCTGTATGATGATTTTAGAAGTGATTGATGCCGTTGTGTTGTGTTCTACTAACAGGACCTTTGATGACCATTACACGTGACACACATGGTTACTGTAGTAAGGAAGCAGGTGTGTGACGTTGTCACTGTATGTAGCGTTTAGTTTTTATGTAATGTGGCAGGGAGACACTAGGACTCATGTAGTGATGGTGGCAAGAGAGGAGCAGCAGCTAATGGGAGAAACATCACACTGATGTGCAATGTGCAGCAGGTGCGTGAGGCTGGTTGCTGCTCATTGTCTGTACTGAAATATGTCTGCAGGTGGTTTTAGTAACTTTGTGTTTTTTTTTTGTGCATTGCATTTCAATGTATGTGGTAAAAGTAGGGATTTAAATACCCTGAGGTGTTGTCTGCCAAGACTTCCACAGGTAAATAATCTCTAATTTTGATATAGTGTTTAAAGTCTCCCACAATCAGACATGTCACATAAGTTAACCTTACCCTGAAGCTATATTCCAACACCATATTTAGACTGTAATGAAAGTTTTGGGAACCAGAATATGCAATGATAAAATAAAAAATAATCACAGGGACTTTATAGAGAAGCAAGTGTTTTATTGATAGACAGACAATTATCCATGTGAAGTCTGATGACAGCTTTTATCAACAGTAAATCCCTGGTCCCTAAGAAACTTGTCTTGTGCCTAACCGTCTTCTGTGAGGTGTGCCGGGCTCGAGGCAAAAGCACTGCACAGCACCTTCAGCCACTATAGGCCAGCAGTACTGTACAGCACACCCCCACCCAGGATTACCTCCAAACAAAAAAGGCAAAATAACAAAGTAGTGAGCCGATGGAAGAACTGAGGATTCAGATCAGCTGGCTCACTCGCTGCCTATCTTACCAGGGTTTACTACTAAAGTCAAAAAAACTTGCAGAACAGAAAAATGTAATCTATGAGATATAACCTAAAAAATTTAGTCAGCTTGAGTTTTTATTCTAAAAGTCAATCTCCATTGGTTCACCAGAATCATCTGCTAGTTCATTCCTGAGTATCTCTTCTAAGTAGATGTTTCCTTTTGCTTCCTCTTGAATTTCTTGCAGCAGGTCACACATGTTGCTTTGCTTTAGCATAATGACAAGCATTTTAAATATAGTAAGGACAGGATGGCAATACCCTAAGACAATCATTTTGTCATTTGAGTTTCCAGTTTGATACCAATATCCACCTGTATGTAAGCCAATCACTCCTTGATCATTAAACACTGGGGAGCCAGAGGAGCCAGGACCCATGCAAGTTTCGTAGGTGACTAACACCTTTTGGTTAATTTTATCTATCCATGCCTTAAAATCTTGTATGTCTTGTTGAGTCATTAAATCATTTTTAACCTGCTCTCTCTCCTGTTTCTGAATGATATTGTAACGGCCCAGCAAGTGGGTTAGTGTGGGGGCGGATGCAATCTGCCCCGAGGGAATTATGGGTAAATGTGCTCTGAATAGTTCTGTGCTTTAATTGCTTAAATGTTAAATGTTGTTAAATGATTACATTACAGTTAGCGTTATTAGGTGTGTTCACATGTTTAGGTTTGTCATGTAAAGTGTATGTGTTAGCCGGCACCGTGAGGGAAGGTGATGGGTGTATGAATGGGGCTCACGGTGATCGGCTACTTGTGGGTGTGTTCAAAATAAAGCTCAGCTATCTCTGCTGTGAGAGGTAACTGTAAAAAGGCAAGAGCTGTGTTGTGACTGCTTTTGTCAAACAGCTTGAGACACTTGGGGTCGTGCTGTGAATGGGGCGCAAGTGTTCTCCCTTCCGCCTGCCATTTTGAACTGTTTGTTGACGTTAGCTTGCTAGCACCCAAGCTAGCCGATTAGGTTAGTGAATTCAGTTAGGATTAGCCTTAGCTTTAGCTTCACCGCCTCCCACAGTCAGCTCCCATAAACCGTGGGTTGCTACAATATTAGTAGAGTCCAATATTTTTCCTAACCCAGAATTTTATGGTTTCTGCTGTTTGAAGGCACAGGAGAAAATGTATTAAGGAGACCTGGTGGTAAAGTATTGGAAATCCGATCATCAGGGATGAGCTTGAGTAAAGAAAAATCATATTTACAGTTAAACACTAAATGTGATATTTGTGTATGGCCCATCAGACCAACATATATCCAGTTTTAGATATTTTCCTTGCATGCAGGAGTCAAACAAATGTGCATTAGTCAGGATATATGTGCTCCATAAGAAAAATCCTGTCCCCTGACAAATATTTGGAACAATAATTTTAACAACTGACCGGTCCAAGAATTTGTTGCAATTTATTCCAAACAGACAATTGCAAATCCCCTTTAACTGGCAATAACATATTTCCCCTATCTCTCCACAAAAACATGAATATTTTGACATGTTGACAGTGATATTTTTAAAAAGTCAAGATGTCCTCAATCTGGGGTCACATGCAAGTCACATTAAATGGGGTAAATTCAGGTGTTGTGATGGGCTGATTGTGTCTTCGCTCACTGTCTGTACAGTTGTTTATCATGCACTGATCACTGATCTTACTCGATGACTTGCCACAAAAGCAGGCTCTGCTGGTTCCTCCAGTTGTAAATGCATTTAATTTGTAAATGCATTTTTAGTTGCTCCTGCAGCCATTTCTGTTATGTTGTGGCTTTTAGAGCTCATTTCTTAATGCTGCACCTAGTGTCAAATTGGGGAAGTTGTTGTATATTTGCATGTGTTTTCTTAAATTGCAATGCTTTGAGGTTTCAGGGCCACCATAGAGAAGATCCTGAAAACTAAATATGTGAATATAGTACACAAGGCATAGCAGAATACAGTATTATTGATAGTGGAGAATCAGGTATCCATAGGCTATTTTTATTAAGTTCATCTTTTTGGGACAAAGTCATTTCCGTTAGCTATTGGCTTTTTTTTTCATCACTACTGCTAATACTGTCTTTTTTTCTCTGTATTATGCTTTTATTTTTATCTCAAAGCTTTGCAGAGACTCCTCCACACCTCCAGGGTCACTCCAGCAGAACTCAGGTGTCCATTTACAGTATAATAAACTAAAATTAACGTTTGATTAAGGTTTGATTTTTAAAAATATGACGAGTTAAATTGAAATATTGTCATATTTCAATAACTCTGTGGCTTGAAGGGTTAGGGTTAGGGTTAGGGTAAGCGCAGAGGTATCCGGGCTAGCCTAACGGCTGCAGCACTGGCCAAGAAATCACAGCAGCGTCTCTACTTCCTCCGCAAATTAAGAAGAGCCAGAGCTCCGCCCCCCATCATGTACACCTTCTACAGAGGCACCATCAAGAGCATTCTAACGAGCTGCATCACTGTGGTATGGGGGGCTGCAACGCCTCCTGCCGGAAGACTCTACATCGAATAGTGAGAACAGCTGAGAAGATCATTGGTGTCTCTCTCCCCTCCCTCCAGGACATTTATGGAACCCGCCTCACCCGCAAAGCCCTCTGCATTGCAGGTGATCCCACTCACCCATCACACAGCTTCTTCAGCCTGCTGCCATCAGGGAGGAGACTGCGGAGTCTACAGGGCAGGACCAGCAGACTGAAGGACAGCTTCATTCATCAGGCTGTCAGGAAGCTGAACTCCCTCCCGAACTTGCCTCCCTTCCCTCTTCTGCCTCAGGCACAGAACTATAACCCCCTACTACCTCATATATAATAGAACTGCTCTTGAATCAGACTGAATAAGCTTTTTTTCTTGCACTAAATCTTGTTACCTGCACTGTTGTACACTTCACTGGTTTGCACTCCATCTGCCTTGCACTGCTTTATTTTACTTTACTTTATTTTTATTATTATTACTCTTTACATGCCCTTATTGTATAGTTGTATTTTATATTTATATTTGATCTAGATTTTTAGGCTCCACTGTTAGTGTTATCTGTATGCACCATGGGTCAGAGAGTAACACAATTGAAATTCTCTGTATGTATGTACTGTACATATGGAAGAACTGACAATAAAACTTGACTTGATGTCCAGAGAAAGTGTGTCCTACTTAATCTAAACTGTCATGTCAGTTTTCATGTTGACTGACAAGAAAAACTTAACATAATCACTCTGAATCAAAGTTTACTTTAAACTATTAAAATGTAATACAGCTGGTAGTATTTTGCTGGTAGTGTGATACAATGGCCACCTCGGGGAACTGTTGTTTTATCATTTCCACTAAACAATTAAGAGGATGTCTAAAGACTGATTCTGGCAACAGTAAATAGTAAAGCAACATTCCTGACATTCGTTACAGTGTCCTGATTTATATATTTTTTCTACAACAAGGAGCCAAAAATCTCATACACTAATTCATAATTCAACATAAGTGAATTTTATTCAGAAGCTTCAACAGAAATCGAATAGATCAACAGAACAGTGGAAGTCACACAGTCTTACATCTGTTACAAGTTAACAGATGATGGTTGTAATTGTGAAACAGGAAACCAAGTAGCTCCACAGTAGAATAATAACTGCATAACGGTTTCATAGGCACCTTTCATGACGCTTAGGGTCACCGTACAGATAAAACCAAAACAGAGGAATAAAATATGATTGAAGTCAAATAAACCCAAAAGAACACAGGACAGATAAAAGAATTACAACTGTTCCAGCATCAGCCATCAAAGTCATTTGTAACCCCCGCCGAGGCGAGCAGAAGGAACAGTGAGGCAAATACATGAAGAGGATCTGAGTGTGGTGATATGGAGGTCGGCAAGGTATAAAGGGGTGGGGTTTTGAGTGGCCTTATAGGAAACAGTATTTTGTACTAAATGTGACCTGTTACAGGAAGAGAATGGATGTGATTAAATGTGATAAATGATAAATGATAAATGGATAAAATGATAAATGGATAAAATGATAAATTGCGATTATATAAGCTTATATAACAAAGATTATATTAACTTCCACATTTCTATTATTTTTTTGAACTAGAAGATATGCAGCCAGATCTGTTAAGGCACTTGGCTGGCGAGCCTCTGAACAATCAATCATTCTCTACATCTACCTCCATTAGCTCATCAGAATCAACTGACTCAGCACCGAGTACCTCTTTCAGGTGTGGGTTTCCCTGTGCTTCCTCCTTAACTTTCTTCAAAAGCTCCTCATTTCCCATTTCCTTCAGCTTACCCACAAATCTTTCAAATATAGAAAGCAGAGGATGGGCAAACTCAATCACGCTCTCCTCATGGTTTCGAAACCCGTATGTGTATCCTGCCGTGTGCAAACCAAAAACCCTGCAATGAGCATCAAACACCGGGGATCCAGAAGAGCCATGATACATGAAAGTGTTGTAAGTCCCTACTTTTTCTGCATTTTTTCCACCCATCATTATGTCTTCAATCCCTTTATATTTAATTACTTGACTGATAGAGTGTACAGTGAAAATGGTGTCTTTGTATTGATGTAAATGATCATTCACAGCCTGCCCCCTCTTCTCTTTCTCAATGATACATGTAGGATCCATTTTTTTCACTTTCCCTTTTGGGTGACCGATAATACAGGCTTCACCAGTCTCAGGCATTGGACCAAATTTTTTCAGCAGCCCTGGTGGCACAGTTATTTTTGGTGTCTTTGTTTTTGGTTTGCACTTCTGGCCCTGAGGGTTGAGTTCAAGTACGGCATAATCTAGTTCCAGATCAAAGGCAATGAAGGTTTTTTTAGCACTAAAGGTGGTGAAGTTTGTGTCTGGCTCTGGCTCGTCATAGTTAAACAGAGCAAACACATCAATATCCTCCTGCAGGTTTAGTCCTTCAAGACAACTTTTAAACAAATGTGCGTTAGTCAGGATAAAGTTGTCAAACAGTACAAAGCCTGTTCCCTGACAAACATCTTTAACAATCAGTTTACACACTGAACTGCCCAGTTGCAGCAGCTTCCTGACTCTGTGCACTTCACTGAATGACTGTTGGATCTTTCCAAAGTTTTCCTTCCTCAGCTTCAGTTGTTCCTGATAAGAATCACCTGGGAATCTACTCTCCATCCATTCTTTCAGACCTGGAAACTGGTCCTGCAGTAGTTTATAAATCTCTGCAGTGTTGTCACTGCCTCTTTTTTCTATTTCAGTTTTTACACTGACTCCCCTCTTCTCGGCTGCAGCTGCGATTACTTCAATGTCATACTTATGCTCTGGTTCGTTTGATGCACATGTGTTTTCCTGCTGTTTTTCATAATTTTCTCTCTTATTCAGACGTATCTTGAACACTTTATGATCTAGCATGTCAACTCTCTGTGTACAGTGAGTATTAAATTTTGGATCCTCATTGTCAGTCAGATTGAAGTCGCCGAGATCATCAATGAAGCGTCCGTCTCTTTTCAGAGCTTCTTTCACTGTCATCCCCTTTTCTCCATAGACACACAGATACTTGTACTTTTTAAATGCTTTGCTTCTAAAAATCTCCTTTGTTTTGGAATGGACCCCTCCCACTGTATCAATGTAAAAGACAGAGTATCTGTTTCTTGGATGGACAATATTGTAATTTTGGTCTTTGGCATCTTCTACCTTTTCTGAATTACATAATACAATCAGAGACTCACCATCCTCGATACAAGAACAAGGGAAATGTGTTGGAACAATCTTTTCCTTGTCCCCTTTACCCAGCTGAATTACAATGGTTTCATCTGAATGCTTTGCACTCAGCTTCCTAATGACAGGTATATCTGTTGATTGTATGACCTTAAGCACTGTGCGAGGGTGATCACAGTAAATGTTGTGCACATTATGGTCATTGTGACTGAATTTCACTTTGAAACCATGTAAATGTCCTTCCTGCAAGAACCAAGAGTGAGAAAATACGAGTTATATGCTACTTTTGTCATAAAAATGCAACAGTTTTGTGCGTGTTTACTCACCATAGCACAGTCGTCTTCTTTCTTCACTTTCACATCACAGCCTGCAGTCTGCAAAATGAGAACAAAATACAATTTGCAAAATCTTGTTAAGAAAATGTGAAAAGTAGAGACCTGTAGGTGTAATATTAGCTTTATGTTTGTATCTGCATGCATTTGTGCACATGTAGTCCTGCCACTTCCTCCAATCAACTATTGGTGGTGCTAATGTGCTAATGAATGAAGGCATCTGCCAAGGAAGTTGGAAAAATCAGAAATATAAACTATAACTTGATTTAAGATACACTGCACAGGGTAAGAACAATGCTGTGTTATTCTGGGCCACTGCAAAACTGATAAGGACGGAATTTTGTTTGTTGAGAGCTGTAATTACACACATCATCTATCAATGGAATTAAACATTACAAGCCACTGCAATTTGCTTTATTCTTAAGCATTTGCATCACAGGTGTTCAAATTGCAGCCACTGGGCCACGTGTTGCCCATCCTGTCATTTCACAGTGATGTAAAAACTTACCTTAGAAGCTGCAGCACCACCTGGCTGCAAATTCTCTGTTTTGGTTTCACTGCTGCTACCAGGATGGTCCTGATGATAAAAAGATGTTTACATTTACAAACAAATTAGTTTGACACGCTGTGGCTAAATCACTGAAATGACTCTATAATAGTGATGCCCTTAGTTAAGTAAACGTTAGGGCCCAATCCTAGTTCACAGTTTTACCTTATCTGTGAAGATCCTCAGTCATGATTAACCCAAAGATACCATTCAGGGGCAACTGACCTTGTTGGATTTCTGCTGGACCTTAAGCTCGTCCCGAACAGAACAGAACCTTTGAGTTTAATCCCACTTATTGTTTTCGAGTGCCCACTCATTTTCAATTTGCTCTTTAATTCAAAGTTACTAAGGACATTAATAGGTTTCTATTCCTTGCTGCCAATGATTCTTAAGTCATTCTTGGTATTTTCTCACCACTCTGTCTACATATTTGTCTTCCCCCTCTGTGGCAAAAGAGAATCGGGACAACCCTACTTCTACATATAACAACACAAAATGAAGGATTAGGGTGAAGTGATTTGGCAAAAGTCAGAACTGGGATCAGGCTTAGGGTTACACAAGTTACAAATGTCACAGAAGATAAGTATTGATAATCGAGCATCCAGTTTTTACTTACACTTTTCTTCTCAAAAAAATCCCTTATGTCCTTTATCCCGTCAATGCTTCGCTTTGGTGGAGGCATTTTCACCCTATCATCACAATAACAATGTAAACTTCAGGAAATGACATCTTTAGGCAATGAACAAAATCTGGCCAACTCAAGCCTAAAATGAAATAATATGTAAACAAAGAATTGATGCCAGTTTTATGCAGTGAAGTATTATCTCTGTAAATCAATCTATAAAATATGCAGTATATTGTGTATTTACTGCAGTTACTATTTACATTTCTAAAATAATTCTTGAGTATATTTCTATAAGAGTATGTTAATTTGGATTGTAATGTGTTTATTCTTGGAGTATAAAAAAAAAAAAAAAGCCTGCTTTGAGGAAGCTGCACTTACTTTGCTGACTCACAAATGCTTTGCCGTTTCCTTTACTCAGAATTCCAGGAAATGACTGGAGGCTGTACAAGATCGAGCCCGCTATAAAAACCCAGATGTTGACATTCTGCAACAGACATGGAACAGTAAATATCAAAGTTCAGGACACAGCTGTGTTAGATCTGTGATAAACTTACTGTCAACACATTTTATGGGTTAACAGCAAGCAAATGTAACTGGATAATTACAATCAAAATGAAATTCATACTTATTATTAGTCTGGAACGACTGGACGTTCTACACCCCAATTCCCGCCAAACTTTTAAACTTAATTTGTGGAACGACGAAAAACCCACAAAGTCACGGAAGTAAAAGCGACGACAACGCGGACTACAGAGTCTATAGAGAGTAAAAAAGGTAAAGTAACTTTAGAAAACTCCGCTACGTTCAGGTAAACCTGCGGTTACCGTAGGGCTGCCTCCGTTGTGACGTCATCGGTCGGCGATACCGGTCTTAAACGTTAAACATATTTGAACTACTGGCAGCGACTGGGTCTTAAGACTAAAGACTGGAATCTTTAGACGGCACACAGTTAACGATCGTCTCTGCCGACTGTCAGCTCCGATTAGGTCGGACTGGCGTGGGTGGTGTCTCTGCACTTGGCAGATGTTTCCTCTCAGCTGATGTTCTCTAGTGATGGGAGGACCGGCTCTGGTCAGAGATTCGGCTCTTTTGTTTCAGATCCCTTAAATGAGCTGGCTCTTATGGCTCCAAAACGACTTTTAGTTTAGTATCACTGGGAGACTTATATTTTAGCCTAGTTTAGTAATTATGAATACAGTGTTTCATTTTTAAAAACAGTTACTATTGTTTAACATTTTTATCAAACCTTTAAATGAACAACTGAACACAGATCCACAGCAAACAAATCAAATAAATAAAGGCCGAAGTCCCTCGTCACATTATGACAAGTCTGTCCCCTTTCCTTCTTTCACATAATGGTTTCTGTCACTGCATGTATTTGGCCGGAAGGATGTGCCCATCAAAATAAAGTCGCACCCATGTCTGCATGGATTCTCAGCAGAGCTGAGCAAGAGTAGCTCAAGTATCTACTCTCCTTGAAGGAAGTCGGCTCTTCTCGTTCGGTACAAAGAATCAGCTCTTACAGCCGCCTCGTTTGTGAACGATACATTACTATTGTTACATATTAACCCTTTAAAGTCACACTGTGACCAAAGGCCTAATCTATGACCCATCAGAAACAGGTAAAGTGTATGATACTTTGTGTAAGTGTTTTACTTCTGCAGGCAGACACTTACACACCGGGACTAACCAAAATATATACTAACAATTATATTATTTTGTATTTTTAGAGCACTGTGTGCCATTTAAAAGTTAATTTAAGGTTTTCATAGTCAAACACATCAAACTAAAATATCTATACATAATTTCAGTGGTGACCCTATTGTTTTATCCGATGTTTTAGAACTGTAGTTTTCTCTTATCCAATATGCTCCTGTAGGCACAGCTCTGCACTTTATTTTAAAAAGTAATTCAAACATGCAGGGATGTCACGAGACACACCCAGAATAGGTGCAGGTGCAGTTGCTGCTTATTCTAGGATTATGGGGTGGACCCGGTGTAAGGCTTTTTCTACGTGCAAGTTTCATTCGACAGTTGCTTCTTTCTGAACTTCTGATCTTAAGCAACTGTATGATAGACAGCTTTCAATAGCTGTGAAGCAGATTCAGGAAGTGTTTCCTATACATTGATTTAATGAAGAGGCAGATGTGGGAGAACCAACCTGTGCAAAAACAGAAGGTCACATTTGTATTTATTTATAATACATTTTAATAAGTGTGTGTAAGTAAAATAAGCATTAAAAATTGACACCTCATGACTGGGACCCTAGTTTTTTGTGATTAGCTCACAGACTTTAAGGGGCTGATTTGAGGTCTGCAGCTGGGCCCTCGTGGGACCACTGGGCAGTATCGAGGAGAGAATGAACAAGTTGTAGTGGTAGAGCACTGGGTTGGGATGTAGAAGGCCGAGGGTTTGAATCCCACTCTACCAGGTGTCGCTCCGCTCATCCAACAAGAGTCACCTAGGCACAAGTCCTTAGCCCAGATAAAATGGGAGAATGCAGGAAGGGTATCTGGCGTAAAGAACCCAACCATAAATCAATGTGGTGACCCCTGAAGGGACAAGCTAAAAGCTACGGTCTTATATATAATTATGCAATGAAATATATCTAATTGCATAACATTTTTTGAATTTTAAAAGGAGAAGGCCCATCCACCCACAGACTTGTTGCCCTATTAAAGAAGAAAATTTTGATTCATCAAGACTTCCAGAAGTCACAGAATGCACCAGCACAAGTTATTAGGGTTGATGAGGTGATATTTAACATTTTTAAGAATTTTCTAATTTAAAGTTTCAGTTTGTTGAAATGAGTTGTTTTACGTACAACTGCAAAAAATAGCTGTTTTCAATTTATTGATTTTCTCAGAAAATTGATCATTTATCATTTGATTCATTTATGAATGATGAGAAAGGGAAGGCAGGGAAATTAAACTCATTTGTAATTACAGCATATGGATACAGTTTCATTTAAGAGTGTTTATTTGACATTTTCAAAAGTTTGTTGATATTTCTAACAGATCCTAAAATACAATTATGTTGCTTTAAAAACAACGATGGGTGAAATTAAAGTTAATGAAAAAAAGATGCACTTAAAAGATCCACAGAAAATGTACTGTTAAAATGTAGATTTGACACAGACAAACAGCCTCAGCATTTCTGACTAAACTCCACTAATGTGTCTGTACTTTGCTGTGCTTCCTCATGAACAAACTAAGAGAGTACATCAATCTGCATTGGCTCAACATTGTCTGCTGGCTCAACACTCCTGTCCTCTCCCAGTCCACAGATTGTTTTGTAGGTGTTTGTTTCCATTTGCTTCCTCCTTAACTCTCTTCAACAGATCCTCATGTCCTCTTTCCTTCAGCTTGCTCACAAAGTTATTAAAGATGGTAAGCAGAGGTTGGGCATACTCAATCACACTCTTTTCATACTCGTAAACAAATCCCCCAGTGTGCAAACCAAAAACTTTGCCATAACCATCAAACACCGGGGAGCCAGAGGAGCCATGAAGCATGAAGGTGTTGTAGGTTGTAAGTTTGTCTGCTTTGTTTCCACCGATCAGGATGCCTTCAATGTCTTGCTCTTTGAGCGTGTTAATGATTTTATGGGTGATGAAGGGATGTAATTGATCCTCGACATTCTGCTCTCTATTCTGTTTCCCAATGATACATGTAGGATCCATTTTTTTCACTTCTCCATTTGGGTGACCAATGAGACAGGCTTCCCCATTCTGAGGCATTGGAGCAAATCTGTTCAGGATCCCTGGTGGTATCTTTTTGTTTTGGGATGTGGGATCGAGGTCAAGCTCAAGTATGGCGTAGTCTAGTTCACCATGAGTCAAATAGAGTATTTTTACAACTTTAAAGCTTTTCCAGTTTTCATGATCTCCAGGATCTTCACAGTTAAACACGGCAGTAACGGTATCATTCAACTGTTCCATCCACATGTCTGATGGAAATCCACACAGTGTGAACAAGTGAGCATTTGTCAAAACAACATTATCAAACAGTACAAAGCCTGTTCCCTGACAAATACCTGAACCAATAACTGTACAAACTGATTCACCCAGTTCTAGCAGCTTCCTGACTCTGTGCACTTCACTGAATGAAGCTTGGATCTTTCCAAAGTTTTCCTTACTCAGCTTCATTTGTTCCTGAAAGGAATCACCTGGGAATCTACTCTCCATCCATTTTTTCAGAGCTGGACACTGCTCCCGCAGTAGTTTATAAATCTCTGCAGTGTTGTCACTGCCTCCTTTTTCCACTGCTGTTATCACACTCTCTCCACTCTGCTGGGCTTCACCCAAACTCGGCACTCGGTCTGTCTTACATTGTGACTTCTTTGTTGCTTGTGGGCTTCTCTTATGTGATGTTTTTCTTTCTACTCTCTTTTGCAGTGGAAGACACAACTTGAATTTCTTTTGATCTAAGATGTCAACCGTGTCTGTATGGTCAGTGTGGACAATTGGATTGTCGTTGTGACTCAAAGTGAAGTCGCCGAGATCATCAATGAAGCGTCCGTCTCTTTTCAGAGCTTCTTCCACTGTCATCCCATTCTCTCCATAGACACACAGATACTTGTACTGTTTGACAGCACTGTTTCTAAAAAGCACCTTTTTTTTGGTGTTTTTCCCTCCCTCTCTATCTATGTTAAAAACTGAGTATCTGTTTCTTGGATGTATAATTTCAGGTTTCTGGCCTCCGGGGTTTTCAACTCCAAGCTTTTCAGCTGATATAATAAGAGTCTCACCATCCTTAATACAAGAACAGGGGAAATGTGTTGCAACAATAAATTCCTTATCTCCTTCACCCAACTGAATTATAATGTTTTCATCTGCCCACTTTAGCTCACTGTACTTTCGCTTTGATTTTACTGCCTCCAGTACTGTGCGAGGCTGATTGCATGAAATAGTGTACTCCGTTTGTCTATTGTTGTCGAATTTCACTTTGAACATATGTGAATGTCCAGCCTGCAGGAAACCAGATTGAGGAAAAAAAAATAGATTTAATTATTTATGTAACAGAAATACCTGTTTTGCACATGCTGTGTGTCTTGTGAATACTGACCTGTAAAGAACTGTCATCCTCCTCCTTCTTCACTCTCACTTTCTCGTGGCAATTTGTCTGCAAAATAATTCACTGCTTGATTAATGTTATTTTTCTAATCACAAATAAATTTCAAATACATCTTTCTTGACACTCCTACCCAAACGACAAGCATATGAATTCTTTAAGGTCTACGCAAGGATTCACCTTGAATTCCCCATAGCGTTCCTCTGCCATATTTGGATGATTTAGAGATGACTTGCACCTGTAAAAAACAAGATGTGTCAAATATATACAAGAGATCTTAAAGATGTATTGATCAAATTGCCCAGAATGGATTTTGTTTTTCAAAGCACAGCACTTTACTGCAACATGACCTCCAAATTTCCCAAGAGGGTCCAATTGCAGAACTGAGCTGAACTCTGACACCTAAATAATTATAATTAAGTCTATGGATGGAGAGACTAACAGCATACCTGCACCTGGTTTAATAATTGTCGCTTGTGACATGATTTAATTAAAAACTGAAATTATGAAATGTGTAAAATAATGTGATTGTAATGTGTAATGCAACTTTAAGAAGAAATTTAGTGGTTTAAGAAGTATAGATATATATAGTTAAATAATATTTGCCCTCAGATATAGCCTTAAGTAACCTTAATGAAATCTACTTAAATAAAGTACACGTTAAAAATGTACTCAAGTACAGTTAGGAAGTACTTTGTTGCTTTCCACCACTGACCATTACTTATTACTTGTATTGAGTTGCATACTACTACTACGTCTGTGCACTACACTTTGCTTCCTGCGTAGACAGTGCTTGTCAGCAGCAAAATTTCCCTATGTGTCATTCTGTGTTCATTCTACTGCTTCATTACAGCTTGTGTACAGAACCGAAACTTATGGAATTCCCCTGCACTTAACAGCCACACGGAAGGTTACTGTGTGGTGGAACTTTCTAAACGTCGTGATGTCTTCCAGTGCTGATAGTTTTTAAGTTATGTGAGATGTGTTGGACATTTCTGCTGCCACCAATAGATTACAGCATTAAAAACGCTACATCAAAAACCAACTGGCCTTTGCAGAAACATTGCCATTGTTGACGAGGATAATCCACAAAACCATGTTCTCATATGGACTATTATCTTTACTATTTGTTAAAAACTGTCAGTCTTTTTTATTCATAAGAGTTTTTGTAAAAAAACAAACAAATCTATTCTGTTCCATTCAAGTTGTAACTTGCAAACTGGGTGGGGCTCTGCTGGAACATTCTCTACCCAGTCGCTAAAAAAAACAACCACTCTGCATTCTTAGACTTTACAAGAGGAAATAATTGATTTTATCTCTAACTTTTGATGCAGCAAAGTTGCAATATACAAATTAATCTTCAGAAACAATTGTGGTACAATTTCAGGGTGCAAATAAGATCTTGATACCTCAGGGTAACTATACCTGTTTATTGAAGATCCTTTGTGGTTAGTGGCCTGTCAGGTTAGCGGCACGAGGAGAATAAAAGAAAGTCAATTATCTTCACTTTGGATGTAGATGAATGTAGCTGACCATTTATTCCTGTACTGTATTTTACATGAAGGAGCTTGTTTCCTTAACTGTCTGAAATACTTTTGGTGTCCACCCTTTTTTCCTACAACATCTCTGATTGGCTTGTTTGTTTCCCAGCATCACTATTCCAAGACTAATGCCAGACCAGCGAGGGTGAGGATTCTGAGGTCTAGCAGTAATAAAACATGGTAGCAGTCTAACATTCTAGTGTAACTCTTGGCCAATAAAATATCTAAATGTTTTTATTTATTAAATACAAAGGTAACATGAACAGCAGTCTGGAGGAAAAAGCAGAATCTATTTGATTTGGCAAAAGAAATGTTTTCATGATGGATGGAAAAGTTGTAGAGAACTTGATTAACCCCATTTAAATAGCTTTTACTGAGGGGAGAAAAGGAAAGTAAAAAAGTCAAGTCCTTTACTGCTTTTCTTTGACATGATACTTAAATTGATCTATTGTTCAGAAACAGTAGTGACACACTGACTATTACTGCTACAATACATTTATCAGAAACTTAAGCTCCAGACAAATCAAACCATAATACAACAGATGTTCCAAACAAACTTCGGTGATACGTTACATAAAATGTAAACAGGTGACATGTAAGACAACTCTTCCACAGTTTGAACAGACAATTTTTTGTTTTGTTTTGTTTTAAATCACTGTGCAAAAGCTACAGCCTTTTCAAAGCTGCTCAGGTCAGTTTAAGCAGAAATACGTTAGTGGTGTAAACAGAACCAACAGTGAGGATTGTGCAAATACACTATAAAACAGTGTACAGGACAAAGTAAACAATAAACCATAAAAATACAGTTTCCATATGTTTCAAACTAGACAGGTCTGTCTTTAAAAAGATCAAATACTAGATGGTGCTTTTATGTTTTTGTTCAAGTTGGCAACAGTTTTGGGATCAGTGTCCTCTGCACACAGAGACCCAGATCACCTGGCATCACTGCAGGGAGCTGTGTGAGTGTTCAGTCAAAAGACACACTGAAGAAACAATAGACATCAAAAGCAGCCTCATTCAGCTCCTCGTTGCACTGACATTCGCAGTTTGTCGCCATTAATTTATGCCCTTGGCACAACTCCAGACGCACTTACAGTACATTGATGTCGCTCAGGGTTCTATTCAAGGCCCAGTGAGAAGTTAATCCCGTGAACAATACCGATGATGATGGGTTGCCAGGCAACCAGGTATCTGAGCCAGTCAAGGAGCTGCCCATAGAGGACATGTGTCTTTTCCCAGCTGTCAGGAGATGAAAGAATTAAGGAGAAAGCACAGGCAGACATGAGGTTGTCTATGTAAAAGTTTGTTGGACTGTAATGTATAATCCTATAGGACTGTGGCATTATAGGATTCACTTCATGGCACTGAGTATATTAAATACAAATTATATTAGAAACAAATACATTTTGATTAAACTCTTTAATACTTCTTTATATATTAATATGTGGTACATTAATAGTTCAATTGTTATTACTGTTAATAGTTGCTGTAATTTGGACATTCTGGTCTTAGTGAGATAACAACCAGGGCCAGAATTTAAAGTTTGTTAAATGAAATGTTGTATTTTTACATTATTTGCAAAAGGAGTAAAGTATGTTGACTGAATTCACAGGTTTACAAATCTGTGCAGACTTGTATTAGAAATCCAATTTGAGTCAGTGTTATTAGTGAAAGCTTCATGCAGTATTGACAAGGTCATGACATGACAAGAATACACCTTGCAACAATAATCACTACATATAGATATGCTTATTTGTTAACTTCAAAGGTTTATTTTAAGATAAAAAACAAAAACAAAAAAATACTTATCAAAATTTTAATTTTATCTGTCAAGTTTAAATTAAAGCTCTCAAATGATGCGTGTCTATAAATTTTGACACAAACTGAACATGTCGTCAGTTTCATTGCAATATATTACACACAAGCTTGTTACAACTGTGAAATACAGGCACCCATTTAGCTTACGCCATTGTAACTGTGTTTAAGCCAGCTGCGATCAGCCATCGGAGCAAGTTTGTGCTGCTTAGCATTAGCACGTGACATGCTGCGATGTTTCTGTTGCCTGTAGCATCAATTTCAGAGCATCGGTTCCGGTAGATCCTGACTGTGCTGGCTTAGGTACCCATCCCTATCAGGACTGGATACTTAACCATGGTGGATTGGCTCATATAACAATGTAATTATGTCTCTTCTGCAATAAATGCATATTTTCACACAGCCAGAAGATTTTGGAATTTCAAAGTCTAAAAAATCCACGACATCATGGAGAGTGTTGCCTCTGTCTCCCATCACTCAGCCACACAGGGTCAAAAAAGGATACGGGTTGTTCATTAACCTCTTCAAGTCAACCTTCTCGTTGCAGTAGGGACATGTCTGCTTCTTACCCACAATACACCAGCCACGGATGCAGAACTCGTGGAATCTGAAACAGGGCAAGTTAAGAAAAAAACTGAAAATTGATTAAAATATATATATATTAAAAAAATGAAATTAAAAATAGTTTATAAAGCCATTGTGTAATAAATCACTGCAACATATTAATACAGTAACAACTTGACAATTAAATACATCACACGGTAATCAGAAGCATCTCAGGTTTAATGATGATTAAACTATTGAATCCCAGTTGCTGGTCCTCTAAAAACAATGCTTCTCATAAACACAAGGCTCCATCTCTGTAACTAGAGCATCGTCTCTTAGCACAACAACCTGAATTGACTCTTTTATCTCCATGTTACACCTCTGCTGCTCTGTCTTAATCCTTTTACCTGCAAAGACAAAGTTAGCCCTAAATTCTGAAAAAGGAAAGACTCGACATTTGGGGAAATTGTTTCTGTTTTCATTCTATGAAGCTAGCCTGGTTATACACAAAGGTTAAAAACTACTCCATACCTTTCTTAAAGTGTATACTGTTTTTCTGATCCATACAAAACTACATTTCAAAAGGCCAGTTCATGGTTTTGAGAGGGAGTTATGTTGTGAAACAAAAACACTAAAGACCAGTACACCTAAATAACATCAAACCACTGAGATTTGGGATACATGTGTCCACAGGAAAGCTGATAGGTGTCTTCTATAAATCCTTCCTCCTCTACATCCACCAGAATCTTCTGACCACATACTGCACAGATGTCATTGGTCAGGCTCCTGCTGGGCATGCCTCCCTTGTTGTAGTACTGAAAACACACATATATGGACAATACATTTCTAACTCAAAGCAAATATCATTAATGCAATTAATAATGTCAAAAACAGCTAAGTCCAACATGGATCAGTTATTAATGGTTTTTCTGTAGCATAATGATATTATTCATTATCTTAATCTTACTCTTGGAATCACAGTTCATATAATTTGAAAGCTGCAATTCTCTTTGAGCTACAACTTGGGCCCATTTCTTGGCTCTAAATTTTTACAATCGGCAGATTGGCACCAGTGAAAGTAGCAAAAGTACTGTCTATTAGCAGTTCCTGTTTCAATTGGCTGACAGACAGCTAACGCTGATTACTGTGATGTGATGACCACAAACATGGCAGTACACTGAGCCACTACTTTCCTGTAATTATTAAGCAAACTTGAAGATGTTTCTTTACAATGATCTTGAAAATAATATCCTCAAGATGTCAGATTCAAAGTGAAACTAAAAATTTGTGTTTTATGTCAATAGATGATTTGAGTCCAAATTTTCATTCAAAATTGCAACGATTGAGTGTCTAGGGTTTTACTCATATAGTCACTAAAGGCTGCTAACTAGTATTGATGAATCAAGTCATTTTTCATTATAAGGGAGTTAAATTTAAAGTTACCCCAATTGTAGAAGCCATATAATCGGAGCAGATTTCGGCAAAGTCTCTGCCCATGACGCCATAGTAGAGTCCGTAAAACAGCATGATCACACCTACGTCCATAGAGTCCTCTGCCTTGATCCTACCCAGAGAGAAAAAAAAGGTCAGTTGTCTCTTGCTCCACTGAATCAATTAATGTGTTGCCCATAAAGCTCATATAAACTGTGGCTAACTGAACTGAGATATAATTATTGACAAGGCCATTAATATATCCAGGCTTTATGTTCTATTAGATTTCAAAGTAAGGACAGATTCAATTCAATTCAACTTTATTTATTAAGCGCAAATTCACAACAAAATGATCTCAAGGCACTTTACAGAATATCTACTGTTTAATAGCTTAGCAAAACAAAAAGCTGGTAAAATGCTGAGGCCAAGAGTCCAATAACCAAAGAAATGTGATACATCGCTGCCCTCTAGTGAGCACACACAGGTTTTCCACGTCTAATACATAATTGAGTTTATCTTTAAGTATGTCAAAGATCAATGGGTCTTGGCTTGTCTCTTCAGGCGTCGCCTCAGTGCCGTGCAAATCCCACACCTGGTGAGGTGGGATTCGATTCCGCTGCCTTCTGAATCCCATCCCCAATGCTCTACCCAATGAGCCTGCAGGCCCCCCTAGTTCATCTGTCTGTATGTAAACATTTTTCTTTTTGATCTCTTTGCTACATTTTGAATATCTCTTATTTGTGCACCCTCTCTATTCTCATATTGTGTTTTGAGGTTTAGTTTGTTTTTGTTTTTGATTTTATTTGGAATTATGCTGTTGTACGGTTGATATCTTCTATCCCTTTCTCTGCATTTATCAATTTTTGCTGTCCCTATATTTAAAATGAAAACTAAAATCACTCAAACTAATAAAGCAAAACAGGCAGAAATCAGGCATTCCCTCATTAAATACAGCTAAAACACTATGATCAGAATAAGAGAATCAACAGCAAAAAAAGCCAACTATAATAGGATTTATGACATTGAATGGTTTTTAAAATATCTTTCCATTACATAAAATGCTTTTCTTCATACTTTCATACTTATGATACACATACACTGTGAAGTAAACTTTCAATGTATATTCAGCTATGACACAACTGCATCCGATGCTACGGTCAGCAGTGACTCACCTGAAAAAGACGTTGAAGCCGATCATAGTGAGCATGATGGCCAGGTAACCCAGGACGCCCACTGCATAACTGAGCTTGTAGATCAGCAGGAACCACTTGTATACCATCCTGACAAAACAGGAATATAAGTACATTATCAACCTAATGATGGTGAAATAATCACATCAGTGGTGCTGAAGTGACTGCACTGATTTTTTGCCAAGAAATATTTATGAATTACAAAAGCAGTTAGGGATATTTGACTTTTGGGTGTAATTTATGGAATATGTAAAAAGTTCATGCTACAGTGCTATTATATCACGAAAGTAGGTCATTTAAGTAGAAGCATGCAATGGTAATTTCTTTATCTCAAACTATTTATTGAAACAAAAGCTAACAACAGTAGTGGGTATACCACAGCAAAAAATGTCAATGTCTCAATAACTGGTCATGTGTCCTTGAGCATCAATTACATTTTGACAACAACGTCTCATGCTGTTCACAAGTTGACTTATTGTTAAGAAAAACTTATTGACTTAAGTGTTAAGAACACTTATAAGTACTAGGAATTTGTCTTGATGATTTGTGGAAACACAGAATCTAAAATATAAAGTTAGATTGCAAACGTGTTACACACAACAAACATGAAATATATAAACAACAGAAAAGATACAAGAACAACAACAAAAAAAAGGATTGTGGCATGACTGTTCTTGAAGGGCTGCCCTCAGGTCATCGAGGTTCTGGGGTGCAGGATTAAGACCCTCTACACGATGACTCAGCTGATCTCATCGATTTTCAATGGGATTCAGATTCTGGAGAAAGTGCAGGCCACTCCATTTGAGGTACCCCAGCCTCCAGCAGCCGTTCCTTTATGAGGCAGCCTCGATGAGCTGGGGCATTGTTGTCCACGAGGATGAAATAAGGCGTGTGTTGTTCAGGCAGAGGCATGACAACTGGAATAATGATGTCATTCAGGTAGTATTAGCTTGTCACAGTACCCTCGTCTAGCAGGCAGACCGTGGAGTTGAGAGGCATTTATCATCCGGTTCCGTGGGGCACTGGCCACAAGGAAGTGGTCATCAGCATGGGATGTGACCAAAGGAAGTCCAGTTCTATGCCTTTCTGTGACGCTTCCAGTCTCTCTGTGTCTCTGTTGATGACAGTCTGTGACACTCTAAGCTCAGTGAACATCCCGTTTGAAGCCTTGCAATGGCCAGGTAGCGTTGGTCAAAGGTCTCATGATGTCAAAATGTGACCAGCATGATGAAGAGGACTGTTTAAATACAAATTGAATTCACTGAACCAGAACATTCTGTGGTTGATTCATGGATCAGACACTTGTGATTCTTGTGGTTAATCACCTTGTTAGAACAGCATGTTATGAAATAAGTACTGAAACATCAAACAATTGGACATGTGCATTTAAAAGTTAAGAGATGGTCAAATTAAGCTCACCTATAAAGGTTATAATGCGTTTATTAATATTAATTAAGAAAACATGCTTATGTCAAGGCTGAGCTAAGGTCTATTTGTCCCATTTTCTAGAACTCAATAAAAAAAAAAAAAAACACTGTCTATATAAACTGTCCAGATAATCCAGTCACATCGTGGTGTTCCAGCATTGCTCTGTGTCCTCTACTTACCTTGGCGTCCTGCAGGACAGCGGTTTGCGAGTGGCTCTGAAGATGACGTAACTGGTGACCACTGAGAACATTCCCCACATGGAGAGGAATCTCCACCAGTACAGTTTAATGGTGAAGTACAGAGGAACCACCCACATCTGGACCAGAGTCACCAGCTGAGGAGGAAACATTTGGATACAAATCAAATATTTTTTAATGAAACACTTTATCAGTTAAGACATGGTGATAAACACAAATGTACTGTACTAACACATGTGGTTATAAGGATTCATACTTTATATATCACCATTCCATGCATGAAACATGATGTAGACGCATGCCATCAGAAACTGTTTCTATAGATGTTATATATATACATATATGTTGTGTATATAAAGAAAGAAAACGCTGCAAACTATATGTTTATAGCCTATGTTCACTAATGATCTGCAGTCAAGATGAGCAGCTAAACACTTAATTATCTACGTCCAGTCCGGGTGAGTGGCATAAGTTCCAGTATGTTCCTCATCCATCCTCACATTGTATGAGCGGTGGTGCCGCTGCTTCCACTGCACCAGGACTATCTGAGCCACCACCAGCGTGGCGATGAGAATGAGCACCATCTCTGCATGCATGGCCTCATGACCCCTGTGCTTCACATGCAGGCGTTCATGCTGCACCCTGCCAAGGAGAGAGACCACATACATCAAGTAAGGGGTGGGGGGAGAGAAATTCAGCATCTAATTACGTCATATAATGCGTTAAGGAGTTAAAACTTGTATATTTGGCCTGAGAGGTGGTAATGGGCCAGGCCAGGACTCACTTCCAGTTTTCTCTGTGTGTCATTTTCAGCAGGTCATCCTGCAGTAAAGAGGGTCAGAGGCAGAAATAGCAGCTGGGAGGTTAGTGGGTCTCACTGGACAGGTTTATGTGGGTTAATACAAATTTCACCGCAGAAATGCGATCTGTGTGGTTACAAATACAATAACGTAGTGTTGTAGTTAAAAAAAAAAGGGCATTGCTTGTTTTTGGTAACGCCACGTAGAAACAGCAGGTGCCTGAGGTTTGACGGCTCGTCCACAGCTCGTGGTAACGTTAGCCAACATTAACCGCTAGTTCACCAATAAACACGGCAAAAGTATCCAATCTTCGTGTTTGAACAGTGGAATTATTAACCAGTTTACTCACCTGGGGGTGCACGCCTGCCATTGTCGGGCTTATTTTGTCCCCGTGTACGCTAACCGGTACCGCTAACGCTAGGTTAGCCCAGACCGCTGCTCCACGGAGCGGTTACGGGGAGTGAAGAGGGCCAAACTTCACAGAGCGCGTGTAATAACTACGGCGTTCACTGGATTCACATATGGGAAAGGTTTTTTTTTTTTTTTTAATAAAAAAAAAAAATTTATAATTCAGTTTTATTGCAACTTTAAATTTTGTCAAGGCTTTTGAAAACATGTTCATTAATTTACTGGTGAATCCTAAAACAGTGCATAGACGCCCATAGCTATTCTTTAGATTATGTGTGGATCATTCCAGCCGGACACATTCTTACAATTTACTGACCACATCAGTTAAAACCCACATTAAATTACAGCACATAACTGATCTAATACAACCATCACAGACACGAAATTTGTGTTTATGTTTTTATTTCAATAAAGGTTTGGTTCAATAAAGTTTACTTGATTTATATCATTTCACAGTAGCATGTTACATTATTTGATTTATGACCATAGAAACCAGAATTCATCTTCAGTTGGCAGTTGTTAGATCTTTTTCTTGAAGAATCTTAGAGACAATGACAGGATACTGTGGGAAAGTGCAGCTTCTCGTTTACAGTCAACCTGTAGGATGAAACAAACGTGAATTAACAAATTAAACTATTACAATGGAGGTTTGCAACTAGAACTGAATTCGCTCAGACATCCAAGGAAGGTTTGTACCATCTTTGGTCTTTAGACCTCTGGTGGAAACTACGAATGGCAGGAAAAAGCATCATCACAGCGAACTGTAGGCTGTCTGTATCTTACAGCTAAAATACATACCTGGAAAAATTCTTCTGCCAAAAGCTTCACTGGACTGGATAAACATTGAAAGATGTTCCAGCAGATGTTCGCCCTGGAAGTGACACAAAAGTTAGTTATCAAGCCCAAAGAAACAAGGCTATTTTATCTTATTTTGTTTCGCTCAGACATCCAAGGAAGGTTTGGACCATCTTTGGTCTTTAGACCTCTGGTGGAAACTACGAATGGCAGGAGAAAGCATCATCACAGCGAACCGACATAGCGGATGAATTTTAAAAAGCAAATACATACCACGCAATATCTGTTGGCGTTTCCCTTGTCTGCACTCTGAAATCACTGCCAGCAGAGTTTCACCCTGAAAGTGACATCAAACAAGTTATCTTTAAATTGTAACAGGACAAAACTGATCATCATTTCTTGTAATTCGCTCAGACATCCAAGGAAGGTTTGGACCGTCTTCGGTCGTTAGACCTCCGGTGGAAACTACGAATGGCAGGAAAAAGCATCATCACGGCGAATTATGTTCACATTTATTGTGCGCAATATCCTACCATATCAGAAAATTAGTGTTATGAGGACTCTAAGACTAATCTAAGACTATCAGATGTTAGTTGAGTTGTCTCCATGTTCTGAATTTTCCCAATATGTGCCAGCTGAGTTTTAAATTCTGCTTCTAAAATATGCCCGTGTCTTGGCGAGACACTTGGCCTTACAGAAAAATACATTAAGTACCACTTAGACAAGCTGAATTTTCATTTAACAGATAACACACCCACCTTCTGTGGACTGTCATGGCATAACCTCCTCCACCAGATCTTCAATGACTTTACAGCCAACCTGAAATGAGAGATGATATTTTTTAATTATAGTGACAAAATATACAAAAGGATCTTTATTGCCATTCAGTCGCTCAGACATCCAAGGAAGGTTTGTACCATCTTTGGTCTTTAGACCTCTGGTGGAAACTACGAATGGCAGGAAAAAGCATCATCACAGCGACAACCCCCCCCCCCAAAAAAGAGGCCTAAATACATTTATTGTAAAGTCTACATACCAGTGCCATGAGCTTTGATTAGTGCTGTTGATGGCGACTCAATGTTGGACACACCAAGGCGGCAACCGAGACGTTCACCCTGAAATGAGGTGGAGATAGTTCAGTCTCAATGTGTAGAGATCTACAACACAATTTACAGAATACTGTTGTTCGCTCAGACATCCAAGGAAGGTTTGTACCATCTTTGGTCTTTAGACCTCTGGTGGAAACTACGAATGGCAGGAAAAAGCATCATCACAGCGACAACCACCCCCACCACCACAATAAGAGGCTTAAATACATTTATTGTAAAGTCTACATACCAGTGCCATGAGCTTTGATTAGTGCGGTTGATGGCGACTCAATGTTAGACACACGAAGGCAGCAACCGAGACTTTCACCCTGAAATGAGGTGGAGATAGTTCAGTCTCAATGTGTAGAGGTGTTACAAAACAGTTACAGAATACTGTTGTTCGCTCAGACATCCAAGGAAGGTTTGGACCGTCTTTGGTCTTTAGACCTCTGGTGGAAACTACGAATGGCAGGAAAAAGCATCATCACAGCGAACGATGGCAACCATATTAACCATAACTTACAGACAGGAGAACTTTAACAAATGCAATTCCAAAAGTAATCAACACCAACTCAATTGTTTAGTTTATCCCATGTACTTTGGTGAGACAAGGAGTAATATTTAGATGTAGTTTTCTGTATCAAATATAATTTGGTAACTTTATTATGGTGCATCTTTAAAACAAGATGAATCAAATATATACATGTTTGTTTTTCTAATGAAGCAAAATAATCCTTATATAATTATTGACATAAGCTTCACTGTGGTGTCATGGGTACAAAAAAACCCAAATTGTTCATCTGATGCTTTAAAATTTCAGAGAAAGCAATTTTTTTTTTTTTAATGTTTTAGTTGATAAATGTAGGAAAGGTAAGAGTTTTCCTGGTTCAAGATTAAATAAGTGTGTCTGCTATGGACGTTCACTTCATACTGGTCTTTAACGTTAAAAGCTCAACGTAAATCATCTGACAACTCACCTGTGGCCAGAGTCGGTAGAGCTGATGCTTTTCTGCTTCTTTCCCTTGAGGAACTGCTGGCATCATCCATCTCGAGTCTGTTTGTGAAGGTTGCAGCGTTAGAAACTTGTCATTCAACTGAGCAAAATTAAAATACATTGATCAGTAAACACGGCTCCATCCTTAAACCTTTTAAAATAAAAATCAGTTTTTCCTTGTAACTGAAGTCACGCAGAGGCAGATTTAGAATTTACACCACCAACTAGTAACTCATCGCTATTTTTTTTTTAAGGTTTAAGAAGAAATCAAAATAAACGCTCAGACATCCAAGGAAGGTTTGAACCATCTTTGGTCTTTGGACCTCTGGTGGAAACTACGAATGGCAGGAAAAGACGTCATCACAGCGCTGCAGTGAATTTAATCTGTTAATGGTAAATATTAAACAATACACTAATGTCTTACCTACAATGTACCAGGGGACACGGTTGAAAGACCAAGCTCACAGCCGCTCAAACACGCTGTGAAATCTGAAGAGGGAAAAAATAAAAGTTTATGAATTCAGTAAAACGCTGGTTGGTGTAACATCATTTCAGACTCATTTATATATCACCTAGTATCTATAAGTTCATGTATTCTGACTATATTACCCTTCATGTGATAAGTCAAATTACACAAAAATCCAACCAGCCTCACAACAACAAAATAATAAGGCACCTTATTTTATTTAGTAATATTTACACTCACTGTCTATTAAAAAAAAATAATAATTAAAAAAAAGTGCCAATGTTTGAAGAAGTGACTTGGACACAGTTCCGCGTCTGCAAACCACGTGTTGCTACCGGAACACGGGGAAAAAAAACCCCTCGTTTCTTCCCGCACATTTAACAGTTTATTATAAAGTTTTCTGACGTTAAATCCTCAACACAGCTCAACACTGCTTTTCTACCAATATTACAGCATATTTATAAAAGTTTCTTACTGTTTAACAAGAGCTTAGTTTTTCTGAATCTGCGTTTAATTGTTACAGTAGTAAACACACATAAACTTAAAATACCCTTAAATATATTAAATGAACCCGCTTTCAGGCAAATTTGCGTGTCGAGTTAAACGTACGGACGTGTTAAATGGAGTCAGACACTGGTTCAATCTGCGACCATCCGCTAAATTAAACGTATTACACGAGATAGAAATCAGCAGCTAATAATCCCACACACTGTATTGAGCAAGTAAAACGTTATATTAGAGAATTAATAGGCAGATAAAAAAAAACATATTCACCTTTAAAGAAGGAGCAGACTTTTCCGTCGCCTCTCCGCAGGAACAAATGACTTAGCTCGCGTCCTCGCTTCTTTTTGTTCCGTCCTGTCGCCCTTTGAAGCGCTTTACGAAGCGTTACCGCCGCCTGCTGGACCGGAGGGGGAACCGGGATCGCCCTGCTCCGTAGGCTCTCTTCATATTTTTACATACACTATTCACAAAACGTTAAGATTATTCGACTTTCGGGTGAAATGTCAGACTTACTCCCCATGGCTTTAGGTGGTAAATATACAATAATGCTTTCAAGCTTCTCTCTGACTTCCCTATTTTAAAATATGGAGGAGTTTTACATCATTAGGAGTTCAGATAATATCAGCTTGGGGGGGGGGGGTTAGTAAATCTATTATAAGTTATAAGTAAAAATGGGAAATATTAATTGTTGATTGAAAGTTCCATTAAATGTTACTGGTATAATGCTATTGCGATAATGAATAAATACTTTGTTAATATACCTACTAAGCGTTAATAATGACAAATACTGTGTATTATATATCATATATCATATAATAAACATTTCAAAGGATACTTGTAAGTCATAAAAATGTAAATAATTGCACATGCTGTTTATAGTTAATTTGTTATAAAAATAAACAATATACAAAGGGCATTTAATATAATAATAAACTAGTCCATGCATTTGTTACTTCTAGGCTGGACTACTGTAATTCCCTACCTTCAGGATGCCCCAGTAACTCCATAAAGAACCTGCAATTATGGGCTTCCCACAAAATTTAGAATAGAATTTAAAACCCTGTTTCTTACATAGTATAAAGCTCTAAACAGTCAAGCTCCATCATATATAAAAGATCTCATAGCACCATATCATTAGACCAGTTCGATCTCAGAATGCAGGCCTAGTTGTGGTTCCAAAGGTAGAATGGGAGGTAGAGCCTTTAGCTATCAAGCTCCTCTCCAGTGGAACCAGCTCCCAGTTCAGATTCGGGAAGCAGACACCCTCTCTACTTTTAAGCGTTGACTTAAAACCTTCCTCTTTGATAAAGCTTATACTTATTTATAGTCATGCTGCTATAGTCTTAGACTGCTGGGGGAACCACCCCCCAATGCACTGAGCTCCTTTCCTCCTCTTGTCCCTCTCTCCTCTCCTCTCACACTGCAATTGTCACCACTGTATGTCATTAATTTTGTGTCTTCTTTCTCCCGTAGTTGCCTTTGTCCTTCTCTGTCTCCCTCTCGCTGTCCCTTTCTGCAGGTGTCCCGGCTTTGGAGCTGTGTGTCTTCCAGCGTGCAGCTACTGGTCCTACCAACCTGCCAGATGTTTTGTTGTTGCTTTTTGTTGCTCTTTTTCTTTTCTCTCTTCACTTTCCACTCACCCCAACCAGTTGAGGCAGATGGCTGCCCACCCTGAGCCTGGTTCTGCTGGAGGTTTCTTCCATTAAAGGGAGATTTAACTCTCCACTGTTGCCTAGGGATTGTTCAAGGGGGTTTTATGGGGTTTTCTCAATAGATCTTTATAGTCTTGACTTTATTCTGTAAAGCTCCTTGAGATGACTTTGTTGTGAATTGGCGCCATATAAATAAAGTTGAATTGAATTAAATATATTACAGTTCATAAATGCTGCACAATGTGCATCACACAAAATAAGCTATAACTAAAAAAAACATTATAGTAATGAGAGGCAAATTTTAAACAATGACTTATAAATGTAAAAATGTTAAGAGGGGAAAATAAATGCACTATCTAAAGAAAATATTTGCTGTAGTAAATGAACAATGAATAGAAACAATTTTGTCATTGACTGAACAAATATTGGTTTATTTAAATGGGAATTGTTCTGACTGGATAAAAATAAGATCAAAGGAGAGAGACAGAGAGAGAATGATACGTCCACACTATTGGTTAAGTGACAGACTGATAAACCAATCATTTCTCTCGTTTTTATACTGTCTTGGTCCTGATTGGTGGATGGTGCAGCAAGGCTCAATGGCTGTGCCCCTCTCGCCATCCTCCGTCTCCCCCCTCATCCACACTGTCCTCAGTCTGGTGCTGCTGCTACTGCTGCAAGCTGCTGGTGTTGCTGTGACGATGATAATATCCTCCCCCCCTCCTTCCCACACACACACACACACACACACACAAACACACACACAGGAGAAAAGAGGGAGCAAACAAGATGCTATATGACGCGAGGGCTTCAGGCTTTAGAAGCAACACATACTCACTGCCTGCGCCTTAGGAAAACATGGTGAGTTCTGTCTTTATTTTTATCATGATGAAAGAACAAGAGGATGAAAAGATGGGTGGATGGAGGAATGTTTAGAGATGACAGCAGCATCTACAGCATGGTGTGTGTGTGAGAGATGGGAGAGGGAGGTATGGGAGGAAATAGACTGAGGAGGGATGGAGGAAATGAGGATGGACAGATTGCAGCAGCAAAGAGGGTGGAGGATGAATTAATGAACGCAGGCAGAGACTGATCCACCTCAGCATCCGAGCAAATACAAGTGTGTGTGTTTGTGTGTGTATGTGTGTGCACTCTATCAGGCCTGTATGTACTACACGCTAGCATTCTGTGGGCAGTAAGAGGAGGTACGTCACAGCTGTGAACTGAAACTGAGCTGATTTTTGGAGCTATATAGCAGACACAGGCCCAATTCCAGCAGCTAGTGGGCCAAAAAAGTCAGTCAAAAGACTACAATGAGGCATAAACACAAAAAAATTACAAAATGACCTCGAAGAGATGGAAAATATCCCCCCCCAAAAATATTAAATGAACATGAAGAGGTGTCAAACAAGATGCTAAATCATGATAGAATTAAAAAAAATTATCAATTGATTCAAATTAAATTTTATTTACATTGCACAGACTGCTGTAAAATGCTACATTTGCATTTACATTTGCAAGGGGATTTACGATATGTGTAACATACGATATTTTAGAAGGCCACATCAGAAAGGGAGCAATTCCTCCCAAAAATTCAAGTGGTCCATTTCATCTGCAAAATTTCTGGTTTTCTTGCAGAAATAAAAAAAACAAATTATGGTAAAAGATGAATATTTTGGGTGGAAATCTGTCGAGGTCTCTGCTATCAAGGAAATTGTTTGTCATGCTAATAGGATAGAGAACAGATGCTACATGGCCTGAGTGGTAACTTTTTCTTTAGCTTTTAAAAAAACTACAGCAAATATGTTTTTTATATGCTGTCTTTCTAAACCGATAATGTTCAGTCAGTCTCATAGTTGAATATTTCTTAAAACAGCTGCCTATTGCCGCTGAAAAACAGGCGGTTGAAATGTATAACACCAGAGGACCTGACACACATTCCTGTGGGACACCAAACATTATCGGATGCTTTTGGAACACTGACCTTAGGTTTTTTTGACCTTACTTCCTTGACTTCCGTTTAAGTGAGAATAGTTTTTTTGTGTCCTGTCTATGTTTTCACCCAATTCTGGAAGTTGAATCAGTGTCAGTCCTTTCTGTGAGAGAGACCACTCTGATTTCTTTCCTTACTCTTCGACATCAGCTCGGTGTGTCACAGCTTGAGCCACTCCCAGCTCCCAGCTGGAACAGGTTGCCAGCCTGCCACAGGGCCACACATAGAGACAGACATTCAGACTTGCATTCACACCTACAGGGAAGTTAGAGAGCAGGGAGAATATGCAAACTCAGTACCCAGGACCTTCTTGCTATGAGGCAACAGTGCTACCCCCAGCACCTCCGTCCAACCCCCGTGAGTTATTGCTTTTGCAATTATGTACATTTATTTTAACCATAATTATAGAACCCAACCGTACAGTTTTTAAAAATTGTTCTGCATATGAAAAAGCTAACATTTTAACAGAAGTGTAAAACCTTTAAATACTGCTCAGCCAGCGACTAAGAAGAGACACCGGTGAGAGACACGAAGAAAGGCTGAGTGATTAAATGGAGAAAGAGAGTGACCATGAACTTTCCCATGGGAATATTTAGAGAAATGGATCAGATTACCATCATGTGTGTGTACAGTCTATGTCAGCTGTATTTTTTTCTACCAGTGTGACATCACATAGCTGATTTACAGGGGCTTCTTAGAAACAAGTTTCAATGTTTTATTTCGTTTTCAATCTGCAGCTGCTGCTTGTTTGAAATTAACTTGTACTATTTACTTTTTTTTTAAATCTCCCAATAATGTAATGAAGTCTATCGAATAAAGATGACGTAATAAGTTTCCCATCAAATAAATAAGTTTTAGTTTACGTGATGCCTTAAGTTGTATAAACAGAAAGTACAAAGTACATTAAGGAGATAGAGCTGTAGATAGCTCTGCTCTAACTCTGGTGCATTTGTTATATTTATATTATAGGTTATATTTATGAATGAGTTTGTTTACTTTGTGTACGCTTCTTTGTGTTTATGTCCATCAAAGTTTGTATTTGTTTGTCTTTCTGGTAAACTAAGACATTCAGTTGCAACAAATTAAAAGTTCATTTCATTTTATCTATTTAAATTACATTGGATTTTATGATTTTTAAAATAAGTTTAATAATAACGTTTGGAAATAAACCTGCCATGAAATTAAAATATTTACTGTATGCTTGGCCATAAGTGTCTGAAAATATGTAGCTTAGCTTTGAGTCATTCATTTCAAAGTGGTGATCCACTAATTAATCGACGTTTGAGAGAATTCAATTCATTGGAATTTGAATTGACAATTTGATAAAAACTGTACTTTGTGAAAAACGTGTGTGTGTTTACAATCCTCAAGTCACTAATCAGGCTTTTTTAATCTTGGCATTAGCAACCTGCTGCCCATGGTATCATTAGTTTTACACATAACACCAGGACAAAGTATGTGTATTTTGTCGAGCCTTCAACTAATACATAGTTTTTTGCTGTGAGTGCTTCAGAATAATTCTGTATTTCACCAGTTGAGTGTTTTTATTGGGAAGCAGCAGGAAGAGTTGGGTTAGAATTAGCAGTAGCAGAACCATTTCCTGTCAATTCATATCCAACGCAGGTATGGTGCAACCTGCCATTGAATAATAAAAACTATAATGTAGAGAGGACAGAAGATAAATACATTGCTGAAAAAGTTGTTCTTATTTCCTAAGAATTTAAAGGATGATGTCTTTAAAATTGTAAACTCAATTTGGTCCAGTGTACATAAACTCAAACAACAACAAAGAAAATTGCCAACAAATAACTCTGTGAATCCATACGTTCACAACGAAATGAAAGGATTTATTGGAAAGAGATTAAAGCGTTTGAGAATCTATTCAATGAGAAACTGCAGAGACAGAAAGAAAAAAATGAAGAAAGGGTTCATTTGTCTCTCGTTCTGTAAGTGACAGTTACAGAGCCACAACTGTGTCACAAGACACACACACACAAACACACACACAACAGCCTCACTGTTGGCCCATAATCCTTTGCTGCATTGTTTTGCAGGAGGGTGGGGGTGCAGAGAAATGTGTTTGGCAGGAAAGAAAAAGGTTATCTTTGGTGTGTGAGACTGACATAAATTGTGTACTAGTCTTTGTAAGACTACTTTCATGTCAGGGAGGTTGTGTGTTCTGAGGATATTTGGGGGAGGTGGTGGTACAGAAACAGGATTATGTACAAGATCACAGGCTACTCATATACATAATCCGTCCCCTTAATGAATTATTTATAAGAATATTCATTTCATATTTTCCACACAGACATGGGGCAGTAAAATACAGACAAGACTTTAAAAAACACCCCACAAAAGCAGACACAAAGGCCGTGTGAAGGAATGGAGACAGCAGTCAAACTGAAATAAGAAAAGAAAAGGTGCAGACATTTACTCTAACTTGTTGCTTGTTATTTACTTTGATTACTTTCAGCAGTCCAAGCAGTCTCAGGTAAAAGATTTGTAGGTTATGTTTGTTTATTGAGGTTTTGTGTCCGTATTTGGTCATTTTAGGCCTATATTTGGATGTTGTTGTTTTTTTTGTCATTTTGCATCTTTTTGTAGTTGTGCATCTCTTTGTGGTTAGTTTGTGTATTTTAACTGTGCTCTTACGCAGCTCTTATGGCCAGGGACTTTAGAGACTTTGGTCCATGAGACCCCCGATCCCTTGGGCCCCTTTTGTCTCGCACAGTAATCCATGTGGCAAACATTAAAGCTTGTTTTCCCCCTTTTTTACTGATTGGACATGTTTTTAGTTATTATGCTTGCAACTTTTTCCATGTCTTTTAGTGAAATCACGTAACTAGCTGGAAGAAACAGTAAAGAGTTCACAAAATTTAAACTACAGCATCAAGTGGCCACTTTTGGAAACTATAGCTACACCTACTGCAATGCAAAAAAAGTTTGTAAATGTGATGGGAAAATATTTGGATCATGAAATACAGTATGCAAAAACAAGTGTTAATTTCATATGTGTCCAACATCATGGTTATAAATCTCGGAGTCAGTCAGGAGTGAACTGGGCCACTCATGATCATTTCTGCTCTGTGAAATCACAGGCCACCTAAATTTAGGATTCGGGGATTAAAAGGCCCACGAAGCTTCACTTTTTGTTGTATCGCACCCTCATCCTTCCCTATGCAGTTGGTTACCACGGAAACCACAGCCTCACCCACTCAGCTTCCTCTCCCTCTCTTTTTCACTTTGAAGACACATCAGTGACCTACATTACCGCTCCTGGAAGCTCTTTTTCTGCACTGTACAGTGTCTTCTCCCACATGCTGCACCGTACTTGCCCCCCTCCCCACCACCACGTGTGGGTCGTACCAACTGTCCATAGACTTTTTGCACAGGTCCATCACTATTGAGAGATATACATGGTTCCATTAAAATGATTAAATGATGTCATCATTTGATTTCTATTGCTATTTTATAATTCCGAACAATCTATAATGAGAACAACATACTTCTTCTGTCCCGTAAGGCTCATCAAGCCGACTAAGTGCCAGAAATATGTAATATGACCTCAGCATCGATACCAAAAGGTAAAATACCCTTCAGGCAAGTTTGGGTTTTGCCAAATCACTTCAATCCAGTCAACATTTTATAAGAAAATCTAAAAGACACTCACTGAAAATCAACCATAGTTTTCCTTTTATTTCCTCTAACGAAAATAAAGATATAGGGTAGAGGCGATCTTACTTAAATCTGATGGTCCAGCAAATACTTCACTCCGGAGATTGTTGTATGACGAACTTCGAACATTTATTGTATTTGCTTCTTAATTTAGCCGATAAACAACAAATTGTACAACAGTAATCTCACAAACACATTCACAAACAGTTTCATACATACAAACTATTCAAAGTTTGGCTAAATCCACAGAACTCTATAAGGAACCGTGTGCCTACATATCAAAAGAAATTCCACTTACTTGATTGAACATATCCTATTAGTGAATACTCACCATTATCCTAACATTGATTGCACACGACAAATCATGAAAATTCAGTACGTAACCAAGAGTTAAGAGCTGAAGTATTTTTTTTTTAAATTGCTTTTTCCCTAATCTCTCTCTCTTTTCTCCTGCAGGACACAGCTGAGTTTATCCTCCGTTTGAACAGCAAAATTTGTTGTTTTCCCTCAACTCAGACCCAAAGGATTACTACACTTCAATCTGATTATATTTTGAATGGACAATCTGGCGATTCTTGGGTGTCTGGACCCTCTTTCTAACTCAACAGGAATGTAGCGGAATAACGTTTTATTGACTTTGGGCTCGAGAAACGTGCACATGTGACTGCTTCTTTTAGCAGCGCGGAGATCAAAACATAACTCTGACAAAAGTGATGATTGTAGACTATAATTAGACCAACGTCTGAATACTCAGCACCCTGTTCTGGGTGCTGTCAGTCAGAAAGAGCCGTTTCCAAATGTGTTGCCCCTCCTTTGACATGTTTCTCATTAGATCCACCTATCAGGAGTATGTTTGATCGTTTTCCACCTTTCTCTCTTGAAGACACAATGGAATAAAGTGTGACACAAGGCAAATACAAACAGCATTAAATCGCAGTGGGAATCCTTGTCAGACAGCTTCCCCTGGCTGCGGTGTGGGATAAGGGGTGTGTTCGGAGGTTCACCCCCACCAGGCTGCCGCTCGCAGATGGAGGCCCACCAGCACTCCCCAGATAGCAGCAGTGAAGAGTGCACAGTCCTGGAGGCACCGCCCGGCAAAAACACCTGCCCACAGCATGCAGGGAAGGTACGAATGCCACATAGAAGTGATTTTGGGTTCAAGTTTGCATTACTTTTTTTGTGGTGTCTATGGTTACAAACTTCATATTTTCCATATTGAGTCATCACACAAAATTTAATATAGCTTTGTTTTGTCTATGACTGAACATTATCTAGAGAACATATGTGGCTACATATTACAAGCAAGCATGTCTGTAATTTAGTTTTTCAGAACAAATTACCAAAATAAAACCAAATATGAGGTGAATTTGAGACAGTTTTAAACGTGACCATTTGTCCCAAACTGTTTCACAATGGGCAGATTTCAGCACACTGACACTAAATGAAACACAGGGAATCGTTTTCAGAAATAAAACCTCTCTTCATTTCTTTTTTTTTTCTCTTTCCCTGCAGGTGGCTGATCTCTACTGCTCGGCCTGCGAGTGTGCACTGTGTGAGGACTGTGTGTCGGACCATGAGGAGCACCCTAAGGTTCCCCTCGGCCAGGCCCTGGAGCAGCATCGCAGCAGCCTGCAGGGGAGAATGGAGACTGTCCAGAACAGGTGAGGATCACACTAGCAACTGCTACATTTGTAATACACGCTAATACACGAGATTAAACTATTAAACAGAATTGTTTGTTTTATTTCATAAAATGTGTTATATACTATAAAAACAAGTTAAAAGTGTTAGATTTTACATTTGAATGGAGATTAACATCTGATCTAGTGCAAATTGTTGTTGTAGGTGGTTTTATGTTTGCCTTGTCTTTAGAAATAAAAATAATAATAACTGATGTGAAGATGACACAAAAAGAGTATAGTTTCAGATTCTTAAATAAAACAAGTAATATTTTCCTGTAAAACCTTAATTAAGGAAAATAAAAGAAACGTACTAAATCAAAAGTTAAACTACTATTGTCACTAGTGGTACAGGTTTTAATTTACATAACCATGATTATTATATTTGCATCAATGTCAGCATTTTTCAGCAGGTAAACTAACTAATAAAAATCTAAAATCTGAAAAGTAACACTACGTAAAATAAATGCAGTGGAGTGAGGAGTAAAATATTAACTTTAAGTAAATACAATATAAAGTAGTATAAAATTAATGTATTCAAATGATGGACAAGTGCCTCAAAATTGTACTTAGACAGAAAATACATGGACATGTTAATCAAGGAAACACAGTTCATGGAGTGAGGAGAGGTGGACATCTGGTGGACAGGAAGGGAAATGCAGGACTGATAATGCAACCTTTCACATCAGCAATTTGTTTTTGGATTTGTGACACTGGGTTTTGCCTGTGCACCCATTGAACAATTTATCAGGTAGACAGATGGAATGTTTTAGTTTTTAATTTTCAATAAAGACGATGAATTAAGTGCCCTGTGTTGAACACAACAGTATTTAAAATGATAAAAAGAGAATAACTTGAAAACGAAGCCTTCCATGTAGTGTTTGTGTAGTTTGAGAATAACCACTACTGTATGTTCTAAAAAAAAAAAGGTTTTAACTTTCACTTCCTTTCCTCTACATGTTTTCTCTCTAGACTCCCACAGATCTCAGATGCCCTATCCTTTGTTAAGGAGATCCTCCAACAGCTGACCAATCAGAAAACTTCCATTGAAGAGGACATACAGTCAAGCTTTGAGGACCTGCACAAGCAGCTGGATGTCCGGAAAAGTGTTCTGCTGATGGAGCTGGAGGTCACATTTGGACTCAAACAGAAGGTGCACATGTCCAGCTGCAAGATATTAGAGGAAATGCTGGCAACGTTCAAGCATTATTGAGAAATTATTACTTTGCAGAGCTCTTATTTTTATGGTAGTAAAAGTACAACCTCTACTGCCACATGAAAACACCTCGCAAATGTTGTGTGTCACTGACGGCAGGTCCTGCAGGCCCAGGTCGACGGCCTCGCCCGGGGGGAAGGGGACATCACTGCCACCTTTACCCAGGTGGAGGAAGTTATGGCTGGAGAGGCATGTGTGGCAAGCCTGCAAGCGGAGAGGGAGCTGGAAGAGAGGCTGGTGGAGCTGTCCAGACTCCGATTTCCATGTCAGCCAGAGGAAAACGACCAATTGGACCTGATAATGGAGACCGACGGGCTGAGGAGGTCCATACACAACTTGGGGACGATCGTCACGACCAGGTGACACACAGCTAACACAAAAATATTCAGCACTGTGCCATGAAAACATTTCTGCATTTAATGCTCTTTATTGTCGCCTCCATCCTCCTTCTCAGTGCGGTGGCAAGCCAGAGCGAGGCTATGGGTGCTGGACTGGAACAGTGCGTTGTGGGACACCCTGCCTCTGTCACAATAGTGACAAGAGACAAGACAGGGGGAGCCTGTAAAAGTGGTAACGCAATCCTGTCAGCTGAGGTTTGTTTTACTCCCAAATCAAAATAAAGGCGTGCTACTGTGTGGGTTTCCACAAATTTACTAAAGCTTATCATCATGTAAATCCAGGTGTTCACCCCAGATGGCAGTATAGTGGACGGTGAAATAGTGGACCACAAGAACGGAACGTATGAATTTGTTTACACGGTGCCGAAGGAAGGCAACTTTTCGTTGGCTCTCCGTCTCTACGATCAGCATATCAAAGGAAGTCCCTTCAAACTGACTGTGACCAGGACCTTAGAGACTGAAGTAGAGGTGGGTGGCCCGTGTGCATGCACCTTAATACACTGGAGCTATTTATGAATTTGTCATACCAGGAGCTTTTAGCATATATTTTTTGCTATGTTTAGTAAAGCACTCCAATGAGTTGTGTATGCAAAGTATATTCCCTCCATTGTCATCTCCCCAGGTGTCTCCCTCCACCACTACAGCCACCAACTCATTAGCCAACGCCACCCCGTCCACGGGCTCCTCTGAAGGGGCAAAGAGACGAGGAAAGTCCCCTGGCCAGAAGAAGAAGGGCTCCAAGAGGGCCAGCAGCGCCCTGGGCACCCCAAGACGCAAAACACAAAACCCCATCGAAGATGACCTGATCTTCAGGATCGGTGAGACATCAATGTGGATGCACCAAAAAATGTGGGTTTTTAAATGCGGGTTTGGGTTTAAAGCTAGCTACCACGTTTAACAAATCCCAATTTCTGCAGCTATAATTGCTTTCTATTGCAACGGACACCATAGAAACAAGAACTGTTTATTGGTCTACCCAAGATGCAGATGAAATCAATGATTTTATCATGAGTCCAAATTACCTTCTCTTCAGGGACAAAGGGGAGAAACAAAGGAGAGTTCACCAATCTTCAAGGAGTAGCTGCCTCCACCAGTGGCAGGATTCTGATTGCTGACAGCAACAATCAGTGTGTCCAGGTGAAACATTTGTTATGTACTTGTGTCAAAGGGGTGTTCAAAGCCGTGTTCAGACTTGGTGGTAAGGTTTAGGTTAAAATCGAATAAAGGGTATAGGCTAAGAAATGCAATATGTCTCCAAATGGTCCTCACAAGTGTGTCCCCTTCTTAGATTTTCTCCAACGAGGGGGAATTCAAGAGCCGTTTTGGGGTACGGGGACGGTCGCCAGGGCAACTGCAGCGCCCCACTGGTGTGGCTGTGCACCCCAGTGGTGACGTTATCATTGCAGACTATGACAATAAATGGGTCAGCATCTTCTCGTCTGAGGGAAAGTTCAAGGTGGGTCTGCTGGTGGCACATTATATTTGTAAATATAAGTAAATGGAGGATTTTGTTAAAAGACTCTTTGTCCTCTCTGACTGTATTTGCTGTGCGTCAGGCAAAACTGGGCTCCGGTAGACTTATGGGCCCCAAAGGTGTATCTGTGGACCAGAACGGTCATGTAATTGTGGTCGACAACAAGGCGTGCACTGTCTTCATCTTCCAGCTGACGGGCAAGCTCATCACCAAGTTTGGTAGTCGAGGCAATGGTGACAAGCAGTTTGCAGGTAGTAGCAGAGAACAAATTAATAAAAAAGGAGACAAGATGTTTTATAGACCATCGTGTAATCTTTCAATTATTACAAATCTACATATCACCAACACTAGTGTCTGATGGACAAGTACTAATGCACTGTACTTACGTATCATGATAAATACTGCTGTCTTCACAAGTATTTCTTAAGGACAAAAGGCAAAGACTTTAGAAGAAAATGTACAGTATATGTGAACATTTACACTGTGGGCTGTATTTGAAAACTCAGAAAATGGATTGTTGCTTTTTTGTCTCCCTGTCTCCAAGGTCCACACTTCGCAGCAGTGAATAAGAACAATGAGATCATCGTGACTGACTTTCATAACCACTCTGTCAAGGTACTAAACATTAGCTTATTTTGTTAATCCATCTGGAATGAAAAGACACTTAAAGTCCAGAGTTATACAGGTAGATATTTCATTTGCTGCTCAAATACACAAATAGAACACGTGAAAATTTTCTTTTGCTGTCCTGGTCAGGTTTTCAACCCTGAGGGGGAGCTGGTGTTGAAATTCGGCTCCAATGGTGAAGGAAATGGCCAGTTTAATGCTCCCACTGGTGTAGCTGTAGACGTCAATGGGAACATCATTGTAGCCGACTGGGGTAACAGTAGAATACAGGTACAGTGCTGTGCAGTGCTTCTCAACCTATGATGGCCAGAGGCTCCTTCATGAGAAATGATTGTAATTATAAAAACCCTTTTTCTCTCTTTCTCTCCAAACATTTTCAGGTGTTCGACGGCAGCGGCTCCTTCCTCTCATACATTAACACATCGGCAGACCCTCTGTACGGACCTCAAGGTCTGGCTCTTACTTCAGATGGACATGTGGTAGTGGCTGACTCTGGCAATCACTGCTTCAAAGTCTACCGGTACCTACAATGATGGCGGCTTGGGTGGAGAAATGAAGTGAGCAGTTGTTGGGCTGCAGAGATGAAATGTCAAAGTCAACAATTCTTGCACGAACCTCTTTTGCTGCCTGTACTGATGGAAGGAGGGATGGACAGAAATGAGGAAGCAAAAATGAAAGCCTTTGAGTGGCCATAGGGAAATATGATCTGGATTTTTAGATCTTGGTCTTGAGTGTTGGAACAAAATCCTGTTGGGGTCTAAAGACAAAAAAAGTTTAAGATGCAAGTCCATGGACATTCTAGAAATATAAAAGAAAGAAATTCATGATGTCAAATTGTTCTTTCTCCAAGTTTGGCATTGGTGCAGAAATGGAGAAGTGCAAGTTTGACGATGAAGCCGTCTTTGGAAACCTCTTCTTCCTTTTGTGATTGATGGATGGAGGAACTACAAACGCTTCAAATGCATGAAAGTTATGTACAGAAGATGGATTCTGGAGCAAATGAATCAGAAGACTGAAAGTTTGCAAATTTTCTGCCTTTTCGTGTTGTGTGTATGCAGACAAAATAATGGCCATCAAGCTGAAAGAGATCTGTATCTTGGTTTGACATGACTTTTTATTCCTTGCCGGTACCAACAATTTCCCTTACACATTTTGTAGCAACATCAACTGTAGAATTTGGAAGATTAAATTAGCTACCATCTCTTAGAGCTCGTCAAACTGCTCTTGATCAACGCTTTTCAACTTTACATTAGTCCGACAGTAAAATAATGCAGTTGTTGACGGAAACTCCTGACGGTAAAGCTTAAATCCATATAAAATCCAAAGTACATAGTAAATGTATAAATGTAAAAATATTTCATAGGGATGGTCCTGAAGGAGTTGTTAGACAAAGACACCGGCCACTTTCAGCGCATTGGTCATTATTTGTACAATAAGATTGTCTGAATATGGAATGTTTAATTTCTTTTGCATATGCTCTTTACAACTCTTAGACAACAGATTAATCATTAGAAATATAGTTGCTTGACTGTGATTCTGATGATGTCTGAATGATTGATTTGCTTGTTTGGTTGATTGACAGCTTTGACAAAGCAGCATTATCTTGGTTTGGATGTTAATATATTTTTCCTGAGAAATCTGTTGCAAGGACAAAAAAAAAAAAAAAAAGTCAATAAATCTATCCTATATATTTATGAGAATACCTTTAATAATGCCATATAAAATGTTCAAAGTAATCAACATATTTGGAATCAGCATTTTCCCACACTTGTTTCTGCTCGCAACCTCTGTAACAAAATGGCCAGGGGAGGAAATTCTACGACGTTTTGATTCATTCTTCATCGTTGCAATAGAGTCTAGAATGCTTGAAGGATTCCCCCAAATCCTGTCGCTCACTTGTACATTCCAACGTGTTCTGTCGTCACACATTAAACGTTACTTCAAGCATGCTTATGTTATGTGATTGGTAGTATCAAACGTATTTGTTTTAAGTGCAAGCTCTCATTTTACAAATCGTTAAACTGCACCTAAGCAGACTTACAGTTATGTTAAGTATAGTAAAGGACAAAACGCAAATGTAAAATTGCAAAGCATTTACAAATTACGTTCAGAAAGTGCAAGGTGATAGTAGTAATGACAACAATATAAAGCATTTATTAAAATCTTGAATAGGAAAAAAAAAACATTTACTTTTCTTACATTGACATTCAGGTGAACTGTTTAAACCTGCATCATCAGTATACAGAAAACATCTTGTTGGCTAAAAGATGCTTGTACTAGTGGAAGTGGTTGTTAGTTGTTTAAAAATGTCTATCGGTCTTTATTAAAGCAGGAGGAAAACAATGTTCACAACTGATCAAATGTTTTTAGGAAAGCTAGTGTAAGTTATTATTTGCCTATTTTATTCATTTTAACTGTCCATTTGATGAATTTCCACCACGTGCATTACAGTTCTTAAGTGCCCATTTAAATTTATTCCTTTTTGTAAACTTCTTGTTACGCTAAATGCTAATTCTGATTGTTGATATTTCATAGAGGCTGTTGTGAATAATGTTACTGTACAAATTTTTTGTTTTTAAATGAAAGTTGGAGCTAAAGGTCACCAAGCTAGCCAGTTAGCAAAAATGGCTTATTAGCATTGCATTTCGGATAGAATCCAGTGGCTACCAAGCTAACGAGTTACTTTACTAAAGATCACCGTAATGGATGTTCCATGGCTTAGATACGGAGTTTCTGCCTTTACATGAGCTAAGACAAAATTTTCTTTTTACACAAATGAAATACAGCAATTATTACATATTAGAAACATCTCCATAATTAAGCCAAACCAGTCCGTCTGTTTGAAAGTATGTAACTTTGTGTAGGTGTCCAGTGTTGCTAACTTTCACATTTTGATTATCGACAATGAAATGAGCGATGACTCTTGGATTTGTTGGCACTATTGATTGTTTCAACAAAATCAGCCCACATCTCCTTATGTAATCTGGGCTTTGTTTGCTGGACATTCAGCCTTAATGTCAGTAATATACATGAATGTTGTTTCAAAGTTGGGATGGAAAAAAAATGCCTTTCTTGATTTAATATGTATTGTAAAAATAAAAAGTCCACTAATAACCATTCAAAAAGTTGTTCTGTGGATGAGACATCCATTTGAGGGACCTTCTGTACTAATTGGAAATCTATAACAAATGAAGTTCATTAATCAATACAACACAAACATGCTCGATTCATCATTACCAGTGCAGCTTGGATGCTTATGATTATCAGTTTGTACCATTTTATTTTTTAATCAAAAGGGGATTTAGTGTCTTGGAATACGATGCTCAAGTACAGATATGTTTCCAACAGTGTCACTTGCCTGCCTTTTTCTCTCTGTGTATTTACTATCTGTTGTGTCTGTTCACTGTAATGGACTGTCTCCTCAATATTCACTTACACTCAACACTGAAATAAAGCATTGATTCCCAAAATGGCTGCGATTGTTTGTGCTTTGGTTTTGTTAAAACTCATTAACCCACAAATCCCCCTTGGATTTGATATAATGAAGATTTTGAGGACACTTACGTTCCAAAACAGTAACTCCACATGGGAACACACAGCCATGTGCCTTCATGAGAGTAAAAAACAATTTAAAACCTGTACTACTTTCTAAATAGCAGAGTCTACACAGTGTTTGATGGCCAGTGTTTGAGCTTTTTAAGACATATGTGTTGTTAGATTAAAACCCATTTTAAAATATTAAGAAAAGGCTTCTTAAGAATGTTCATTCATGCATATTTTAATTATGCCTATTTACTAACTACTTTACATAGCTGGCACTCATGGTTTCCCATACAGAGACATAGATGGGACTTTTTTTTTGCCTGTTTACATTTGCATCAGTGGATGCTGTTTTCAATGCCTAAAAAAAAGTTGACATTTGATGCAAAACATACATGACTGATGAAGCTTGGCGAGTTATGCTCCGCGAGTCAAGAACTGAGCTTCTTACCACTCTTACTCTCTACGTCGATAACAATGTTATATTGAAATGTTCAAAGTATAAGCTTGGCCACTGAACAAATGCAGAGAGGTATTGATTTTTATTCAAAACTTTTTTATTCAAAAAGGAGACTACATATACTAGTACCAAGGCACCACAGTAGATGTCAATCTTTCTATAAATGTGCATATCAAAGCAATATTATAAAAGGGTCTTTTTTCCATTATGGGGTAAGCAAATTCTGTGATGCTGTTTATATTCATGCAACAAAACCACAAGAAATCTCTAGACAGCAATCACCTCTAAGCAAATCATTACTGGTAATCATCATGCTCCACAACAGTGCAATTTTACTTGAATGTTGGCTAGGTGTCTTTCTATGGGGAAGACAGGAACTGATTTCATGTAGATTGATTACAATTTAATTATTATTGTTTCTCACATTGAGAATTTGATAAGACTACAACTCGTTGCAAATGACAGACATGCATGAGTGGTTGGGAATGAATAGAGATAATCCACAATATACTGTACTTTTTTTTGTTATATCGTGTTTTTTGTTTCCTTCTGCTTATTAACCAAGAAGGATCCTATGTATTGACAACATGTATTTACTTTGCTGTTTCTGAGCTCACCATTGCAAGCAAATAGAAACACACTCACTACACTTATACTTACTAGCCACTTTTATTAGGTACACTTGTACAATCTAATACAATCCAATAAAGCAGAGCAAATTTAATCACATGATCATCAGTGGTTTGTTACATGCAAACAACCCAAATTCACAGGACACACCTATATCAACAATCAATTTGTTCTGACGCAACACCTGCGTATGACGGTCTGTGGTGAAGCATGCAAAGGACACAGCTCAGTCAATTCAGAGGAAATGATCAGAAAATACTACTGACAAGGTTGGTGTCCTTTAATGCACTCAAATGTATTTCATAACACACATGTATTTCGAGTATTGATGATATTGTAGAAATGTAACAGTCAGTGATAGTGATTAGATGACGGTTGAATGTAATCAAATGGCAATTAAGATTTTGAACATAGCTAAAAGGAAGAGAGCAAGTCTGTAAACTGATGGCACTGATTCATTTTTAAAGATTGTTTTATATTGGATGTTGCAAAGTTGTAATTATACTATAATACTACAAGAAAATTTCTAAATATACATTTAGAAAATGAAATTAAAATCAAAACTATACTCAATATTAAAACTAAAATAATAATAAACATGTATCTTGTTTCAAGGCTGAATAGAAATAAAAAACTAAGAACAAATTTTTACACTTTAAAACAAAAATGCTACCAAACATTTATAGAATATATACACTTAAAAATAAAAATGTAAATGAAAATAAAAATTAAAATAATCCAGACTTCAAAAATGGCATAAGTGGAATGAGAAAAAAAAAAAGTAAAACTAAGAAAAATGTTCAACATGTTCTCATCCCACAGCGTCAGATATTGATGCTCCTCAGGTTTCAAATTGTGCTGCTTTGTACATCCTTATTAACGGATGCTATTGTTTTTGTTGTTGCTTTTGTTGCTCTTTTCTTTTCTCTCTCCACTTTCCACTCACCCCAACCAGTCAAAGCACATGGCCGCCCACCCTGAGCCTGGTTCTGCTGGAGGTTTCTTCCGGTAAAGGGAGTTTTTCCTCTCCACTGTTGCCTATGACTTGTTCAAGGGGGAATTGTTGACTTCTCTCTATACATCTTTACAGTCTTTGACTTTATTCTGTAAAGTGCTTTGAGATGACTTTGTTGTGAATTGGCGCTATATAAATAAAGTTGAATTGAATTGAATTGAATTATTGGACACTTCGAGAGCGACAGTGCAGGTGCACTTTGTCATCGGTATTGGACCCTGCAGGAGTGTCAACTTTTGACGCCACAGGAAAAATTACATAAAACACTGTGAAAACCAACATTTAATTGTATATATTATGAAATATAATAATAATAATGAAATATAATAAGAAACACTTCTGAATTATAACAGTTTCCTGCTGTGAGAAGTACTCACCACCGGGATTAAATAATAAATGACAAATACCAGGCATTTTACAATCATTCCAGCTATACAACAACTTTGGAGAACAGTATGAAAAAACACCATCATCATCATCAGCAAAATAGCACATAATGATTCCATGATGAACATGGACTTCATGGTTTCTGTTTTTAAAGCGAAAATTCAATTTTAATGTTCCATTTTAATAAATGTTAAATAATTTCCCAAAGTAAAACTTCTCCCATTCTATTTTACTCGCTTTATGTCCTTTTCCATAGGCCATGTCCTTGTCTTTGCACAGTGTTACCCCTGCCTCTTACACCTTCTGGTCCTCCAACGTCTCCAACTCTTCCCTCTACCCTATCCACATCAGCTGCCACCGATCCATTTCAGGTGCCATTATCTTTTCTTTGTTCGCCTTCACCAACATCCTCTTCATCTTCCCCATTCACATCCTTGTTCTGGTCATGGGTGTCCAAAGATGGAGAAATCAACGCTCTGTTCATGGGGTGAAACAAATAAACCACTCTGATCTCTTCACCTGCCACATGGCCGCAGTGGAGTGTATTGGTATTTTGGGCTTAGTCTTCCTCAGTTATGGCATCTGTACAAACAGTGAAAGGATTATTACGGTGTCAATATATTTATTCTGCCTCTTCTTTCCTGGAGAGACTTTGTTTCACTGCCTGACATGTGTGGAGCGCTATGTGGCAGTTGTTCACCCCACAATCTACCTGCGCCAGAGAGAAAAAGGTTCAGTCAGGCTCAGGAACATCAGCATTGGTTGTGTTTGGCTGATCTGCTTTGAAGGGCTAGTTGAAGCTGGTTTGCACCACCCACATTTTCCCACCGACCCATTTCTTTGCCTCCTGTGCTTTTCGTTGATCGTGGTATTTTACTGCAGCCTCTCTGTTCTTCGCATTCTGATTCGCCCAGGGCCAGGTGACACGGCCAGAGACCGGGATGGGTCGGACCAATCAAAGCACAGAGCCTTTCGCATCATCTTGGCCATAATGGGAGCACTGTTATTGAGGTTTGTGGGATTTTTTGTTTGCTTTGGCTTGTCAGACTTGGTATTTGTGGTTGGAAATCTGTGTGTGCTGATAAATTCTGGAATCTGGTTGAGTCTCCCTAGCAGCCTAATTCTGCCTCTGCTGTTTCTGCACAAAGCAGGAAAACTACCGTGTTGTAGACGAAGTACTGAGTCAGGATGAGGAGATTAGTGTTAAATACCTTCCTTCATTAGTGACCAAGTGACAACAGAAGAGTCTAGTGACGAGTTTTGGTCTGTCGATAGCTGGCAACGAGTAGTCTGTCTGGACCGGGAGTTAACTGGACGTATACAAATCTGTAAATCTCACAGGAACAGATATTCCTGACATGTTCTTGTGTTGAAATAGTAACAGATGGAGCAACAGTAGCATTAATGGCAACAACAGAATGTTATATTGGGACACAAATGTTAAACGATAGTGAATGTTATGACAACCAGGAAAGTGTCAGTCGATTTATTTAGGCCTTGACCCTGACTTGAGTCCATATGAGATCAGATATCTTATTATACTAACAATCTGTTTTGGCCCCCTCCTTCATTTAAAATAGAGTGGCCAAATCATTAGAACCATCTCATGATATATTCCACTCCAGGACAACTCCGCCACCCACTGTGACCTCAATAATAGACAGAGAGTAGAATTATCAATTATTTTTCTGACAGTTGTAACTTAAAAACTGAGAAATTGTAACATTGTAAAAGTAGAATTTATTAAGCTGCTGCATTGCATTGTATTATATTGTACAGGTGTACCTAATAAAATGGGTGTATTTGAAATATTGGATATAAATTTGTACTCATTTATTTAAATTTGTGTTATTTGCTTTATTTTAAGTCTCAGATTGTTTGGCTTGTGTTTGAAGATTGAACCATAAATGACACAAACATTACACAAAAATGTAATTTTTGTAATTCTTTGTAATTCTTGATTATACAGTAGATCCTGTAATGCACATTCATAACATTATTTTCTGAATAGCTGTATTTTTTTACGTAGTTTAACTCTGAAAGGCTATCAAATCTGTGCATTTGCTACTTTGTTTTCACTTTTTTTATTTAGGTTTTTCTTCTTCCTTTTAAAAATTACATTTAAAAAAAAAACTGTATTCATACCCCTTGAAATTGTCTACATTTTGTCTCGTTACAACCTGACATGTAAGTGTATTTTAAAGGGATTTGATTTGAGAGACCAACACAAAGTGGTACATAATTGTGAAGTGGAAGGAAAATAATAAATGTTTTTAAATGTTTTTTACAAATAAATATCGGAAAAGTGTGGCTTGCAGTTTTGGTCTCATCTGACCAGAGCACCTTTTTCCACATGTTTGCTGTGTCCCCCACATGGCTTTGGGGACATGGCTTTCTTCTTGCCACACTTCCATAAAGACCAGATTTGTGAAGTGCACGACTAATAGTTGTCCTGTGGACAGATTCTCCCACCTGAGCTGTGGCTCTCTGCAGCTCCTCCAGAGTTACCATGGTGCTGCTTCTCTGATTAATGCTGTCCTTGGCCAGCCTGTCAGTTTAGGTGGACGGCTCTGCCTTGGTAGGTTTGCAGTTGTGCCACACTCTTTCCACTTTAAGATGATTGTACAGTGCTGCGTGATATGTTCAAAGCTTGGGATATTTTTTTATAACCTAACTCTGCTTTAAACTTCTCCACAACTGTATCCCTGACCTGTCTGTCTTTGGACTTCATGATGCTGTTTGTTCACTAATGTTCTCTAACAAACCTGAGACCTTCACAGAAGAGCTGCATTTATAATGAGATTAAATTACACACAAGTGGATTATATTTACTATTTAAGTGACTTCTGAAGGCAATTGGTTCCACTGGATTTACGTAAAAGGGGCTGAATACAAATGCAGGCCACACTTTTCAGATATTTATTTGTCATCAATTTTTAAAGCCATTTATCATTCTCCTTTCACTTAAAATCCTAAAAAAATTAATTTACATTTGTGGTTGTAACATGACAAAACCTAAAAAAGTTCAAGGGGTACGAATACATTTGCAGGGCACAGTAAATCCCAGACATAGACACATGTGCATGCATTTTACAGAAAGTAAAGATGATTGATTGTTCCATTTGCATGGCCAGTGGCTACTACACATGACTTCCCCATCTGTGGGAAATGCAACATTACTTCTGTTTTGTATATTCCCTCATGTCTGGCTTCATATTTGAAAGAGGTGCAATAGAGTTCGGGTTAATGAATTAGGTTCAGCCAGAAGCATCCTTCTTAAACCTTGTATTATGTTCAGAATTTGGTTACGTATTCACTGTTTGCTGGTGTAATGTAACTTTTATAATGCCACCCAAAGCTCAGCAAGACATTTATATAATAAAAAAATGGGAAAAAACAGTTTAATCGACTTTGTACAGTTATTTAGTTAAGGAAGTGAAAGAAAAAGTATCTGGCAGCATTCTTGAAACCACCATACAACCTTATGGCAACAAAACACAGCAAACCACCTAATAACATCCTGATAAGACATAGGTGGATTCATGTGTATTTATTTCTGTGTTCTCGTTGTTCCAATTCAAAGTTTAAATATGGTCTATTTTATGAAGGATACTTCAGGAGTGAACTTGTGCAGACTTGGGGTTGACCAGAAATGGATGAAAATAAACTACATGGTTTACTGGAACTTGAATTTGTATATTTTCGACATCTATAAGCCTACACAAAAGTGTATATAGGCCTATAGAAATGAAAATTAACAGTCCATTATACACTAAGTTCTATTATATATAGACCCACAGGCTGGCTGTAGCTCAGTCGATAGGGCAATTGTGCCCCAACTATAGGGTCCATGGTTCAACTCCTGGCTACAAGAAACTATAGTTGTTTCTAGTTAAGCAGTTAAGCATGTTATCATTGTATGTGCTTATGGGTGAATGTAAAGCAACTTAGTAAAATGCTAAATAAGCAGGCCATTTACAGTCACCATCAATGTGTGTTTTCCACAAATAGTCTTTGTGTAACAGCTGAGATTATTTTGTACAGGTGCATTTCCACCAGGAAGTTCTACAATGATAAGGAACAAATAATCTTTCCATCCTTGATAAAAAACAACAACTACAACAACTACTACAACAACAATAATAACGCAATTTCAGAAGTTCAATAAAATGTTTTATTGGCTTTTATAATGAGTAGAAACAATAGACAGAAAGTTGTCTTCTGGTAATATCATTATTATTTAATAACATCAAAACCAGTCCTCAGTTGGATTCATTTTTGTGTGTGCCACCTGGCAGTTTCCCGGCCCGGTGTAGATACAGCAGAGGTAAAACCAAACTGCTCGGAACCGAGAACAAGACGAAAGACATCATCACTACACACGAATCATTGTACTTCAGCAGTGCTGACGCGTAAATTGCAGCGCAAACCAGCACCCCTGCTACGCTCAGCAACAGCGTTCCCATTATAGCAGTGATGGTGTGGAAAGCCCTCAGCTTCAACTGATTCACCTGTTCCTTGTCCCCACCCACCTCCCCTGGCCCAGGGCGCCTGAGAGCACAAAGCACAGAAAGGCTGCAAGAAGAGATGACAATGAAGGCAGTGACTAAGTAACAGATAAATACAATCAGATTTACATTTGCACTAGTTACAGGAATTAAACCCACCCATAAAAACAGCTGTAGCCAAACACACACAATGCTAAGTCTTCTGATCCTGACACCACCCTTGTTCTTCAGACCATGGTAGGTGACTGGGTGAACAACCGCCAGGTAGCGCTCCACACAGGTCAACATATGAAACTGCATTTTCACGGACCACATGGTGCAGAAAAAGTCATACAAAAAGGTGATAATCTCTACAATATTGGCGTAACCACCGACACAATAAAGACTAGATGCTAAGACTTCAATCAGCAGCATGGTAACCATGTTGTACGTGAAAATGTCTGAATTGCTCGTTGTTACTGCTGTGGGTATGGAGCACTGTTGTCTCCATTGTCGAAATCCCAGGTAAAGGACAACAAAAGACATCGGGAAGATGACAACGATGTTGGTGATGGAGAAGGCTGTAAAGATGGAGACACCTGTTGTGGACCTGGAACATCTGTCCAACAGAATATCAAATGATAAGTTGGCGAAGGACATGTCGAAGGAAGAAGGCAGATCGACAAAGGAAGAACAGTTGACTGGGATGTTTATATCCATGGAGGCCTGAAGAGGAGGACAAGACGCACAGGGTTAAAAAAGGGGAGACAAAGTGATTGCAGAGACACAACATAAAAACCAATTTGAGACCTGAAGGAAAGTGAATGTAGGTGAAAATGTGAGAAATCTGTGTATTTTTTAGTTGAAACATGCACCAAGAATCTCAATGTGAGCAGCTCTGTTAAAGATTCTCTGAGAGCAAGACAGAGCTGCTCCCTTCTTAAGGCTTTGAGCGAGCCTCACTCTTCTAACCAATCAGAAGAAGCCCACACTACAAGGTGGGACGGATGGCACATGAAGTAGCAGGAGGACTGGGTTCATATCCTCCCGAGTCCCATTCTGATACTACTTGGATTTCCAGAACTCTACGCAGTAAAACCTACAGTTCCTGTAACAGATTTTGTAGTAGATCCAAGTACTGTAAGTATAAGAAAATTCTGTGACTGTAACTTTTCACATACGACCAAATTTGCCAGAACAAAGCAAAACAAATAACCATGACAGAAACATTATAAGATCACAATACATTAATATTAATGTAGTTTTCATAGTGATTCTAGAATCTTAGAAAAAACTTATTGAGAAGTGAAGCAATATTTGTTTTGGTGTTTTTCGTCATCCACATTAGTGTGTAAATGCATGAATAAACGTAACTAAATATGCCACGTTGTTACTAAAGAAACTCACCTTGCCAGCAATTTGTTTTCTGATGTCCTGTATCTCCAAATTCCCAGACTGACACTCAGTGGTATTTGGTTTCTAATTTATACCAGTGTTTGTGTGTGTGTGAGACAGGTGGGAATAGGACTGTGGGGTCTTTTGCATGTTGCAAAACCGATGCAGATTTTTGGATACTTTCACGGTAAATTAGCAAGCAGGCAAATATTCTCTTCCCATCTTTCCTGATGACACTGAGAGCAACAGGACAGTGTTGTTGTTCTTTTACATCCCCTCATTGCTACACGCAAGTAACAAAATATATCATGTAAAATTTTATGTTAAAAACATCTGTGCATCTCGCCCTTTTGTCATCACAAAGGTCACAAAATATGTGTAAAAGTCAACTATGTGATCATCTGATGTGTGACTGATGACATCCAAAACTTTCAAATTAAATTAGCAACATTAATAGGACAACAGTATACCTGAAAGACACAAATATATAATATTTCCACCAGGTATCAAATAATAATAATGTGATCAATTTATAGCATTAAGGGAATAAATATCACTCTCCAGTCAATGACAAATTGCTGTGTACATCAACCGTGAAGATTAAATGAATTAATTAAGTGACACTGCTATATTAACAAAGATATCTAACCTAATTTTTAAAGATTAAATTATAACACATAACTTTCATGGATGTTTATTACACACATACTTATGAAAGCCTGTTTCCCCCACTAGGGGAAAAAAAGCATGATCTTGTATCTCAAAATATTGACTAAATCAAAGTAATGAGATACCACCAGGAAGTACTGTGCACATTTTCCTGTTATGGGACAGTTAATGTAGGACTCTATAATGTTATCCATTTGTATGGACGTCCGTTAAGCTTTGTCTCACCCATTTGCTTGTGTGGCATATGAGGAAAACACACCAAATTTCAAAAATGATTCTTGCTCTTTTGAGTTTCCAAGTCCAAACCCGGCTCAAGCCATTTTGGTGCACTAGGCGGGATCATGGTTTGAATGAAAAAACATAAGTAAAACCTGAGTTCCTGTTCAGGTTTTGTGCAATTATGTAGAAAGTCCTGAAAGCTCCCACAATATGAACACTAAAAAGGTGCGGAATACAAAAGTTGCAGTGCGGGTTTAATTCAAACTCAGTCCCAGTGACAGCAAATATTTATTCCTTTTTTTTTTTCAACAACATAAATAGAAATGGTGCTATGGTCAGTGAATACTTTGTACTCGTATTTGGTAACAATGGGCCTTATAGAAGCAGAATGTGCATATAAGACAACATAAAACTAGTGTAGCACTAAAACTTTATCCAAAGTCTGTGATAGCATTCATTTAAAATTGTACATGTCTGGACTTACTTGCTGTAAAGGCATCTATGGTGTCATGATGATACCTGAAACCTCACGAAAACCGCACGTGAGGGCCTTTTTATGATGACAATATCAATATGACAAATATCAGATATCAAATATCAGAGATGAGGTCAATCTTTATTGATCCCACAGCGGGGAAATGCACTCTTTAAAAAGCTCACAGGAACGGTATAAAGTGCAAAAAGCATTTTAAAAGTATTTACAAAAATTGACAAGTAGAATATATAATGCATATCCAAAAGCAAGTATAAACTAACACACAGCCAAGAGAATTTACAGTATTCAAGCATGATAAGAAATATTCAGCTGAACGCTCCTTGCTACACTGAGTGGTTATCAGCCTGCCACTGATGGGCTGCAGAGTCTCCACTGTCTGATCCGGGTGAAAGGTATTTTCCATTCTTCTACAGGTATCGTCACCTTGGCAAACATCCTCCTCTCACCCACCTACAGTCCAGGACAGAACTGACCCTCCTTACAAGCCTATTCAGTCTCTTCTGGTACCGGTCAATGCTGCCCGAACCCCAGCAATGTAACTTGTTGTTGAGGTCTGTCAACAGGAACCGCTACCTGAGATACGCACCAATAACTTGTCCTATTCCCATCATTCAAATAATGAGCAACAACAAAAAGGGGGTTTTTCTTGTTCATTCTTTCTGTATTTGTTCATTTTTTATTTTCAACACGGAACACAAGGAAAGGGAGCCAGTTAGGCCTGCAAATTATTACTCTTATTTATTAATAGGGGCTTGCAGCAGAGCTCCCTTTAGCAGGTGGCGCCATAGGTTACCACCTATATGGCCTATAACAAAAGCTGGCACCGACCAAGTCCAAATATTGAGAACGTATCTAAATATTTTCACTTAATAACTCATAATATTAAGATAGTATCTCATTATTTTGAGATACAGGATCATGGTTTTTTACCCCCAGTGGTGGAAACAGGCATTAGATAAAACTACGAAATCATCGGTTGTGGTGCTTAAACCTCAGGCTTCATGGGGTGCTGTAACCTTTACGAGTCACCAGAGGTCGCTGTACTATTCTTGTTTGAAGTCTCAAAGTTCTATTAGGTTTCATCAGCTCATCTGCACTTATTAGAAAAGCCGCCCATAGATTTTTATACTGCTACATTGTTTGGGCCATTAATAAATGTGTTTCTCAACTCCGCTCTGGACTTTGCTTGGCCATGGTTGTTGGACTCAGGAAGTGCCAAGCCAAGGGCAGACCATGTGGACTCCTTTTATGGTCAAGTCCCTGGGGGGGGGGGATGCACCAAGTGTGGTATAGATAAAGGGGGTTTAGCTCGTGTTTGGGAGAATCTGTTGAGTTCAGTCATTTTCTCCACTGTTAACTAATAATATTAACCCATTGTGTAACATATAATGTTGAAGATACATGATGTGTTACTTCCTGAACAAACTTATCTGCATTAAAAATAATGCTGCATACACTTCACTGCCAAATAAAAGCAAAAAAGGTGGATTATTTTAAAAAAATAGTTTTGAAAGTTTGCCTTCACTGCTTGACAAATCTTACAGGAAAATTGTGTTATTGTCGTTACAAGTTCCCTTTCTTTTTGTTCTGTTTTCTGACATATGACAGAGAATAAGAGTGTAAGAGTAAAAAATTGATGACTGAATGCTATTGTCAAAGTGTCATTTGAAGTATTTCCGTACAAGTAACTGCAGTTTATTTTTTCAGTCCATTAAATTTGACTAGAGTCAAATGACCTGCAAACAGAGACAGGTGTTTATTCAAATGAAGCAGACAAATACTGACATAGGTGTTCTACTGTATGTTTGTCACGCTAGGCAGCAGGTCGCTGTAATATTTTCTTTTATGTGCTTCAAAATGAACAAGGCAGCAAACAATTTTAAATCAAAGTAATATTAATATTCCAAACTATATTTGAATAGTACTATTTGCAACATCATTGAAAGGAGCTTTAAAAAGGAGAGAGGGATCTAATTTAAGAGGTAAATTCAAATTAATGATAGCAATCATGTCAAAATATGATGAGCTGCTGCTTAGTTTTAAACCTTTAGAGTAGAATAACATCTACCATGTAATAACCAATCGATTCTACTATTAATTAATTGTTTATTAAAACCAGTTGGTGGTTGAATGGTCAGTGTTCAGTTTATTTAAAACTTCCATCCCATATCTTCTTCTAACACCGCCAAAAGAGAGAATATTGCAAAGAAGATGTAGAGAATATATACGAGTAAAGACTGTCAACAAATCTAAAAAATAGATAAATAAAACATTTTAATCTCAACTAAATTAGCAAGTGAAGTCTTTTCTCCTCAGACAGCCCATTAACTGTTCCTTTTTCTACAGCTAATGGTAATGAACCTGAAGGAGGATCGCTGAAAAAGAAAAAAGGATCTCTTTATCAAACAATATTTAGGTTTATACCATCTTTCCTTAGACATCAGGAACAGCTTCAGCTTTGCAAATGAAATGTTACATTGTCTATTTTGAAAAACATAGAATAAACCGACCATACTGAACAATACATTTCAACGCACAAATCCATTGATGCTTGTGTTAAAGATTTTCCCCGAGTAAACTGTTTGTGATGTGTATTCACATGTGTGTACATTTCTTTGGTCTGAAGAATCGATTCAGATGAGTAGCAAAACCAGGAAGAAAAAGTCCAGCTGACATGACTCAAGTTCCAGATAAGCACAGAAATGCGTAGTGACTGAACGAGTGTAACAATTTGATGACAAGTTGTCTGTTCGAGGGGAAACTTTGCTTTTGTTACATGTTTCTAATGTTTTGTGCCTGTAACAACAATAGTTAATGAACTATGTTTGGGAGGACGCACAGCTGTTTTCTACTTTCCTTTTGTTTCTGTTGCTTTTTGCACACTTGTTGTATCCTTAATCACCATGAGTAGTGTAAGGATTCATGGATATTTAGGTTCCTTTTCTTTTCAGTTTCTCCTTGGTTTTAGCTGTTTTCATACAGAGAAAAATGGTTTGATTGCTTTTAGTAAAACATCAGAGGTTTTCAGATATTTTCATAGCCTCATTATAGAATTCAAATGAGCTGCAAACAAAGACAGGTCTTTATTCAAAGTAACTAGAGACATGCAGGTTGTGTGTGCAAATGGATCAGATGAGACAGCGATTTGGTTGAATATTTAAAATCGCAGACAGTGGAAACACGTTTCAGTCATAATGATTCACACATAATCGGGGGCAGGTCAAGTAACTTTACAATGAGGGGAAGTTAAATCAGACATTTATTTCAGTGTTGGTGATTTTTGTCATTTTGAGTACAGAAGATATGGAACAATATAAAGTTACAGACTTACAAAATGCATTAACAAGTAGCACAATTACGGTATGCAAAATAATAAAATAGCTACAAAAAGATGACAAGAAGAATCAAGAAGAAGTACTTAAAACATCTTTACATCAAGACTCTGAACCCCGAACAGCCCATTCCCCTCCCCAGCTGCACAGAGCTGGTCCAAGCATCATAGCGGCAGGAAGGGCATCCAGTGTAAAAACTGTGCCAAATCAAGATGTGGACAATGATCTGCGGTGGCGACCCTGAACTCACGGGATACGCAAAATGGACAAAAAACGAAGAAAATTTTAAACATCTTAAAAAACATCTGCATCCATCTACAGTATCTATATATAATGTATGTATTAGCCTACAGTAGCGAAGGTTTCTTGTTTTATTTTACAGAAATGGACAAAAATTATACAATTTTTCAAAATTTACAGTGAGTGCACAACTTTCGTCTTGTCTCTGAAAACTGTGAAATGTCATGTTGTTACCCTCTAATTTGAAAAATAAAAAAATGGAAGACTACCAGTAATTATCATTTATAATTTTTCACTGTAAAACACAAAGTTTATAGTAATGTTTCTACATTTTCTAAAGCTTCCAAAAAAAAAAAAAGTGTACCATTTTGATATCTTATTTTCCTCTAACTACAGCTTGTGTCATGATGTGGCAAAAAAAGTCAAATGTATTTTGTTTTAAACATTATATTTAATGCCTATTCCACTAATACAAATGTTCCTAATCAGAAATTGATTAGCCTAGCTGACCTTTTACAGCTTAGCTGACCTCATGTCACTGCAATGCAATGCATAACCCTTTAGCACATGCTTCTCGTGCATAGCAAACCCAAACTGTTTACCTCTACCTCTAACCCATTCCTCCAATTTAGACTCACTGATTATTTGAGCTCCATGTTTTCTATGTCAGACTTAGGTGAGCGTTGTTGATGACACCCATCAGGGTTTTTATGACTTAACCTTAAGGACATGTGATTTTCTGTAAGGATGTGTTCCAACAACTACGACTCCAGCAAAGGTTGACACAACCAAAACATAGTAATTTAACTTTCATTTTATAAAACATATACAGTAACACTGCATACAACTCCAACTTAAATATAATCCTAAATATATGTGCAGAAATAGATGGGTTAACTCATTGAAAAAGGGTCACTTGAAAGTACGAATTAGTTAATTTCTACTTGAGGTGTTTTACTTAAGACAGATCAAAAGTTTTGTTCAATTGGTATTGTAACCATATAGGACACAAATGTAAAGTGGTTTTATAATTACAGTGTCCCTGCTCTTTGATTTGGGCCAAGCTCAGGCTTGCTAGTTTAGTTAAGTTAAAATTTAACATCCAGTTCACGATATAAAGTCTTTTGAAAATTGAAGAATCATTGAAAATGTCCACAGATCCCAAATCTTTTGTTCGCCTTTTGAACGAGTCAGTATCTCTGTCGTCTCTCTCAAACTCAACGTGTCGCACCACGACTGTGTTTACATGCATTTAAGTAACCATATGACTCAGGTTTTCTCATGTTGCTCTGATCTGGTCTTCATCCAGAGTCAGTCTTGTGTTTATAAACTGGTAGTTTTCCTGCTCTTTGCAGGAACAGCAGAGGTAACACCAGAGTGCAGGGCACAGTCAACCACAAAGCAGCCGACCCCACTGTGCACTTCGCGCGGGTCAGCTCAGATGAATAAAATGTCATACTGCAAATCAGGAGTCCAACAAACCTCAAAAACAATGCTACTGTTATGGCCACAATGGTGTGAAAAGCCTTCTTCTTTGATTGGTCAACACGCTCCCTGTTCCCACTAGCCTCCCCTGGCCCTGGGTTATTCAGAACACGGAGAAGAGAAATGCTGCAGAATACGATGACAATTATGAAGAAAATCATGAGAGAGAAACATGTGATGGTTAACAAGGTGCTGAATACATTGATCAGACACAGCAATCCAAAACACAGCAACCAAATGCAGCCAGAACTGATATTTCTGAATTTGACCCCACCGTTCTTTCTCAGACTCAGGTAGGTGATGGGGTGAACAACAGCCAGGTAACGCTCCACACAGGTGAGTACGTGAAACAGAGTCTGCCCAGGAATGGTGAGGTAAAAGATAGAGTTCCCCAACAGCATCAAACCTTGGCCAGCAAAACAGTAAAGACAAGCCCCAAAATAGTAATCAGATCCAGGGCGGCCATGTTGTAGGTGAAGAAGTCAGAGTGGCTCATTGGTGATGTAGCAGAACCGGAGCAATGATGCCTCCATTGTTGGAGGCCTAAGTACAGGACAAATAACAACAGAGGGAGGAGGAGGAGGAGGTCAATGATGAGCAAAGACATAAAGATGAAAATGGTCGTTCTGGATTCTAAACAACTGGTAAGTGAAAACCGGATGGAGGAATTGAAGGAAGAGTTGTCCGACATGTCCATTTGAATTAGAAGTCTGAAAAGAGAGAAAGAGAGAAGAGTAGAGAGACAATAAGAAGGACAATGGTGATAGGTCTTTAAAATGTTTGTATAACTCAATTAATTTTATCTAGTCTTTATTGGCTTTCTGAATATCTAAGACCTGACTTCATGTTAAATCATAGACAAATAAAATAAGAATTTGCCCCTTGTCACCTATCATGTCTTCTAAAGTTCTATCATTTTCCTATTCCACTGTCTTCATTCTCTGAGATCATTAGGGCTTTTTTCTAACATGCCCCTGTTTTCTGGGGAAACCTCACACGTCTTCACAAAATGATCATGGCAGTACATCCAATAGTTGTTAAGATATTTCAGTGTGAACTACAGTAATGACCAATGCTCAAACCCTGGCTTCCATAGAAAAACAATAAAAGCTACTATGTCCCAACACCACACACTGCACTTACAACAAAAGACTGCAAGAAATAAACTGCAGAGAGTCTAAAACCTTAGAAAAAACAAAAAACCAAGGTATAGATAAAGCTAAGTATATGGTACAATACTAATAAGCAGCAGTTGGGAGACATTCACGAGAAAATATTTAATCATATAGGATACATGTTAAATAAAAGAAACTCACCTGGTGAGGTGTGTTTTCAGAGGCCTCGCTGTTTCTTCAATCCCAGAAACTGCTGCTGGGCAGGTAAAAATAAATGTGTGTGTGTGTGTTTTGCCTTTTTGGAAGGACTGTGGAGGTTTTGCATACCGTAAAACAAACAAATGACTTAATCTGACCATCATAGCAGGCAAATTTTTTCTTTCTGCAGTTTTTTGCACTGTAGAAACCCACTGTACAACACATAGGTGATTTTATGTGACAAAAATCCTCACAGCAGGCAAATAGTCATATTCGTCTCAACCCGCTGCTTAGACATAAAGCTCCATTATAGGAGGTGTCTGGAAATGTCAGGTTACATACATTCAATACGTTCAATGCATAAATATGCAGGAGAGCGCAGCCTGAGTGTCCCTGGAACAAAAATATTTAGCTCTCTGCATAAAATGTCTTTTGCTGTAATTTAATGAAAAGGCAACTTTCTCACAAACTGATAGCCGTCACATACTGATCTTAGTTTCATCAGGCTATAACATTTTTACAAAGTTTTTCCAATAGTTTTGTTGTTTGTCAAGGTTTATTTGAGCACAGCCACAGACACCAAGCTCCATGATAAGTGTACGGATTGATGGATATTCAGTCTTCTTTTTGACAGTTTCCCCTTGGTTCTAGTTGTTTTCATACAGAGCAAAATAGTGTGATTGAGCTAATACTTTTAGTAAAACATCAGAGGTTTCCAGATATTTTCATAGCCACATTATAGGATTCAAATGAGCTGCAAACAAAGACAGGTGTTTATTTAAATGAAGTAGAGACATGCAGGTTGTGTGTGCAAATGTTGTGATATTTGGATCAGATGAGAAAGCGATTTGGTGTAATATTTTAAAATCACCAGCAGTGCAAATGGGTTTAAATCATAATAATTCAAAAACAATTAGGGACAATGAGGGGAAATAAAATCAGACATTTACGACCCCAATTCCAAAAAAGTGGGGAAGATGTGATAAATAAAATCAGAATACAATGATTTGCAAATCTCATCAGCCCATATTTTATCCACTATAGAACATAAACAACATATATATAACATATATATATATAAAAAAAACAGTATTATTTAAATTCAGCTAAATATTTGTTAAACTGAATAAAAGTTATTGTAAATGATAAAACTATTCAAATCCATACACATGTTTCTCCTTTCAGTCAACAGGAGACAATAAACAAAATATTTTTTGTTTTCTTTTTTAAATATATTAATTATGATGCAGTTAGTTGTGCTTGTGGAATAATACAGCTACAGAGAGTATGAGAAGACTACAGATGTTACCACCATGAATACATTTGTATGCTACATTGCAGCTAGGATATAAGTGAAACTGTTATTAATTTGCGAAAAAGATTTTAAACAAAATGGATAAAAACAAATTTCTACCTTTCTGCAACCATCTACAGCATCTCTATATAATGTATATATTTGTCTATAGTAACCACGGTTTCTTTAACTCATTTTATTTTATAATTAAAGTGTACAGATCCCAAAATATTTAAATTAATTATTATTTAAATTGAAATTTTCACAAGAGTGCATATGTCTCATTACAATTAAGCTAATGTAAAATGCATCCTTTTTTAAAAACAACTTTGACGCCATGTTGCCAGCCTCTAATTAAAAGAAGAAAGAACAGAAAAAACTGGAGGACTACCAGTAATTATATTTAATGCCTATTCAGCTAGTACAACTTTTCCAAATCAGAACTTAGCTGCCCAGCTGACTTTTCACAGTCAAGGCACCACTACTAAGTATATTGTGAATTTCACGTTGGGATGAATAAAGTATCTATCTAACTGTTTGTTGTGAAGCAAGGTTCGTATCAGGAATAGCAAACACAAACTGTTTTGGAAGTTTAAAATACCTTGTGGTTTTTATAACATGACCTTATGGACATTGTGCTTTTTACGGATGTGGTTCAACAATAACAACTCCAGTTGAAGGGAACCACTGGTCACATGTTTAACTCTATTGAGCAGAGCCTTAATAGATGCACACGCATAGTGTTGCATCACAACTGTGTAATCAGATGGCTCAGGTTTTTGCATGTTCCTCTGATCTGGTGTTTATCCAGAGTCGGTCTTGTGTTTGCAGACTGATAATTTTCTTGCTCTTTGCAGGAACAGCAGAGGTAACACCAGAGTGCAGGGCACAGTCACAGGGCACAAAGCAGCTGACCCCACTGTGCACTTCGTGTGTGTCCGCAAAGATGCAGAAAATGTCATAGTGCAAACCAGGAGTCCAACAAACCTCAAAAACAATGCTACTGTTATGGACACAATGGTGTGAAAAGCCTTCTTCTTTGATTGGTCAACACGCTCCCTGTCCCCACTAACCTCCCCTGGCCCTTGGTGATTCAGAACACGGAGAACAGAAAAGCTGCAGAATACGATGACAGTTAGGGAGAAAACCATAATGCAGAAACATGTGATGGTTAACAAGGTGGTGACTACATTGACATACATCAGACACAGCAATCCAAAACACAGCAGCCAAATGCAGCCAGAACTGATATTTCTGATTTTGACCCCACCGTTCTTTCTCAGACTCAGGTAGGATGAACAACAGCCAGGTAACGCTCCACACAGGTGAGGACATGAAATAGAGTCTGCACAGGAGTGGTGAGGTAATAGACGTTGCTCCCCAACCACTGCAAACTTTGGACATCCATGTAAGCACCAAAACAGAAAAGACAAGACCCCAAACTAATAATCAGATCCAGGGCGGCCTTGTTGTAGGTGAAGAAGTCAGAGTGGCTCATCTGTGATGTAGCAGAACCAGAGCAATGTTGCCTCAGTTGTCGGAGGCCCAAGTAGAGGACAAATAACAACAGAGGGAGGAGGAGGAGGTCAATGATGAGCATAGATGTAAAGATGAAAATGGTCGTTCTGGATTCTAAACAACTGGTAAGTAAAAACCGGATGGAGGAGTTGGAGGAAGAGTTGTCCGACATGTCCATTTGAATTAGAAGTCTGAAAAGGAGGTTGTAAAGGGGGATGAGAGAAAGAGAGAGGCTGCCGTAAAGAAGCGGGAGACAATAGGAAAGACAATGGTCATAAGTCTTTAAAATGTTTGTATAACTCAATCAATCTTATCTAGTCTGTACTGGCTTTCTAAATATCTAAGACCTGACTTCATGTTAAATCATAGACAATTAAAATTAAAATAACTTGCCCCTTGTCACCTATCATGTCTTCTAAAGTTCTATCATTTTCCTATTCCACTGTCTTCATTCTCTGAGATCATTAGGGCCTTTTCCTAACATGCCCCCGTTTTCTGGGGAACACTGAAACTTCACACGTTTTCACAGAATTATAACAACAATAATGACTAACACGCAAACTTTGGCTTCCATAGAAAATTTTTTTAGCTACAATGTTCCAACATCACACATTGCACTTACATTGAAAGACTTCAAGAAATAAACTAAAGATGGCCTCAGACAGAAAGTTATACAATAGGTAGGTACATGTTACAATAGCAAACTTGGGAGACATTCAGGAGTAAATATTTATTCATATCGAAGAAATATTAAATGAAATCAACTCACCTTGTCATCTGTGTTTTCAGGTGCAAACCGCTGCTGTGCAGGTAAAACATGAATTTGCAAAAGAATATTTACTGAGGGATGTCAAAGGCATAGCCCCCAACAGTGAGCGTAGTGTTGAAACATATATGTTGAAGCATATGGCAGATCTGAACAGTGGAACCTGCCAAAATGAAGAGAACTGAGGAACCAACATCACCAAAATAATCAGTCCTACTTAATAAAGAGTGAACAGTGGATCCTTTAGAAATTTATTTTACTGCCATATGCAAAAAGTAGCCAGCTCTACTTCGACAGCTCTGCTACTATCTGCTACACCCTGCCACACTCTGACCAGCACCTCAGGTAGACGTCTTGTAAAGTAATACATTTGCTAGAAAAAAGAAAAATATGAATTCTGTGATTGGTTAGAAGGACAAACCTCGCATAGAGAAACATTTAGAAAAGAAAAGCACCAGTGCTTGCAACTGTGTGACTACACTGCGATAAGCTTCAAAGCATATTTGTAATAAAAGAAAATAATCTGTAAAAGTTTTATTGCAATGTTTTATTATATGAGATGCCAAGTTACTACAACCTTATGATTGACCTGGGGGGATTTTTGGGGGTTGTTTCATCAACAGGAAAGACAATAAATCAAATCAGTTTGCTTACTACTACTTCATTACTAATGCTTATGTATTTGTAAGCACAACACAGAAGCTTGGGACCTAACTTAAAAATGCATTAATTTGTTAAAGGTAATTATATTATATAATCCAAGTATTGCTTTCTGTTTTACATAACAGAAATGTCAAAAATCCCCATCCACCTGCTTACAATTAAAATCATTTTACATGTCTTCTCTTTTGTGCAGACACAGTTTGACAAAACTAAGCAGACAAATTGCAACCCTGTCGACAGCCATGCTCTAAATCATGTATAATATTTCTAAATGCTACTGTCGTGCATGAAAACCTGACAACCTTGCTTTACTTCACTGTTTTCAGTAAATGTGTTACACGCTGCTCTGACGTGCTCTTTATCCTGATTCACTCTTGTGTTTGCAGCATCGTAGTTTTCCTGCTCTTTGCAGAAACAGCAGAGGAAGCACTAGACCACAGGGCACTGCCAACCAAACCGATGACAACCCCACTAAACAATTTACTTCACTCACGACTGATGAATCAAGCATTACATTGCAAACCAGCATCCCAGCAAGCCTGAACAACTGTGCTGCCATTATGATAAGAATGGTGTGAAAAGCCCTCTGCTTTGATTGGTCAACCCTCTCTTTGTCTCTGCTAACCTCCCCTGGCCCTGGGTGATTCAGAACACGGAGGACAGAAAAGCTGCAGAAGGAGACAACAGTTAAGGAAAAAACCATGATGCAAGAATTAGTGATGGTTAAGAAAATACTGCTGATAAACATGGACAGACTGGTTATTAAAAGACCCAGCAACCAAACAAAGCCAGCACTGATATTTCTGATCTTGACTCCACCTGCCTGTTTCAGGCCTAGGTAGGCGATCGGGTGAACAACAGCCAGGTAGCGCTCCACACAGGTGAATAGGTGAAACAGAGTCTGTCCAGGCGAGGCAATGTAGAAGATAGAGTTCCCCAACCACTGCAGGTTTTGGCCATTCATACCAAAACAATAAAAAAAAGTCCCCAAAATACTGATCAGCTCCAGAGCAGCCACGTTGTAGGTGAAGAAGTCAGAGTGGCTCATCACTGACGTAGCAGAACCGAAGCAGTGTTTCCTCCATCGTTTGAAGCCCAAGTAGAAGATGTAGAACAACAGTGGGAAGAGGATGAGAATGTTGGTGAAGAGCACAGCTGTAGAGATGAAAATGCTGGTTGTGTATTTGAAGCAACTGGTCAGTAAGTGATGGAGGGACGAGTTGGAGGAGTTGACAGACATGTCTGAACTGAAAGCGTGAAGAGTTGAAGGAGGATGACAGAACAAGGGGTGGTGAAGTAAAGAAGTAGCTGTAAAGAGAGAATAATAATGACAATCATGATAAATCAGGACAATATATAAATGAATCAGAGGCCTAACTAGCATTTAGGCTGAGCTGTAGCTCAGTTGGTTGAGCAGTCAGACATCTGGCTCAATGATTCAAATCCCAGTCCATCTGCCTCCAAGTGTCCCTGGGCAAGACTCTGACCCCACAGTTGTCCCTGGTGCCTGCTACTTACTTTAAAGTTGCTTTGGATAAAAGCATCTGCTCAAGACTCATTGTAATTGCACTTATTTTCCCATGCACACGTCGCCAAAGCAGAGTTGATGCTGTGGAAGATCGTCTTTAAATTGCCACGAGTCCAACCTACAGTTGCTAAGATACATACATAGGTAGCAAAAGAAATCTTACTTATATAGAAGTCTTTTAGTTAGATAATTAACCCATGGTAGAATATCTGTTCACAACTACAGGAGTGGTAATTTTTAAAAATCCAAATTGACAAAACATTAAATATCTAAAATAATTCTCACCTTATCAACTGTCTTTTCTGAGTGTCTTGCTGTGTTTTCAACCTCACCATCTGATGTTCTGCTCTGATTATCAAACAATATATGTGTGTACGTGAGCACTTTGTTTCTTGTATTAATGTGACAGCTTGGCAGCTGGACTGGGGACTTTTTGCATAATGCCGAACAAATAAATGATTTAATGTAATAGTCACATCAGGCAAATTTTGTCACTGCATTATTCATTCCAACCTTCTCTCCATAAGTAAAATGTTTATCTTTGACAATTTTGGAAAACTCAGGTTACATTTAGTCAGGGCCTATTGTGTAATTTCTGAAGTCCGGTACCACAGCTGCTGGCATCCACTCTTGCAATGAAATTTAATGGGCTGATCAATTCAGATACAGAAGCATTTTTTAGCCGATAGAACTTTAAACATGGTGACATGTGTTATGGAGACTTGTATAACGGGTGGTGCTATCTCAACCATTCTTCAGCACAATAAACCCGTGCCCATGGGAAGCTGTGTACCACAACCAACACCCAGTCACAGCTCACACGTGGGACAAAGATATCACTATACCATAAATTTAAATACAGGATTATAACTAATGTTAATGCATTTGTTTTTATATATACTTTCGACTGGGTTTTGCACATTTCTTTGAAACACAAAAGAGATAAGACTATGAGCTCTTTGCCTTTCTCAAGCACTAATGACCTGAACCTGACCTGAACCCTGTAACGCAAAGGCAAATGACAGATCCACTTTTCACAAAAAGAGATGAAATCTCCATCAACTACCATCATGAGTTAAAGGTACAGAGAAGTATCCCATCAGCTGTTTGACATGTCACACTTCAGTCCCACAAATATTAGTTGTTGAGTGAAAAGATGTTCCTGATGTGATCTTACTGTATCTTGCCATCTGAGTTTAAGATACTTCTCCAACCAAAAGAGTTTTTCTATGTTGCCACAACTCTTACAGATGGTGCTTATATAGTGACCGAACAAGTGTAGAACATAACTCTTTTCAAGTAATGCACTTGCAACTTCCTGGTTTACTCCATTATTTGGTAATTAAATCTGGTTTGATCGTCACTAAAGTCAAACCATGTGGAATAAACCAACCAAGATGAAAAACACAAACAGTCATCGTGCTTCCACCTATGTTTCATCAGTCCACCAGACATTTTGCCAGTAGGGCTGGGAAGTGTCAAGGTGGACCTTAAGATAAACTTTGTACACGCTGCAATGTTATTTTTGAAAAACAATGGGTTCCTCCATGGATTAAGATCTGTTTAATGTTTAGAGTATGGTTGACTCATGAACAGGGATGTAAATCAGCTCCAATTAATCCTTCAAGCATGAGGTTCTTTTTTACCTCATTGATCATTCTGCACAAAGTGACAGCTCAGCTCACTGGGTGTAAAAACTAAACAGCATGTGTCCTGACATCATTATGTTAGAGGCAGCACTGTAAAGCAAACGTGGGAGCCTGAAAGCCTCAAAACTTTAGAGTTAAATCTGTCATAACTCACAATTTATTGATCAGTGCTACTTTAGATTTATCTTAAAACTACAGTGTCCAACTTAAGTTAGACTTAGTTAATCTAACTTAGACTCTGAATCACACTGATAAATCCCCCCTCTCCCTGCTCTGAAAAAGCTGCACTCTTCAGCGTTCTTCTATGTTGTTGTAGAAAAAAGTGTAACCTGTAACCTTAATATCTTTTGAATAAACCCTGTAAACAATCTGTGTCCTGATGCAGGTGTAGATTTTGAACAGACGAGGGCATAGTTGCACTGTCTGCAGAGCTGTGTATTCCGTGAGCTCCAGTGCTGCTGGGAAAAAACAGGGTGTAAACATAACACGCTATTAAAGTCAGAGAGGCCAGATTAAGGTGATTTGGACATGTTAAGAAAATTTTTTTGAATATATCGGTAGAAGGATGCTGAGGTTGGAGCTGCCAGGCAGGAGGTCTAGAGGAAGATCAACGAGGAGATTTATGGATGTAGTGAGAGAGGACATGAAGTTAGTTGGTGTGAGTGAAGAGGATGCAGAGGATAGAGTTAGATGGAGGCACATGATTCCCTCTGGTGACTCCTGAAAGGGAGCAGACCAAAGGAAAACAAGAAACATAACACGCTATTTGACTGGGTAATGCCTCCCGGTATGGTTGGATTATGATGATATTTTCTTAAAAAAAAGATGTTTTTTGCATTGTATCTAGAGTAAATAGTTTTCTATATATGTTTGCAGGTGTTCATTTTAAAATGAATATTATATCATTTGGCCAGTGCTGCTTGTGCTAAACGTTATATAGCATGTACCTACAGTACCACAATCAGGTCTTCTCAATCAGGCAAGGGGTGGCCCCTGGGGTGTCCATTATTCTGCATACAATATTATCAGTAATTGTTTTAATTGTTATTTGTTTTTTAAAATGTATTTCCAGTCAACAGAAGACGCAAAAAGTAGTTTGCCTGAAATATTTATTAACAGCAAAAACATAATTAAGCGTATAGAAAATAGATAAAATGAAACAAACCTCCATTAAACTTCTAGAAAACAGGATAGAAATGCAACATGAACTTATGTAGGACTTTACGTCCAGTGGCCCAACTGTCCTAGTACTTATTGTTTTCCATACCAGCAGTGTCATAAATGCCAGAGTCAATCTACCTGCTCACGATCGACACAATTAAAAACGAACAAAGCAAAACAGAATTTGCAACCTTGTTGACAGCCACTTTCTAAAATAACCCAAAAGGCTACTAAAATATCCTGTACTCATTTAATGATACTTGTACTGCAGTGAAATCTGACACCTGAGCTAACAACAGCTGAGATCTGTAGCCCAAGTACAGTAAAATGCGTTACACGCTGCTCTGACATGTTCTTTATCTTGATTCACTCGTGTGTTTGCAACCAGGTAGTTTTCCTGCTCTTTGCAGAAACAACAGGGGAAGCACTAGACCACAGGGCATAGCCAAACAAACTATGGATGACCCCACCAAACAATTGACTTCACTCACGACTGATGAATCAAACATCACATTGCAAATCAGGACCCCAGCAAGCCTAAACAACTGTGCTACCATTATGGCCATGATGGTGTAAAAAGCCCTCTGCTTTGATTTGCACTGCACCCTATTCAAAGAAATTAGGGTGCAGTGCACCTTTATCTCCATGTTAAAAACATTTATACAATGACTTAAGAGCATGTCACATCTCTTAGGGCATAAATGTCCTCCCCTACCACCAAGACAGGGTTTATGCTGTGGAGGATCATACATGTCTTAAAGATTGTCACAGTAGTCCATAGAAATGTTGTATATTATAAATACATGTATAGTGACATTTTTCATAGAAAGTCTTTGGTCTTTTTTGCATAATTACAGTTGCTAAGTATATGGAGCAAAGTGACTGATCCAGGAGTAGATATTTGGTCATAATTATAAGTATTAGCATTATAAAAATCGAAATTAATTTTGCACATTAAACATTAAACATATTAAATAGCTCTCACCTCGTCAACAGTGTTTTCTGATTAGCCTACTGTGTTTTCAGCCTCTGATGTTTCTGTGACAATAAAACAGTGCGACAGGAGGCAGCAGGATAATTGCATTTTTGCATACTGCCAAACAAATACATGATTTAGTGTCACAATCACATCAGGTGAATTTTCGTATTGCATTAATACTCTCAATAGCTCTAAAGAATGACAAGTCAATAGCGGACAATTCTGGGAACCTTGATTTACATTTAGTCAGGGCTGCTCTGTGGCAACATAGCTCGTTATGTCACACATTCATTTAAAGAATCACTTCAAACTAAATTAACAAGATACAATACATTGTTCAATTTAATTTCAGAATATATTTAAAGATATATACATTTGTGAAAACACACATTTTGCTGGATATTAATAACATGTATGGAACCTCACACCAATCAATGTATAAATACATTAGTCCACAAACAGGAATAAATAAATGAAAATTAACAGAAGCAGTGCACTGTACATTTATTTTATTGTATTATTTTCACTGTAGGCTTTAGCATTGATTTTAGTTTGTCCTGAAAAAGTCTGTTTCTGTAACAGTTGAGCTTCTCAGGGTCTTTACGATGCTGTTCTAAAACTGATAGATAGACAGGATTGTGCAGGATTTCTACAGATGTTATATGTACTCTGTAACTATGGCAGAGGTGCACAATGTATTTGTCAAAAGTAATTGAACATATGTACAAAAACAAAAAACAGGGAAAAAAACATACATTAAATTCAGAAACAAACTAGGAAAATTGCAGCGTGCATTTCTGTATATATTTACCTACAGTAATCTAACTCTCTTGGTACTTATGGTTTTCCATTAAAGAAATGTCAGGAATCACATTTTACAAATCAAATTCCACTTTCATTAATTCCCTTCACAGATTATGTCATCACCTAATTATTTTTTACATTTCTTTATAATTTTGTTAAATGTTTCTTTGAAACTTAGATTTCACTAAAAGATGCTTTAATTATTATGTTGTAATTATATGTAACTATGTTGTAGTTATATGTATTATGTAATTATAGGTATTCAATATAATTTCAATGAAAGTGCTACATGGTGAACTCATCCATTCTTTATCCAGAGTATGTCTTGTGTTTGCAGCCTGTTAGTTTTCCTGCTCTTTGAAGAAACAGCAGAGGTAACACTAGAGTACAGGGCACAGTCAGCCAAATTGATGACAACCCAACCACACAGTTTATTTCACTCAGGACAGATGAATCAAACATCACAGAGCAAACCAAGATTCCTGCTAACCTGAACAACTGTGCTGCCATTATGGCCACAATGGTGTGAAAAGCCCTCTGCTTTGACTGGTCAACCCGCTCCCTGTCCCTGCTAACCTCCCCTGGCCCTGGGTGATTCAGAACATGGAGAACAGAAAAGCTGCAGAAGCAAATAGCTATTAGTGAGAAAACCATGACGCATGAATGTGTGAGAGTTAAGTAAGTAGAGCTGAGAAATTTGCTTAGACACAGAATTACAAGACACAGCATCCAAGCACAAACAGTGCTTATATTTCTGATCTTGACCCCACCCGCCTGCTTCAGACCAAGGTAGGTGATGGGGTGAAAAACGGCTAAGTAACGCTCCACACAGGTGAAGAGGTGAAACAGACTCTGCGCAGGTGAAGTGATGTAGAAAAAACACTTTCCAAATTGCTGTAGACCATCCACAAAAGAGCCAAAACAGTAAAGGCAACACCCAAAAATAGTGATCAGCTCCAGGACAGCCATGTTGTAGGTGAAGAAGTCAGAGTGGCTCATCACTGATGTAGCCGAACCCGAGCGCTGTTTCGTCCATCGCTGAAGGCCCAAGTAAAAGATAGAAAACAATAGTGGGAAGAGAAGAAGGATGTTGGTGATGAGCACAGATGTAAGGATCAAAGTCGCCGTTCTGGATTCGAGGCAGTCAGTGATGAATAGACGGATGGAGGAGTTGACAGACATGTTTGAACTAAAAGTCTGAAGATGATGGAGGAGGATGACAGAGGGAGTGGAGCTGAGGTAAACAAGTAGGTGTAGAGAGAGAACAATAATAATAAAAGTTATGAGTCTGAAAAATACATGTATCAAATATATCAATCATTCTCATCTTGCCTTTGTTGGCTCTTTAACTGAGGGCATACTCACACCAGTTAATCTGCACTGTGCCCTGGAGTGGGTAAAGAGGTGGGCTCGGCTACTGGTCAGTTGGAATCAGGATGGTACACATCAGAGGTATCACTAAATGTGACTGAGCACAGAACTTGAATTCTATGACTATGTGGGAGACAATAGAGGATCATCGTGCCTGGGCACGGCCTTGTGTGAGTAAGACCTCCACGTAATATCAGACTCTGGTTTGTTTCTTGCTAGTGCAATGTTAGCATTGGTTGAAACAATGTTTATGAAAAAGCTGCTTTGGACCAATGCAGACAATGAGCCTACAGGTAATAGCACCTTAAGCTGGTCAGATACTGTGCAACACTTGGATGAAGTTCTAACTCACAATTTACATTTTAAATGGCATTTCTGTAAAGCCTGAACCTCCTACTTCTCTGGTTGCACTATACGGGTCAGTCAGTCAGCAATGATGAGGAGTAAAATACTTCTTCAAAAAAGTTAAAACCACCTCTTCTGTACATCATATATTTAACAGACTATCCCATAATCTCAGAGTCACCATAGCGGATTATTGCACCACACATTTTTTCACTGAATGCTTTTCCAGACCCAACGCTCCCCAATTTTTACAAGACACGGGACACTGCGTGACTGGAGTACTGCGATTTTGGGGGTTGAACGTTTTGCACAGAGATGGGTGCGAACCAACCTTATGGCAATTTAATGGACACTCTATTGTCAAGGTAGTAACTGCTGCCTACTTGACAACAGACACACAACCAAACTTTCTGACATGCAAGAAGTCCAAGCACTTATTAGGGAGGAGATTAATTTGTTGTTAAGGTGATTGATTAGGTCCCAGGATCCTGCTCACACTGCACAAACAACAACAGGATCAGTGTTAAAATCAAGCTGAATCCATACAGTGTCTGCAGACGTTTGAACTTCTGTTTGGACTGAACCTTAATTCAGGAAAACAGGTCACTTTGTCTTAGAAAACATTTATAAAACAAGAACATTCCCATTGACACCTATTGCATCTCCTACATCCAAGTTATTCCCCTATAACATACAGCCCAGGAACCATCCAAGTCAGTGCAGGGAAGGATCATATGGTCCATCCAGCAGTGGGCAGGCTGTTTTATTCGTTCCCAAAAGTCTCAAACTATAGACACATTCAACATCTTACTTACATATAAAAGTCTTATGTTCTTTAGACCTATAGTTAACAAACTACATTCGGACTGTAGTGATTGGGTTAGAAAAAAATATTTGGTCATAACTGTATGAATAATCCTGTTAATATTTTTGAAATCAGTCTCACCTCATCAAGTGTTTTCTGATTGCTGCTGCGTTCAATCTCACCATCAGCTGTGCAATGACAATAAAACTATATGTTTGTGTGCATGTGGCAGCAGGACTATAGACGTTTTGCATCCTGCCAAACAAATAAATGACTTAGTGTGACAGTCACAAATTTTCTTATTACATTACTCATCTCAAACTATTCACCAGTCAGGAAGATGTCATATTAGAAAACTGATTGCAATTGGTAACAAAACACAAAGGCCTCAGAGACCCCCCCTCAGTCAGATTAGAAATATTTAGAACAATTTAACCTTAATTTCACTACGCTGCAAACCATCTTCCTGGCTGTGTTGTGGGGTCTCAAGTGCACTTAGGTAAACAGGTACACGGAGATGTATTGATGGGCAGCAGCCTCTTCTTCTGTGTTGTCCAGCATGGTCCACTAAAAAAACAAAGATGTGTAGAAACTTTAGCTTTAACTTTTTTAAAAATGTACCTAACCAAGCTTTTACTGTTGTACTTTCGAAGCACACATACTTTTAAGCACTAGTCAGTATTAAATTGTCACCATTCACAATCTGTGGTCTGGTGAAAACTATTTTCCGTCCAAAATGAACAAATCAGTATGTTTGACTCAAAAGTCATATTCTGACACTTTTCCCTTCTCTGTTCACTTGCTTTTTATGTTACCAAAAGTAATTAACAACCACATAAATTAAGGCCTTCAGACCTTAAATAATGCCTCAAATCTTGCTTGAGTGATGTTGAACAGGGTTTAGCTCTAAGGAGTTTAGTTTTACCAAAGCTTTTTAACTGGCTTCAGACTCCACGTAGTGTAGCCAGTTCGTATTCTGACTCAGCTGAAATGGTCCTCGTCCCAACTGTCATTTATACCCATTTTCTTTGGACATTTCCTGTTCTTACCAACAGTAGACAACTCAGGGATTCCTGTTGACGTGGGCCATGGAAAGACTGGCTACAGCTGCTGCACTTTGGTTAAGGGACACGACTTTAAGGACTTCTTAATGTTAATAAGTGGATTATTATCTAAATACAAACATTGTATCTTAAATCTGCTATAGTCTGAACTACATATACACAAGTTGATATATTTGTATTTATTGTAAAAATACACATGAACCATCAACACAATCATTGCATAAAGTTACTAAGATAAGATTTCATGACAGTAAGTGAGATTTGTTTGCCATTTGTCACTTTTATTTCACAATGCTTATGACACAACTGGTTGTGCTGTAGGAGTAACACAGATGGATACAGTAAGAAAAAATCCACAGATGTTTCTGTGCAAAAAAGTAAAACTAATTTTATTTTTCTTCAGTTAGTACAAATCTTAGTCAGAACCTAAAGGTACATTTGCTGAAAGTTATCAACGAGGATGCAAACCTACACCAATTACATTTTCATTATTTAACTTCTATGTTTATATCCACTCTTTGACCATTTGTGTTGCTTTTAATGATTAATAAAGAACATTTTTGCAACTTCATTTAAATTATTATGTTGTGTTTATTCAGAGTTGCCCTGTGCCAGCAGGTAAGGCAGGCTACTTCTTGGGGCCCCAGGCCAGTAGGGGGTCCCCGAGGGCAGACAAATGTTACATTTTTTACAGCACTGACTGGGTGCAAAGTTTTTAATGACAGTACCAGTCACAGACCTCCCTTACAGAACGACGAGTTTCACTCTGTTGCAAATAGCGCATGATTCAGTTTAAACAAACAGGTCTCATGAAACAACGGAATCAGCTGATGAAAATGAAGAGGAGTTATTATTCTGTAAGCGAATATTAAAGAGCAGGCGAAAAAAAAGCAAGATGGTGTAGCAGGCGAGATAATAACAATTAAACATAATATTAAATAACGTTAGGTAAAAGCTACGAGTGTAACCATAATTGTCATGAAAAGACAATTGAACTTGTTTTTTTTGCTTACTTTGACATTTACCATTAGTAAACTTAGCTAACTAGGTTAGCAGAGCAGCCTAATGTGTCCAGCTTTGCTGGAGTCACCAGAAGCCAACTGTTAGCTTCGCTAACAGGCTGCAAATAATCAGCTATCTCAGACACTTTTTGTTTCTGTAGTAAACTGATGAAAGCTGTGTCCAACTAAGCTAAGCGTCAAGCTATGAATGCTAAATTATGAAATTTAGGTGCAAAGAAATTTGGACAACTGTACTACAATTCATTACAGTGTATTGCTGTAAGTGTGCTATGTGTAGTGTGGTGTGCATTTTATTGTACTTCTATATCTTGGTCATAACGATTTTATGATGCATAAATCTTTGCCCTCTTGTTTTTGTTAAAGTTAAAATGTTAATTTATCAGTGAGGATGTAAACTATTACACTTAATTAAATTTCATTATTTTACTTTGTACTTTTATACAGTCCTTGACCATGTTGCTTCTGATGATTAAAGAACATTTGCACCAGTTGAATTTTCATTACTATTATGTTAGGTGTAAGGTTAGGTTTGCACCCCCTCTCTTTGCAGAAACAGCAGCGGCAACACCAGACTGCAGGGGGTAGTAAAACAGATGGCAGAAGTCCACATCACAAACTTTGTATAAGTCAGTACAGGTGAACATCTGCTAAGCAGGACTCCAACAAACCTCAAAAGCAATGTTACTATTATGGCCTGGATGGAATAAAAAACAACCCTGTGCTTTGATGGGTGAACTCACTACCTGTGCCCACTAACCTCACAAGACTCTGGGTGATTCAGAGCATGCAGAACAGACAAGCTACAGAAAGAGACGACAATTAAGGCAAAAAGCAAGAGGCAGGAATTTGTGATGGAAACAAAAGAACTGCTGAATAATACGGAGAAACCAATAAATCCAGCACACAGCCTGAAAATTTAGCCAGTGCTAACATTTTTGATCTTGACCCCCTCCACCCGTTTTAGACTCTTGTAGGACACATGGACACCCCCACGAAATCTAGTGTTTTGCCTCCAGTGTAGACACCAAAACACTATCCATTGCTGGTGTCCTGCATCTTATGTGAATAACATTTGACCAAGCAAAACACAATTTTATTTTTTTATTTAATCCATCATTTTCCCTCTGTAGTTGAATTTTATTACATTGCCTAGTCCACTTAATGGGTGATAACAGATAACCACACTCCAATTGAACTTCACGTTTTGTACCTGATTCTTTTTTTTTTTTTTTTTGAATATTTGTCTGTTTAATGTTTCTTTTCAACTTCTCACTAAAAGATGCTGTGATTATTATAAATGCATTTAATTTAATTTCAATGAAAGTGCTACATGGTGAATTCATCCATTCTTTATCCAGAGTCAGTCTTGTGTTTGCAGCCTGGTAGTTTTCCTGCTCTTTGCAGAAACAGCAGAGGTAACACTAATCTACAGGGCACAATCAACCAAATTGATGAAAACCCCACCACACAATTTATTTCACTCAGGACGGATGAATCAAACATCACGGCGTAAAGCAAGATTCCTGCGAATCTGAACAACTGTGCTACCATTATGGCCACAATGGTGTGAAAAGCCCTCTGCTTTGACTGGTCAACCCGCTCCCTGTCCCTGCTAACCTCCCCTGGCCCTGGGTGATTCAGAACACGGAGAACAGAAAAGCTGCAGAAGCAAATAGCAATTAGTGAGAAAACAATGACGCATGAATTTGTGAGAGTTAAGTAAGTAGAGCTGAGAAATGTGCTTAGACACAGAATTACAAGACACAGCATCCAAGCACAAACAGTGCTTATATTTCTGATCTTGACCCCACCCGCCTGCTTCAGACCAAGGTAGGTGATGGGGTGAACAACGGCTAAGTAACGCTCCACACAGGTGAAGAGGTGAAACAGACTCTGTGCAGGTGAAGTGGTGTATAAAAAAGACTTTCCAAATTGCTGTAGACCATCCACATAAGAGCCAAAACGGTAAAGCCAAGACCCCAAAATACTGATCAGCTCCAGGGCAGCCATGTTGTAGGTGAAGAAGTCAGATTGGCTCATCACTGATGTAGCAGAACCCGAGCGCTGTTTCATCCATCGCTGGAGGCCCAAGTAAAAGACGGATAACAATAGTGGGAAGAGAAGAAGGATGTTGGTGATGAGCATGGATGTAAGGATGAAAGTGGCCGTTCTGAATTCGAGGCAGTCAGTGATGAAATGATGGATGGAGGAGTTGACTGACATGTCCATTTGAACTTGAGGTCTAAAGAGTTGAAGGTGGATGACAGAAAGAAGGGAGCTGAGGTAAAAAAGTAGGTTTAAATAATTAACAATAATAACAAGAGTGATGAGCCTGAAATATACATTTATCGAATACGATCGATCATTTCTTTCTTGCCTTTGCTGGCTCTTTAACCAAGGGCTTACTCACACCAGGAAATGTGTGGAAGAGGTGGGCTCGGCCACTGGTCAGTTGAAATCAGGATGGTACGTGTCAGCGCCTGAGCACACAACTTAAAATTTATGACTGTGGGAGACAATAGGAAAACATGAGCACAGGCCCATGGGGGACAGTGGATCATCCTGCTTGGGCACGGCCTAGTATGAGTAAGACCTCCATGTAATATCAGACTTTGGTTTCTTTCTGTCTTTGTAAGATCCCTACCCACACAGGGATTCAAGTGCAAAATCCAACAAAGGACAGTGCTGATGAAAATGTGTTAACAAAAATCCAAACTCTAACTTACAGCAAGCAGGTACAGAAAATTAAACAAACAGAAAAAAAGAAAACCAAATGTGTAGACTAACTCACTCTGATAACTAACTAACAAACAAACTTTGAGACTAAACTAACGCACTAGGAAGCAAATAAAGCTGGTGGTCAGGAAAAAGAATGAGAATAGGGAAAACAGGATACATGGGGAGACACACTAGCGACAAACAATGGATGGATGATCTGAATCAGGTGTGTTGACCGCTGCTAGTTGAGGAACGGAAAACCAAGAGGGGCTGGAGACAGACTGAGGTGGAACAGATTGGCTCAGTACAAAAGCTGCGTTGGACTAATGCTAATAGCACCTTAAGCTGGGCAGATAAACTGCAACACTTTGATCAATCATTGTGATGTTCTAACTCACAATTTACAGTTTAAATGGCCTCCTGCTTGAACTTCCTACTTCTCTGGTTGCACTATACGGGTCAGTCAGTCAGCAGTTTTTACCAGACATAGTACACTGCATGACTGGAGGTCTGCGATTTGGGGGTTCAACATCTTGCCCAGAGATGTGTGAGAACCACCAACCCTATGGTAAAAAAATGGCCACTCTTTTGTCAACCTAATTACTGCTGCGTACTTGACAACAGACAGACAACTAAAATCTCTGACATGCCGGAAATCAAACTCATTATTAGGGAGGAGGTTCATTCGTCCTTAAGGTGATTATAAGGGGGCCGGGATCCTGCTCACACTACACAAACAACAACAGGATCAGTGTTAAAATCAAGCTGAATCCATACAGTGTCTGCAGATGTTTGAACTTCTGTTTGGACTGAACCCTAATTCAGGAGAACGGGTCACTTTGTCTTAGAAAACATTTATAAAACAAGAACATTCCAATTGACACTTATCACATCTCCTACATCCTAGTTGTTCCCCTATAACATACAGCCCATTCTCAGAGATCAGTTGGGCCTTTTCTTTAATCTCCATACTTGTCAGTGGAGTAAAGAAACAAGCATATCTTCACAAATGGTCACAACAGTTATTTCAACTGTGGCTAAGATATGTACACGTAGTGGATGATCAACACACTGACAGTGGCCTTATGGGCTGGTTGTTGCTCCCCCACCCCAAAAAATCTCAAACATTAGAAAAATCAAATATCTTACTTAGATAAAGTATAAATGTCTTATGTCCTTTAGAGCAATAGTTAACAAGTAACCTTTGAAATGCAATGACTGGGTTAGAAGAAAATATTTGGTCATAACTGTATGAATAATCCTGTTAATAATTTTGAAATCAGTCTCACCTCATCAAGTGTTTTCTGATTGCTGCTGTGTTCAATGTCACCATCAGCTGCGCAATGACAAGAAAACTATATGTTTGTGTGCATGTGGCAGCAGGACAATAGACGTTTTGCATCCTGCCAAACAAATAAATGACTTAGTGTTACAGTCGCTAATTTTCTTATTACATTATTCATCACAAAGCGTTCACCAGAAGGAAGATGTCAATATTGGACTATTGTGGAAATTTGATTACAATCAGTACAAAGACACAAAGGCCTAAGAGAGACCCCCTCAATCTCATTAGAAATATTTACCTTGTTCTGTGTAGTGTTACACATGTGATTTAGATTTCTTGATCTATACCTATTTAATTTAAAGCAAACAACAAAGAAGAAACAATTTAACCTTAGATTCATTAGTCTGCAAAACATTTTCTCAGTTGTGTTTTGGGGTCTCGTGTTGCTCTTAAGTAAACCTCAGGTACACAGTGATGTTGGAGAGTAGCCTCAACAAAGAGGTTTGTCCACTCCATGATTCCTTCAGCTGTAACTGTGATCTTTTTTTTTTTTTATTTTACCCAACTGAGCATTCACTGTTGTGCACAACTACTTCTAGGGACTAGTCAGTATTAAATTGTCACCATTCACGATGTGTGGTCTGGTAAAAACTATTGTCCTTCCAAAATGAACAAATCAGTATGTTTGACTCATAAGCCAAATTCTGACACTTTTCCCTTCTCTGTTCACTTGCTTTTTATGTTACCAAAAGTAATTAACAACCACATAAATTAAGGCCTTCAGACCTTAAATAATGCCTCAAATCTTGCTTGAGTGATGTTGAACAGGGTTTAGCTCTAAGGAGTTTAGTTTTACCAAAGCTGTTTGACTGGCTTCAGACTCCATGTAGAGTAGCCACTTCTTATTCAGACTCAGCTGAAATGGTTCTCGTCCCAACTGTCATTTATACCCATTTTCTTTGGACATTTCCTGTTCTTACCAACAGTAGACAACTCAGGGATTCCTGTTGACGTGGGCCATGGAGAGACTGGCTACAGCTGCTGCACTTTGGTTAAGGGACACGACTTTAAGGACTTCTCAATGTTAATAAGTGGATTATTATCTAAATACAAACATTGTATCTTAAATCTGCAATAGTCTGAACAACATATACACAAGTTGGTATATATGTATTTATTGTAAAGCTGTACATGAAAAATCAACACATTTACTACATTAAATTGCTAAGACAAGATTTCATAACAGTAATTGAGATTTGTTTGCCATTTGTCACTTTTATTTCACAATGCTTATGACACAACTGGTTGTGCTGTAGGACTAACACAGATGGATACAGTAAGAAAACATCCTCAGATGGTCTTATTGGGTTTTTACAGTTGGGTGCAAATGTTTGCATCCCCATAGCAAATAGCAAAAACATAACACAAAGTGTGTTTTTGTCCATCACCATAATGTTAAATGCAAAATACAATACTTAATCAGAAATAAAGTTAAATATTAATGAATTTATTTGCAAGGATGGAAACTTTTGAACTAACTTAATTTTCATTATTTTACTGTAATTTTTATAGATTCCTTCATTTTTGTTGCTTCAGATGATGAAAGAATATTTGTACCAGCTAGATGTGCACCATCATTATGTTAGGTTCAAGGTTAGGTTTGACCTTCGTATATGTAATTTCATTGTAAGGGGTTGCAAACGTAACCCTAAACCTACAGAAGATGTTGAAAATGTAATTATAGTCTACAGTTTGTTGCGATCTAAAATATGACTTATTTTTTGTTGTTAAATTTAGCGTTCTTCTGTTTGCAGCTTGGTAGTTTTCCTGCTCTTTGCAGAAACAGCAAAGGTAACACCAATCTACTGGGCACAATCAGACAACTTGAGCATGACCCAACTACACAATTTATTTCACTCAGAGCTGATGAATCAAACATCACGGCGTAAAGCAAGATTCCTGCTAACCTGAACAACTGTGCTACCATTATGGCCACAATGGTGTGAAAAGCCCTCTGCTTTGATTGGTCAACCCGCTCCCTGTCCCTGCTAACCTCCCCTGGCCCTGGGTGATTCAGAACACGGAGAACAGAAAAGCTGCAGAAGCAAATAGCAATTAATGTGAAAACCGTGACGCATGAATTTGTGAGAGTTAAGTAAGTAGAGCTGAGAAATTTGCTTAGACACAGAATTACAAGACACAGCATCCAAGCACAAACAGTGCTTATATTTCTGATCTTGACCCCACCCGCCTGCTTCAGACCAAGGAAGGTGATGGGGTGAACAACGGCCAAGTAACGCTCCACACAGGTGAAGAGGTGAAACAGACTCTGTGCAGGTGAAGTGATGTAGGAAAAAGACTTTCCAAATTGCTGTAGACCATCCACATAAGAGCCAAAACAGTAAAGACAAGACCCCAAAATACTGATCAGCTCCAGGGCAGCCATGTTGTAGGTGAAGAAGTCAGAGTGGCTCATCACTGATGTAGCAGAACCCGAGCGCTGCTTCATCCATCGCTGAAGGCCCAAGTAAAAGACAGAAAACAACAGTGGGAAGAGAAGAAGGATGTTGGTGATGAGCACAGATGTTGTGGTGTAAGTGGCCGTTCTAGATTCGAGGCAGTCAGTGTTTAAAAGATGGATGGAGGAGTTGACTGACATGTTCGTTTTAACTGGAAGTTTGAAGAATTGAAGGTGGATGACAGAAAGAGGGGGGCTGAGGTAAAGAAGTAGGTTTAGAGAGAGAACAATAATAATAAGAGGGATGAGCCTGAAACATACATTTATCAAATACATATCAATCATTCTGATCTTGCTTATGACTGTGGGAGACAATAAAAAAACATGAGCATCCATGTAATATCAGACTTCGGTTTCCTTAGTACAAAAGCGCGGTTGGACCAATGTTGGCATTGAGCCTGCAGGTAACAGCACATTAAGCTGGGCAGATACTCTGCAACACTTTGACTACGCCTACATCTCTGCCTGCACTACATGAGTCAATCAGTCAGCAGTGATGAGGAGAAAAATACTTCTTTATTATTGGATTATGGAAACGCACATTGACTTGACTCATTTTTATATCAAATGCCTTTCTAGACCCAACCCTTCCCAATTTATCAGGACCTGGGACACTGCATGACTTGAGTTTTGTGTGTTGCCGGTTCTACATCCTGTCCAGACATGGTCGCGAACCACTAACCCTATGGAAAATAAATGGCCACCCTATTGTCAACTGAGTCACTGCTGCCTTATCAACAACAGCTGAATATAATTTCGGATATGGCAGAAATCCAACATCTTTTCATGTTTAAAATAAGTAATTAGGTGCTGGGATCCTGCTCACACTGCACAAACAACAACAGGATCAGTGTTAAAATCAAGCTGAATCCATACAGTGTCTGCACAGGTTTGCACTTCTGTTTGGACTGAATCCTAATTCAGGAAAACAGGTCCCTTTGTCTTAGAAAACATTTATAAAACAAGAACATTCCCATTGACACCGATTGCATTTCCTACATCCCAGTTATTCCTCTATCCCATACCGCTCATTCTCAGAGATCAGCTGGGCCTTTTCCTTATTATTCATAGTTTCCCTGAGGAGTCAGCAAATCACCAAAGTCAGTGGAAGGAAGGATCATGTACGTCCTCACAAATGGTCGCAACAGTCCATCGACCTTTGGCTAATAACGTAAAACAGTGGACAATTAACACACTGATAGTGGACTCATGAGTAGGTTGTTTTATTCCCCCCCAAAAGTCTCAAACCTTTAAAAAAATCAAACATCTTACATATCAAAGTTTTTTTTTTTAAATTTAAACCTATAGTTAACAACTACATTTGGAAAATATTATTTAGATTTATGATCAGTCTCACCTTGTCAAGTGTTTTCTGATTGCTGCTCTGTTCAATCTCACCATCAGCTGCGCAATGACAATAAAATAATGTTTTTGGTTTTTGTGTTGCGGCAGGACTATGGACGTTTTGCATACTGCCAAACAAAGAAATGATTCAGTGTGACAGTCAAAAATGTTCTTATCGCATCATTCACCTCAACCCACTCACAAGAAGGAAGATGCCAAGATTGGACTATTATAGAAAACTCATTACATTGTCGACCAAAACACAAAGGCAGCCTCACTATGTTCCGCACTCTGTATTATGTGTGGTTTAGATTTCTTGTTCTACACTTATTTAATTTAAATAAGTATTTAATTTGATTGGATTCACACTCTGACAGAAAAAACTATTTAACATTAGTTTCATTAGGCTGCAAAACATTTTCCCAGCTTTGTTGTGGGGTCTCAAAGTGGTCTGAGGTAAACAGGCACCCAGTGATGTACTTTTGGAGAGGAGCCACAAAAAGCAAAGATGTTCACCAACTTTAGCTGTAGCTCTGATCTTTTTTTTAAACATTTACTTAACGTACCTGTTGTGCTTTTGGAGGGCACCTACTTCTAGGGACTAGTCAGTATGGAATTGTCCCCATTCCCAATTTGTTGTAGTGGAAATCTAAATTATTGCCCGTCCAAAATGAACAAATCAACATGTCTGACTCAAAAGTCAGACATACTGTCTGGTAAAGTTCCTTTTTTACTTGCCTTTTATGTTACCAAAAATCAGTAGCAATGGAGAGACTGGCTGCTGCACCTGAAGCTACTTCCTAATGTTAACAATGTTTTATCTTATATCTGCTAGAGTTCAAACAACATATACACGTGTTACAAATTTGTATTTATTTTAAAAATGCACATGAACACAACACAGTCATTGCATTAAGTTACTAGAACAACATTTCTTGACAGTAAGTGACAGAAGTTTGGCATTTTTCACTTTTTTACAATGCTTATGGCTCAACTGGTTGTGCTGTAGGACTCACACAGATAGATACAATAAGGAAAAATTCACAGATGCTCTTATATACATTTGAGTGCAAAACACAAAGCTGTGTTTTTATTCATAACATATTTTATAATTCACAGAACAAATCTTCAATGGAAATTAAAGACAATTTTAATTCATTTATTAGTGAGGATGTAAACTTTTACACTAACTTCATTTTCATTATTTCACTGTAACATTTTTTACATTCCTTGAGCATTTGTGTTGCTTCTGATGATGAAAGAACATTTGTACCAGCTGGATGTGCATCATTATTATGATAGGTTTAGGGTTAAACTTAAACCTACAGTCAACAGATTGGTGAAGTCTAAACTATGACCTATTTCTTGTTAAAGTTTTTGTGTTTGCAGCGTGGCAGTTTTCCAGCTCTTTGCAGAAACAGCAGAGGCAACACTAGACTGCAGGGGGCAGTAAACCAGATGGCAGATGTCCCCACCACACACTTTGTGTGGGTCAATACAGGTGATGTATACATGCAGTTGCTGAGCAGGACTCCAACAAACCTTAAAAGCAATGCTACCATTATCGCCGCAATGGTATAAAAAGCCCTCTGCTTTGATGGGTCAACTCGCCTCCTGTGCCCACTAACCTCACCAGGGTGATTCAGAGCATGCAGAACAGAGAAGCTGCAGAAAGACACGACAATTAAGGCAAAAACCAAGAGGCAGGAATTTGTGACGGAACCAAAAGAACTGCTGAATAATATGGAGAAACCAATAAATCCAGCACACAGCAGCCAAATGCAGCCAGTGCTAACATTTCTGATCTTGAGCCCCTCCACCCTTTTTAGACTCTGGTAGGTGATGGGGTGAACAACAGCCAGGTAGCGCTCGACACAAGTAAGGAGGTGGAACAGAGTCTGTCCGGGTGAGGTAATGGAGCACAAGGACACCCCCACCAGTTCTAGAGTTTTGCCTCCAGCGAAAGCACCAAAACAGTATAGAGAGAACCCCAAAATACTGATCAGCTCCAGGCTGATCACATTATAGGTGAAGAAATCAGAGTGGCTCGATATCGATGTTGAGATGGAGCGGTGTTTCCTCCATTGTTGGAGGCCCAGATAAAATATAAGAAAGAAGATAGGAAAGAAGAGGAGGATGTTGGTGATAACAAAGGCCATAAAGATGAAAATAGTCACTTTGAAATTAAAGCAACTGTAGAGCAAAGGAGCGAGAGTCGAGTCTGATGAGTTGGAAGAGATGACTGACATGTCTATCTGCAAGTGAAGAAAAGAGTAGCAAAATGACAGTCAGCAAATTTAGAGTCATCAGAGAACCAAGTGTGGATGATTAGTGGACTTAGATTAGACCTACTAAATGCTAAGCAGGTCACATTTATAGCATTAAGTACTGTCCCACATCCTTTGTCTGGAACAATTTGCCTCCAGCTTAAATTATTAATTAAAACAGGAATGATCTCATTTAAAAAAAAATAAAAATTTGATAAATACTGAAGGTTTTGAACACAGACACTCACCTGGACAGCAGTGTTTTCTTATTGGCCTTCTACTGCGTCACAAAACGCACTACTGTTAACTGATATCTGGTCTGTACTTGCTTGGCTGTTGAAGGTGTGTGCATTTAGTGACAGGTGGCTAATAACGTTTGAGTTTTTGCATATTGGAAAATGACTAATGATAATGATAATAATGATCACACAGGGAAATGTTTAATGCATACTTTAATCTTGCAAAGGGACAGCTGCACGGGCTAATTTGGATATTGTAAATAGAAGCAAATTTGTAGACTTTGATGCCTCAAACAAACATTGGGACAGAGGTTTTATGCTTTTTAAATAGTTTGATAACTGAGGACACTAACTGAAATATCTCATGTGATGTTGCCTGAGGGCCTGAAGGTCACACACATTCAACAGCCCCTGAAATATATCACAATATTATGTTGTGCTGATGGTGAAATACTGAAGTTTTGGCAAATTTACATTGAAAAATATTGTTGTTTATTATTGACCATTCTCCTACAAATTTTAGCCCAAAGCCACAAACCCATTTTTGCCTGCAAAAATTGAACCTTTGCTGGATGCTCCTTTTAGAGGAGTTGGAGGAATCCGTCCCAGCCTACTTACACTTCTGCAAAGACACCGTCCTACCAACCAAATCCATAGTTTTCCTTAATCAGAAACCATGGTTGGACACAGTGTGCACTCTGCTCAAGGCCAGAGACGTCGCCTATAGGTCAGGTGATCTATAGTAGAGCCCCGGAGAGACCTGAAGAGGAGCATAAGCAGGGCAAAACAGAGAAACAAGCAACGCAGAGAGGGGCACTTCGTGAACAACCCCTGAAGTATGTGCAAGGGCATTAAGACCATGGTGGATTATAAGTGTAGCACCCAACACACGTTAGGATGCTGTTCGCTAACTTCTCCTCTGCCTTTAATAAAATAAACCCACATGTACAATCCAAACTTTACAACCTGTCCACCTCATTGTGTTCATGGATTGGTAACTTTCTCACCAACAGGCCTCAAGTGGTGAGAATGGGGGATCATACATTATCCCCCCTAGTTCTGAACACAGGTATGCTGCAGGCGTCCGTGCTGATCCCAACCTGATTAACCCTCTTGCCTCCAACACAAGTGTGAAGTTCGCTGCTGACCTGGTAAAGAAGGCTTATCAAAAGCATCCTCTGCCTTAAATAGTATGTAGTATGCCAGCTGTACAGTCCAAGACAGGGGGGACCTAACAAGGGAAGTGAAAACAGCCCCGAACTGCGTAGGCTGTGTGTTCCCAGACCTGGACTGTTTGCTGGCCAACTTCAGAAGAAAGCCGGCAGCATTTCCACAGACCCTACTCACCCAGGGCATGAACTGTTTGCTCCCCTGCTATCCACGACAAGATTCAGCTCCAATTAATTTTTTTTTAGGCGGATGCTCTTCCTAACGCAACCCTACATAATTTCTACCGCCCTTGGGACCAGTACTTAGCACGGCAGAGTTGAGACTCGGGATGAGCGGTAGGGGTTTCAGTGTCTTGCCCAGAGACACTTCAACATGCGGTTGGGGAGAGCAAGCCATGAACCTCTGACCCTGTCAACTGAAACCCTCTATCAACTGAGCCACTGCTACCCCTTATCACTGAAATCAAGAATACCTACGGAATTTCTTTGTAGAGTGTAAAATGACAATAAAGGCAAACAATCTTATCTTATCTTGTATAACCAATCATGAAATCTTCATCTCTTACCAATCAGCCAGCTAACTTTGGAATCAACCAGAATACTGTTACTTGAATATTTTTCAATAAGCTTTTCAATCTTATTTTGTCTGTTTTGTTTGAGTGATGCAGACATCACTCAAACAAGGTAAATACATTGTGTATATACAAACAAATTGACTGAGCTCTTACCACCCTGTGGAAAATTAATCTGCTATTATATTATTGTACAATATTATGTATTAAATTTACTATAAATATGTACTATAAAAAAAACTTTATGGAAGCTCTATTGGTTCTTTTCATCTTCAAAGAAAATCTATGAACACGACAGGAACATGAAGAATACTTACATTACTATAGTAAAGTGTATCAGCTACTATCAATGGCAGAAACTTCTAAATGAGTTATACAGATGTAAATTATATAATGAATTAAAAAATTAAACAATGCATTTGTCTCATCTAATTTACTTTGTCTTTCTCTTCATTCTTTTCCTTGTCTGTGTAAAAGCAACAGCACACAAACCAATATGCCAGTCAACTCTCCCTCTCTTTCACGTATTTATTTATACCACTGCTACGACTCAACAGTTGGATTTTTCATCGCAGTTTCTTACAACGTAACCAAAGTCTTCCTCCTCCTTCCTCTCTGCCTCCTCGTCCTTCATCGGGGTCACCGACGATGGCGGCAGCAGCGCTCCTTTGCAACAACAAGCCACTCTGACATCTTCACCTACCACTCAGCTGCCACCGAGGTCATCTATGCGATAGGCGGGGTTTTGTTCTACAGTGCAAAATACTTAGGTCTCTCAGAAATGATGACATTTGGATTTTATTTGTTTTGTATAGTTGTACCTGGACAAACCTCTTTTCACATCCTGACCTGTGTAGAGCGCTACCTGGCTGTTGTTCACCCCATCGTCTACCTGGGGCTGAGACAGTCAGGGGGGGTCGTGATCAGAAACATAAGCATTGGGTGTGTTTGGCTGTTGTGCTTTGGATGGATTGGTGTCATAGCTCACTACGCTCCCAACTTCCCTTATATTCTATTTTTCTGTTTGTTGGTCTTCTCTTTAGTTGTTGTGTCTTTTTGCAGCCTCTCTGTTCTCTGTGTCTTCATTTTTCCAGTGACAGGGGAAAAGGTGAGGGACAGAACATCCGTCGACCAAACAAAACAAAGGGCTTTCCCCACCATTACTGTTATAACGGGAGGGCTTTGGTTCTTTTTTCTAGGGTTGCTTGCTTGTGTTGCTCTCGACAACTCGGGCTTGCTGAGTTACAGTGATGGGTGTCTGGTCCTGGCATCTGGAAACTGGTTCAGTCTGCCCAGCAGTTTAGCTTTACCTCTGCTGTTTCTGCACAGAGCTGGAAAACTGCTTTGTTGTCACTGCAACAATAAGTAAAGAGCATCATTGTATTGGATCTGAGGAAAAGTCGTATTTAATTAGGTATAAGTACCACTTAAGTCTATATTCGAACATTAACTGTTTGTTCCTTTAGATGTTGAAATCACATAGTTTTAATGTTTTTTGACAATATGAGTTTTCCCAAAATAAACCCAGTGGATATTGCGTTAGTAAAAATTAAGAACAAAAGAACAAAAAAAAGTTTGAAAATAATTTGTCTGTAACCGTGGTAACTGTATACAACAAAGCATGACTGTCGTTTTCTCAAAATGCCTAGTGTGTGAATATATTCATATTTAAAAGAAACAGTACCAAATGGGAATCAATGACCAAAATATGACAAAAACACATTTTTGTCCAAATTTCTTTGAATACTTGACAGTGCTGCTGATGTTCCAGTAGCAGACAGTTATGTCAGGCCTGTGTCATGATAATTTGTGAAGTTGTTCCTGACCATCCAAACCAGTGTCCTCTCAGTTCAGTGAGGCAGTTTCTTCTTCCAAACCCCAAACGAAGGTCTTACTAGTAACTTGCATTTATGTATAGTTGTTGAAACGAATCCTCAACAAAGTTGTATAGAAATGACTCCAAAAGACATTTTTGACTTGTTTAAATGGACCATCCTCATTTGTCTGTATATTATTGTTTATTTTTGTATGAATATTTTACATTTTTTTTGTATTTTTGTGTGAATGTAGAATATTTACCCATTGTTGATCTCAGAAAAAAACACATACATGTCCTTGATGAGTGTATGTAAACTTCTGACCACAACTGCATTTTTAATAGTTGTAAGCATCTGCATTGACGTGTACATGACTGATTAATCACTCAAAGTGTAGAAAATGATGACAAAAAAATAACAACCAATATATAACAGGGAAAATGAACCTTGTGAAAGGGATCATTATAAAATTAAGTTTTCCATTTCACCATCTGTGTCGTCAATGCATCTGGTCAAGTTTGTTTAAAAAAAATCTCACTTTTCAGTGGGAAGATGCAGTGCATTCATTTCACAGTGGATATAATTGATGCCAGATGCCTTCTAAGCAGCAGCTGATCCAGAAGAATAATGTAAAACTCAAATGTGCCTTCCAAGGTAAAAACAAATTTATTTGTAGCTTGACAGCATGCAAACAACCCACAGTCCGGCCACTGCTGCTGCCACTTTTCCACATTCCTTATCCAGTTTTTATGTGCATTTATGTGTCAACAGCAGAGTGACTTGGACTTGGCACTGGATAAAGATCCCAACCAAACTGCTGACAAGGTGGGTGTCTTTCTGTAATGGTTTTCCCTAAATATTTAAAATGTCGGAGTAGTGGTCTTTTCTATTACAACAACAAAACAATAAAAAAGCTTAAACTTCAGGCTGTCTGTGTGAAAATGTCTGACATTCTGCTCTTTTTAAGGTCAGTTAGTCTGTAGTAATTTAGACTCACAGAAAACACATGGAGTTATGATCTCAACTGCTTTAATTAAGTAGGAAATGGCCTCCACTTATATATATTGCTCTTCTACCTATTGGTACTTAAAGTGCTTTTTACCGTTTCTATTAATTTGTTATTCCTGAAGACTCATCCCTTCTTTACCTTACACAACGGGGAATCAGCCGTTATAAATTCTCTTAAATGACCCTTTAATGGAATTTTTTACAAGGTACCATCTTTACCTGCTTCAAATGTTAGAACATTATTAATTTTCCCTCTGCCACGGAGACCATATTTGTGGGCGAGAAAGACCCTACATCATCGCTAGATTGAGCTCTGGGTTAAATAACAAGTTTCGCTGACATGTAGTCTGAAATGACAACCAATATCACTCAAATCCTTCAAATCTGTGATTCAAATCAGATTTATTTTATGTTATGTTAGTTGTGGCCGGCACTGTCAGTGTAGATACCTTTTAATAACGTAGCATTTATTACTATATATTAGTACATTAGTATTCTGCTATTGCAAATATACTAATTGAAACCATTTTATTGATTTTCAGATCTCCTGAAAATTCAAAACAAAAGCAACAGCACACCGAGCATAATGGCAGTCAACTCCTCCTCTTCTTCACTCCCCAGTTTACACCACTGCTCCAGTTCTACAGCTACATTTGACGTCGCCACTGCCTTCGACATCACCCACATCTGCCTCCTCCTCCCTCTCTCCCTCCTCATCCTCTACCTGGGCCTCCAACAATGGCGGAAGCAGCGCTCTTTTGCAGCAACAAGCCACTTTGACATCTTCATCTACAACTCAGCTGCCCTGGAGCTGATCTACGTGTTGGGAACAATGTTTTATTATTGTGCCAATTTCTTGGGTCTGTCTGAGATGATGATCGTGGGCATTTATTTGACTTCTTTTGTTATCCCTGGAGAAACATTTTTTCATATGCTGACCTGTGGGGAGCGCTACCTAGCTGTTGTTCACCCCGTCACCTACCAGGGACTGAGACATTTGGAGGGGGTTAGGATCAGAAACCTCTTTATTGGATGCGTTTGGCTGCTGTGCTTGGGATGGATGGGTATTACAGCTCTGTACCGTCCTAGTTTTCCCTACATCCTGTTTTTCATTTTGTTGGCTTTGTCTTTGGTTGTTGTGTCTTTTTGCAGTCTCTCTGTTCTCTGTGTTTTGATTCGTTCAGGGCCCGGGGACATGGCAGGGGCCAAAGGACGACTTGATCAATCAAAGCAGAGGGCGTTCTGCACTATCACAGTTATTACATGGGTGTTGTGGTTGTCTTTTATAGGGTTTCTCGTTTGTGTTGCACTGGACAGCTCACACCTGCTGAGTTACAATGTCAGTTGTCTAGTGCTGCTTTCTGGAACTTGGATCACGCTGCCCAGCAGTTTAATTTTACCGCTGCTATTTCTACACAAAGCAGGAAAACAGCTTTGTTGCTAAGGGAGCAACGAATAAAAACCATAATTTTAAAATTAGATTTATTATAATTTAGTTCGTTGTCATACCTAATCGATAAGCATTAGCCTACACAATTATTCACTAAAATCAGCATATCGAGCATCATATATGACTATGCCATCTCCTATTTTGCTTGCTGATCTCCTACACTCAGTGAGGAGAGGCACTCTGGAGGGGAGAAGGGGACCTCCTCCTAAGAACTGTGGCAGTAAAGTAAATGTCAACTCGAGTCAATTATTAGCATTGGTTAAAATGAATTTTAGCTGGTGCCGTTTTATTGAAATGTACCTAAATTTCAATAACTCTTTCGGCTTATCCCCCAAGTTCACGATCGCTGCAGTGGATCATGGTTCCCCATGTTTTACCGGGCTTGGGACTGGTGCTCAGATACGCATTGTTCAGCCAGAGTTGGGGCAGTTTTGGGGTTAAATATCTTACCCGGAGACACTCATGTGTGGTCAGGGAGAGCATAGCTTGAACTTCTGACCCTAACAATTGAGTCTCTGCCGCCCAACAAGACAGAGAACTTTTCCAAAGGCGACCAGGGTTCGACTTTAGGGTAAGGAGTTGTGCACTTTATTGATGATCGTAACACAACTTGGAGGTAACTACAGTAAAGAAGTATGTGTGTGCTAATGTCAATATTTGTAGCATTTAGTTTTTATGTAATTTATCTTTTAAAGTAACCTTAGCCCCGAAGTTATTTTCGCTAACCCTAATGCAGAGCTTGCGTCTATAAAGCCGTTCTTGTAGTGTCAAATGGTGATGCTGATCTGTTACTTAATACATTAGTATAAACTAAATGGGAAATGTTATTACGTTAGGTTTAAGGTTCAGTTTGCATCCCTCTACATTAACATGATGTGTAGAGTAAACATATTCAGAAACGGATGTTTCAATGTAGGATCCACAATATATCTTCAGTCTTGAGGTGAAACATTCTTGAGCGAAACACCGGATTATTATCAGTAATTACTACCTGCCGTGATTTAGCAAGTCCCACTTAATCATTTATGTTTGACAGCATGCAAAAGCCTACACAGTGCTGCTGCTGTGTGACACATGCAGCAATAACACATACATACAGAAGCATCATTAAATGTTACAACCAGATACTCTTGAACAGCAGAGACCGTTCTGAGATTAGGACTAAAGATCAGAAACAGGCACTGCTGACGAGGTGGGTTTTCCAATGTCTATACAGCTTCTATTTCCCTCTCAACATTTCTTTTTAATCTGTCAAATTTCTGAAATGCCTGTGATGCTAAGAAGCATAAGCGCTTACGATTATAGTCCAATGGATGGATGGTTGAAATTTTTATTACGTTTAAGTCCAAGATATTCCTTAAAAAAGTGTTTTTCGCTAAAATTATGAATCGGTTACAGAATCCTAAAACAAAAAAATGTAACGTTAGTTACTTAAAATTAAATCAAAATTTTCAGACACCAAGTAATTTTTTTTTAAAGATTTATGAGATTACAGAAATCACATTAATTTCAAATGCAGTCAGAAATTTTTGACGTTTGTTAAAAATGTAATCGCTAAATCCTACTTACGATAGGACAAATAGCTGTATAAGCTCTTTTTAAGTCCTCTGAGAATTTTGAGAAATGTATAGTATGAGAGAAATGTGTATGACAGAATCATGGAAAATTTATACAACAGTCAAGTCAATACTGTTTTTTTATGTTACAGAAATTTTAAATTGTGAAAGTGTGAATATGACTCAATAATGTCTTTGATCCTAAAATGAATGACATTTCAAACACCATCATTCTTAGTTTTTAAATTGTGTTCCCATTTTCTAACTTTTCCACCCAGCCATCGGGTATGGCGGGAAACTCCGCTGCTTTTCTACATTACTTTCACCACTGTTCAGATGCTACATTTGGATTTATCATTGCCATCGTCTTCAATGTAGCCAAATTCTCCCTTCATCTTCCTCCGTCGCGCCCTATACCTGGGTCTCCAACGATGGTGGCGGCCACAACAGGCAGGGACAGGGTTCAAGTTGACCAATCAAAGCACAGGGCTTTTAATACCCTCTTGGCTATAATGGGAGTCCTGTGGTTGTGTTTCCTAGGGTATCTTGTTTGCCTTGCTGTGGAAATTTCAGACCTGCTAAGTTACAACGAGAGCTGTATGGTGCTGATATCTGGAAATATGTTCACTTTGCCCTCCAATTTAGTATTACCTCTGCTGTTTCTACACAGAGCTGGAAAACTGGCCTGTTGTCAGTGCAGGAATAAGTAAACACCCTCACGTGGATCTGAAAACATTTTAAATTACTTTATTGAAGCAGAACATGTTTCTCTGTAAGATTTTGTTCTGCTCGTCAACATCAGCTACAAATTTGGGCCTAGCAAATTCAATCCTAGACCACAAATTGTAAAATCTAAATATGTAAATTAACTAACACAAGAACACAAATTAACATATTTAAGATCGCTAATCTACCCTTTTCAGACACTGACACATGTCAGTTATTTTGTTTCACATCTGTTCTTGAATTTATTTTAATTCCGACTTGATGTGTTGCTTTTTGAGATCTTTTAGCTTGCTTCACTTAGTCAGACAGGTTTATTTATGCAATTTCTTTATTCAACAGGTCTGGCAGTACTTAGGCCTGGGTGTTGCAAGAGAAATTTAACTCAGCTTTCCAAAAAATGTGCTACTGTTCCTGAGGTCAATTACTTTTTGCCAGGAAGGATTTGACAGGTTATTTTTAGTAAATAAAATTATCATTTCAAACCAGCATTTTGTATTAACTTGGGTTATGTTTGTGTTATATTAAAATTACTTTGATGATCTGAATCATTTAATTGTGACAAATATTTAAACAATATATATAAAAATCATTTACATTGCTTTTCTACCTTACTGGTCCCATAAATGGTTTACACTGTTTGTCATTCACCCATTTCTAATCACAGCTGAATGGGGGAGCTGCCATGCAGCCGGCCTACACTCACTGAGAGGAACTAAGTTGGGGTTCAGTGCCATCCTCAAGGGCATGGGATTCCACACGGGACAAGAGGAGTCGGGAATCAAACCAACCACCCTTTGATTGTTGCTCTACCCTCTGAGTCATAGTTGCCCACAAAATGGCTGCAAAATCAACAAAAATCTCACTCTTTTTACATAGTCATCGTCAGGATAGTTCTAAATTACTAAATTATTGTTTGATTCAGATCTAGGTGTGTTTGAAGAACTGACTGCTTTGAATTTACATGTTAGCTTAAGGAGCAAGTACCACTGAAAATAAACAGCAGTACAGTTGTTGACCCAAATTTACTGTTTATGTATTTTGTTCATGTTATTATGCAACAAAAACTCTAAAAACAATATGGTTTTACAAGACAACAGGTCACTGTGAGTCATGTCCATCTGCAGCTGAGCCCACCCTCTGAACATGGTGTAGAAGAATAATAAAATAATATTCCAGCTTGGAGTCAAATGAAATAATGTATTTGTTTGACAGCATGCAAACACACACACACACAAACCACAGTCCTACTGCTGACTGACAGTTTGATAAATGGGCGTCATTAATATAAGTAAATGTTAGGATCAGATAGTTGTGAACAGCAGTTTGGACATTCAGGAGAAAGACGAGAATCCCCACTACTGACAGGGTAGGTGTCCTTTAATTGCTTAATATTTCAAATACAAATACAAATATATTTGCAAAATACTACCAGTGTCCACTTTGCTGGATTTTTCACTAAAAGTCCAAATATTAAACTGCTTTTGCTCTTTGTCCAACAGACTTAATTTAACTTTATGAAACTGAATGAAAATCATGAGGCAGCATTGAATGTTACCACTCCCTGCACAGACCTGAATAAATAATGTCTCCTTTCAAAGCATTTGTTTTTGCTTTACACTGAAGACATTTGGGCTCCACACTAAAAGGTGGATAAAATAAACGTTCAGAATTTAAACATTCATTTGATGGTGCACCTCGATACGATAAAGCAGTGCCTTAGGAATCAGTCCTACAACCCGTGAATCAGTTAATATTTCGGTTGATGGGTTCTTTGACTGTGGTTTTTGGTCAAATGCCTTAAACAAGGTCTTTGATTAACACAAGGTGCAGAGATTTTCAGAATTTATTCTTCACCATAAAATGAATTGGTAAATATGACACTTTTTGAGATTTTACCTCCTTTGATTGTGCCTTCAAAAAGACAGTTGCTAAAAAGTGGCCAAATGAGACTGCAGACTTTGTCGGGGACATCAAACTGCATCATGCCACTCACTAGTGCACCTTCACAGCACTGAGTTTATAGTTGTGATCACTATAAGAAGACTTTTGTAGAACAAATAATTGTTGTAATTGAAACTACAAATTGGAAGTTTAGTAGCAGTGACTCTGAAGTCATGCAACCTTTGTGTATTTGTAGCTTGACAGTAGCTTTATGCTTCTGGCCAATGTATTTACGCTTCCAAAACTGAACAAAACATATTTCAAACTTTTGTTTGTAACTGAGCCTTTTGTCTTTAATAGCCCACAAATCTGTGAAAAAATTCCAAGATGGTAATGTCTGTGCTGGCCTACAAAAATACATCATCCCAAGTTAATGGCTAGAATAGAATATTCCGTGGGGGGTAGTTGATAATGTGTTTTGGATCACTGTCATGCTGCAGGAGGAAGTTCGTCCTTGTTCTTGTTTAAATGACCAACTGAGCAAGACGAGACATGCAAAAAACTTTTTTTTTTCAGATCTTCAAGATGTCTTATGACTAAATACAAAGTTAAAATAAAAATAGCGAAATAAAAAATTATATCTGTGTGTACATTTATTTACTACTAAAGGATTTTTTAATTAATTTATATTGTTCTTCTTTCCCTTTTCTGAACAAAAGCAACAGCACACAAACTGCTATGGCGGCCAACTCCTCCTTTTCTTTACTCAGTTATTTTCAACACTGCCCCAACCCTGAAGCGGCAATGACAATGACTGTGGTCTACGTGTTCATCAAACTCTTCCTCCTCTTCCCACTCTCCCTCTTTGTCCTCTACCTGGGTCTCCAACGATGGCAGCAGCAGCGTTCCTTTGCAACAACGAGCCACTCTGACATCTTCACCTACTATTCAGCTGCCATGGAGCTGCTCTTTGCTTTAGGGGTCGTACTTTCTCTTTGCGGCTTATTCTTTGGTCTCTCAAAGATGTTGCTATTGGGGTCTTATATGGCATCTATTATTCTACCTGTACAAACCACCTTTCATGTCCTGACCTGTGTCGAGCGCTACTTAGCAGTTAGTCACCCAATCTTCTACCTGAAACTGAGACAATCAGGGGGGGTCCAGGTCAGAAATATAAGCATTGGGGGTGTCGGTTTGTTGTGCTTTGCATGGATTGGTATAACATATTTTTACTACCCTAATACTCCCCATGTTCCCTATTTCTGCTTGTTGGCCTTGTCTTTAGTTGTTGTGTCCTTCTGTAGCCTCTCGGTTCTCTGTGTTCTGAGTCGCCCAAGACCAGGGGAAATGGGCAGGGACAGGGCATACGTTGATCAATCAAAGCGGAGGTCTCTCCACACCATCACTGCTATACTCAGTGCGCTCTGGTTGTATTTTTTTGGGTTTCTTGTTTGTCTCGCTCTTGACAACTCACACCTGCTGAGTAACATTAAGGTCTGTCTGGTGCTGTTATCTGGAAACTTCATTACTGTGCCCAGTAGTTTCATTTTGCCACTGCTGTTTCTCCAAAGAGCAGGGAAACTGTTTAGTAAGTAAAGACCATCAATGCTTTAGCGAAAAATGATATTTCATTAGGTATAAGTGGATCTTTGAGCATTTGATTAAATTTTGAAAGTTATAGTTCACAAACTTATATATTGTATCATTTATTAACATAGATGTAAAATAGGTTGTGTTGTCAACATGTACAGGAGTCCCACTAGTTTTTTCATATTTCTCAATTCTCATGTATTAATAACATTTTATTTTAAAATGATTCCTTATCCTACATGATTTAGACAATTAACCCTTAAACTTAATAATTAGTTCATATTGGCATTGTATTACTGTTTGCAAGATACATTTAAATTATAATTATATATATCTTCTGTATTTACCGTTTATTGATGCCACTCTTTGTAATCAGCTGCCTGTTATTATGTATGATAGCTTAACACCAAAATAAAAATATCCGTCATGTGATTTTTGGAAGACATTTAAATGTTCTGTCAGTGTTTGAATCCTGACTTTGTGACTTTCAGTGGTAGAGCAAGTGGACATCTAAGAACTTACTTTTACATGTACATGGGTATTTTTGATTTGTGTACATTTGAACAAGACACCAGATCTCTTCCAGTGACCTTGTGCTCCGACCTCCCCGTGGAACAATGATTTATAAATCACATTTGCCTACCATGATTAATAATGAGTTTTCTTTGACAGGATGCAAATAAACAAAAAACAGTCCTGCAGATGCCATTGATAGATGAGGAACCAGAGATCACCACCAGCTTTAACTAAAACTCAATACTTTTAAATCACATGCAATTTACATACAGTCGATAACCAGCAATGCTATATTTGTTTATAACACAAAAGATACTTTGTAAACTGGCTAAGTAAGACAAGCTACCAGCATCCATTATCTTTTTTGTTAATTCTTGGGATCTAAAAAAGCTTTTATAGGTAGAATTCTTAACATCACAGTAGACCACATACAGTACAGACTTAAATGATTAAAGACATGGCCAAAGAAACAATAATGTTCTGTGTACCTGATTCCTTGAAGGGTTTTCTAATTTTTTTGTTCCTCTTCTTTGTTTCCAATTTCTGTATAAAGCAACACCACACTGACCCACATGGCCGCCAACTCCTCTTCTTCCTTCAATTATCGTCTTCACTGCTCTGACTTTACAGTTGGAGTTGTCGTCATCTCAGCGTACCTCTTCACCAAACTCTTCCTCCTCTTCCCTCTGTCGCTCCTCGTCTTATACCTGGGTTTCCAACGATGGCGACAGCAGGGCTCCTTTGCGACAACCAGCCACTCTGACGTCTTCAGCTACTGTTCAGCCACCCTGGAACTGATCTATGTGCTGGGGCTTGTTTTTTACTATTGTGGAAAAGAGCTTCACGTCTCAGAGTTGATGACAGTGGGGTATTTGTATTTGTTTTCACCTGTTCTTCCTGGAGAGACTTGCTTTCACATCCTCACCTGTGTTGAACGCTACCTAGCTGTTGTTCACCCAGTCACCTACCTAAGGCTGAGACAGTCAGGGGGCATCAGGGTCAGAACCGTCAGCATTTGGTGTGTTTGGCTGCTGTGCGTTGGATGGATTGGTGTGACAGCTTTGTACAGCCCTGATCCCCCCCATATCCCATATTTCTGTTTGTTGGTCTTCTCTTTAGTTGTTGTGTCTTTTTGCAGCCTCTCCGTTCTCTGTGTTCTGATCCGTCCAAGGCCCGGGGAAATGGCGAGGGACAGGGACAGGGTTGACAAATCAAAGCAGAGGGCTTTTCATACTATCACGGCTATAACAGGAGTGTTGTGGTTGTATTTTCTAGGGCTGCTTGTGTCTCTTGCTTTAGACAGGTCACATGTACTGAGCTATGACAATGGGTGTTTATTGCTGATGTTTGGATACTGGTTCAGTCTGCCCAGCAGTACAGTTCTACCTCTGCTGTTTCTACACAGAGCACGAAAACTGCTCTGTTGCCTCTGCAACAATAAGTAAACGGGGTTTAATTAGGTTGAACTTTAAACTATTAATTAATATGTAGAGTAAGTTGTTCTACAGAACTTAGATTTAACATGACTGAAGACTTTAGACCTATAGACGTAAAGGTGTTTGTAGAAGCTACTGTTTATTTAACTTACTCGTCTCAATAGTTGGAGAGCTGAATAATATCTAAAATTAAATGAAAAATTACAGCTTATATCATCCCCAGAACCACAAGTCCCACTGGTTTTCTCACACGCTGTGATGCAGCTCTCACATCACTACTAAATTTAGCATATACAGCAACATATAACTGTGTACACTTACACAAAGGTGTCATGAGGTGCTGTTGCTGGTTGTGGCCTTTATGTTCATATCTGCCTTGGTTTCTTACAGATACTCCTGTTTCCTCCCAGAGTTCAAAGACGTGCAGCCCAATGGGGCATAACTTGTTATTACTGTGTGTAAGCAACATTTCACTGAATGTTACTGATAATCAGGTGGTGGGATGCACATGTAAATTCACATGTACTAAAATAAATAAAGGTACTTTATTTGTTGTAAAAAGAATTGTTTCAATTCACTGTGATTATGAAGCACCTGAAAGAACTTTTAAAGAAACTCACATTCACACATGGAGTTTACATGTTTCCCCTGTGTTTGCGTTGGTTTCCTCCCACAGTGCAAAGTCATGCATGTTACGTTAACTGGTGACTCTAAGTTGCCCAAAGGTGTGAGTGTGAATTGTTGTCTGTCTGTGTATGTCTCTTGGTGTTGGCCCTGAATTATACTGGTGACCTGTCCAGGGTGGACCCCACCTCTCGCCCAATGCCAGCAGGGATAAACTCCAGCCCCCTGAGACCCCACACAGGGTAAGGGGTTTCAGATAATGGGGGGACGGATGAAGACAAAAAAAGACTGATCGTAAAACAACTGAAATGCCTTTCACACACCAGATCACTAACAGCGATGTTGTTGCTGGCACTGTACTCTGATCTCCCTGTGGAAGAATAATTTGACAACCAAATTTGTCTGCCATTTTTATATTTGTTTGACATTATGCACCCCCCACCCCACCCCACCCCCACCCCCCAGAGTATTGAAACAGTTTGACATTTTGGCAAAATGCACCATTAACAGACTTTACTCACAGAAGCATTGATAAATGTTACGATCAGATACTCATTAATAAAAGAGTTTAAAGAACTGGGAAAAGACAGACGAGAAACCAACTGCATTTGAGGTGAGTGTCCCTTAATTCTGTAATGTTTTTCTGTTGCTATTTTAAAAGCCAGCTATTTAATGGATAAGTGCATTTTTCTAAAACTCCAAATATTCGGTCAAGTTAACTCTGTTTCCCCAGTTTTTTTCACTCTGGAAATCATGAAAATAGATATACATGACAAATAGATTATTATTTTAGTAGCAATGCTAGATTTGTTCACAGTGTGAATAGTGATTCCCATGTAAAAAGCAAATACTGTGTTTCTGCCACAGAATCAGTGAGAAAAATACATGGAGAATTAAGTTAACTAATTTGATTTATTTTTGTTCTCTATTTTGTTTATTACAGCAGCACCAAACACAGTGATATGCCGATCAACTCCTCCTCTTCTGCCCTCAGTAAGCTCCAAACCTGCTCCAACTCTACAGGTGCAGGTTTAATGAGCAAGGTCTGCATCTTCACCAACATCTTCCTCCTCCTCCCTCTTTCCCTCCACGTCCTCTTCCTGGGTCTGCAACGATGGTGGCACCAGCGCTCCTTTGCAACAACAAGCCACTCTGACATCTTGACATACCACTCGGCTGCCATGGAGCTGATCTGTGTGCTGGGGGTTGGCTTTTTTTTTTGTGGCTTAAGCGTTGGTCTTTTAGAGATGACACTGGCTGGGCAATATTTGTATTGTATTGCTTTTCCTGGGCAGACCTCCATTCACATCTTGACCTGTGTAGAGCGCTACCTGGCTATTGTTCACCCGGTGATTTATGTGGGCCTAAGACAGTCACGGGGGGTCAGGATCAGAAACGTCAGCATTGGGTGTGTTTGGCTGCTGTGCTTTGGATGGATTGGTGTGACAGCTTTGTACATCCCAGATTATCCCTATATCCTGTATTTCTGTTTGTTGGTCTTCTCTTTACTTATTGTGTCTTTTTGCAGCCTCTCCGTTCTCTGTGTTCTGATTCGTCCAGGACCAGGGAATATGGGTGTTAACAGGGAGCAGGTTGACCAGTCAAAGCAGAGGGCTTTTTACATTATTACAGCTATACTGGCAGTGTTGTGGCTGTGCTTAATTGGGTATCTTGTTTGTCTTGCTCTGGTCAACTCACATGTGCAGAATTACATTGACTGGTGTGTGGTGGTGGCATCTGGAAACCTAGTTACACTGCCAAGTAGTTCAGTTCTACCTCTGCTGTTTCTACACAGAGCAGGAAAACTGGTCTGTTGCCACTGCAACAGTAAGTAAAGACTTAATCTGTAGAGATTGTATTTGATTAAGTACAGAAGAAGTTGAAATGCTAATTTTTTTTTCAGAACTTATTCAAAGTTGTAGCACAGAACAACCCTAAAAATGAAATTACATACAACTAAACTGCAAATGCATTTATGTTTTTGTAGTGAACAGAACACCTTAATCATGCTGCCATGTATTTTTGAATTAACGGAATGGTACTTTGTGAAGGGAAAAGGAGCTGCCAGAATGGTGCTTGAGGAGGGTGGTAGGTGTACAAAGCACAGGGCTGTCAAGCCAAAGACCAGAGTCTGGTTCCAGAGTTTGGTTCCTTGATTGCAGTTTAGTTTTATAGGAATGTGATTTTTCTAAGACAGGGTTGAATAAGAAAGTTGGGTTTGCTATCAATGAATACAGTAGTCAGTCTTCAAATGCAGGTCTGAAAGTTAACTCACTGACTTTGAAAGAATTTACTCTTTGATCGTATTATATTTGTTCACTTTCAACCCTAAAACATTATGTGAAACATCATCTTTTTAATAGTAATAGCTACATTCTTTTCCAACCTTTGCAGTGTTGAATCATTTCTGACACTGTGCAGGACCTTCAGCTCAAAGTAATAACGATTGTGAAACGACTTTATCCTATGTAAATGATTAAATAAGAGTTAGAACGTCTATTAGCACTTTAAGCGATTCTGCCACTATTTCCCTACCAAATTATTAGAAATAGTATCATCAGCCAGCTTGATGTAATTCCAGCTTTAAAGATGTCAGATATGTGTAAAGTTATATAATAGGATTTTTGTTATGTTTTTGTTTCTGGAAAATTCTGGAATCTGTGAACACCACTAACTAATTTTGACTGTGCAAAAAATAACATGAGAGCAAAAATGAAGTTACTAAATTGCACACATGGTAAATAAGTGTACAGATAAATTTACAAAATTACTAATTCTTTCAGTGTAACTTTTCTGTTTTCATGTGTCAAAGCTGTTTAAATTGTTTAAGTGAAAAAATATTCAAAATGCGACACATTAGTTGTGCTGTTCGGTGAAGAGAGTGGGCTTTGCCAGAGTTTGTAACCAAAATGCACAGTATTGCTGGTTCTGTTCCTGAGTCGGGCAAACACGGTTTCCATACCAGATGGTCTAGACTATGACCTGTTTGTTCCTGATTTATTTCTGATGAAGAAACATTTTACTAGCTAAATGTGTAATAAATATTATGTTAATGAAAAAAAAAAAATCTTTGCTTTACTCTTTTTGCCATTTCAAACCAATAGGATGAAAATGTCGGAACCCCAAATCACAGACTCTCATAAAATATATACCAACCGCCACAATATTAATATAAAACATTTTTAAAAAACACTAGGCAGACTTGAAAATTGCTGTTCACAGACATTCTTCATCCAGTCTGACTGAGCTTTTTTGCAAAGAAAAATGGGTAAAAGTTTCTCTCTAGATGTGCTGGTAGAAACATACCCCAACAGTCTTGCAGCTGTACATTTTTTTTCTTCACCTTCCTGTTCACCAGTCCTTTCCACCAACTTTACCTTTCGTTATCAGTTATTATTGTTTGCACCCATTCTCTTGGTGATTTAGACCAGCTTTCCCCACAGTTCCCTGCCAGATGGTGCTCTAGGTTTGTTATCCTTGTTTCCTTGTTGCTCTGTGTGTTCTGTTACCTGTTGTGTTTTACAGGAGGGCACATAGCATGTAGCATGTAGCATTAGAACATTTAATTAAAGATCTATAAGGGATCACACCAGGTTTCCTACTCATGTCGAGGTTTTACTGTTATAAGCATTATTCTACATACAGATTGTATTAACTAAATGTAATACTGCTTTATAACCCACCCACTCAAATCTCTTTTTGTTGCAGTGTGAGGTAGTACTGTCTACTTCATGATACTCTGAAAACACACTTTGCATTCGATATGTCTACAATAGCAGTAAATAAAATAAAGCTCTGCTCAGCTGTAGTGCTGATCTGAGCTTAAACAATTACATTTATTATTAATAACTCACCAACCTGTTATAAAAAAAAACAAAGTTTACTAACCTTGGTTTGTTGTGAAGCTTAGCAGTGAAACCACAACCAAAAAGAAATGACATTTTCTGAAGGCAGTCATCTTCTCTTCCTGTTTGGTAAAAGTGTTAGTTACAGCAGACCTGTTTCTTTTGCACATCTTTATAAACCTAATCTTTTTTTTTCTTTTTAAAGGGATTATAAAAGTTCTGACACTGTCCACTCCATTCTATCCTGTATTTCACTTTAATTGGTCTCCAACACAGCACACATCCAACAATACAATCATTGAAAGTTAGATGGAACAAACTGTACTCACAGATTAGCCTCTGATGTCTGTCTCATTGTATTAAATGATGGTATGAGATCAGGCTGACAGAAGTAAAAACCACCATTTCCTCTAAAACAGCACCTGGCTAGTTTCCTCTGCTGCAGTTCCAAGAAATTTTAACACTTATGTTCATGTTATTGCAAAAATGTAGAATATTTTCTTTTATGTTTGCTCATTTATTTCTACAACCACTAAATGTAGGGTTTGCGCAAAGCTGCAACAAAGATAAGATAGAATAGTATATTTTTTTGGTTCAGTGTCTTTCCCGGGACACACTTTGACATGTGGTTGGGGGGGTGCGGTGCACAAACCTCCGAGCCTATGGTTGGTAGACGGCAACTCTACCAACTCTACCAACTCTACCAAGTGATGCACTGCCATCCATGAAATAGCGAAGAGTTGACTGACAAACCTCAAAGCAGAATTTAAACACATGTTCATGTTTCCAAATGGTTTTCATTAAGAACAGACACATCTTGACTGCTTTGTACAATACATTTGTTCCCGCATCTTTATAAAAAAATCTGGTTCAGAGTCTCTCTCTGAGTTTTCACAAACCTGAGTACTCATCCTGGAGAACCTCTCTCACACAGCTGCTTCCATTTTAAGATTAAAAGAGATTAAATTGCTGCTGAAGTTCTGACATTCTACATTCAACAAAGTTCCACAGTGAAGTGTTCTGGGTCTGTTACTGTTTCTGATATTGTAGCTTCTTTTTAAATGGGAACATATGGATCATGTTGCATCAGATCAGAAGTGATGCTCTGTGGTGACATCATCATAATCATCATCCAATCCCCACTCAGGCTGGGTGGGTGAGGTCATCACCATAGAGACAGGAAGGTCATTTCCTACAGTCAGAACAGGTCAGAAAGAAAAAGCAGAAGATGTAGCAACTGTGAAAATATTGATGTTTCTTTTAAGGAATTATTGATTTATTGGTTGATTGATTGTTTTTGTAAGATGATTGAATGGTTCAGAGTGTTACCTGTGGGTCTGTGTCGATATAAAGACACCATGAGGACAGTAGAGATTAGGTATGGACAGAACACCACCAGGTGGAGGACCAGTATGAACACAGGGGATGTGGTTAATGGAGATGTTGTAGGCTTTTCTGTAGAGAGAATCCACCTGTTCAGGTGAACATGTGAATGAAATAAGTGTTGAATTCAAAGTGAAGCTCCTGACCTGTGACGTAGATCCAGCTGGGTGGAGACTCTCCATGACTGCTGATGTGACACTTGTAGAGGCCTTCATCAGACTTGGTAACATGGTGGATGGTCATGTGACCTGTAGGCTCAGACCTGATGAGGGAGCCATCTTTATAGAAATCAGCTGGGAGCTTGGAGGGAGGACTCTTTGTTTGACAGTGCAGAGAGACATCATGTCCCTCCATCACAGGGAGGACAGGACTCTGCAGGATCACTGCTCCACCTCAACACAGAGACAAACCACAGCATTTCATCCATTTCCACACAGCTTCAACACTAACTCCACAGTCTGATCTTACCAGTGACAGTGATGGTGATGCGGTTACTGGTTGATCCCTCTCTGGACTCACACCAGTAAACTCCACTGTCCCATGTGGTGATGGGACTGATGTTACAGGAAGAACCAACTGGTTCCCCCCAGTCTTCACACTCACTCCTGGTCTCTCTGCTTGTGTTCCTCCTCAGTGTCCATCCAGCAGAGCTGTTTTCCTCCTCACAGCTCAAAGAGACAAACTGCCCTTCAAACAGCTGAGAGCTACTGGGATTCAGTGTCAGACGAGCTTCATAAATCAATTCAAATTCTTGTTAATAATGTTGCACATTAGTGCAAAATTAAGACATTGATACATATTTTAAGGCAGCTTCCAGTTCTAAGTATTTTTATTACAAACCACTGGTTCATCACAAACTAAATGGCTTTTAAATCCTTCCTGTGTAGAATTAGTGACAAATAACTATCTCGCATCAGTGGTCATATCAAGGACTGTGCAATACTGCAATGAATTTAAACAGAAAATTTGTGACAACAATGTGAAAGTAAATTGTATGTTGGGGAAAAACTCAATTCACAATAGAGCAATGAAATGGGAACATTTTATTTCAAACACAACACAATGTAATATCTGCATAATCCTCTCTGACTTCCAGCTGTGTCCTCCACAACAACTGTTTCAGACACTATCAGTGATTTTCCGATTGTGATGGTAAAGGTTTACTAACCTTGGTTTGTTGTGAAGCTTAGCAGTGAAACCACAACCAAAAAGAAATGACATTTTCTGAAGGCAGTCATCTTCTCTTCCTGTTTGGTAACAGTGTTAGTTACAGCAGACCTGTTTCTTTTGCACATCTTTATAAACCTAATCTTTTTTTTTTCTTTTTAAAGGGATTATAAAAGTTCTGACACTGTCCACTCCATTCTATCCTGTATTTCACTTTAATTGGTCTCCAACACAGCACACATCCAACAATACAATCACTGAAAGTTAGATGGAACAAACTGTACTCACAGATTAGCCTCTGATGTCTGTCTCATTGTATTAAATTATGGTATGAGATCAGGCTGACAGAAGTAAAAACCACCATTTCCTCTAAAACAGCACCTGGCTAGTTTCCTCTGCTGCAGTTCCAAGAAATTTTAACACTTATGTTCATGTTATTGCAAAAATGTAGAATATTTTCTTTTATGTTTGCTCATTTATTTCTACAACCACTAAATGTAGTGTTTGCGCAAAGCTGCAACAAAGATAAGATAGAATAGTATAGTTTTTTGGTTCAGTGTCTTTCCAGGGACACACTTTGACATGTGGTTGGGGGGGTGAGGGGCACAAACCTCCGAGCCTATGGTTGGTGGACGGCAACTCTACCAACTCTACCAACTCTACCAAGTGATGCACTGCCACCCATGAAATAGCACAGAGTGGACTGACAAACCTCAAAGCAGAATTTAAACACATGTTCATGTTTCCGAATGGTTTTCATTAAGAACAGACACATCTTGACTGCTTTGTACAATACATTTGTTCCCGCATCTTTATAAAAAAATCTGGTTCAGAGTCTCTCTCTGAGTTTTCACAAACCTGAGTACTCATCCTGGAGAACCTCTCTCACACAGCTGCTTCCATTTTAAGATTAAAAGAGATTAAACTGCTGCTGAAGTTCTGACATTCTACATTCAACAAAGTTCCACAGTGAAGTGTTCTGGGTCTGTTACTGTTTCTGATATTGTAGCTTCTTTTTAAATGGGAACATATGGATCATGTTGGATCAGATCAGAAGTGATGCTCTGTGGTGACATCATCATAATCATCATCCAATCCCCACTCAGACATGGTGGGTGAGGTCATCACCATAGAGACAGGAAGTTCATTTCCTACAGTCAGAACAGGTCAGAAAGAAAAAGCAGAAGATGTAGCAACTGTGAAAATATTGATGTTTCTTTTAAGGAATTATTGATTTATTGGTTGATTGATTGTTTTTGTAAGATGATTGAATGGTTCAGAGTGTTACCTGTGGGTCTGTGTCGATATAAAGACACCATGAGGACAGTAGAGATTAGGTATGGACAGAACACCACCAGGTGGAGGACCAGTCTGAAGACAAGATGGAAGGAGGTGGGGGCAGGGGGTGTTGGTGTATATAAGTTTGTATCTGCAGATATGGGTTGAGTTGTGGTTGTAGGTATTTCTGTAGAGAGAATTCAACTGTTCAGGTGAACATGTGGATGACATAAGAGTTTAAATCAAAGTGAAGCTCCTGACCTGTGATGTAGATCCAGCTGGGTGGAGACTCTCCATGACTGCTGATGTGACACTTGTAGAGGCCTTCATCAGACTTGGTAACATGGTGGATGGTCATGTGACCTGTAGGCTCAGACCTGATGAGGGAGCCATCTTTATAGAAATCAGCTGGGAGCTTGGAGGGAGGACTCTTTGTTTGACAGTGCAGAGAGACATCATGTCCCTCCATCACAGGGAGGACAGGACTCTGCAGGATCACTGCTCCATCTCAACACAGAGACAAACTACAGCATTTCATCCATTTCCACACAGCTTCATCAACACTAACTCCACAGTCTGATCTTACCAGTGACAGTGATGGTGATGCGGTTACTGGTTGATCCCTCTCTGGACTCACACCAGTAAACTCCACTGTCCCATGAGACTGTTACACTTAGGTTACAAAAAGAACCAGTGGATATTCCCCAGTCAACTCCACACTCAGCTCTTGTGTCTCTGCTTGTGTTCCTCCTCAGTGTCCATCCAGCAGAGCTGTTTTCCTCCTCACAGCTCAAAGAGACAGACTCTCCTTCAAACAGCTGAGAGCTGCTGGGATTCAGTGTCAGACGAGCTTCATAAATCAATTCAAATTCTTGTTAATAATGTTGCACATTAGTGCAAAATTAAGACATTGATACATATTTTAAGGCTGCTTCCAGTGCTAAGTATTTTTATTACAAACCACTGGTTCATCACAAACAGACTGCCTCTTAAACCCTTTCTGTGTAGAATTAGTGACAAATAACTATCTCGCATCAGTGGTCATATCAAGGACTGTGTAATACTGCACTGAGATTAAACAGAAAATTTGTGACAACAATGTGAAATTAAATTGTATGTTGGGGAAAAATTCAATTCAAAATAGAGCAATGAAATGGGAGCATTTTGTTTCAAACACAACACAATGCAATATTTGCATAATCCTCTCTGACTTCCAGCTGTGTCCTCCACACCAACTGTTTCAGACACTATCAGTGATTTTCCGATTGTGATGGTAAAAGTTTACTAACCTTGGTTTGTTGTGAAGCTTAGCAGTGAAACCACAACCAAAAAGAAATGACATTTTCTGAAGGCAGTCATCTTCTCTTCCTGTTTGGTAACAGAGTTAGTTACAGCAGACCTGTTTCTTTTGCACATCTTTATAAACCTAATCTTTTTTTTTTTCTTTTTAAAGGGATTATAAAAGTTCTGACACTGTCAACTCCATTCTATCCTGTATTTCACTTTGATTGGTCTCCAACACAACACACATCCAACAATACAATCACTGAAAGTTAGATGGAACAAACTGTACTCACAGATTAGCCTCTGATGTCTGTCTCATTGTATTAGATGATGGTATAAGATCATTTCCTCTAAAGCAGCAGCTGCCTTTTTCCCTCTGCTGCAGTTCCAACAAATTAGATCACTTATGTTCATGTTATTGCAAAAATGTACAATATTTTCTTTTATGTTTGCTCATTTAACTCTACAACCACTAAATGTAGGGTTTGAGCAAAGCTGCAACAAAGATAAGAAAGAATAGTATAGTTTTTTGGCTCAGTGTCTTGTCAAGGAAAAACTTTGACATGTGGTGGGTGCGGGGCACAAAGCTCCGAGCCTATGGTTGGTGGACAGCAACTCTACTAACTCTACCAATTGAGGCACTTTCACCCATGAAATAGCAGTCTCTCTGTTTCATTGACTTCCAGCTGTGTCCTTCACATTAACTCATCCTTCTCAGAGAAAATGAGACATTTTCAGTCTGTCATAGAAAACATTTACTGACCTTGGTTTGTTGTGCAGGTCAGCAGTGAAGTCACAACTAAAGATAAATGAGAGTCAGGTTTGAACTGTAATAACTGATCTACTGTGGGAAGCAGCAGTGATTTTCTCTCAACATTCAGACATCAACACATCCAGCAGACTGGACTCACCCAGCAGCCTCTCAACTGATGTTTCCTCCATTCTGCAGCTAGTTGTCAAAGTGCAGCTACCACCACATGTCAGAGTGTCTCTGAACAGCAGCTGCAGGAAACATACAAATAGAAAAGAAGAAGCCACAGATCAAACCACAGATCATGTGGTACAAATAGGAAAGGATTACAGCCAAAGTCGAAGTTAATGAAGAACTTTCTGGTAAAACCAATAGATGGCTCCAAACAGCATGGTCAGGTTAGTGACATCCATAGATAAAGGGCAGTTAAAGGTTTTGTTTTTAATTTGACCAAACACTCATTCATCATGTTATGAGTTAATACTGGTTCACCAATATTAAAACACAAACATACAACTATGTCTCATAAAATATTAAAATGTAATTATTAAATTTAGAAAATAAATATACAAAAGTAAATCTTCCCCAGAAATAAAGCATAAAAGAAAACTCAACTCACAATATGACCTTTCTTTACAAAACAATTAAAGAAGTAGTGAAATACACACACATAGTATGTGCAGCTTTAAGTTTCTGTTAAACCTGTATTCAATTAACCCTGTTTCAGGACACAAGTCAGAATAAATCCTGAGAATTGTGACAGCACCTTTAAACTTAGTGGACCCACCACACACACTCGCACAAGCCGGAAACAAAAATACATTTTTTAAAAAGAGACTAAAATAAAACCCCGTTGCAGGCCTGGACGATGTTTGGGGATGTGGTGACCTAAAACATTGAGGTCTATTGAATTTTGAAAGCAAAAATAAAAGTTGGAGTAACATTACTTACATGGAAGCAGAGTCAATGTCAGGGTCCGAGCTCGGCCCCTAAACGCTGTAGAAGAATGGAGCAGTTAACAGTCTGTATGAACCTCACGGGTAATTAGCTGCTGTGAGCAGTGGGAATCAGTCCATCCGCCGAGGTCAAGTCTGTCCTTCTCCCTCATTGCCAGAGGAGCTGCCAGGCTTCTCCTGGTAATCTGTAGGATGTTGGATGTCCACAGTGTGTCTTCTGAAGCTAGCATGTCCTGCTAATCCAAAAATCTGCTGCTTTATCAACAGGTTCTCCATCAACAAAAATAACAGAAGCTTCTTACTGTTCTGCAGTCCAACATGTGTAAGTACAACAGCAGGATTCCCAGTCACACAGAAACACAGTACAAAGCCCATTTTTCCCAACTTTGTTTTATGCTCCCTCTGTCCTCCTCCTCACTCTCTCGCTCTTTTTCTCCCGCTCCCGTCCCTCAGCCAGTCACATTCTCAAACACTGACCTGACGTTTTAGTTTCCTAAATGCTTACAACAAAGAAAAGGTTACAAAGGATATCTAGGTTACACATGATGTCATAAACTACTTTGACTAGGACTGTCTCTGTACTGTGATGAGGACAGAAACCAGACTGAAACATTTCTAACTGCTAGTTGTGTAAAAACTAGTTTATCTAAACTTTTTCTTAAAGATGGGAGATTGGATATAGGTCTGTAGCGTGTGGATGGATCTGAGCTGCTTTTTTAAAAACAGGTCTAACAAGTGTAGTTTTATGAGCTGTCGGGAAAACACCCATTTGCAGAGAGTTGTAAACATTAGTTAAAACCTCATCAGACAGTGAATTAAAAACATTTTTAAAAGGAGGTGGGAATTGGGTGAAGAGCACAGGTGGAAGACTTCAGTTCTGATAAAACTTTCCTGAGTGTTTCAGCATCAACCAGAACAAGACTGTCAAATTTGTCTTCACATTGTCCTGTCCACGTGTCTCTGTAGTGGGACTGTGTGCTTGGCTTATGTCAGACCTGATGGGTCTGGTTTTACAAAGGCCGAACAAAGATAAAGAGAAACTTTCTGAAAACTGGAGACCTCAGTCTGACCCTGAAATATCCTACAAGCCAGAGACAAAGGAGCCTGCAGCTGCACCATCTACAACAGAGAGGGAAACATCCTGATGAAGAAAGAAGTGATGCTCCAGGTCAAAAGTCAGTTTAAATTTTTTAAAACTGTGCCACACTTTTCAAATATTTTTTTATTCAAAGTTTGAAAACCATTTATCATTTTCCTGGCCGGGGCCACACCTGGTGGGGTGGGATTTGTACCTGCAGCCTTCTGCCTTCTAACCCAACTTTTGTTCTGGAAGTAAAATGTACATCATCTTCTTAATATCACATTTTGCTGTGTATGGGGCTGTGTAGCTGCAGATTGCTCAAAATGGCCATGCTGACATTTGTCCTCCATTTGATTTGAATAAACATTATTGTTTTAATGAAGGTTATTTGAATCCTGTCAGATGAAAGACATGATTTAGGTTTAGATATGGAAATATTTAAAATGATACAAATGCAGACTTCTTTTGGAGCTTAATCTCAAAGAAAGACACATATGGACCCTATATAATTTCCCTTTACCTCAAACTGTCACTAAAACTTCCTTATTGTCAGATTCCCACCAGTAATATTCAGCAGCAGCTCACCCTGCACTAACCTGTGGCAGAAAAACCTGAAACCAAATTATTTGCCTGACGGGATTTACAACATCCATCACACTAAATCACTGATGTATTTGACATTATGCAAAAAAACGTCACAGTCATACTGCTGTTTGTCATAGTGACAAACATCAGTATTAATACGCACACAGTAATGTTGGAATGAGATAGTTGTGAAGAGCAGACTGGGTTTGGAGATTCAGGACAAACATTAGAAACTGCTAACAAGGTGGGGGTCTTTATTTAAGGTAATGTTTTCTGCTCATATTTATGCCTGAACAGTGGCCTCTTGCTGCCATATGTCAATGTCACATATAAATTATATGGCATTTAACATTATCTGTGTCCACATATGGTCATCACACAACAAATGCACAATACAATTAGTCAGATATATCAAAGACATTTTCAGATATGTTGATTTAGTGTACGAACAAATACATTTGCAGGATATTTTTTAAAATCTCTTCTTAAAACTAAATGTACTTTGTTTCTGAATGTTTTTTTCCATTTTTTTTAAGTTTAAAGAACTCTGAAAAGAAGAGATGATTAAAGTCAACCATGCTGAAATGCTGAAATTGGACGAAAATACAGGAAAGAAAGTTGAAATTACAAATGAAATCCAGGACCTGCATCGTTACAAATGTTAGCACAATTCTTTTTGGTCTGGTTTTGTTTCATGTTGAATTTGAAAAAAGCAGCTCTTAGCACTGAGCTTTGGGTTGAAAATAACTTGCTAGGCGACCATGTTGACATTTGAATGAAAAAAAAGATGAGAAAGAGAAAAGAAAATACTGTTTTTTGTACATGTGTTGTACTTTCAGTACTGCAGTGTCTCATTTGCTTGTGTTCCTCTTTTCTCCATAAAGGCAGCAAACCAGAATCTAATATGGAAGTCAACTACTCCATTTACTCCCTTGGTTCTTTTTACCACTGCACAGACACAGCTGGAAGTTTAATTTCCTTCGCCTACGTCCTCACCCATGTCCTCTTGGTCCTCCCTCTATCGGTTCTCGTCTTCTACCTTGGTGTCCGACGATGGCGACAGCAGCGCTCCTTTGCAACAACAAGCCACTCTGACATGTTCACCTACCACTCAGCTGCCATGGAGCTGATCTTCGAGCTGGGATTCGCCTTAAACGTTTGCGGTACAACCTTTGGCCTCTCTGGGTTGTCAACAGCTGGGTTTTATGCTTCTGCTAATATTTTCTCTGGACAAATTTCCTTTCATGTCCTGACCTGTGTAGAGCGCTACCTGGCCATTGTTCATCCCATCGTCTACTTGAGGCTGAGACAGTCAGGGGGGGTCAGGATCAGAAACATCAGCATTGGGTTTGCTTGGCTGCTGTACTGTGGATGGATCGGTGTGACAGCTTTCTACTACCCTGAAGTTGCAGATACCCCATTTTTCTGCTTGCTTGTCTTATCCATGGTTGTTGTGTCTTTTTGCAGCGTCTCCGTTCTCTGTGTCCTGACTCGTCCAGGGCCGGGGGAAACTGGTGGGAACAGGGAGCGGGTTGGCCAATCAAAGCAGAGGGCTTTCAACACCATGATTGCTATAACAGCAATGTTGTGGTTTTATTTCATAGGGATGCTCATTTCTATTGCTCTGGACAGGTCACACCTGCTGAGTTACACTGAGGGGTGTCTGGTGCTGACCTCTGGCTACATGTTTTCTCTGCCCAGCAGTTCAGTTTTACCTCTGTTGTTTCTGCACAGAGCAGGAAAACTGCTCTGTTTCCACTGTTGCCATTGCAGCACTTAGTAAAGGCCATCAGTGCACTGGAGAATCCCACATGCACTTAATTAAGTAAAACAAGGCCATGAATCTGTTTAGATTTTACGCAGTGTTATAGCACATGCACTTAGAATAAGTTTCAAGTGATACAGTTTTTTTGGGGTGGCTGAGATTGATCTCTGTGGTGTTCATCAGCAATTGCAACGACACCGACACTGCACATTTTCTCCGTCAACTAGACTCTTCTCATTGTTTTTTTTGTCAGGTAAAAAAAAAACTGCACCACCCCTTTTCTTTGTGTGGAGGAGGATTTGTGATTGGCAATAAAGCTACAGCAATTCCCTTTTCTGAAGAAACCCAATATATTTATGGTCTATTTTTGGCTGTAACAACCATAGTCTAAGGTTTACAGGAGTAGAGTTGGTAAGAGGCTACACTGCTTTTAAAATGAAATTTTTGAGTCATGTTGTAGTTTTAGGGGTTTTGTCAATAAGAGTGGCTGAACTGCTAGCAAGGGTTGCTGCAGGACTTAAATGGCCATGGTCACTTCTGTTGCAATCGCAGAGCTGTAAAATTATACTCACAGTGATTTGCCTGCTGTTTCTACTACAGTATTTACCGTTTCTCGATGTTTTCATGTACAAGCATTAAAATAAATGGGTTCAAAATGTGACACAGTTGTTACAGTCTGATTTTGTGAAGACTTTTCCTACTAGACTAAACATCCACATCAGTCTTCAGTCCCATGGACCTTAAATTGTCTTATAATTATAATATTAACAACACATAGCCATTATCTTTATATTGTAGCAGCCTGGTAGCTCATGGGTAGAGCAGCAGGATGGGATGCAGAGGTCAGTGGGATTAAATCCCAGCCTACCCAGCAGGTGGGGGATGGGTTAAATGCAGAGAAGGTATTTCAATGTAAAATATATATGTGCTCAGTGACAACAATAACAAAACTTACCTTTAACATGGTTTTCTATATTTTGTTACTAATCTCCTCAGACATCGCTCTCCTTTGCTTTCCGTGCTCCATGTTCACAGTGGTCCAGACAACGATACCTAAGAGTAGTATAAACAGGCCTGAGTGGCATAAAGAGAAAATCCCCCTGACTAAAATGCACATTGATTATTAAGTCATCCTTACTGTCGTGCACCAGATCAGTTATTAGAAACTCTTAATACCAGTTAATTATTTATCAAGCAAAAAATATCAGTAACACATCAAAGGTAAATTCTTTAGATAATTGGCCTCTGTCGTCTATCCACAAACGAGAAAAAAAAAAAAACAACTTTAAGCAAAGACAAGTGTAGTCCGCCTGAATTCTCTGGCCAAACCCTAATCATGATGACATAGACCCGACTTCAGGATCTATTACATTTGTGGAGATGACTGCAACTTTCTAACAATGACAAAGGCCATTTTAAAATAATCAATAAAATGCAACAGTAAAGTTCCCTGAATTTAACAGTTCTATTATTGGCTCCAACCTCCAGTGTAGATGCTTTTTACTATGGTAATATTTATTACTAATTATTAGCATATCGGTATTCTGCTAGTGCAAATATGCTAATTCCGTTTTTTTTTTCAGATCTTATAAAATGTTTTTTAAAGTATGAAAAGGAAAAAACATCACAGTCGATGAACAAATAGATGCCAGCCTCCTCAGGAAATTCATGGTGTTTGACTCTTGTGTAATGTATAAAATTGATCTCACTTTCATCACAGTTCAGATGGGTTACAGCATTGTTTCAATGAGGTGTAGAGGTATCGATAAAATTTACAGCTCTGTAATTTCAAAAAGTAATTTCTACCTACATTTGTCTGCAGGTTATTTGGATGCTGTCAAATGAAAGGAATGATATATGGATTTATGAATATGGAAACATCTTAACACTAAGAGTGATGAAAATATTGCATCGGATTCAATCTAAGACAAAAAGACTACACTTATGATTTATGATTAATTTTAAGGTTCCGTTATTTTACCGCAGACCCTAAATAAAACATATTCAGTCTGTTACTAAAATGTCTTTGACCAAGACAGCGGACAATTTTAATGTCCGCAATATGCAGGTGCAGAACCACATGAAATGATATATTTGTTTGAAAGCATGCAAATTAAAATAAATAGATAGAAAAACACTCCTGCTGCTAACACTTTGACAGGTGGGTGCCATCAACACACTCCTAAACTGAAGCGTTAATGTTGGGATCACATTTTGAAAAGCAGACTAAAGGAGGTCAAATATAGCCAGTGCTGTCGAGGTAGGTGTCCTTTGAATAAATACATTTCTATTAATTTTTCTTAATATTTTAAATGTCAGCATAGGGGACAAATGGCTATGCTGTTGATTTGACTAAAACTCCACTTGGTCAACTTGTGTCTACTTTCCTAATATTTCCATGCTTTCCTTCATAAGCCTTATGTCAACGGACCATCGAGGCTGTGATGAAATTATTATTCATTCAATAAAACAATTAGGAGGAATTATGTTTATTATTAACTCAAAAGCATTAGATATTGACAGAATAAAGTTAGAAAAAGTTTTTTTGCATGAAACTTTTCACTGAAATACTGGTACTGTGTTTTTCTCTGTAAAGCACTTACAAGACAACCTGAAATGGGAGTCAACTTTTCAACCTCCTCACTTATTTTTTTATTCCACTGCTCAGACTCTACAGTTGGAAACTTTATCTCAGTTAGCTTCACCATCACAAACTTATTCCTCCATCTCCCTCTCTCCCTCTTTGTCCTCTACCTGGGTGTCCAACGATGGCGGCAGCAGCGCTCCTTTGCAACAACAAGCCACTCTGACGTCTTCACCTACCACTCAGCTGCCATGCAGCTGATCTTTGCACTCGGAGGCGCTTTTTACATTTGTGGCAAATACACGAATCTCTCGGAGTTGATAAAATTTTGGTATTATGCCACCTGTAATATAGTTCCTGGACAGATGTTCTTTCACATCCTGACTTGTGTAGAACGCTACCTGGCTGTTGTTCACCCCATCATCTACCTGGGCCTGAGACAGTCAAGGGGCTCTAGCATCAGAAACATCAGCATTGGTTGTGCTTGGTTGTTGAATTGCGGATGGATTGGTTTAGAAGCTTTTTACACTCCTGAGATTCCCTATGTCCCACTTTTCATTTTGCTGGTCTCTTGCTTAGTCATTGTGTCTTTTTGCAGCATTTCTGTGCTTTGTGTTCTGATTCGTCCAGGACCAGGGGAATTGGGTGTGGGTAAGGAGCAGGTTGCCCAATCAAAGCAGAGGGCTTTCAGTACCATCACAGCCGTAACAGGAGTACTGTGTTTTTTTTTTCTAGGGTTGTTAAACGGTTTTGGTCTGGACAGTTCAAACCGGCTGAGTTACACTGATGGCTGTGCAGCGCTGATGTTCGTAGACTGGTTGACTCTCCCCAGCAGTTTGGTTTTACCTCTACTGTTTCTACACAGAGCAGGAAAACTATTTTGTTGGCACTGCAGCAATGACTAAAGACCAGCACTGCCATGTATCTCAAAACAAATGAAATTAGTTAGGAAAAGTGCTTAATTAGAGCACAATTTGTAGCATTGAAACTTTTGGGGATTTAAGGAATAATATAAATAGATCAGGTCAGACCCTTTGCTCTTGCAGAAGTAATGTTGTCTGTCTCATAAATTGTGATGCAGTTCTCACAAAAGAACATTCGATTTAAACTATGTTTTCTGAAATTAACTTTGACTGTGTCTCCTTCTCTTTAATCAATATCTACAATATATAAACAGTGTAGTTAAAGTTTTTATCTTCCCAACATTCTGATTAAAAAAGTTAAAGTATGTATTTTTCTGGGTTGACAAATTTGTTGTTTAAGTGAGTTATGCTCACTCCAGTCACTGACAGCACATGTTTCACAGTTATATAATATGGAAAAAATGTTGTTGCATTAGTTGTTTTTTGTAGACTTGAGCATGTTTTAATGTTAATTGTATTGTACATGACTTTCAGTAGTAATATTTTACAATGTCTTGAATCCAAATAAATTCTCACTTAACTAACAGCACAGAAACATTCTGAGCTTCATGTATTAAAGGTTTAAGTAATATTCATTCTGCCTAATTTGATGAATTAAATTTTTTATATTTTTACCAGCATATATGTTTTTGGTATTTAGCTCTTGTAGCTATTTGAGGTGGAGCTATTTTCAATTAATTTTTTATGAGGTTTGCTAAAGTAGGTCTCCATTTGGGAGTTGGACCCCTCTTTCCAGGAGGTAATAGAATATTCTGAGGGGCTATGAGATCAGATTAAAAAAAAATACTTGGAAACATACATATATTGGTGGTGTTTTTCTCATTTGTTGTTGGTTTATTTTCATGAAATAGTTGTAGATAAATCACTCATTAATTTATAAGCATTTCTGAGCACAGAATAATGGTCAATAGTCCAACTACGTTTAAAAAAGCCCCCTTTGCAGCAATGGCTGCCTGACAAATGTGTGGCATTCTGCTGATTCGTCTCTGCAGGTATTCAGGAGTGATTTCCTCCCAGGCCTTGTGCAGAACTTCTCAAAGGTCCACTGTGGTGGTCCAGCTTCCCCCCCACAAGTTCAATGGGCTTCAGATCTGCTGGATGAGCTGGCTAAGGTCTGCTCATAAATAAATGTAAATGTTTTGCTTACATAATGTTTTTATTCAAAGTACTTTACAATGTTGCTTCTCATTCTCATTGAGTGTATGAACATTCACACACTCACACACCAGTGGCGGATGCTGCCACACAAAGTGCTCACCTGGCCCAAAAGGAACTAATTGGGGTTCGGTATCTTGCCCAAGGACACTTCAACATGTAGCCAAGAGGGACCAGGGATTGAACCATTGACCCTGTGGTCCATGGACAGCTACCTTCCAGCCTTATTTGAGTATCTTGGGTTGCTCCAACGTCTAATTTACACTGACAATGGCAGGTCACTCTAACAATGGAGCAAAATATAAACTCAGATTAGCGGTTTACTGAACAAGAACTTATGTTAAGGTGCATTAAAACCTGGGAGGGCACACATGTTCAATGCTCTATCTTTATTGTGATGCATAGGTAGACACCAGCTTCTGGAAGCTTTCCTGGTAGATCCTTGCCCATTCCTAAAGTGCAATGGCCTGTTCACCAATAATTTTGCATATGGGTGCTGCAACTGCCCCTCCCTCAAATTTTCTATGGGGTTCAATTCAGGTGACTGTGACGGCCATCCTCCAATTTTCTAGGACTTGATGGACTATGCATGGGATCATTGATCTGTTGGAAAGTCCAGTGATGCCCAAGCTTCAGCCTCCTCACAGATGCCCTGACAGTTTCTTCTAGGATGCAAATGCTTCATTCTTCTTCTTCCAGACATACTAGCGATCCATAGGCCAAACAAGTCCCAGTTTTGTTTCATCGCTCCACAGAATGGAATAAATGTTAAACATGTTAAAAATCATCTGTGAATCACGGTTAGACTTAAGCAGATCAGAGCTTGCAGTCAACTTGTTTGTTGTTGTTGTTGTGAATTAACTTAAAAGACCTCAAAATCACAGACATTTTCCCACCTTTGCCTACCTACCAGACCTGATTCCTGATATTAGTATCAGCATTTAATTAAAGAGCAAGATAACAGGGTCAGTGGTTTGACTCCCAGTTTCTCTTGGCTACATGTCAAAGTGTCCCTTGGCAAAACCCTAAACCCCCAAAATTGTCCTTAGTGCTATTTATCTGTAAATCACTTTGGATTAAAGTGTCTGTAATTGCATCATTAGCTGAACCTCTACTCTGACACGGTGAAAGAACAATGTCAAATTAAATTTGCCTGCCATGATTTACAGTGCAGTCACACAATATTCAATTATTTGTTTGACCATATGCAAAAAAAAAGGCAGTGACCAAATGGTGTCATTAATACACCGACAAATGCAAACATTAATAAATGTTAGGATCGGACACTTGTGACTGAGTCTGAAACTTCAGGAGAAAGATCAGAATACCGCACTGCTGACAAGGTGGGTGTTCTTTTATTCTGTAATGCATCTTTTATTTAAGATGCATCTATGTTTAAAAAAAAAAAACAGCATCAGCGTCTCCTGTTTCGGGACACACGCATCTTCTGTACTTGGTAAGTTAAAGTCTTCTTTTTTATCTCTTCCAACAGGCGTCATAAACAAGTCAGGCGTATGTAAACGCATAGCACACATTAGTAACATGCAGCTTCTGGTCATTGTTAGATGCAGGTCATTATTTTTTAAGCATAATTACAGACACAATAAGAATTAATAACGGTCATTAACTGGGAGAAATCATTTATGGTAATTGGTCGGCATATTGCTGCCAACTTTATTACGATTTACTCACTTTATATTTCAGGATATTATGGTTGAAATACAATATTGTATTTCTGGGAGTAAAATGCGCAGTGCTTGCAGTCAAAGTTCAGCTGAGGCTTCATGTTTTGTTTGTGTTTTATTTTTTCAGTTCTATTTTATTTTTGTGCCAGTTGGGCTTTTTGCTCCGTTTATGTCTTTTTATACTTCCTACATGATTTATAGCACTGGGTCCATACGTGTGCTGGTACTATGACTTGCCAATTGGTACAAAAGGTTCTATATAAGCTGACTTGACTTTTGATATGAACATCTAATTGTCTTGAGTCAGAAATGTTGAGTGGCTTTGTCCAAAATCACTCCCCACACAGGACACAGGACACCTGTGAACACCACCATTCTGCAGTGGTGTTTGAACGCTGAGTATGTAAATCTGTCCATTATAAAGTGCACTCAAAACTTCCACAATAAAATATCGTATCGTACTTTCTGCTAACAATCTGACTGTAATGCTCCTAATGCGTCCCCTGAATTTACTGTTCACTATAGAGTGAACTACTGTGTCTCATGATCTTAGGGCATCAAATTGTGACGCTTTGTACGTCCTTTAATGTATCATACTGACGCCAAAGGTACCCTTAGCTGTTACTATTGGACTTCAGGAGCACCACTACCACTACTCTGCGTCCGGTATTGACACTACAGGAACGACTTTAAATGCACAGAAAAACTATATTAGTCTTAGGGAAAGCAACTTCAGCGTAACAGTACATTAGGAAACACATTTGCTGTGTTTCACGCTTAAAAGAATATTTTTTACATTATTTTGACATATTGTTGCTCTCTGTACAAAGTGATTTGGTTTTAATAAGTCACTTCTATATTAATCACATTCCAGTGACTAATAATTTCCATTTAAAATTTCAGGGGTTAAAGGGAAAAATGGATGACAAGGTAGCCGCATACTCTCACTGAGTAAAACAATATGAAAATAACTATAAAATAACTAGTTATATTTACATACGGTTAATAATCAGCAATGTTGCACTGCAAAAATGTTTATATAACTAATTGTAATACATTTTGAGATCTTAAAAGCACTTTACCACACACGACTAAAACGCTGATTTAAGTAACAAAATCTGAAATGAATGAAATAAATCCTGCTGTGTTATAACAGTGTGTTGTATTACTTTTCCCTGTTTTTTACTTATTTTGTAGACAAGCACCACCACACAAACCAATATGTCAATCAACTCCTCCTCTTCTCCCCTCAATGATTTTCATTACTGCATGGACACCATAGCTGGAGCTTCCATTATCACTGCTTACCTCATCACCAAAGTTTTCCTCTTCCTCCCCGTGTCCGTCCTCGTCCTGTACCTGGGTTTCAGACGATGGCGGAAGCAGCGCTCGTTTATAACAACAAGCCACTCTGACATCTTCACTTACAACTCAGTTGCCCATGAGCTGATTTATCTGTTAGGTACATCTTTGTACTTCGGTGGCAAATTCACTGGAGTCATGGAGTTGATGAGAATGGGGTATTACTTGTGTTCTACTTTTATTCCTGCTCAGATCGCCTTTCACATTCTAACTTGTGTAGAGCGCTACCTGGCTGTTACTCAACCCATCATCTACCTGGGACTGAAACAGTTAGGAGGGGTTAGAATCAGGAACATCAGCATTGGGTGTGTTTGGCTGCTGTCCTTTGGATGGATTCCCTTAACAGCTCTTTACAGCCCTAATGTTCCTTTTATCCCATATTTCTGTCTGCTGGTCTTCGCTTTAGTTGTTGTGTCTTTTTGCAGCCTCTCTGTTCTCTATGTTCTTCTTAATCCAGGACCTGGAGAAATGGGGAAGGGCAGGCAGGTGGTTGACCAATCAAAGCACAGGGCTTTCCATACCATCACAGCTATAACAGGAATGCTGTGGTTGTTTTTTTATAGGATTTCTTGTGTGTGTTGCCGTGGAGAGTTCACACCTGCTGAAATTCAGTGATGGTTGTCTGGCAATGCTTTTCGGACACTGGATTGCTCTACCAAGCAATTTAGTTTTACCTTTTTTGTTTCTTCACAGAAAACTGACCTGCAGCAGTGAGAAAAAATGATGAGTCTGAGTTCAAGTGGATTTAATAATTAGGCAGGACTAGAATGTAAAGATTTCAAATGGTATCAGGAAACTAAAACAAAAAAAAGCTACTGTTCTTCCAAAGTGATCTGATTAAATGTGAAATTCTACACAAAAATGTTTAAATTGATAACTTTTCTACTACAATATGCAATTTGCAGTAACAATATTAGGTATGTTCCAATACCCAGTCGGAGACAGCATGAAGTAAATATCAATAATTTATGTGAATAGTACAATACCTTCCAAGGTTTGAGTGTTGTAGACAGGTGAGGAGGAGATGCTGGTCAGTGAATCAACTACTTTTCTTATAGGTAGTTAGTTAACCTATACAGAAAGGGAGAGAAGGAAGTCAAGACCCCCAGGGTAAGAAATGTACTAATGGATTAAATGTAAAGTGGGATTAACATCTGATCAACTTTATTTTAGAAAATTCCAAACATTGGAATCAGTTTGGGAAATATTTCATTTCTAGCATGTCTGTATCTAATAATTTTTTTAAATTGAAATGCAGTTCAGTTTTTACTGTACCTACATGACTAGCTAACTAAAGTAACAACCAGTGTATATTATAACATATATGATGACACATTATTCCTCGCTGTGTCCTCTGGTGATCTAAGCTTCATAACAAAGTGAGCACACTGTATTGTCAATAACAAAAGCTGTGATTGTCTAAAAACAGACAACTGTTGTTTTGTACAAATACATTAAGCTAATAACAAAAAGTACTAATGTAAACATAAAATCATAATTCCATAGTATCTTGGGTGTATAAACTAATGATGGCACAGTATGGGCTAATATATGAGTACAAATGGCTGATTTAAGCGTACTAATGAAGCATGATGTAATGTAATGTAATGTAACCTTTTTACCTTTTGTAACTATATATATTTATATTGTGCTTGACAAAAATTAGGAGTTGACCTAAGAAGTTTACAAAAACATGAAATGTTAATATATTAAAAATAGAACAATAAAAACAACAACAGTCTGAGATCACTTATTAAGTATCAAATGCCTGCTTGAACAAGTGAGTCTTAAGTTTGGATTTAACAGGGGGCAATAACAGCAAAGGCCTATTCACCCCAATGCTTTGACCTAGATCTCGGCGAAGCTAGAAAGTACTGATGAGCTGATCTGAGTTTGCGATTTGCCACATGAATCAGCCAAATGAGAAGCTGCCAGACCATTAAGGGCTTTAAAAGTGAGTGATAATATCTTAAAATGGATCAGGAAGTGAATAGGAAGCCAATGAAGAGAACGCAACATGGGGGTTATGTGGTCACGCTTAGATCTATTAGTAAGCGAGAGTGAAGAATTGACTTAACACCAAAATACAGAATATTACAGTAGTCGAGCCTCAAGTAAATGAAAGCATGAATATCAAACTGTTTTTAATCACAGAGCTGATTAGTTTATCGAACCGCAGCTGACTTTCAAAAAGAACAGCTCGGTTTCTGACCACAGTGTTATCATTGGAAGATAGATTCCCAAGATCAATACTACAGGGTTTCCATTTGTCACTAGATCCATACAAAAAGACTTCAGAAGACGGATCCCCTCTGGCTGATCAAGACGAGAGATAACGATCTAGTGGTTCACAGTGTCAAATGCAGCGGTAAGATCTAACAGATTGAGGACAACAGACGTTTTGCGTCCAATGCCAGCAAAATGTCATTGAGCACCTTCACCTTGATGTCCATCTGAGGATGTGAGCATTGATTGACTAAAAGATTTTAGTTCATCTGTTCACTCAATATTTACATTGAGTGTACAGAGAAACTAACACATGACACCAGACCGATAGCGACGCTCTGACCAATCTGTGGAAGAATTACACGAAAAGAATATTTCCCTGGCACGATTTACAGAGTCACACAATATATATAAATTTTATCTGTTTGACAACATGCAAACAACCCACAGTCCTGCTGCTGTCACTTTGACCATGCAGCCTCATTATTACACCTGACACAGAGATGCATTAATAAATGTTAGGATCACATTCGAGCAAAAAGCAGACCAGTTTTGCAGGTGCCTGAGAAGTATCAGAAGTGAAGACGACTGGCAAGGTGGGTGTTTTGATTAAAGTATGTAATTTTTTAAAGCAATATTTTAATTGCCAGCGTTCTGTGGATATTTCCATTGGACGTTGTCTTAGTGTGGACAAATTAGAGACCACTATAGAGCAATTTCTGAAATGCATTTTCTCAGTTTTTATACTGCATTGCTTTTTCTTCCAACACAGAAGTGCATTGTTGCTGTACTTTGAATTCAGAAACACTAACTGTAACTGACCGTGTTACAGAACATTTACATGATAAGAATTGGTAATATATATCCAATATATATCCAAATAAGTTGTACGCACAAAAAGTATTGAAAGTAAAGAGGTTTAAGCTTATCTCTATTTATCTCTATTTATAGATTGAGGTGTAAATTTTTGATTAGAAAACTCTGATGGAAGCAATGTTGCTATATAGTGGGAAAATGAAAAGCATAAAAAACATTACATATAATTTAAGTTCAATTTAAGGTTGTGCTAAGATGTAATGTGATGCAAAACATGTAAAGATTTTATTACTCTTTAACATTTTCCATAAAAACATCTTTATGATTTATAACATCACAGTACTTGCAAATATATTCATTAACAACTGTACATTGAGCATGTTTTTTAGAATTTCATTTAATTATAATTGTACAATTTAATTCATTTAATTTTGTTCCTCTTCTGTATTAGAGCTACACCACACAAACTGACAATGGCAGTCAACTCCTCGTCTTCATCCCTCAGCATTTATTACTGCCTAGACTCTCCACTGGCATTTTCAGTCTCAATTGTCTTCATCATCACCCACCTGTCCCTCCTCCTCCCTCTGTCGCTCCTCGTCTTCTACCTGGGTCTCTGTCGATGGCAGCAGCAGCGCTCCTTTGCAACAACAAGTCACTCTGACATCTTCACCTACAACTCAGCTGCCATAGAGGTGTTTTATTCACTGGGGGTCGTTTTATACATTTGCGGTGAACACTTTGGTCTCTCGGAGTTGACCAAATTGGGGTTTTATGTGACTTTTGTTTTTTTACCTGGAGAAATGTCCTTTCATGTTCTGACCTGTGTTGAGTGCTACATGGCAGTTGTTTACCCTGTGATGTATCTGAGGCTGAGACAGTCAGGGGGCATTAGGATCAGAAATATCAGCATTGGCTGTGCTTGGCTGCTGTACTGTGGATGGATTGGTCTAACAGTTATGAGTTTCCCCGATGTTCCCTATATTCCATTTGTATGCGTATTGATCTTGTCTTTAGTTGTTGTGTCTTTTTGCAGCGTTTCTGTTCTCCGTGTTCTGATTCATCCAGGTCCAGGGGAACTGGCTGGAAACAGGAGGCGGGTAGATCATTCAAAGCAGAGGGCTTTCAACACCATCACAGCTATAATGGCAGTGTTGTGGTTTTATTTTCTAGGTCTGCTTATTTGTCTTGCCTTCAGCCACTCACACCTGCTGAATAACAATCAGATGTGTATCGTGTTGGCATCTGGAGGTTGGTTTACTCTCCCCAGCAGTGTAGTTTTACCTCTGCTGTTTCTACACAGAGCAGGAAAACTGCACTACTGCCACTGTAACAATAAGTAAAAACCATCCACTCACTTTCCCTGTTCAGGCATTTTATTGTAGACAATTGCATTATGAAGAACACTCTGTCCAGCCAAGAGGGGTCTTTCAGTTCTGTGTAGGTCTGTATTCATATGTTATATACAAGTTAAAAATCCAGAGGGCCACAGGAGAGGGACTAACTGCTGCAGCTTGACGACTTCTTCTGTGGATCTTTGGGGAAGTTACTTTGTAATGAATGTGTGTAATTAAAGTGCTACACAAATTCTTTTCAGTTCAACTTTATTAATATAGCCCAAATTCACAAAAACATCATCTATATGCACGTTACGGAATAAAATCACCACAATGAAGACAGAACAAATCCCACTTGAGCAAGCCCTGGGCAACAGGGGTGAGGAAAAACTCCCTTTACCTGAGAAAACCTCCAGCAGAACCAGGCTCAGGGTGGGCAACCAAAGTGTTTTATAAGACATCCGCATTGCAATGGAAGTTTATGGAATGTTTCCTAGTAATGTGGCCTAGAGGTTAAATATACAGAGTGAAAATTGGTCTTAACACAGAGCCTTGTGGAACTACGTTACTAACTTTTATCTGCATTTTATCTGTTACGTCAGTAACATAAATAATTTGGAATCTATCTCATAGATAATATTTAAATTAACTTAGTGCAGTTCCTTTAATCCCAACTACATGTTCAAATGTTTGTAATAAAATGTTGTGCTCTATATTGTCAAATGCAGCACTTAGGTCATTGGTGACTTTCACCAGGGCTGTTTGTGTGTTATGATTTACTGAACATGTTCAAACAGTTAATTCCTGTACAGGTGGTCGAATAATTGTTTTGGAACTACTTTTTCAAGGATTGGATATTTTGTCAGTAATTGGCAAAAGCCCCTGGGTCAAGACACATTCTTTAAGGTTGGGTGCTGATTACAGCAACCTTATTGGCCTTTGGCACAGTGGCCATTTCTAACATTAGATTGATCAAATCTAATATAGATGTGTCTATTAAAGGTAAAACATCTTTGAGCAATTTGTGCAATCAAACCTTTGAATGAACAACTGAACACAAAACCACAGCAAGAAAAACAAATAAATAAAGGCCGAAATGTTAACTTTGTGACAAGTCTGTCCCCTTTCCTTGTTAAACATAATGGTTTGATCCTAGTCTTTCCCCGCACGTGATTGGCCGCATGGAGTGTTCCAACCCTCTGCAGAGCTGACCAAGAGCAGTTGAAGTATCTGCTGTCCCTGACGGAAGTCGGCTTCTTCTCGTTCGGTACAAAGAATAGACTCTTAGAGACGCCTCGTTCGCAAACGACACATCACTACTGAGAAGTATCAGAAGCAAATAGGACTGGAAAGGTGGGTGTCTTTTGATTCATGTAATATGTATACATTTGGCTGTTCATCACCTAATTCTTAAAAATATGGTTTTCTCATCTAAAAAATTTAAAAAAATTAATATATTTTAAGTCATGTCCAGCGATAACAATTTAAATATAATTTCAATTCTTAATGATTCAACATGATGGCAGCAATCTTGCTATACAATGGGAAAAGGAACAATTGGTAATTGGTAACTCATATCTAAGCTTGTGTTACGATGTAGATGCGATTTACTTTTTAAATGTTTTTAAAAACATTTTTAGAATTCACATCAAAATACGTGCAAACATATTTAATGTATTCCCAACTTCGAAACCTAAATACTTTCATTTGCGATGTGTACTTATGAATTTACATATCAGTTTTGCAGTGCTGTCGTCTCATGCATGTTGTTTCTCTTCTACATTAGAGCTACACCACACAAACACAATGGAAGTCAACTCCTCCTCTTCTTCCCTCAGTAACATTTATCACTGCCTAGACTCTCCAGTGGCAGTTTCAATCTCAGTGGCCTTCAACATCATCAGCACCTGCCTCCATCTTCCTCTGTCCCTCCTCGTCTTCTACCTGGGTCTCCATCGATGGCGGCAGCAGCGCTCCTTTGCAACAATAAGTCACTCGGACATCTTCACCTACAACTCAGCTGCCATGGAGCTGTTTTATTCACTGGGGGTCATTTTATACAGTTGTGGTGAACACTTTGGTCTCTCAATGTTGAATAAATTGGCGTTTTATGTTACTTCTGTTTTTTTACCTGGAGAGATGTCCTTTCATGTTCTGACCTGTGTTGAGCGCTACTTGGCCGTTGTTCACCCTGTGATCTATCTGGGGCTGAGACAGTCAGGGGGCACTAGGACCAGAAATATCAGCATTGGCTGTGCTTGGCTGTTGTACTGTGGATGGATTGGTCTAACAGCTTCGAGTTTCCCTGATATTCCCTATCTCCCACTTCTCTGCTGTTCAGTTTGGTATTTGGTTGTTGTGTCTTTTTGCAGCCTTTCTGTTCTTTTTGTTCTGATTCGTCCAGGACCAGGAGAAGTGGGCAGCAATAGGGAGCGGGTGGATCAAACAAAGCAGAGGGCTTTTCACACCATCACAGCTATAACAGCAGTGTTGTGGTTGTCTTTTCTAGGACTGCTTGTTTTTCCTGCCATTGACCGCTCACAACTACTGAGTTACAGTAAGGGGTGTATTGTGTTGGCATCTGGAAGTTGGTTGACTCTGCCCAACACTTTAGTTTTACCTCTACTGTTTCTACACAGAGCAAAACTGTTCTGTTGCCACTGCAACAAAAACTAAAGACCATGAACTCAGTTTATCTGCTGTCAGGAATTTCATTGTGGAAAGTTTCATCATCAAGTAAATGCTATCCAGCCAATCGGGGTCTTCCAGTTCTGGATAGGTCTGGCCTCACATGTTCTACATAAGTTAAATGCTGCAGGTTGACAGTTGCTGTTCTGAGGATAGAGGGTTATTGTGGATTTTTAAACTTCCATAGCAACAAGATTTGATATAAATTGTCCCTCTCACATTAAGCATTTAATGTAATTTAAATTTCTAAAAAAGGAAAAGGAAAGCATCATAATAAGTTATGTTACAATTACTTATAGTAATAAGTAATCATAATTATCAGCAATACTGTGTTGTATATATATATATATATATATATATATATATATATATATATATATATATATATATATATATAATGTAAATGTAGATTCCTATTTAAAGAATTGTGAATTGATATATATTGCATAAAAATGTATAAAAGCTGTTCTTTTACTTTTTGAGATCTTCCATAAAAACAAATTAGTATAATTAAAGAATAAAAACATTTATTTTTAAGTAGTCTCTTTTACATTTGTTTCTTCTTTTTTTTTTGCCCAAAAGCGGACCAACACAAACATGGCAGGAGGTGTAGCCCATCGATGCCCCATAGTAGCTACAAGGGCCCCCATTAGGGTTTATAAAACATTGCATCCAAACTCCCATTGTACCAAAGCACATAAGTATTCTTGTTGTAGCTGCTCAGAGTTATTCAAGCTACTCTGAGTTGCAGTTAATTTCAGAAACAGACCCTGCACTCTGACCTCCCTGCAGAAAACACCACATATATAAACACCACAGTACTGCTCATGTTTAACGTATTCACATGGAAATATTAATGTTCTATACATTATATTAAAGTTCCAAAATTCAGGAGAATGATCAGAAACACTAATTGCTAACAATATGGATGTCCTTTAATAATACAAATACAAAAGTATCAGCATAGTGGGGACAAACCAATATGCGATTATTAGGTGCAATACAGTTTGTCCATAATTTTAAACTGCAGAAATAAATGAAACATGTTATTTTGATTACCTTGAATTTTAAGGGGTGCTGTAAATATCTAAGAAACTACATTGAATGTAAAGTTAACATTTTAAGATGCTTATTCAATTTTTGAATTACAATTGTGACCTTTGGCTATTTTTATTTTCTTTTTTCTTAGTATTTCATCTTAATGTTACTTTAACTGTAACGAATATGTTTTAATACTTTTTTAAAAATTAAATTAAATTTTTTTATATAAAACCATGTAGTCATTACATTAAATGCAAATGACCAGTTTGTCACTGGGTTATTTTTTGATTTATTCTCTATTAACCTTCCAAAGGTTTTTTTTTTCCTATTGAACAGCTATATTTAATTTAACTGTTATTGTGGTTTGGATTGTGAAGACCACTGAGAAAATATGACTTGATATGACTTTAATCAATTAGCTTTCACAATGATACAATGATACAAATTCACAATGATTTAATGAATTTTCAAGCAAAATGCTGAATATAACTTGTGTTAAATTCATATGTTTGTGCAGGTAAACTCATAAATAAGAAACTAGTATTTTTATTAATGACTGACATGACTTTGATTTTCAGTTGTGATTTGAATGCTGTGGATTTTTCATTTAGATTTAAAAATATAAATTTAATGTATTTATTATATACAATTTGACTTATTGATGGTTTCACCCTTAACGTGAGAACTTTGCTTTAACTCATGTTGTGTTTACCGAGTTAGCTGTTCAAAGTCACATTAAACATAAAAATACTTTTATCTGTATGTATTTAAATACAAATTTATGATTCATGCTTTATTTTGTAAAAATTATTTTAATATGTAAACCAGCTTAATAGAAACAAATATCTAGAAGATCACTAATAGGGATGCTAAAAAGCAGCTGAACCTGTGCTTCCTCTGGTCTGCCTGTGGAAGAATAATGTAAAAATTTAATTTGCCTGCCATCATTTACAGTGTAGAGTTACACAAAATTATTTATTGGTTTGACAGCATGCAAAACCCCTTCAGTCCTACTGTGGTCTGATACTCTGACAAAAGCATAATACACATACATGGACATAGTACACATAGAAACATCTGTAATTGTTGGGATCAGATAATCGTGGAGTGTTGACAGTTTGGAGGTGCAGGAGAAAGAGCAGAAACAATGGAGACAAGGTGGGTGTCCTATGATCACCTGATAATTTTTAGTTTTATGTCACCATTTACTGTGTCAATTTAAGTCTATTTGCAAAGTTTTAATACTGTTTTCCTTTGTCTTACAACAAATAAGTGCGTTATTGCTGTACATTCACACAAAATATGCATATATTTAATAATCAACATTGTTTTACATCAGTTACAAGTCATAACCTGAAGGTATTAGGTTTCAAATCAAAAGATGGATAGAGGAAAAAGTGGAAATGGCCAGAAAGAGAAAGAAACCACTGGTGCACTGAGCAACGTACACACAATGTGTGAGCAAAAACAAAAGCATAAACAATAAGCATTTGAGGATCTGTAAAGAAGTCGTCCAAAGTAGACTCAGTTGTTTTTATTTGGGATATAAATCGTGATGAAAGAGGAAAGTAACATTCTGTCTGCAAATTTACAGAGAAATGCATCAAACTAGCTGAAAGGAGCTTCATCATGCAGCAAGAGAACAATTTCTAAATTCATCAGAGGAAAAGAAAAGTTTAAGGTTTAAGCCAAGTCAATCACAAGATCTTAATCCAAGGAATCATTTATTTCACCTTCTGAAGAGGAGACTGAGAGGAGGAACCCTCCAAAACTGAAGGCGGCTTGGATTAGAAGCCTGAAAATCAAATAAAAAAGAAGTCACAGGCTAACATACCAAATAATACTGCATCTTTGGTTTACTTAAATTCACTTAAAAACTACCCATTCCAAGACTTCAAAAATATATAAAACGTAGGTTATCTGATACAAAAGGTACTTTTCTCTGTGTTGTTTAACATATCGAGGTTCATCATACCATTAGATGGAAGCAACAATTCTAAACTTTTCCTCATATCAATTCTTTAAACTGAATGTCTTCATGAAAAAGTAAAAACATTTCCATTCCAATAGTTTTTGGGGGGACTGTTTTTTTCCCTAACAAACAGTTAAAGTGTCATTGTGGTTTGGATTGTTAAGACCACAGAGAAAATATGACTTGATATGACTTTAATCAATTAGCTTTCACACTGATATGAAACACTTTAAACTGCCATTGCATGTGAAAAGTACTTTTCGAGAAATTGAATGCATTTGACTTTGATTTTCAGTTGTGATTTCAATGCTGTGGATTTTTCGTTTAGATTTAAAAATATAAATTTACTGTATTTATTATATCAATTTGACTTATTGATGCTTTCACCCTTAATGCGAGAACTTTGCTTTAACTCAATTTGTGTTTCCGAGTTCAAAGTCACATTAAACATACAAATACTTTTATCTGTATGGATTTAAATACTCAGGCGTTGGACTTCTAATTTATGATTTATGGTTTATTTTGGTTCAATTAACTTATTTTTAGTCAGAAATTAGTCAGAAATTACCAATGTTATACTGGGTTTAATATGATTGGTGATTTTCATTTGCGAACTTGCTATGCCAGATAAATTACACAATTTTGCATAGAAGCCATTTGTTACCAAAAAATATGATTATGAATGACATTTCCATAGATGTAAATATCTAATATTTAGCAAAACTGTGACTAAATACACTCAAATTATGGAAGTTGGATTGTCAAAGGATGATGTTTACTTTTCTGCATCAACCTTTTAATAACATCCTCTAACTTGTTTTGGTCCTATGTTCTCCATAAAAGAAATAGCACCCAAACCAATGGGGCAGCCAACTTTTCCACATCATCCATCAACACCTTATACCACTGTGTTGATTCTGTTGGGGGGTTTCTCTCAACGGTCTACATCATCACCCACTTCTCCTTCCTCCTCCCTCTCTCCCTCCTCGTCTTCTATGTGGGCTTCCAACGATGGCGGCAGCAGCCCTCTCTCGCAACAAGTCATTCTGACATCTTCAGCTACAACTCAGCTGCCATGGAGCTGATCTTTGCACTGGGGTTCATTTTTTACTTATGTGGTAAATACTTGGTTCTCTCAGAGTTGACCAAATTGGCATTTTATGTTACTTGTGTTTTTTTACCTGGACAGATCTCATTTCACGTCCTGACTTGTGTAGAGCGCTATCTGGCTACTGTTCACCCAGTGATTTACATGAGGCTGAGACAGTCACAAGGGGTCAGGATCAGAAATATCAGCATTGGTTGTGCTTGGCTTCTGTCCTGTGGATGGATTGGTGTTGAAGCTCTATACTATCCAAAAATTCCCTATCTCCCATTTTTCTGCCTATTGTTTGTGTCTTTAGCTGTTGTGTCTTTTTGCAGCATCTCTGTTCTCTGTGTTCTGATTCATCCAGGACCAGGTGAAATGGCTGGGAACAGAAAGTTGATTGACCAATCAAAGCAGAGGGCTATCAATACCATCACTGCTATAATGGCATTGTTGTCGTTGTTCTTTCTAGCAGCGCTTGTTTCTCTTGCTCTAGACGGCTCACAACTGCTGAGTTACAGCGATGGGTGTCTGGTACTGACTACTGGAACCTGGTTTAGTCTGTCAAGCAGTTTTACCCCTGCTGTTTTTACACAAAGCGGGAAAACTGGTCTGTTGCAGGTGCAGCGATGACTAGAGACCATCACTGCACTTGTAGCACAGAAAGGTTGGATGTCGATGGTTAAATGGACAAAACAAAGTAGGATCTATCGGCATATGGAGGAGTCTCATATCATTTCCTGTGGATTGTTAGCCCAATGTCACAAAGGAGAGACATTAGATTTGAAATAATACACAAATTATATTATGACGTTTTCTTCTGTTGAATGACCTACTAATTAAAATGATTTAGCAATTCAGTCAAGGTTAATGACTCACCTAGAAAAGAAAATTACATGTGTTCTTATCATTTTAGTTATTTTTTCTATGTTTTTTATTACATCTACATCCATATAAGTTTGTAATGAAATAAAAACATTATGTATCTTAAAGACTCACATCTACTGTAGTTCATTCATCAATTGCCTGACAAATATTATTCTTATTTTATTGACTGCATGATATTATGTACAAAAAAAAGGTCATATTGAAATGAAGGCTTTAGAAGTGGGACACATTCGTTATGGTCTGGCTTTGTGAACACATCAGCATGTTTCACCAGTGTTTGTATCCTACAAGATTACAAGGATACAAGATTTTCTTAGGATACTAAGAAAATCTTGTATCCAAATTCCTACTTTATTAAAAGTACTTCAGTTTTCAGTTATAAATAATATGGGTATGTACTGTATATATACCAGATGTATCAGTGTCTGTGCTGTTCCATCTGGATCTATTTGTAACTACTTTAGGTGTAATTATTATACTGGTTCCTAATCCATTATTCAGGTTCCACCAAAGGGTTACTAGAACCATCTGAGGTGGTCATTTCCATAGGTTGTGGTGTAACCTCCCATGTGAAAATATGCATGCCAGTATTTACAGCATGGAGTTACACAGTCATTTTTGAGAACATGCATTAAAAAAACAACTCCCACACAACGAATAACCAAAGAAGCATACGATACCTGAAAGCAGCAGACTTAAAAGAGGACTTTGAGGGGGAAAGATCAAACACACCAACTACTGATAAGGTGGGTGTCCTATAATAAAGTAACAGTTTTTTTTTTTTCAGGAGACACCTCTATGAAGCTATTTTGACTTAAATATCATATAAATGTTCTAATGTCAAAATGTTTATATCATCTACATCAGCTGAATCTTTTATTTCCATTTTTAAATATAATTTTTATTAATACATATATGTAATATACAGTGCACATTATTGTCACACACACGATCTTTCAGTTTTACAGTTTGCCTAAATGAGTTTAATTTTTGCAAGCTTGTGTTGGTGATTTATTGAACTATATAAAATGAATATAATTTTGAGTATGTGTTTGTGGAACATGAATAAATTATACATGTAGTATCCAAGACGAAATTAAAAACCAAGAAAACCTCTAAATGTTATATAACCAAATCAGTCATATGGATTGGCTATTTCAGAAACTAACAAAAACATTTATCTGTTTTAATTGTAAAACTGTTTCTTTCATTAGACCTAAATGAAAACTTTTATGTCCAACTACTTTAAATTGCCATCACTCCATTACATGCCAATTGTGACTTTGAAAATGTGAGTTAACTAAAATAAAATCAGTTTTAGCATTGAAGAAGTTCAATATGATATGATATGACAATATGTGCTTTTTTAAAAAACTTTTTTCAATTAGGGCAAGACCACACAAAGTAAAATGGCACTCAACTCCTCCTCGTCATCCCTCAAAAATGTTTATCACTGTGTCAACTCTTCAGCTGCAAATATAGTCTCCATAAGCTTCATTATCACGCACATCTTCCTCCTCCTTCCTCTCTCCCTCATCATCTCTTACCTGGGTTACCAACAATGGTGGCGGCAGCGCTCCTTTTCAACAACAAGCCACTCCGACATCTTCACCTACCACGCGGCGGCCATGGAGTTGATCTTTGCAGTGGGTGGAGTTTTGTACTGCTGTGGCCTGTACACTGCATTCTCAGATTTGATGACAGTGGGCTTTTTTGCTACATCTATTTTTTTCTCTGGACAAATCTCCCTTCATATTCTGACATGTATAGAGCGCTACGTGGCTGTTGTTCACCCAGTCAACTACATGGGGCTAAGACAGTCAGGGCGGGTCAAGTTGAGGTACATCAGCATTGGGTGTGTTTGGCTGCAGTACTGTGGATGGACTGGTGTTGAAGCTTTGTATTACCCTAACATTCCCTATGTCCCAGTTTTCTGCTGGTTGGCCTTTTCTTTAACCGTTGTGTCTTTTTGCAGCCTCTCTGTTCTCTATGTTCTGATTCGTCCAAGGCCAGGCGAAATAGGTGGGAATAGAGATTGGATTGACCAATCAAAGCAGAGGGCTTTTCTTACCATCACTGCTATAACAGGAGCACAGTGGTTCTTTTTTCTAGGGATCCTTGTAAGTGTGGGTCTGGAAAGCTCAAAACTGCTGAGTTACGAGGATGGCTGTATTTTGCTGATGCTTGGATACTGGTTCAGTCTGCCCAGCAGTTCAGTTTTACCTCTGCTGTTTCTACACAGAGCAGGAAAACTGGAATTTTGCCACTGTAGCAGTGAGTGAGTTGGGGAACACATTAGTGTTGGGTGGTCAATGAGTGTTGAAAGGGAATGTATGGTGACCAGCACTATCAAACCCCTCCACATGATCCAAAAAAGACTCCTGTCACACAACTCTTCAGATCTCTGCACTGGCTACCTGTAGCTGCCTTCATCCACTTAAAAAACCTGGCTCTTGCCGACAGGATTGTCAATTTAACAGCACCTACTTACCTCAACACCCTTATTCAGGTCTGCAATCCGTCCCGCCCTCTCTGTCAAAAAAATGGCATCTGGGGGTCCCATCAACACACAAAGGATACCAAGCAAAAGACTTTAGTTCTGTGAGCCCACAATGGTGGAACAAGCTACTAACCTCTGCATGCTCAGCAGCCTCATGCCCAATATATAAATATAAAAAAACAGCTCAAGATATAACTTTTCTAGAACTTTTTATGAACATAAATGGAAAAAAATCCCATCTGTTCTTTCCTACACTTGCATCTCATGAAATACTTCTGTGCTTTAAAGATTTTTCCATGACTTAGATTTCTGCTCGCTTTGGATACACAGGACTCAACATTTACTAAATCCAAATGTATATGTATATAGTAAAGTAAACAAAAATAGCCAATTGTAATATTGTAGCTCATTAATAAGACATTAGTGAGTAATGCATACATATTTAATAGTATTTGTGTTATACAGTTGAATAATATTTGTGTATTTAAATAATAATAGATGTAGTAATAACAATAAATATGCAATATCAATAATTAACAATCACCCATAAAACTGTAGTAATGCTCCTGCACGACAGTGGGGTTATATATTTGTATACACCCAGAAAGAATAATGTTCTACTGGGTTTTATTAGTCCACTCAAAGATCCCACCAAATTGGTTCATGCCTGTAAATTAATTGACATTTGTTGTAGAAGGTGGCAGTGGTGCAGTTGGCAGAGTGGGTGAGAGGGTTGGGGAGGGTTGTGTCAGGAAGGGCATCCAGCATAAAGAAACATTGCCACATCAACATATGGACAAATGATCTGCCGTGGTGCCACTGAACATACAGGATAAGCCAAAAGGAGAAAAAAAAAAAGTAGGACATTTGTTGTAGAGCTTTACAGCTTTATTATATTTATAATAATTATAATAATTATACTGTATATATTTATAATCATTGTAAAGCACCTGACAGAATGTTTCCTCCAAAATGCTATCTGGATCACTATTTAATTTGAATAAACGTGTGTTTTGCAGATTATTTAAATGCTGTTATATAAATAATATGTATGGGTATGGAAATATCCAATGCGTATCACCATGTATGATCAGCAGTAGATCCTATGCTCTGAGCTCCCTACAGAAGACTAATGTGAAAGTCAAATTTGTCCACCACAGTTTCTATTATGGAGTCACACAAAATGTTTGTTGTTTGACAGCATGCAAAAGACCCCACACTGAAGGGGTATGCTGCTGTCTGACACTTTGACAAATAGCAACTATTAATACAATTACACAGAGAAGCATCAATTTCAATCAGCTACTCAGGAAGAGCAGACTGAGTTTGAATATTGAAGAGAAATATTGGAATCAAAGGTGAGAGTCCTAAAAATATGTGATGGTTTTCATGTATTTCAGTTTATTACCATTTTCACTGGTTATTGACCTGTGGTGGAGATAAAGAAGAGACCACTATGCTGTTCTTTTGACTAAAGCTCTGTTTAACTGGTCAAATTCACTCTGACTCTGAAGGTCCGCTATGCAATAAATGAGCATAAGGACAATATTGACAAAAACACTATTAGTCAGACATATTGAATAAATCTGCCAGTTTGCACGATAGCTATAATGAGTTTAATGAGCAACCATGTATTAATGCAGGCTGTGATGATGCCAAATCAAACTACTACAAGACTGCTTTGTTAGATCTTCTCTAAAAATCATCGAAAATGTTGAACAATTATATAAAACAATTTTACTGACAGAGAAGTGATTCAGATCAGGAATCACAGTGGTGCAAACCACAGCACCCTCATGTCTAACATCTAGCATGTCATCTAACATTGCATTGGAGAAATTAAGAGCACCAGTAGGGTGGTTTACTGCTCTGCAGCCATGGACATTGTCAAGGTGGTCAAAATGAATACTGGGATTTCCTTGTAGGAAAATCCATGTCCATATTGAAAGTAAAAACTATGTTTTAGGCGAACAAGCGTAGTAATTTCTTATCAGTACGCTTATTATCTGAATCATTAAGACATGTCTACATATGATAATAAACTCAAAAATGAGATTACATTACCTGGTCGCTGACTGACACATTTCCTTAGTAGAGACAATTCACAATTAGTCATTTAGCAGATGCTTTAATTAAAAGCGACTTAAGACAGATTTATACTCAATTTAAACAAGTAAACTTAGACTCGGACTTACACATAAAATGGAATTATGGGTAACCATAGGTCACAGTGGCCTGTTGAAGAACAAATGTAACAGTTTATACCTGCCGAGATGTTCCCACTAATTTTATATCGTATTTATATATTTTGTTTAAAATATTCTATCGTACTGCTGCTTTATTCAGTCTTTAGTTAATTAATTTGTTTTCACTGTGTTTTTGAGAACTGTATTTCAACTTATGACATATTGTTTCCAAAAAGGAAAAATTAAAAAAAAAAAAAGGACAAGAAAAGCCGGGTTTGATAGCATTCTATGCTTCACATGGGACACAAAATATCTGGCTAATGAAAATTAAAATCACGATGGTCTTTGAAAGAATCACTCCTATTAGCTCTCACAATATCCCTCGCTTTGTAAAGTAACAAGTAAGGACAGAACACTGTAGTTTACTACGTAGAATGGGCCTCAAAGTAACACTAGAAAACAATTATTATGAAGCATTGAAGAAACTAATGTCTATATGAATCTACATGACATTATTTGTATAATCACACTCACAAAATTGCAGCAAATTATTTGTAGGGTGTTTGAATCCTGTCAAACAGATACTGACAGGGTTATGGAAATGGAAATATGTAAACAACATGACTGATTCTAATAATTATTGTTTGGAGAATAATTTAAAAGAAGTACACCCAGAATGTGAGTGAGGAAAACATTTTTGTAAAACACCAGATGCCTTGTAGTACTGTTCATCTTCATCATCAGAAGCTGACCCTGTGCTCTGTGCTCTGTGTCCTTGATTAGTCTAATAAGAAAAATGTGTCTGCTGTGATTTACAGCATGGAGCTGCACAATATCCATTATTTGTTTGACACATGCAAAAACCCAAAGTCTTGCTGCTGTGTGACACTTGACATGTTGTTGCCCTTAATGCACATAATAAATGTTAGGACCAAACAAGTGTGAACAGCAGACAGAGTTCGGTGGTGCAGGGGAAAGATCAGACCAAGGTGGGTGTGCTTTATTATGGTCATGGTTTTCAGTTAATATTTTAGTGTTGCTATTAGTATTATCATTTTCCACAGGTCGCTGAGTCAAGGTTGTGCCACAGGTGCCCAAGTCAGAGTGCAGACAGGAGGATCTATTGGTTTACACTGTCAAATGCTGCAGACAGATTGAGTAGGACTAAGATAAAACTCTACAAGGTAACTTAAATTGTTAAAAGGCATTGTTTGACCTTCTTTGCTTTGATTTGCCTTTTTCTACTAAAGTTTCCGCGATCACGGATCATTGTCTGACATCGTTTGTAGTAATCCAATTAGCTAATTACTGCCAAAAATTAACCCCCCAAGGCTCGTTGATGTTTCAACTCTCAAACTTTTGACGGCTGTGAGTTTGCAAAATTGAGTGATCTAAGTCACTTAACTAATAAAGTGATGACTCTCCAGATTATCACATTTTAAACTTCAGGCGTCACTGATGATCTTTAGGCAGACATCTATCATCTCCACGTGAGCTCTGCATCTGATGTAGTGTGTTCCTCGCTTGGATCCAAGCACATCAATCTTTGAGTCATCAATCTACAAGACTTTGTTCCAGTCATCTAAAGTCCGCTGTCTTTGCATCTTGGTCCACTGCAACCTTCTCTTCTGATCTTCCAACCTTAGTAGGGTTTTCGTTTTGGCATGCCTGCCTATGAATCTAGTTGACTTGAGTCTCCTTCTCACAGTGTCTGTGCACACTGGTTTCTCTCTTATTTAATGTAATGATGCAAATAATTCAGGAGCAATGAGGCATCTGTTCCTGAAGGACACTCGTAAGCACTTGTCTTCTTGAGCAGATGTGTACTTGGGCCTTCTTTGTGTCTTCACTCCTGACTGGCCCTAGTTGCAGTACAGTTGAAATTAAACACTGTTTCTCAAAACAAGTATAGGTTGACGAGTTTCGAAGGAAAGCACTTGACCATTAAATGGCAGGTCACACTCCTATCGATGAGCCAAATATAAACTAAAATGATTTGTTTACTGGACAGGAACTTATTTTATGTTTGCAAGGTATTGCATGGTCAATTTAAGAGCATCAGCACTTGAATTTCTAGAACAACTAGTCAGTAAAATGCTACGGTTTTGTCAGGCAGTTATTGCTGAAAGTTAACTTTAACATGCAAATTTGATTTAACCATTATTCTGTGCTCAAATATACTCGAAAATAATTACCATCACCATTAGTCCCAACATTCACAAAATGGTTAAATACAGACTTAAGTAAAAAAATCTAATGTTCGTAAGTCAATACAGAAATGCTGTTGTCTCATTTATTTGTTTTTCTCTTTTTTCCATAAAAGCAATACGGCCCAGACCAATATGGCAACTCCTCCTCTTCCTTCTTCAGTGATATTCAAGACTGCTCTAAAGCTACAGGAGAATTTGCCATGACTATTGCGTTCATGATCACCAACTTCTCCCTCCTCCTCCCTCTCTGCCTCTTCATCCTCTATCTGGGTCACCAACGATGGCGGCGGCAGAGCACCTTTGCAACATCAAGCCACTCTGATGTGTTCACCTACCACTTTGCTGCAATGGAACTGATCTTTGCTGTGGGAACAATGTTTTATCTCATTGGCACATCATTTGGTCTCCCAATGTTAATGATAGTACGGTATTATGCAACATTTACATTTTACCCTGGACTAACTACTTTTCATGTCCTGACTTGTTTTGAACGTTATCTGGCTGTTGTTTTCCCTGTTATCTACCTGAGGCTGAGACAGTCAGGGGGGATAATGATCAGAAACATCACCATTTGTTGTGCTTGGCTAATATACTGTGGATGGGTCGGTGTAGCAGCTTTGTATTTTCCTAACATGCCCTATATCCCCACTATCTCTGTTTTAGTTTTGTCTTTAGTTGTTGTGTCATTTTGCAGCATTTCCATACTCTGTGTTCTGATTCTTGCAGGACCAGGAGAACAGGTGGCGGATGGGAAGAGCGGATGGGTGGCCCAATCAAAGCAACGAGCTTTCACCTCTATCATGGCTATAACAGGAATGCAGTGGTTCTTTTTCCTAGGAGTATTTGGTTGTCTTGGTCTGCACAGCTCACACCTTCTGAGTTACGATGTTGGATGTCTGGTGCTGATGTCTGGAAACTGGTTTAGTTTTCCCAGCACTTTAGTTTTGCCTCTGCTGTTTCTACACAGAGCAGGGAAACTGGTCTGTTGCCACTGCAGCAATGACTAAAAAAAGTTAATATTTTCGACCAATTCATTCTTTGATAGAAATTTAATCCATTTATTACAACTTAGCAATTTGGGAACATGACCAACTTGGAGCACGAAGGTTAACAGCAGCTTTCACAGAGAGACTTTGTTTGATTTTGAATGTACAGATTAGTTATTAATTTTGGCCCACTGCTAGAATGTCCCTGATTTAAACTGAGTTGTTGATTGTGGTCTTTTCCAAATCCCCTCAGTGATACGTAACACTGTTAAAGAAAGTTAAAGAAGGAACTCTGGCATAGTGTTAAATATTCAACTATTTTGGTGATTTTAAGAATAACTTCTGTCACTTCTTACATTAATCCCATGAACAACAGGCACCATACAGACCAGCATTGTATCTTGTGTATTCATGTTTAGTTAGTTTAGTCTCTCCAGTTAATGTAATCAAAGATCAACAGCTATCAGCTTGTTCCACACATTGGTTTGGCAAAAGTTATTATGCCAAATCCCCCCCTGGTGGGGTTGAATTGATCCTGCAACGCTCAGTGCTTTAACTATTTAGCCACCCCTTCCTCCAATTAATTTAAAAATAGAAAAAAATGGTTAAATGATGATAACAATAAATATTCAAAAAGCAAAGCAATACAAGTGTAAACCAGCTATGTCTAATTGTGTGAAGCCTTCAACATGCAAAGTCTATGCAGTTCTGGAACTGTACAATGTAAAATCCCAGTCTTTAAAAAATAAATGTCACTCTTTTTTTCAACCCGATAATCCCTTGAATGCTATAGTGTAAGAATGATGAAGTTGTACACTGGTTTGTTGTTCCTGTGATCAGGTCTCAGAAGCAAAAATAGAACTTTACAGATTAAACAGCTGAGCATTATTTTTTATAGTTTTGAGGTTTTGTGACACAAATAAGTTTCCTTAGTGTGTATTTGAATTATATTCATTTATCATGTGTGATTTGCTTTTTGTGTTTTTTCAGTTGTCATACAGACAAAGTGGATTTCTTCCTGTCAACGTGGATCATGTTTATTTCAAGCACCTCAAATTACGAGCAAACCGCCGTCTATACACACAGAGTCTGCGTGACACTATTTAAATAACCCATCTGAAACAACAGCAGCCATTCTTTGCAGCTTGTTTAAATCCTGTCAAAACGGTACTGATGAGTCTATGGAAATTCATTTGTTTGAACAACACAATTGCTTAAAATGGTTGTTGTTTCCAGCTTAATTTAGAAGTTAAATAACCTGGACGTAGTGGGGAAAAAAAAACTCTTAAAACCCTTTGAACAAGAAACGTGATTCTTTCACCTACTGTTTATCAAAAGCTGACTCTCTGGAAGAACAGAGTCAAAAGAAAATTAGCCTGGTGTGGTTTTTCAGTATAGAGTTGCACGATATCGATTATTTGTTTGACACATGCAAAAAGCCAGAATCCTGTTGCTGTGTGACACTTGACAAATTGTCGCCGTTAATACGCATGATGAATATTAGGGCCAGACAGAGTTCACTGGGTGAATTACATGAATAATTAAAACTTTTAATGTTTGTAACTTAATTTAAAGGGAAACATACCTACGAAAAAAGCAAAGATTGTCTTAGTGAAAAATCTTGAACAACACAACCAATTCACTACAAGTAATGTTCATCAGCAGTTGAAAAGAGAGTCAAACTAAATCCTTTGTTTAGCGTCACATCGTGTCACACGTGACTTTGCGTTAAGGAAATACAGATTTCATGTGGCTGTTGGAAAAACAAACAACAGCTGCTTTGCAGTGGACTCAAACCCCCATCTCCTGTGAAAATCCTGTGTCTTAGATTAATCTCCATTGTTTATCGCAACATTCTCTCTCGTATTTACTCTCTTGTATTTTGTCTGACAGTCTCAGACAAGCAGGATGATCAAGCTGTTCTTTTGAATAAAACTCTACAGTACATTGTCCACTTCAGTCAGCTTTCCCATTTTCACCACTGCTTTCTTTTTTTTCTTTCAACCCACTTTCTGTCTTTTTTTCTGTTTTAGATGAATAGTGGATCAGTGGTAGAGCATTAGGTTGGGATGCATAATGCCGCAGGTTCAAATCCCACCCCACCAGGAGTGGCCCCACCCAGCCTGGATAAATGCCAAAAGAACGTGCAGAACACATTCTCCTGTGGTGATCCCTGGAGGGAAAGCCACTGATCTTGGATTAATAATACACATATCCTAGTTTTTTACTTATAACTTATTGTTATGATGCAAATCATTAGTACAAAATAAATCTGTGCAATTATGGACCTGTTTTTTGTAAAAGCCCCCCCCAAAAAATAAGTTGGGAATGTTTTGCTACTAATCCCAAGAGCTTCTTTAGTCTGAGGAAAAGTTTTCTAGGGGACCTATTTATATCATCCAGGGTGGTCCTCTGTTTCTCACTTAGGTAGGTGAGAGTAAGGTGGAGAGATGTTGGGATGTAACATTCACAACACCCCCAGAAGGGATCATTAGGTGTGGCCTCCTTGTTGGATGTGTGAAGCGGTGTTGATCTTACTGGGGATGGAAACCGAAAGATGCATTGTATCTGAGTCGGCCTCCTCTGTTGAAACAAGTGGTTTCACATATGAAGTCTAGACAATGCGTGGACGAATCAGCATTAGACAACGTCCAGCTGTAATACACAGCAAGGGGTTGTTGAAATCAGAAGCGTCTCCATGATGGAAACTCCACTTGACTTAAGTGTGGGGTGAGCAGGCACAGGAGGAACATCATGATGGAGAACTTAGGCTGTGGGAAACAGAGGCCTTTTTTTTTGCTGGAAGTAGCCCCCTTGTGTGTATTTTAATTATATTTGTGCAAATATATATTTGCAATTCTTTGCCATCCAGACAATATGGGCTTCTTTCTGTCAACATAGATCATGTTTGTTTCAAGCACCTCACATTTTGAGAAAACCACCATCACAAAGTGTGACTCTATTTGAATAATCCATCTCAATAAACAGCAGCCATTCTTTGCAGGTAGTTTGAATCCTGTCAAACAGATACTGATAGGGTTATGGAGATGGTTATTGTTTGATGCTTAATCTAGAAGAAGAATATCCACATTACAACGAATAAACAGTTGGTAATACTGTGTCTTATTGAATGATCTTTGAACAAGACTCCAGATCCGTTCCTGTACTGATCATCAGACACTGACCCTGTGCTCTGTTGTTCTTGGTGAAGAAGAGTGTGAAAAGAAAATTTGCCTGCTGTAATTTATGTCAATTTATTACATGGAACAAGCCCCAGAGTCCCGCAGCTATCTGACACTTGTCGACACTTGACAAATTGTCACCATTAACGCACTTAATAAATGTTAGAACCAAATACTTTTAAACAGCAGAAAGAGCTCAGTGGTGCAGGAGAAAGAGCAGAAAGAAACACTGCTGACAAGGTGAGTGGTCTTTAATAAGGTCAATGTTTTCAGGTAATATTTTAGGGCTGACTCACTGCTTCAGCTTTAACCTACTCTTTCATACACCGCTTACGTTTTCCGCAACACACTTAATGTTCTTTTGTTGTTTATATGAACAATACACATATCTTGCACTACTGAAAGTCAAGTATAGAGAAAATTCTTAATATTTTTGTCACATGTGTCAAAGACGTTTACTACTTAGCTTTAATGAATTGTCTTTTAACTTTAACTCTGTAGTTGCATTTTGTGGTGATGCGATTTTAAAGGGAATTAAATAAGGTTAATTGTGACAATGTGCTTGTAGAACTGTGGTTACATTCATGTGCTTTAATATGATCTAGCTGAATTAAAAGTGTTTGTTTTAAAATCATAGAAAGAAAACATGATGATAATAAGAACAATCCAAATGTATGAGAAACTAAATTGAATTAAATCTAACACTAATTAAAAATGCATTTTGGATTATCAAAGTTTAGATTTGCCATGTACTGAATGAGGGAAAGGAATGGGACCAGGTAAAAACAATATAAACATATATTAATATTACACAGATGCTACATATAGAGAAAATGAGTGAAAGTTTGAGTATGTGGTAGTTTTGACTCAAAACCCATATTTTGATATAGGATCCAATTAGTCTAATTTCCTAGCATTTCATTTATTTATCTTTGATCAAATGTAATAAATCTAAATATTGCAACCAAAATTTTTTAAATGAATAATGATGTCAAATTAAATCATATTACATGTATATAAAATCAATAATCCTCAGTAAGAAGGTTGTGGGCTTCAGTGTGGGGATGCAAGTTCTCCTCTTGCTTCCGTAGGTGGTCAGGTCTCCTCCCACACTTTGAAAAAATGCATGTTACATTAATTAGTGAATCTAAAATTGCCCGTAGGCTATGACAGGTCTCCCCCCAAATAGGATAAGTGGTGAACGATAATGGATGGATGCATGGATAATCATGTATATTTACAGTGTGATTGGTACCACCATCATAATTTGCAAAGTAATACTGTAGTATGATATTACTGTATTTGCACAGTGTATAGCCAAAGGTATTACTATTTTATAGATACAGCACAATACTTACAAACATCTCTGCTACTATTAGAGACAAAAACTTCTAAAAGGGAAAATAAAAGGAATGAGAAATAAAAATACAGTATAAAGTTGTTTTTCAGTATATTTATGTTCGGTTATGTGTTGTCTCATTAACTGTTGTTCCTTCTTTCTCTACTTAAAGCAATACCACACAAACCAATATGGCAGCAAACTCCTCCTCTTCCTCCCTCAATTATTTTCAACACTGCTCGGATGTTAAAGTGGGAGATGCAATCTCGGTTTCCTTCGTCGTTGCCCATGTCCTTTTCCTCGTCCCTGTCTCCATCCTTATCCTCTACCTGGGTCACAGACGATGGCGGCAGCAACGCTCTTTTGCAACAACAAGCCACTCTGACATCTTCACCTACCACTCAGCTGTCATGGAGCTCATCTTTGCAGTCGGGCACATCTTGTACTTTTGCGGCGAATACTTTGGCCTCTTGGGGTTGATGAAAGTGGGGTTTTGGGGGACTGCTACATTTTACCCTGCGCACACCTACTTTCACATCCTGACCTGCGTGGAACGCTACCTTGCTGTCGTTCATCCAGTCCTCTACCTGAGACACCTGAGACAGTCAGGGGGGGTCAGGATCAGAAACATCAGCACTGGTTGTGTTTGGCTGCTGTACTGCGGATGGATTGGTGTGGAAGCTCTGCACTTTCCACTGCTTCCTTATATCCCCATTTTCTGCTTGTTGGTCTCGTCCTTAGTTGTCATGTCTTTTTGCAGCCTCTCTGTTCTCTGTGTTCTGCTTCGTCGAGGCCCAGGGCAAACGAGTGGAAACAGGGAGCAGGTTGACAAAACAAAGCAGAGGGCTTTCCAGACCATCACTGCTATAACGGGGGTGCTGTGGTTGTTTTTCCTCGGGGTGCTTGTGTGTAATGTCCTGGATAACTCGCATTTGCTGAGTTACAGCGATGGGTGCGTGGTGATGTTGTCTGGAAGCTGGTTCAGTCTGCCCAGCAGTTTGGTTTTGCCCCTTCTGTTTCTGCTAAGAGAGGGAAAACCGCTCTGTTGTCACTGCAGAAAAACCTAAAACACTGTATAAATTTCTTCTTTAACAACAATTCAAAATAATAATTCAGCCTTAGCAATATTAAATAATGAAATGTTTGGTCCTAACGATGATTATGTGTGTTAATGGTGACCATTTGTCAAATATCAGACAGAGACAGGATTTGCAGAGTTTTTGTGTCAAACAATTGAATAGTGTGAAAAGTGTCAAAATATTTGTTTTGTATCAAGTCCTACGTTCCTGTGTCATCATAAGTTGACACTCCTGAAAAGTGCACGTGCAGTGTCAGTCCTGGATGCAATTGTTCCCTGGGCGTCAGATTGTGGCGTTTCTGGAGCCTCCAATAATGACGACAAAGAAATTTTTAGTGCTGTGGTTTGCAGTATAGAGTTGCACAATATCAATTTGTTTGACACATGCAAAAACTCTGAGTCCTGTCTTTGTCTGACACTGGACAAATGGTCATCATTAACAGACATAATCAACGTTAGGACCCAACAGCAGACAGAGTTCAGTGGTGCAGGAGAAAGACCAGAAAGAAACATTGTTTACAAGGTGGGTGTTCTTTAATAAGGTGGTGGTTTTGTTATTGGTTTTTTATAAATATTAAAATTTTCCACAGGTCGCTGACTCATGGTTGAAATAAACATGTCACGATCACACTACTGTCAGCTTCAGCCTTCTTTCCCATTTACTACACTGCTTACCCACATTTTATGTCAATTATTTTGGTTTAAACGTTAACACAAATTTTAAACACTTTTGAAAGTCGGGTATAGAAAATACTGTGTCCGATGCCTCAATGACAGTTGCTAGTTTGCTTCAAGAGTTGTCAGTTTACAGATGCTGTTTGTGGTGATGCCAAAGTTAAATAAATTAAAGGTAATTTTGACAATGTGCTAGTAAATGCTTAATTGAAATTGTGTTAGTGAGCTAATGTTAATTTAATATGTATGAATTTGATCTTTTCTTTAAGATCAAATTCATATATATTATTTACTTTTCCAAAAGAATATATACGTAATTAATAGTTTTGTTACCCTGTAAAGAAAAAATGATGGCTTTAAAATAATACAAATTTATGAGGTATCTCTTTGTAGAATTTTGAGTAAAATAATGAATTTGATCCATTTTGGAATAAGGCTGTAACGTAACAAAATGTGGAAAGGTGCCGTGTACTTTCTGGATGCACTGTAGCTTAATCAAATTTATAAAGCGTCAATATTCAACAATATTATATCAGTTTACAGTTTGATTGGTAATATGCAATTGCTGAGTAAGACTATAGTATATTACTATAAAATTATTTCAAATGTGTTACTTTTTATATATACAACACCACACTACTCTCAAATATACAGCATTTGCACGTATTAGACAAGGAACCTGCTAAATGGGTAAATACACATTTAAATAATGAAAGAAATAGCACATTTCAGTATAGAAATACTCTTGTCTCATTTATTTTTTGCTACTCTTTTTTTCCTTTAAAAGCAATACCACACAAACTGATATGGCAGCAAACTCCTCCTCTTCCTCCCTGTATTCTTTTCAACGGACGGATGGGGTCAGGATCAGAAATATCAGCATTGGGTGTGCTTGGCTGCTGTACTGTGGATGGATTGGTGTGGAAGCTCTGTATTTCCCTGAAGTTCCCTATGTGCCTGTTATCTGTGCATTGGTCTTGTCTTTAGTTATTGTGTCATTTTGTAGCCTCTCTGTTCTCTGTGTTCTGACTCGCCCAGGGCCAGGAGCAATGGGTGGGAATAGTGAGCGGGTTGACCAATCAAAGCAGAGGGCTTTCAATACCATCATAGCTATAACAGGAGTGCAGTTGTTGTTCATCGTAGGGTTGTTTGTTTGTGTTGCTCTGGACAACTGGTACCTGCTGAGTTACAATACCAAGTGTCTGGTGCTGGCATCTGCAAGTTGGTTCAGTCTGCCCAGCAGTTTGGTTTTACCTCTGCTGTTTCTGCACAGAGCAGGAAAACTGGTCTGTTGTCAATGACTAAAATGATGTAAAATTACAGGAATAACAAGTATTAACAAGAATTCAAACTAATAATTCAACATTGTTGGACCAAGAAAGTTACATGTATTTATTCTTAAATATGAAACAAACTAAACAAACATTATATGATCTGCATATACAGCATCTAAGTAATTCTGTAAAAGAACTTTATAAACGGCCATTTACCATTTACCATTGCATATTTGTATAAACGACTGTAGCTGTACCTCATAGTGTGCTGGGCTTAGATATGTTTTGGATGACGTAAACAGAATTACACATTCAGTTTCTTACAATGTCACTTGTCAGGTCTTCTTTATTTTTGCATTTACCACTCATGATTCTCTACCAACTGTTTTGCATCAATTAAGACTGAAATTTAAAAAATGTGTTGTGGTCTGGTTTTTGTAAAGATCTCATTGTGTTCTCAATGCTAACACAGGGCCTTGCATTGTTGAGTCGGTCTTTGCAGTTATTGTGATTTATATTTGCAGTGCTTAACATCTTTTAATTTCCAAGTAGCATAAATTGGGGAAGCTCAAAGAAAATTATCTACAAATTGTTCAATAATGAAAATAATCATTAGTTGCAGCCCTAAAAGCAGAAAATTAATACATATACATATTTTTCCTCCTATTCTACACTAACATTAATACATTTCCTTAAAAATCAGATTTAACACCCTAGAGTTCATCTCGATGTTGAGGTCTAGCTGACTGTTTGTGTGCCAGTTCGTTAATGTTGGTAGCAGCCCTTATTGCAGATTTCATAGATGTTTCGATCCAAGCGTGAGGGAAGGCTGTGTGTTCCCCAGCAAAGTGCACCCTGCCTTCATGTTTAAAGAGCTCCTTGGCGTACTCTATATGTTGGTACGGTGTGAAGAGAGCAAAGGCACCCAAACTATACGGATCCGCACTCCACCTCTTCACCACCACCCCTGTGCAGAGAGACTTAACATACTCGCCGTGAATCTTTGCCAAATCTCTCAGAGCCATCTCCTTCAGGTCTTCGTCACTCGCACCATGGAAGAGGAGGGCGTCATCAGACCAGGTGTAGGAAGCCAGGAGGACGCCGACGGTCTTGTTTGTTGGGAAACTGTGGCTGGGGTAGTAGATGAAACGAGAAGGCCCATCAGTGATGCTCTTTCCTCCTCGAATGCCGTCCCTCTCCCAGAACTTCTCGCTGAAGGTGAGGATGATTTTAGTGGAGCTTTCGTAATGGACCGCCCTCAGCGCCTCCATCTTTCCGATGGACAGAGGAGGATCAAAGTCCATGAAGAGAGCTGCTTTGGCTGTGGTTGTTACCAGGACAGCGTCAGCAGAAATGTTCTTCAAAGGCAACTCTTGGCCTGTCTCATACGATACGATTACACCCTTAACCGACTGGCTGATGTGTCTGACCTTGGAGTTGAGGATGATGGGCCCATCGAGGACAGTGAGAAAAGCTTTGGGGAGGAGATCTGTCCCTCCAGTTATTTCATCATACCTTCAAAGAAAAACATAAAACTGAGCACAAATGATTGACTAGTTTATATTCATTATGAGATGAGCACACTATAATCCATTTACCAGATTCACATGCTTTGTTTTCTTTTCTGAGAAATAGTAAAGATGGAATAATAAATAAAAAGGACAAAGAATGTAATTGATTATTATTATATTTCACTTGTTAAATTCAAGCCAAGCTAGACTGATCTGTCCTGCCACCACTTACCTTTGTGCCAATGAAGCCGAACAAATAAATAAGCTTATAGTAATAAAGATAATAAAGGAGCATGACAAATGTCTTACGTGGTGCTATCGCTGACATCACTGTCGATGTAGAGCATCTCAGTCAGAGCCAGGTGCATGAGGCTCTGTTCATTTAGCAAATCTGCAATCATCCTCAGGGCTTCTGCACTCAACCCACTTTCTTCTTTCAGATATTCCTGGGAATCAATACACGTTTTCCTCAGTTGACAATTTCTTAAACTTAATCTGGATTTTAAAAATCAACAGTTTTACCTATGTAGACTAAATCATGTTATTGTGTTACTATAACATGTTCAAAACTAAACCTTACTTGATTTTATCAGATGCAGAATGGATGAAACTGCATACTTTTTTAATGTAGCATTCATCCATACATTTTTCATGAAACACTCTTTAGTTTTTCAAACTGCTTACATTTTTGAAAATCACATTGTGCTTTACCTTCACAGAATAGTGATCGTATTTCTTAAATGCAGCTCTGCAGCCGTGGGCTTCAACTTCATCTTTAACCTACAGGAATAATCAATTACAGCTTCTGGTTAATTGTTGTTATCAATGGGATTAAATGAAACTCTTAAGAAGATTTTCAGGTCAATTAGGAACAATTTCCTTGATTACCTCTTATAAAAGTATAACTTTTATGTCAAGGACATTTCAAGTTTTATATTTGAGTGAGTACAAATGAGTAATCCTCAAATTTTAAAATTTTTAAATGTTTAAATGTAACTTAGATATCTAAATAAGTATTCACCACTCAGCCAGTTGACTTTTATTCAGTTGTAGTCTCTCTAAGCTTTAATTCCCGTACCAATGTTAAATTTGGAAACGTTCATTGCTTTATTACAGTAATCTCATAAAATGCATACATACAAAACTAATTTGTGATCCCCCATTAAAGTAAACAAATGATCAAAGTAAGAAGTAACAATTGGTTGAGTCAAACTTAAAAAGCACCGATGTAGCACATAATCATCAACCAACTGTTAGCAGATCCTCTCTTTCTCCACACCTTTTGCAAAGCTTGCTGCAATAGCTGGTCTGCGGACTTCCCTCTTTCACTTTCTGGAAGTTTGTATTTCAGGATGTCTGGGTCTGCTTTCACTGCGTACGTTCGTTTCCGCAGCCCATGGACCAGGTAAAAGGTGTTGTTGTCATCCATGATAAAATTATTAATCTTTAATCCCAGGTGTGTGGCAAACCAGCGGACGATGCTGTTACAGATAAAAAAATATATATATCATTTAAAAAATCTCTTTAGTTTGGAAGAATTGAGTCGGTTATCAACACTCTGAAAGTGTAAAGCTTATAGCTAAACTGACATTCCATTCCGAGAAACTTTGATCTGAAACATTTTGACTCACAGGTGAAAACTTGGGATCCTCATAGCTCCCAGTTCAGCATACCAGCCATCTTTTTCATTCCTGTAGGTCTCGACTCGTCCTCCAACACGACCGCTTGACTCTACTATGGTTACCTTGACAAAAAAAAAGAATTCTTCTGTCAAATAAGTCCTGATTGTATTTGTTCTGCCGAATAAATGTATTTGCCAAACAAATGGATCATGTGCAACTGTACTTTATGAAGTGATTTCTGCACAAAGCACGGTTTAATTGTATGTGTTTTAACTTCCTCACTCATTAGAACATCTTTTAATTTATAAAATATAATTTCATGTCATAAGCTCTTTCCAGGTTATTTTGTGTATTGTTTTTCACTTTATTAATTTTAAAAATATAGATAATTTGATGGTTTGACAAACAGTATGTCCAACTAATTTTTATTTTCTCCCTACTATTATCCGACTAAGAATCAACCGGGTTCCTTTACCTTGTGTCCTGCTTCTTGCAGCAGCTTGGCAGCCGTCAGTCCAGCCATACCAGCTCCAACAATAACAACATGATTAGACGTGTTTATAGGCAGGAGGCCGGTCTTCACTGTTTTCTGCAGCTTTGCATAGTCTTTATCCTCCAGGCAATCACTCAGATGTTCCTTCAGGCTGACAGCAGCAGCAGCATGACTGTGGTACAGCGTGAGCAGCAGCACAGTGATGGAAACTGGAAACGCAAACAGAAGAAAAACTCACATATGTAACCAAGGAGATTGTATCAAAAAGAATTCCACCTTGTTCTGTCTTGGGATACTTAACATCAATAAAAGCAATAAAAATACACATTTTGATCAGTCCCATCCTTATCTGAAATACCAATTTAATCTAAATTGAAAATTAACAGAATCTCTTCCACTGAAACACATATTTAGATGAAACTGGATTTAATCAACACATCAGATCAAATACCTTAACTGCTCACCTGTTATAAATGTCTTTGCCTCACGTTTTCAGCAGAACCATGCTGACACTATGATGATAGCAAACATGGCACTAATCGCACTCTACCTACATTTGCATAGGTTATTACTTTCTATTCAGCACAATTATTCCTGCTTGAGCACAATTTGATTCATTTGCTTGGATTCATCAAATGAGTTCATTTAATAAGGGAAAACAAAACTTTTCACACGTGGGGAAGTAAACCTGCAGCAGGATTTTCCGATGATGTGGCTGAATGTGAAACAGAAATATACATCATTAATAATTTGTCTCTTCCCAAAATGACACGCAGTCAAAAGCTATTGGGTTTGCATTGGCAAATCCTACTTCTGTTTTTTAGTGTGAAATAGATCCCTTTATCCTGCAGTGGTAAAAATCAAGCTGACTTTGTGAAAAAGCAGAACTAAGTTAATATAAACTTTTTTTTTTTTTTTTTTTTTTTTTTAGTAGGTCAGGGCTAAAAATAAAAAACTGGCTACAACACAGTTTGCACGTACTGCATGTACTCAAAATCACAGAACAATTACACAAAAATCCCAACTTACAAATAATTTAAAATCCAATCCTCCATTCATTATCTGTAACTGCTTATCCTGTTCAGCGTCACAGTGGACTGGAGCCTATCCCAGCTGTCATAGGGCGATGTGGGGTTCACGCTGGGAAGGTTGCCAGTCTGTCTCATGGCCAACAGACATCCACAGACAGACAACCATTCACATTCACACCTACAGGCAGTTTAGAGTCACCAATTAACCTAACGTGCATGACTTTGGATGGTAGGTGGAAACCGGAGGAAACCCACACAAGCACAGCGAGAACATGCAAAGTCCACCCAGGGTGTCTGGTGGATTCGAAAAGGTAATAGTGCTGCCTGTTCCCAAAAGTAAAGAAAACAGATGTTTAAATGCAGAATACTCACATATTTTCCACTTGAGCGCATGTGGATCCATCTTTGCTAATGAAGGTTTGGTGACACAAGAAGCAGAGGGAAGAAAAACAGGAAGAAGAAAAAACTGTGAAACCTAAAAAGCACGAACAAAAGTAGGATCTCAAAGAGTCACAACGTATTGTCTAAAGATTTAGGTTGTTACTTTGTAATTTTATTAAATGCAGAAGAAACGAAATTTTAAAAAGTGCAGCAGATAACAGGAAATGCATTGAAAAGCTAATTTATTATTATTATTATAATATTTATGTCTCAAGTATTTTACAATATCTACACCTTAATAACAGGAAAAACATCCCATTTTATTTATCCACTACATTTCCTATATTTCAGTTAGCACCTTTTATTGTACCATACAATAATGAATCTTTTAATTAAGCACCTGGTTTTCTCCAATACTTTAACAGCTTATGCAGTATTTTGTAAAATATTCCTTTATTTACAAAAAACATGATTATAGCATTTAATATCAGATTTTCTTGATAAATTTATTATGGGAACTTACAGCTTTCCTACCTTTCAGTATGTGTCAAAATCTGATCTTACAGTGACGTGACATGCAATAGTCTCTTTTTATATAGACCAGACTCCCATGATGCTGGGATTCTTTTTTCCCACCTGACCAGTCAAGCAACAAAGAGCATGACTTCCAGCCTGGTTTTTTGGATCAGTGGTTGGTTTCAGTTTTACTATTGCCTCAAGCATGCAACCGCTGCTCAGATCTCATGATCAAGAAATGTACAGGACAATGATGCACCGTGGTTGCTGTGGGTTGTCTAAAGGGAACCCTGCCAAAAATGTTGTGAGGAAATACAACAGGTATTTAAAATATGTTAGTATTAAATTCCATTTCATAAGCACAAGTTTGTCATTTCCACAATTAGTTATCATTGTGTCTCAAAAGCATGTTATGGAAATTAGTATTCTTTTTATTTAATACTTGCTGACATTTTACCCTTGATTTGCTCAATCTAAATCTAAAGTAACAAGTCGTGCAGACTAAATACAAACTTGTTTATGCTGATGTGTCTGTGTCAAAGACGAGATTGAGGTTTCTGCCCTGTACGCTTGGAAATAGTCCAAAAGAATTTAATTTTGTGACCAATTGCTCTCTCTGAGCTTTTGAAACAATAAGTGAAATTTTAGTTTTGTCCTAGTTAAGTGATAGGATGTTCAGTGACATTCAGGCACTAAGGTCTGAAATATATTTTAAAAGGACATCAATAGTTTCAGTGTCGTCAGGACACACAGCTACATAAAGCTGAGTGTCATCAGCATATAAATGTATGCAGATGCCATGTGTCCTGATGACAAGCTGTAACATATGAGTTAAAAAGTAGTGATCCTAAAATTGATCCCTGAGGAACAAAAGTTAGGTTGTGAAAACAGACTGAAACAACTTATTGGCTGTAATGAGGAAACCTGCCAGCTATGTATAATCCGGTTTATAAAACACAGAATATCGAATATAGTTCTACTAAATATTGTAGGGACAACATGTTTCAGACTTTATGAAGTACATAAAAAGACAGATTCCTACCTTTAAAACTGTTTAAATGTCCAAATGGTTTGTTACATTGATCGGATCTAATATGCATGTAACCTCATATATGCACAGTGCTCCTGCTGATGCTTTTTCTCATCAGACTGGCCTGACCACAAAGGGGTTATGACTTCCTGTGTGGCTCTTTGTCTTTTATGTAAGGGTTTAGTTTTCAGTTTCTTTGTTCATCATTTCATGTAGTCAGGAAAGATCTAGCAATAAGTAAAGTGTCATTAAAAAGAAACACACAAATAAAACAACAAGGATTAAATAAGGAAATGCATGTTTTATTAGTCACACAATTGAAATTTCAGTTGCAAACCACATTTTTTGTTGCCTGTGTCAAATATTTTCCTTCTGTGTTACATACTGTAGAGATAAATGTTTGACTTGGTTAGTGATTAGGAAGTAGTATTATGTAACTTATCTCATGATGATTTATTGTTCATGTATTAGATAGTTATATTACTTTTTCTTTTGAATAATACAATAATACAGATTTTCTTGGACTAACTTCTCCAAACCCTAGAGCTCATCTCGCACCTGAGGTTTAGCTGGTTTATTTAAAATTGCCTCATTGTTAATGTTGGTAGTTGCCCTTATTGCAGATTTCATAGATGTCTCAATCCAAGCGTGAGGGAAGGCTGTGTGTTCGCCAGCAAAGTGCACCCTGCCTTCATGTTTAAAGAGCTCCTTGGCGTACTCTATATGTTGGTACGGTGTGAAGAGAGCAAAGGCACCCAAACTATACGGATCCGCACTCCACCTCTTCACCACCACCCCAGTGCAGAGAGACTTAACATCCTTCTTGTGAATCTTTGCCAAGTCTCTGAGAGCCAGCTCTTTCAGGTCTTCATCACTCGCACCATTAAAGAGAAGGGAGTCGTCAGACCAGGTGTAGGAAGCCAGGAGGACCCCGATGGTCTTGTTTTTAGGGAAACTGTGGCTGGGGTAGTAGATGAAACGAGAAGGCCCATCGGTGATGCTCTTTCCTCCTCGGATGCCGTCCTTCTCCCAGAACTTCTCGCTGAAGGTGAGGATGATTTTAGTGGAACTGTCGTAGTGGACCGCCCTCAGTGCTTCCATCTTTCTAATGGGCAGAGGTGGATCGAACTCCATGAAGAGAGCTGCTTTGGCTGTGGTTGTTAGCAGGACAGCGTCAGCATGAATGTCAGTAAAAGACGACTGATGTTCTCTCTGGTATGATACGATTACACCTTGTTTTGAGTGGCTGATGTGTTTGACTTTGGACTTGAAGAGAATCGGGACATCAAGAACTTTAAGAAAGGCCTTGGGAAGAAGGTCAGATCCCCCAGTTACTTCATGGTAACTTAAATAAAAAAGGACAATAGTGAATTGAACGTGATTTCTAGAAAATTATCTACAAGATGTTCAAATTGTGAATTTAGCAAAAAATTGTGAAAGTATTTAACCCACTATGAATTCTTAAGAAGATCAAGACCAAGAAAGAAATCTGCAGCTAACGGTACAGTCAAGCTGTAATTAGTATTTGAAAGGCACTGTGCGCTACAGGACAAGCTACTATGAATGTTAACGTTATCTCCAACAGCATTTGCACAGAGCATTTGCACAGCACTTTGCATGCTGCCAGTCAAAACATGGAGATGTAAACAAACTCAAGTGGTCAAAAATAGGTAGATGCAATATAAAATGTTTGTTTTATGACGGGTACTTGTTGCCAGTAGACCTGACTCTATCAAAACTACTAAGACATATGAAGTCAGTTTAATGTGCTGCTGCTTGCAGTTCAAAATACTTTCAGTTTCAACAGTGTATAAGTCAAAGTGACCTTTGTTACCACATAAAGTCGGGGAACAACTCATGCAAATGCCGGTAATTCACTTGTCTCCTCAAGACGTCAGTAACAAACCTATGTACCACAATTCCTCATACTTTAAAATAAAAATAAAGATATATTTTATATATAGTTTTTTGGAGAACCATGCAAGATAACAATATGTCCATAGAGCGATTTGTGCTGTTTGTAATTCAGTTCAATTACTCAGAGTTAAGGTTGGATTAATATCTGAAAGCGAACTTCTCTCATCTATAATCTATAATAAACAAACATTATCTCTAACAAATTTAAAATGAACTTTGCTGCTAGACACCGTATAAAACAACTGAGTTACAGTAGTTTTGTGCAACTGATCAGAATTTACCCGTGTCCTATATAATTTAAACACAGCTGATATACAGGGAAAAACAGAACTCAGAGGAAGAATGTATGAAACTGTATAACAGGGTCTTACATAACATGATCACTGATGTCAGTCTGGTCATAGATCATCTCAGTCAGAGCAGTGTACATGAGGCTCTGTTCGTTAAGCAGGTCTCCAATCATCCTCACTGCCTCTGGACTCAAACCACCTTCTTCTTTCAGATACTCCTATGAAACAGTTGATCACATTTATGCAAATTGTAATGCAAACGCAAACATCAAGATTGATAGACCAAGATATATTGGGAATAACCATTCTTAGAATTTTAGGAAATTTCACGAGAACACATGGAACAAACACCCACCTTCACAGAATAATGGTCATATTTTTTTAATGCAGCCCTGCAGCCATGAGCCTCCACTTCATCTTTCACCTATTGAAAAAGAACAAAAAGGTTTTCCTCATCTTCATGTGTAAGGGCTAAAGCTAAACCAGAAGCAAATCAAAATGGTGCTTTTTGGTGAAGTTTATGGAGTTCACCATATTGTATATGTTGTACCATTAAATTTTATGTAATTTTCTATGCAGGTGATAAATTGTTTTACGGACAAGAGAAACATATTTTCTTTTATGTTATGTGATAATGACTATAGCCACCACTTTCTCGATGACCTGGTTTTTAACAATATGAGGGTGTAAGCAACTTTCTTGTGCATCCAGGAAGTTCAACAGCCTTAAGTGGCAGCAGCATGTTTTCAGTCTTCTGTTCCTCTTACGTACCTTCTGCAAAGCTTGCTGTAAAAGATCATCAGCCGACCTATGTTTCTCGCTTTTCCACACCTTATATTTCAGGACATCTGGGTTTATTTGCACTGTGTACGACTTCTTCCGTTGCTGATTAACCAGGTAATAGGTGTTAGGGTCATAAATGGCAAAATCATTCAATTTGACCCCTAGCTCCTCAGCAAACCAGAGAGCAATGCTGTAAAGGAGGCGATGGAGGCAGAATTAGCTTGGTTGCAGACCTTAAAGATCCCTCTGAGACTAAGCAACTACCACTGATGTTTCCTCAAACAATAATCCCATATGTAGCACCTTGTATCATTTTTAAGAGTCTAGTTAGGTTACAGCATTGCATTGGCAATATTCATTGCATTAACACTGAAATGTCCTTTATATGTCCTTTAATTCTTCATAACCATCAAATTTGGAACTTGTATTACTTGACTTTCTCAGTATCTGGACCTGCATGTTATCCTAAAGCCCGAAAATATCCATTTGTGTACTTTTTATTGTAGCTCCATTAGCTAACATTTAGCATCATGTTAACCTGACAGGGTATAGTATATATTGTACATTGTTATATGCAAATACTATTACATGAGAAAATACACAAACTTACTGGTGAAAACTTGGGATCCTCATGGCTCCCAGCTCAGCATACCAACCCTCTTTTTCATTCCTGTAGGTCTCCACCCTTCCGCCAATACGACTATCAGCCTCTACTATGGTTACCTTGTTCAAACACATAAATACAAAAATTATTTTACAAAGCTCGTAGTTGTGGTTTTCTGAGACTACTGCAACTGGTGTCAATGTCGTTGCTACTACATCTGCCACTATTGTATATGTAGTAAGATGTAGTTTAGTAGTAGATGTAGAAAGAGTATTCCATTACTTATACTGCTATTGTTACTAATTCTCATATTACTACAACTACTTACTACTACTAATGCGGCAAATACCAATAATGATTTTAATGCTAATTACTGCTAGTGCAAGTCCTGTAATACTACGGTATTTCCATTCGCACTACTACCCTTGTGGCTTTTAATACAGCTGTCACAACTGCTGATACTACTGGTACCATCACCCCTACAGTATACTGCTGCTGCTACTACTAATGTTGTACTACACTAATTACTTCTGCTGGCACTGTACCGGCCTCCAACAAGTGGCTGTTTCAACCATAATTTCTGCTGGTATTATTTTTACTGCTACTGCCACAAACACAAGTACACTGCTGCTACTACATCGCTACATAAACTGCTATGGGGTTGTCTGCTGCTCGAACACCTATCTTTGCTGCTGCTATCCCAGCTATTCTTGCTTATTTTACTACCGCTACTTAATGTACTGCCACGGAGAGTAATGAACCTTTTTGGTTTTATCCAAGCTGTAGTTTCAAACTTAAAAATAAGGGCTGGATTACCCACCAAGTAAAATATTCAACTGACTACCGACTTAACCATGGCCCAGCAGTTACCCAGTAAACCTTTGCGTTGCAGATATTTGTTATGGTAACACATTCAGCAAATGTAACTGTTGCTGGTACCCTGTGTCCTGCGTCTTGCAGCAGCTTGGCGGCTGTCAGTCCAGCCACACCAGCTCCCACAATAACAACATGATGAGACGTGTTTATGTGCGTGAGGCCGGTCTTCACTGTGTGCAGCAGCTGAGCATAGTCTTTATCCTCCAGGCAATCACTCAGGTGTTCCTTCAGGCTGAGAGCAGCAGCATGACTGTGGTGCAGTGTGAGCAGTGCGAAGATGGAAACTGTAAACACAGAAAAGAAACAGTGATGACGAGGTCTTATAGAGTTTTAGGACTCAACATCTAATCGAGCATCTACACATGTACTGGGCACCTACTGGATCTGTGTTTGAGTGCTTTACATTTGCACTATTTCTATTTAAATCTTCTAGATGTTTTTTTCATATTTATTCTGATAAATCCAATGAAAATGGATCTTTCTTATTAATGACATCTGATGTGTACCAGTGTAAACCTTGAGCCTAAAAAGCTGAACTATTGCAGATTATGCTTCAGTGGGTTTACCCATAAAAAGGGAATGAATCATGAAAATATTGAAGGGAAATGTGCACTTTCAGCAAATGCAGTATTACATTCTCAGATAGAACAAGTCTTCATTCATAGAGATTTCCCAACTGTCTACAAACTAGCCAAAGTACTTAAAGTAAAGTAAAGTAAGTACTTAAATAATTTAAATAGTTACATAGAGGTAAACAGGTTTACAAATTTATATTAAATACTACCTTCAATAGGAATAGTGCTAAGTGGAGGATAACACAACACTCACACAACTTTAGTTTCATTTCATGCAGATGCATTGTAGTCTTTGTATTCTTTGGTGACCTGAAAAGAAAGGGAAAAAAACAATCGACAATGTATTTCAATCCTGGAAAGTTCTGTGTCTCTGTAGGTGAAAGACATTCACTTTTGTATTATATACAACATATGATAGTCAAACAAATACAGAAAGAATGCGACAACAAAACACCAACTTTTGACCCGTAGGAAAATTGTATATGAACATTTTATTCTTGTTTTTTTTTTTTACATTTATTCATTTTTTAATAAAGTCATAGTGACATTTTTGTTTTAAATAAAACCGGACAAAAGAAAGATTCTTACCCTTTGGAGCTTAAATGTCAGAACCTGCAGTACCTAATCTTAAGAAGTCACTTGTATACTTCGTGCTGAGGTTTTTTTTTTTTATAGCCCTGCCAGAACTGTCGGAAATTCTGTAATTTTTTACTTTATGACTCACGATGTCACCCTCATGTTGCCTTGTTGTGTCACAGCTGTTACTCTCCTCAGTCATGTGATGCAAAACAACTGATTGGGTCTCATGATCTGAAATATAAAACTTTTATCATAAACACCACTATGTGTCACTTTAAGGGAAGCCATTCATCTCCGCTTTCTGTTAAAACCACATGCTTGTCATTCTCTATGACACATTCTGAGCGGGTGCCAAATCAATGTTTCACCCATTTGCTTTCCAGCAAGAGCTGAAATATTAAAATCTGATGTTGTTGTGTCCTGATAGATAGTACAGCCTCTTCTGCCCTAAGCCCTTTGTTTTTACCTGACTAGTCTCATTGTATAGGCAAGGATTCCTGCTTTATGTTTCATTCCTCACCATCTCTTTTAATTTACAGCAACCAATAAGGTGTTTTTTATTGTTATTAAAAAAGAAAGGATGCTCCTGTGCAAAGCTAAACATGCAGTATTACTCCCTGTACCAGTTTTGTGGTACAGGAATAAGAACTGAAATTCAGATACTAAGAATATGCATTTACAGTGATAAAGGTGGTAATGCCTATATTTTTGGGAATTGCAGGTAGACAGGAATAGAAGAGAGAGAAAGTACAAGGGCATCTGTTGGCTCACTCTAGAATGGCAGGCAAGAGGAAGCACAGCTAAAATTAATTGGGCAGACTCTGCCTACTTTCGGTTCACCATAGCAAAAGGGCGTCTTTGATTACATTAGCTTTTTAGTGAGGCCTACGCTTATTTTAACATTATCCATACTACGTGACTTTTGGTGTTAATACAACACACTTTATATGCATATTATATTTGTTGGTCAGGACCTTTGGTAAATGCTCAAAACCAAGCTGTTAGTGGAGATCACTCATTGTTGAATAATGGTTCATAACTTTTTTATTTCATTTTGTTATTTAAACATGTTATTATTTTTTAATAATTGACCAATATTAATAAAATCTTTATCAAAGTCTGTTCAATGTAATTTTGTAATGTCTAAATATACTTCGGCTTATCCCATAAGTTCAGGGTCGCCACAAAAGATAATTTACCGCATGTTGATTTGACACAGTTCCTGACCCAACCCAACCCAACTTCTACCAGGCTTGGACCGGCACTCCAGGGATCGAACCCCTGACCCTGTGGTCCGTGGACAACTGCCTTACCTACAGAGCTACAGTAATAAGGGGAGGCTGTAAAAATCTTCCCAATGTACACTGTTAAAGTCCAAGTACAAGGTACATTTCAAAATAGTGCAATAATTTATGATCTTGACTCACTATATTAGACCTCATTGCTTCTAGTTGGAAAACCTCCAAATGACATCATGATGATATGATATCATTGAGCGGAGTTCTGGAAGAGCAGGTTGAAAAATCCCTAAACCACTGCAGTATGATCAAGATGTAATTTTTTTCACATACAGAGGGCTCTTTAAAATCATCAAAAATATTTTCAGTAAAAGATTTCCTAAATGAAACTCCTAATTTTTTTAAATGTCTCAGTATGAATCTTAAAAATGGACAGTTTGTGTGGAAAAACAAGAACAGTAATTTTTAAAAGGACATTAAAATTTTAAAAGGACATTAATAGTTTCAGTGTCATCAGGATACACAGCTACATAAGGCTGACTGTCATCAGCATAGTAATGGAAAGAGATACCATGTCTCCTAATGACCTAGCCGTAACATAAGAGTTAAAAAGTTGTGATTCTAAAATCGATCCCTGAGGAACAAAAGTTAGGTTATGAAAATAGACTGAAACACTTATTGGCTATAATGAGGAAACCTGCTAGTGGTGTATGATCCGGTTCATAAAACACAGAATATCGAATATAGTTCTAGTGAATATATTAGGTACAACATATGTTTCAGACTTTATTAATTACATAAAAAATACAGATTCCTACCTTTCAAACTGCTTAAATGTCCAAATAGTTTGTTACAGTGATCAGATTTAATATGCATGTAACCTCTTATATGCAGGCTTTTTCTCATCAGAATATTTTTAATAAAACAAACATAAATCATCCAATTCAAAAAACTCTGAAAGATGGAGGCATTTTTTTTAACAAGAATCATAGAAATAACTTGATATAAGCAAGACACACGTTTTATACCATTTAAATACAGTTCATATTCTTTTCAAACTAAAACCAGAGAGAAAAAGTTCAAAATTAGTGAAGTTGCCCTTTAATTGATTATGAGACAAACTCTTCATACGGCCTGAACAGGTTTTAATGTATATTAAATGAAAGTATCATCTTAACAATTAAGACTGACATTAGCTACATAATATGAACCATTTCCTACATAATTTATTAATACCATAATTTTCTGTTGATTATACTCATCTTTCCAAACCCTAGATGTGGAGATTTAGCTGGTTTATTTGAAATTGCCTCATTGTTAATGTTGGTAGCAGCCCTTATTGCAGATTTCATAGATGTCTCAATCCAAGCGTGAGGGAAGGCTGTGTGTTCGCCAGCAAAGTGCACCCTGCCTTCACTTTTAAAGAGCTCTTCGGCGTACTCTATATGTTGGTACGGCGTGAAGAGAGCAAAAGCACCCAAACTGTACGGATCCACACTCCACCTCTTCACCACCACCCCAGTGCAGAGAGATTTAACATACTCGCCGTGAATCTTTGCCAAGTCTCTTAGAGCCAGCTCTTTCAGGTCTTCATCACTCGCACCATTAAAGAGAAGGGAGTCATCAGACCAGGTGTAGGAAGCCAGGAGGACCCCGATGGTCTTGTTTTTAGGGAATCTGTGGCTGGGGTAGTAGATGAAACGAGAAGGCCCATCGGTGATGCTCTTTCCTCCTCGAATACCGACCTTCTCCCAAAACTTCTCGCTGAAGGTGAGGATGATTTTCGTGGAGCTATCGTAGTGGACCGCCCTCAGCGCCTCCATCTTTTTGATGGGAAGAGGAGGATCAAAGTCCATGAAGAGAGCTGCTTTGGCTGTGGTTGTTACCAGGACAGCATCAGCACAAATGTCATTTAAGGAAGACTTTTGATCTGTCTGATACGATACAGTTACTTGTTTATCTGTTTGGCTGATGTGCTTGACTTTGGAGTTGAGAATAGGAGGGCGGGAGAGAGCTTTGACCAAAGCTTCAGGGAGAAGATCAGACCCACCAGTCACTTCCTCATACCTCAAAAACAAAAAAGACAAACAGGCATACATTTATTGCATGCATTATGTAGAGTGGGCCACATGCACATGGAGTGGAAAATGGAGACAGACAGAAGAACCTGCAGTCATCCTCATCTGTTAACATCACTGTAAAGTCCAGCCTGCCAAAGTCAGAGTCAGTTTTTGTGGCAACGGGTATCAATAGTCTATGAGGAAGGCAGGGCATTATTTTCCATATCAACTCAGTTATACAGCACAACCCACTACCTTCATTGGTCGTAAAAGCAGCGTAGAAGAAGCTAAGGCAGCTTGTAGCTGAGTATTATGCATTATTCTATTTATGGACACTAATAAGTAACTCAACACTGTCCACTTATTGCTGTCACTGGTTTTCTAGAGAACCATGCAAAATTGCAATATGTCCATAAAGCCATTTGTGCGGATTATAATTCAGTTCAATTACTCAGAGTAAAGTGGGATTAATATCTGAAAGTGAATGTCTCACATGCTACAAATCAATGATAAGCGAACATTATCTCTAAAAAAGTCAAAATAAACTGTGCTGCTAGAGAAAAAACAACTGTTACAGGATTTTAGGCAACTGATCAGAATTTACCCGTCTCCTATATAATTTAAACACATCTGATATACAGGGAAAAACAGAACTCAGAGGAAGAATGTATAAAACTGTATAACAGGGTCTTACATAACATGATCACTGATGTCAGTCTGGTCATAGATCATCTCAGTCAGAGCTGTGTACATGAGGCTCTGTTCGTTAAGCAGGTCTCCAATCATCCTCACTGCTTCTGAACTCAAACCACCTTCTTCTTTCAGATACTCCTGTTACAGAAAATGACAAATCACATTTATCCTGTTCATAACAAACAAAATGAACAATAGTGATTAACCCAGTTCTTTAATGTCATTTCACCAAACTTCACACTGCTTTACCTTCACAGAATAGTGGTCATATTTTTTCAGTGCAGCCCTGCAGCCATGAGCCTTTACTTCATCTTTCACCTACAAGGACAATTTCACAGCAGTGGATGAAGTAAGTGTAATATTATTGTGACTATTCACAAACTTAACTGCAGCATATGCTGTCACTAGTGCGTAAGCTCTAGTGATCTGGACAGTTTGTTCTTAAGACTTAAAACGGTTTAATAGATCTGTTCATGGAAACTTTGACCTTTTTACAGGTGGGGAGAAACATGGACAATACTTGAAGGAACAAAATACAGAAGACTGTTTTAATATATATATTAATATATATTATGTTGGTGTGTTGATTCACAGAATGTTAGTTTTATTGTGTGGATTATAAACGTCTCCCATCAAAAGGGAGAATGTGTTTTCTTAAACTGTGTGAATCGATTGGTTGGTTATTGAACAAGAGCATAATGTCTATGTTCCACCTGAATGCGAGCATTGTAGCTCATCAGTTTTTGGCCAGACACTTAAGGGGTTGATGGGCAGTGGCTAAACATTTGGGGTTTTCCCTTAGTCTGCTGTTTGGTCACACGTACCTTCTTCAGAGCTTGTTGTAGGAGCTCATCAGCTGACTTCCCTTTTTCACTTTCCAGCACCTTGTACTCGAGGATGTCAGGGTTTGATTGAACTTCACCTGTTCTCACCCGCTGCCTATTAACCAGGTAAAAGGTTCTGGGGTCATCCATGATGAATTTGTTCAGTTTGATGCCCAGCGTTTTAGCAAACCAGAGGACAATGCTGTTGACAGAGGGGGTGATAGTGATTCAGTTAGCAAAGTTAATATGTATGAGTGGAGAAAGCAACTACTTTGAGCTAAAGACATAAGACACCTCATACCAATGACAAAGATCTAGGGCAAGTGAAGACCAAATTCTGCATCAGCTAATGTCTGTAGTTCTGCACGTTCTGTGCTTCACAGGAAGAGAAAGCAGAAGACTTAGGAGTGTGTATGTACACAATGGGGGAAGAAAAGCAGCATTTCACACAATCTCTCAACTTCTTAAATCGTCCGAAAAGCTTCCAACATGTCAAACACTATGTGGACAGCCTGACATTAACTGACTGCTGACCATCTGCTCTTGATGTTGGCACATGTAATATACCTACATCATTTTAGAAACTATTACAGGTCTGGATTCCAAATCAATCCAAAGGGAATCTTGAATAAATCCCATGTGGTTTCTGTAGTTTTCTTTTGTGAAGCCATTACACGTTTATTTGTAAATCCTGAACTTACCGGTGAAACCTTGGGATCCTCATGGCTCCGAGTTCAGCATACCATCCCTCTTTTTCATTTCTGTAGGTCTCCACACGTCCTCCAACACGACCACTAGCCTCCACTATGGTTACCTTGTTCAAACACATAAATGCACATCATGAGACTTGAGAATCCTTCCCTCATCAGGCAAATAAACCTTTGTCCCTGACTGCTGTAAATGCCTCAAAGCGTAGTTTATTATAACCCAAACATCCCATCTATCTGTAGCTTGTACCTTGTGTCCTGCATCTTGTAGCAGCTTGGCAGCCGTCAGTCCTGCCATGCCAGCTCCGACAATAACAACATGATGAGACGTATTTAAATGCGGGAGGCCGGTCTTCACTGTCCGCAGCAGCTCAGCATAGTCTTTATCCTTCAGGCAATCGGCCAGACGTTCCTTCAGGCTGACGGCAGTAGCAGCAGCATGACTGTGGTACAGTGTGAGCAGCAGCATAGTGATGGAAACTAGAACCCCGAAAAGAAATATCACTTAAAGAACTATTTTTGACGTTTTCTGGTCCAGACACATTTAAGGGGCGGGTTCACCAATTTTTAACTTGCTTTCTATGGCTTTAGTTTAAGGTGTAAATGTACATTTATATGCATGTACTACCCAAACTAGAACCGAAAGAAGCCAGTTTAAAATCAGTGAAGTCGTCCTTTATTCAAGCTTTTTAGAGGCAAAAGTTTAGTTGAGCATCTAGATATAAGCAAGCTTTTCAACATTAAAAACCATGGGGAGGAGTTCCCCGAGCCAAATTCGACACCATTAAATTCGACAAAAAAAAAAATTCCCTGTAATAGATTCCTGGAAATTCCAGCAAAAACCGAGCTGTCATCAATTCATCACACACTGATGAAATTCAAACTGTACCAGAGGAAAACCTCGATCTGAAAAAAGCAGAACTAGAACTGCTTTGCTGAGTTTCATTCACAGACAGGGAATAAGGAAGGAACTGGGAAGAACGAATTTGCACATTAAGCAAACATCTTACTGTACAATCCCCCAAAAAAACTAAATCAAAAAGGAAACAAAAACATGTCAGAGTTGTAAAAAAGGAAGAAAATATTTTGATAGAAAAATACTCACTTGATTTCATTTCTATCTTATGCAGATGCATCTTAGTCTTCTTATCCCTCTCTGAATTCTGTCCTGTTTAAAACAAGAAAAAATATGTATCTCATTGTGTAACTTTTCATCTGCATTTAATGTGATTTGATGATAATATTGTTGAACTAAACACAGAACTAATTTAACTTTGAACGTTTCAGATAAATCAATTATACACGAAAACTTTGCACATCATCATCTTCAGATTAATGCGATGTATTTTTCAAATTGTGAAAACTTTCTAAATAATTACTCATTAATAGTGAAGTAACAAATCAAATGAAAAGAGATTCTCACCTTTTTCTGTATTTAAATGTTAATCCCGCAGATTTGACTGAAGTGGAATTTCGCACTTGGTTCTCTCAACTGACAGGTTTCAATGTGAAAGGCTTTTTATAAGTAATTTCAGGGGTTGGTCCTTGTATTTATTAGTCATCCGTTAGTAATCACGATCAAATGATCTCCAGCAACTGAGCAAGAGTCATAATCCTAAGAAAAACTAACTATAGATTATTATCAACAAAGCTGTTCGTCATCTCTTTTCCAGAGGCTTACTCAAAGAAATGAAATGGAAACTTTTACGTATAACGATTAATCATTCTTTCAATAATCCTCGTCATTCACTCGATGTTACCTCCTGAGACCCAGCACTAAAAACATACATTTAGCACATGAAAACGAAGTTCCCCTCGTCCCATCCAAACACATGACCTATCGTTGGAAAGTCCAGGATGTGCCCGATTGAGCACATCAGGACTTAGTCGCTCAAATGAGTCAAAAGATAGAGATCAAAATCAATGTCCCCTACTGAGGACATAAACAACAGGTTGGTTCTCACAAGGTTCATACGTCACGTGTTTGCAAGCTGGAGGTGAGGCACCTCTAGCACATGTGCTTCTCAGAAAGAGACAAAACCACTGTCAGTTACCAGGTGTGACTGGGTGTGGAAATTCTGAAAATAGCCATATTGATAGTAGTTACTCACAGTATAAGCTCCTCTGTGGGTTGCATGATCTTGAACATCTCCCTATTTCAGTGTTCATCATCTGCATTCTCATTCTCTATGACACCTCTCTGGTCCAACCTGTACAACACCCTGTTTCAGCTGCTAGTGACATCTGCATGACCATTTTTCTCCTCAAAGGAGTCCACATTCAGTAATCCAACCAAAGGAGTGACCTTGTTGCCTACTTTGTTTTGATTCTGTTTTTGAATTTCTCGCTCATCTGCACAGAACAGCCACTGCACCGGCACCTGATACCTCATTTGCAGTAGCATTGCTATGTTGCAGTCTTGTTCCTGCCATTAATTTTGATGCCCCCACTGCTATGGTCATTATGGGCAACTGGTAGGTAAGTAGCAGTTTTTGAGAAAACGTTGCAGTGGTGGGGCACCTGGTTCTCTACATGTCTTCACATGGTTTGCCATGACCTAGTGTGCAACCTCAATATGAAGGCTACAGGAAGCTACGTCACAGATTACGATAGCATGAAATCACAGAAACAAGAGGAAAAAGGGTCAAATGTAAAGACAGAGACTGATAAAAACAATTTAATACAATTTATATTGAGAACATCAGTTTGGAGATTTTACACAACTGTAAATTTGAAATAAAATAATGTGAAAAGAAAAAAAATGACAAAAAACAAATGCTTTACAGTAAGTCTGCACATATCTGCCTGATGACTCTTTGTCTTCATATGAGACATGTCACGTCCACAGGAATAATACGCTTTTGACCGCAAAGTCAAGCCAGCCACAGTTTATAATCTGCAACAGCTAATTACTTGTGAGCAGAGTTCACACTTGTGAACAGAGCAGTCGAAAAGAAGTCCTTTAGACTGTTAGAAGCAGACACGTCTTAAAAATAGACACCAGCGCCTTAGTAGCTCAGAGAGCTCAGAGGATTTGCATAACCATGCACTAGTGTCTATAACATTTCATGTACAACTGCTCTTATTAATCTATGCGCACTGGAATAATTCATCATTTAAACAAAATTTACATTTTTCTTTTTATAAAAGCTATAGATGTGTAGTACAGTAAACCAATATGGAGGTGAAACTGCTTGTTCAAAAAACACAGAACATAACTGTCTTATGTCCATATTAAAAGTCATATCATTGTGCTGTGTATTATATGAAAACATCAGAAAATGCCTTTTAAAGCTTCTTCTTTGGTCGGTGTTTTCTTTGAACCCTGTAAGACACAGACCACAAATATAAGAACTTTTACAACTGAGTCTAGTGTTTCAATTCCCTATTATTGAGAAATCGCATTCACAGTGACTTCCATAATGTAATTCCAAAAATATAAAACCTACTTTTTTGTGCCTAGAAGATTGTAGTAGTTTGAAACTAAACAAATATGGGTGCTTCTTTTTATTTAATATTCTAAAACCCAAATTCATATTCACAAGGCAAATAACAACTTGATGCCCAGTGCTGTGACAGATTGAAAGCTCTACCATCAATCCTAAATGAAATGAACTGATATTGCTCTTAATCTTACCTACTGCACTGTGGAATAGAATGGATCCTCTTTTAAAAATTGGCTGGGACTTGCTGATGGAGCAGGTATCAATGTGTTGCTAGATATACCGGGATCCACTAAAAAATAAAAAAGGGGGATGGAATAACATTAGTTTATTATTATGATCACAACATTGACAACAATTCAAATGGGTTAAAGAGTGAGTCTCACCAAGACGCTGAGTGTTATCCAGGTCCAGGGTGTAGTAAAAGGGTCTAGACAATTCATCCTCCAATTCATCCCCTAATGGAAAGGGAGACAGTGTGATGTAGCTGTTAGCTTAACCAGCCCGTTCTCATTCCTGAGGCATTAAAAAGCGTCGCTTTGTCAACACCTTCAGCGTCACATGCTGATGCTGAGGTGCTCATTGGAGCTTTCAGTGTAGTTAATTAGAAACCACGGCGATTCAAAGAAACAAGTGCGGGACTCTAGTGAAAACTCTAGTGCGGGATGTTGTTCACTCAACTGATGATCATTTCACAACGTGGCACAAGTAGTTACTATGTTAAGGAAGAACATGTGTGCCGTCATCACTGTTTGTAGCATTTTTTTCAATATATTTTGTCTTCTAACTTCACCTTACCCTGAAGCCTTTGTGCCCAACCCTAACTGTAGTGGTTTCTTAAAGTAAGGTTACCCTGAATTTGTTTTCCCTAAACCTAATCTAGTATATTTTGTGAATATAAAGTCATTCCAGTCATGTTAAAAGGTGACGCTCCTGTAGTGTCCAATACTGATGCCAAAGTACACCTGCAGTACCGTGTCAACAATAGACACCGTTGGTCCCAGGGCGTCAAGTACTGGTGCTCCTGGAGCCTCTGATAGTAACTCCAAAGACCCTTTAGGGTCAAAATTATACAATCAATATCTGACGCTGTGGGATGATAATGTGTTGGTTAACACATGTCATGAATAGAAAAAAAAAATGGCAGGTGAAGTACCTTTCTTCTTCCTGTTTTTTTTAACGACACTATATGTTGCTGATCTTACTTCAGCTGCACTGGAGCCTACAGAAACTAAAGTTAAACAGAGATACTATAAGCAGAAACGTACTTGGACAGCAATGGGAAATTTTAACATACACAACTATTTTTGTAAATATTCATATTATCATTTTGTCCCTTAAACTCTGACTTTACTTTTCTGTGCATAAGTAGATGGTACAGTGTCCAGTTTACTGATGCATAGTTTGAATCACCTGTAGGACCCTCAGCTGAACCTGATCCAGGCGTCGGTGTGGACAGGTAAAGTACCACTGCAATGCATTAAAGGAAAGTAACAGCATTAATTAAAACCATTTTCAGTTATTTTTGTGACAGACAAATGACATCAACAAGCACATTAGTTAAACATAAAGTATGTTGTTAAGTATTACTTTGGGCACCTACCAAAGTTGGGACTGGTACCTTGTCTCTTGAAAGCAACAAGCTCTCACAGTACTTAAGATTTGAGTGAAGCATTTTCATATTTTCCTTTACCTCTGTGCCAATAAGCTTTGACCACGGGAATCAGTCCCACTGCCAACAGCAGAAGCGACAGTAAAATTGTGACAACAATCCATGGTATGAGGGAGGTAGTAAAAGTCTCTTTGTGAGCTTCTGAAATGACAAAAGAAAGTCATATAATGTAGAATGTTTTGAAAAGTCTATAATATACTTAGAGAAGACTAAAAAGTGACCATAAGAAGAGAATAACTGAATATATGATGTTACGGTAAAACAGTTGGAATTTAATAAAACCTCTCTTAAGAGCTTTAAAAACAACATATTCTGTTCAAACATCCTTATCCTATTTAAATCTTCCATTTATTTTAAAACGTGCTGTGTCTCACCTCTGACAGTCAACCAGCTCTCTGGTGACTCTCCAGTTGCAGAGATGTTGCACTTGTAGTATCCTTCATCAGACTTGGAAACACTGTTGATTGTCATGTTTCCTGCAGAGCTGTTCCTGATGAAGAGTCCGTCTTTATAAAAAATGGCTGGGAGCTGGGAGAAAGTCGTCTTGTTTCGGCAGCGCAGACTCACAGTTTGTCCCTCCATTACAGGAACTGCAGGACTCTCCAGGATTACGGAACCAGCTGATCATCCATAAAGTTCATGTTAGTCTCAGTTTACAAAACATAAATAAATAAATAACTGTCATCCTCACATAAACCCACCAGTAACAGTAATGTTAACACTGTTGCTTCTTCTCCCACCACCAGCATCACACCACCATTCTCCACTGTCTTCAGGATAAACATTACTGATGGTGCAGGATGATCCTGTTGATGTAGGACTGCAGATTGTTGTCCCTTTGGACCCTTTTAAAACTTTACAATTGAAGATCCCTTCATAGTAAAACATCACTGTATCATATTCGAAGAACTGCAGTCTCTTTGGAATGACCTCAAGAAACGCTGCAGCTGAGACAAAAAAAAACAACAAGATAAATATTCTATAAATCATGTATATACTGTATAAAAAGCAACAATTTATCATTGAATGAGCAAGTAACTGGTGCTTACCAACATTTTGAGGATGTGCACACAGCAGGATCATCACACTCACCGCTGAAGAGACAGAGCATCACAAAAAGGCATTTGTAGCATCTATAAGCTTTTTGGATTCCCACAAATATTACAGCTAATCCCCAAGTTCAGTGTGCTCGAATGGTTATGTTCAAAGCAAAAACATTACCAAGCAGTACTTTAGCTTTAATTGAATCATATTTAATCTAATAATTTTTCAAAATCTGTATTACAGGACATCAGTACTCACACAGTGTGATAACAAGAGCTGTGGCCTCCATGTTGTCTCTGTCCTGACTGTCTGAATATCAAACTCTAGTGAAGCGTTGTAAGGAGGGGTCTCTTCACACGTGGCCTATTTCTTAAGTAGCGGTTAAAGTGAAGCTATTTTTTTCATTCTTAGTACCAAACCTTTGTTACTGATTGTAGCATCAGTGGGTGAAACAAAAAAAGAAGTGACATGATTTCCATGTTCGCTTATACTTTAGTGTGTTAGCATGTCCACAAAAAGAACCGCTGAAGCGAATTAGTTCTACATTAGTTCATTAACTGAATAGGTTTTAACAATATAATGAAGCAAAATAAAAAATAATTTACGGTCCTCTAAGTGACAATAAATGCCTCTAACAAGTGCAGTTATAAACTTGCATAAATAAGAGCACAAATGTCAATTACAAATCTTCATTATTCTCTCAGAAAAGCAAATATCTTTTTCAGAAATTCATGTCAGTTTATTAGACACATTCTTAGACGATGCGGCATCCTAGGGCGACAAATTGCGCCGCTATTTTACGTCCTTTGAGGTGTCATGTTTTTAGAAGAAGACCAACCTTCTTCTAAAAACAGAAACAGAAAGGCAACATTTGATTAGTTTAGATTAGAGTCCAACAGAAACAGAAATCAACCAGAGCAGAAAGACCAGTGTTACATGTTCCAGGGTGCTTTATTTCAGATACACAGCACTGTATTTATTTGAACAGTTCCCTTTGGAATTGTATAAACGAAAGAACAGTAACATTTGTGTCTTACCCTAAAGAGCTAATTTCGTCAGTACAGTTTAGTTTAGGATGCTAGTGGAGTGACTTAGTTAAGTTAAGTTAATAAGTTAACAACTTATTAACAAATATGTCCAACAAAAGCCATTAGTCATCATCTTGATCATGATAAAAAAAAGTTACTGGTTGTTTCAAAACCACATCACTGAGTGGCAGCACTGGGCTTTAAAGGTTTCTCAGCATTTCAGTAACTAAGCAGGTTTTTACTGGGTTGTGTGTTTCACACGTTTGTCTGGTTACTAACCAAATACTGAACAACAAGCATTTCATCAACCTATTGCGGTAACAGATAATGGCCTTCTCGTAGGCCAAGAATCCTTTAAATACAGTACATTACAATATACAATGAGTGAGATTTTTTTATACACTTTTTATACGACACTCCGTGAACCTTATTCACACAGAGAGGTCTCATGTTGACAGGAGAATTACTTTCGTTCCCACAATCAGACACTGTGATACTGGTTTGCAAGCATGAACAGAGGTCACACGGTGGCAACAGAAGCCACAGTGAGACAGAGCAGCTTCATCGTGTGGTTTCGCTTTAACCACTTTATACTGCATCTACCTCCTGTTGATGTCCTGTTCGTTTTTCCGTACGCTGTATGAGCAGGTTCAATCACCCAACACCCCCCACCAAAAAAACCTTCTTTGACAGAAACTATATGAATAAATAAACAGTGGTCGTTGGATTATTTAAAAAAAAAAGAGAGAGAGACACTAACAACATACAAATGAATGAAAAACCCTGAAAACACTGAAAATGAAATTAAATCATCTGGTTTGTGACGATGAACACACACACTGAAAAACATTGCTAGCAGTTTGTCTTTTAATGATTTTTTTTTTGTTTTTTTTGTTTTTAACAACTTATAAAATGGGCTACAACTCTCGCACAGAGAGAAACATCCAGCTCACAGAATCTTGTTTCATCGCTGCTACAACAAATAATCAAGTTTTAGTCACTCACCCACAATGAAGAGGGCACTCAGGTGTTTTCAGGAAGAAAGGCCCAGGTAAGGGTTCAGGCCCTCTTTATAGACTCCACCCCCCTGGGTCTAGCCCCCAACCCCCAACATACACACGAACACACACACATGCTTATGAGGAGATTATTGTGCCTTTGGTCATGAACTCCTCTCCAAATGCTGCTCTTATCTTAATGCATACAGTTCCATAGATTTAAAGGAACAAACACAACACATAAAACTTAACTTACACATGGCAACAAGTACAGTGACATCTGGTGGCCTGTAAAGTTAATAGCATGTTTCTGTTTTAACACAACCAGCTCTCAGCAAAGCACTTTCTGATGCACCAGAGACAACTGAGCTTTTGGAAACCAGTCAGTCATGAGATTTTCCTGAATTGATAATATAAATTTTTGGAGCTACTACAAATATTTGTGCTCATTAAAAGCTCCTGTGTGGTTGGAGGCCTGTAATGTCCTCCCTTGCACACATACTGACACAGATACAGATAAATCATAAACAAGAACATTTCTCTTTACAAGAAAGACAGAAATGGCCTAACAAAGAAAGATGCCAGCGTTGCTTCCAGTCCTGCCTGGTCAACTGTACAATAGCAGGGATCCTCCTGTGGTAATTATAGTCTGTAACCCCCAGAGGGACTTGGGGTTGCTAAGCAGCAGGATGCTACTGGACCTGAAACAAAACACGTCAGTGAGAAAATACGGGTCTAAATTTACTGGTCTGGGCCCATTGCTTATTTAAAAACACTGCCCACCCACTCGCCTACCCCACAACGTCTAAAGCTCCCAGGTGGCTTCGAGTACTTGGTGTCCGGATTTAAATACTAAGAAACACATGCACTGTCACATACTTTCTTTCTTTGGTGGCCTCTTGATTCAAAAACAAGCTCGCCTGATCACTTTAAGATCAGCCCACACAAGAGCAGCTGCACATTCAACTGTGTTTTTTGTGTTTTTGTTTCCATCTGTGGGTCTCTCGTGTGGTTTTTGTCTGAGATGTTAAAAAAGAAGCTCAAATTCTCGCCAGTGCCTATAGTGACTGAACTGTTGTATAAATGTTAATCACTCAGTGTTTCCCAACATTTTCTTGTTGACACCAGCACAATATCTGTTCATATTATTAAAGCAACCAAAAGTCAGATCTCATGTAAATTAGCGTTGTCCTTCCTGGATTATTATTATTAGCTATTTCCTTACTCCTATATCCTACATTAACAGGTGACACTTTATTGAGCTTGGGCACCTTTATCAAACCTATCATGGTTTTCTTATTTAAATATTTTTGATGGATGAGTAATACACGATGAGCTGAAACATTAAGACCACTCACAGATGACATGCAGAGAGCTTGGTAGGAGAACAAAACTGTAAGGTTTGTGGTCTAATCACAGGCAGCAGTGGCAAGTGTCTACTCACACTATCTAAATTAACTGACTTCCAAAGCTATTAATTGTTTTCACTATTACCCCACAGTAAAGTGCAGTACAGAATGAAAAAGTTAAAGTTCCTCACCTTTTTATAAGAAAGAGTGTTGAGAACAGGAAGGAGATGTTGGATCATCTGTAAGATAAACTAAGTTGTGAAGGCCACCAGGAACTGGATCTCTGCTTTAAGTTAGATTATGAGGATCCCAGTTTTTTGCAAAGCTTCTGTCAGTAATTTAAGTGTTTACCTCTGGTGGTTGTATGATTCTTCCTCCACTGACGTAGTCCCATTAACACCAGCAGAGACACCAACACAATACTGACACATATCCTGAGCAGCATGTGAAGCTGAAGGCAGTGAGTGGGGAACGAATGAGGCTCCTCATGATCTGCTGGAAAAACAAAAAATAAGTTGTATCGATCAGAAACAATGACACAACATATAACGTTCTCTGAAATTGTAACTATTGGAAGCTCTTCTGACCATGACTTTTCTCAAATATTAAAAATATTGAAAGCCACAGTTGTTAAAGAGTTATTCTCAACTGATACACACATCCACCTAATGCACAGAGTTATGAAAATATGCAAATTCCTGCTCCCAAACCTTCAAACGTGGAACTTTCGACAGGCTCAGTACAAGGCACGAATTTACTCAAATCCTCACTAATGCTGCTCTGATCTTTGACAGTCAGCCAGCTCTCTGGTGATTCTCCAGCTCCACTGATGCTGCACTTGTAGAGTCCTTCATCCGACTTGGAAACACCGGCTATGGTTATCTCTCGTCTCGCTGAGCTCCCCATGGAGATGCCATCTTTATAGAACGTAGCTGAGAGGCTGGAGGACGTCTGCTTTTCTCTGCAGCGCAGAGTCACATTATCTTCCTCCATTACAGAAGGAACAGGACTCTCCAGGATCACAGAACCAGCTGAACACATGATTTGGAAATTATTTTTTGCTAAGAATTGTTGTATGTTGAAAATACTTATTAATTTTTACACAAAGGGAACAAAGCTAAACAATAGGACATATAACACACTGGACAAATCAATGATTTAATCTCCAACCTGACATCTGTATAGACTAATGTAACGAGACTTTAACATGACATGAACTCAGTGTTTTACTCTTTACTTACAAGTGACAGTGATGTTGACGCTGTTACTTTTCTTTATTCCTCCCATTTCACACCAGTATTCTCCACTGTCCATCACTACATATGCAGGTGTTATAGTGCAGGGTCCTGTTGATTTGTCCCAGGTAGCAGCACATGGTTTAACAGTTCCCTTTACCCTCCTCAGCACTCTCCAACCTTTCAGTCCATTCAGTCCTTCACAGCTGACATTAATGGTGCCATGTTCAAAGTGCTGCTGTCTGTTTGGAAAAACCTGAGGAAAAATTGCATCTGCAAGAGAGAGTTGGTGACAAATTTTCATTTACCAGCAGTGTTCAAATTCATCATATTTCCAAACACTATTAAATACTATACAAATTGTTATTGGTCAAAATATGTAAATTAAAAGATTACATTAACCTTCCTTAAGTGATAAAGACAACATGTACACATAAAATTAAAAGTCTGCTTCTTACCATCTTTCAGAGAATAACTGAGGTGAAGCTGAACAACCAGCAGCAACAACATATTCATCGCTGCTAAAACAAAGACAGAGAGCTGTGTGTCAGAAGATAAATTACTGATTTATCATGAGTTTATCAGCTGTTATGTTACAACTGATTGTGATGTAGTTTTAATCTAATCTGCAAACTCCCAGTGCATGAAAAACATTAGCAAATTTGTAATCAATTATATCAGAAAAAACACATTCACTACATATTGTTATAAAACAACTGATTGACTATACTTTTAGATTTAGGCTCAGTACTCACACAGTCTGATGCAGAGATCTGCAACCTGCATGTTGTCGTCCACCTGTCGCCTGACTGAGCATCACATGTACAGTTGAATTCAAATGTGAGAACCTCCTCTTCCTCTGTGGCTGATAGATCATGTAGATACAAATTAACTTACTGCTGAAGCTGTGTCAAGTAGAAAAGCTTTGTTTTAGTGTCTGCTCTTCAGGCTCTGCTGCTTGGGCCCAAACTGTTTGGTTCTAGTGGTTTTTATCAGGGATCAATTTATTGTATCGTCTCCTCTGGTGACTGAGGCAACTTCAGGTCTGAAGTTTCTGAGAAGGAAAGAGATTCTGAAAATAGAAAATAAAAACAAAAAAATACAATGTCACCAGGTGGAAGCAGTGAGTCTGACTTATAGAACACACTGGCAATAAAACACATCCAACAGATGTTTGGATATGTAATGGGACATCACAATAATATATTTGGCCTTCTACTAATATCTACTATGACTAAGATATTTATTGTCATTCTCCTCTTTCTCCTTAAAGACAGGCAGCCTGTTCCACCCACTGTGAGTTAAGTTATTATAGTGTTTTAATGAACAACAGGAGGCAGGTCCAGAGTTTAGTTTCAGTTTGAAAATTTTACTGCCATTAAGTAAACAAGATGAATAGAAACGAAAGTACAGGACGAGGACAAGAAAACATGCTCTTTGTCAGTAAACTTGACCAAATCTGACCTGAGATATTACAACTATCTTACAAAATATATAAATGAAAGAATTGAGTAGAGTGTTTTGCAAGGAGGAAAATAATGTAAAAGCTGCACTTTATTTAAACTTGAGGACAGTATGTGATAAAGTCAAAGGTTATCTGAGACGACTGGTGTGAAAGTCCACATTCCTGTTAGGAAAAGCGACTCTAAGGACACAGGGACACTCAACAGGTATGTGGGACTTTTGCATGAAAAACATGTTTTCTTACTTTATTTTAGCAATTATCATTAGCATACTGTTATATTAAAGTTACCCCGTACATTTTTGAAATTACTTTTTCCAATATATCCATGTCCTTTGTGTTACCAATGAGTTGCATTCAAATGTCATTTAATAAAACATTTGTAAAATGTATGAACCTTTCATCTGAGAACATGCATATTAATATTATATATAAAAAGTAGCCTCCAAAACCAAAACAAAGACCTCTCTGAAAACAAACTGAACATTCTCACCTTCATGAAGGAGGATTCTAAATCTTTCAGCCTTTGAGACTGTGAACCACCAGATCTTCCTGTCCACACTCTGACTTAGGCCTCTCTGACTCTTGCCTAGAGTGTGGTCAACTCAACAGCACCTTCCTACCTGAACTCTCTCATGCAGGTGAAGAATATCTCCCAACCACTGCACTCTGCCAATGAAGAGTGTGTGGTTGTCCCACCTCTACACAAATGGTCCCAAGCAAAACTCTGCAGCTCAGTGATCCCACATTGGTGGAACAAGCTACCAAACTCTGCATGCTCATGCTCACGCTCTGCTAGCAAAGCACCAGTATTAGAAATGCTCTACCTCTACATAATTCTAGCTGTCAAAATACCTAAATGGGATTTTAAAAAGCTAAACCAAAGTAGACGAACATGTTCCTCTAAACAAGTTCCCAAAAGCACAAAAGCCAATTAGCCAAAAAAAAAACAGCCACCTGTGATTACTTTGCCTTTAGTTTAAGACTCATTTGTCATGGTTGGTTTCACTTTTCACACCTGAATTATTTTCATTTCAGAACTTTAGGATGATTCACATTCAGGACAGATGCTTCTTGAAACCACATATCTGGATCTTGGTTTTGTCCCACACAGTTGTCTTCCTTCTCTTAACACAATCCTGTGGAGGTAAAGTTGCACACAGAAACTATAATAAAAGCCTTTGTTTGTCAAGGTAAAATATCAGAGTGAGAATTTATAAAATTACTGTGTCTGACTGATGTAAAGAAAGCAGAAAAAATACAGTTATATTTATAAAACAACATTTTTCCCCTTAGGTCAGCCTCGTGTGACTGGTTCTCCTCAACCAATCACGGCCATGGTTGGAGATGATGTCATTTTGCCATGTCACCTGGAACCTGCGGCTGATGCTTTTGACCTGACTCTGGAGTGGGCGAGACCTGATCTAAACCCTAGATTTGTTCACTTGAGACGGGATGGTTTGGATTTCCTGATAGAGCAGAATCCATCATACTTTGGGAGGACAAAACTATTCTTCAACAAACTGAAGTGTGGAGACATTTCACTGAGAATCTCCAAAGTGAAACTCTCTGATGCAGGAACATACAGATGCTTTCTTCCAAAATACAGCACGGACCATGTTTCTATGCTTGTTGTTGGTGAGTCCGTATCATTCAGGAAAGGAATATATACATATTTAGAGAGAAAGATGTTCTGCTGCACTGTGTGAAATGTAAAAAAAAAAAAAAGATTATATATACAGTATATATAATAAGGGGATTTTGATTCTGTTATATTTGGACATGGCCATTACTACCACTGTGCTAAGGAACCGCAGTAGAAATAAATGGGTGGATAGTAGGAGATAAATGATCTTGCCTTTGAGTTGCAGACCTGTTAGCTAAACTTCACTAAATAGAAACTGGGTCCAGGTGAAGGTTACGTTCAGATTTAGTACATAGTTAAAACAGTGACACAGGAACTAACCAGACAGCCACCAGCAGGGTGCGAGGATAAAACAGATGTGCTTCTCTTATGAGGACTTGTATAAACCAAAACAGACATTAGGGCCACAGGAAAACTGGGGCCACTTGACAGACCCAATTCACCTGTATGTGGGCAGATCAGAGGAGCTTTTAGGCCAACTACGAGTATTTAAGTACAGGCAGATCAGTGCTAAGAAGATTGGCCATTTGGCCCCTGGCTCTTGATGACTCACAGGGGCATTTGGGTTGAACACAAAGGAATGTGGGCCATCCAGACCAACATTACAACAATCAGAAATAGAGTTGGTCCAAATCCATTATAATTAAAGCAATAAGATGAGGCGAGTGGGACTAGGATTAAAAACACTAAGAAACTGTTAGAAAATAGTGGGACTAATATGGTTCTTATTTGTCCACCAGAGGGGCATTGGTGCTGCCCAGGACTGCTTCCATCATCAAGTTTATTAATGATAAACTTGACTTAAGCAACCCTTAAACAACTTTTTGACATTTCTACTGCAGGTTCTGTCTCCTCTCCTGAGATAGAGATTTCCAAACTCAGCAGTGGGGTGGTGTTGAAGTGTGAGTCTAAAGGCTGGTATCCAGAGCCTGAGGTGTTGTGGGTGGACGGTGAGGGAAACGTCCTCTCTGCTGGACCTACAGAGACAGTCAGAGGTCCTAATGACCTCTATACTGTCAGCAGCAGAGTCACTGTGGACAAGGGACACGGACACAGATTCATCTGTAGAGTCCAACAGAACATCAACCAGAGCAGAGAGACACACATACATGTTTCAGGTAAAAAATGTTTTTTAGTCATTTGATCTCTGTCTCAGCTTCTGATACATGTATTGTATTTAATATATTTGGTTTTGTGTTTTATTATTTTAGATGATTTCTTCACAGCTCGATTTAGTTCTTCAGTTCGCATCACTATCAGCTTGGTTGTTTGCTTCATGTGTGTTCTGACAGTTTTTGTTGTGTGGAAAAAAAACAGTAAGTCACAGGTTTATTGTTTTTCTATTATTAATTATGATTATTATTACCATTGTTGTTATTAATAATTAAAATTACCATTACATGTTGTTTCTCTCTCTCTAACCTGATTTCATGTCTCTCTACACTGTATGCTGTTAGTTAAAGAACCTAAAAAATAATAATTATAGTATATTTCTGCTGTGCCTCCATGGAAACTTTGCTTCTCAATCTTTTATTTAGCAAAAGGCAACATGAACACAAAATATATGTTTCATGTAAACACATTAATGCTTTGTTAATACTTTGTTAATCAATCTTTAATATTTTTGTGTTCACACAGAGACCAAGATGCATCAGGAAGAAACTGAGGTGGGAAAAGAAAAGAGCAAAACATCCAGCAACAGAGCAGAACTTCAGCTCCTGATTGAAGGACAGAGAGAACATCTGATGACAGGAAGTGAGAAAGTGAATTATTTGGAGAAGACAAAGGTAAATCTTGATGAGAAGTTACAGAAGAAGGATGAAGAACTTCAACATGTAGAACATGTAATTACAACACTGAGAGAGCAGAAGAAGGATCTGAAGAACCAGAGAGAGAAACTCATCCAATTATTGCAGGAGGTGAAGACACAGACAGAGGAAAACAAGAAGAAGCTGAAGGAAAAGCCGAAAGTGGACAGAGAGAGAAAAATGGAGAGGTGTCAAAAAAGCAAAATACATCTGGAGAGCAGAAAAACAGAATGTGAAGAAATGATACAGAGCACAGAGAAACTACTGGAGTCAACAGAGAAAATGATTGATGAAATGACAGAAAGGAAAGGGAAACTAGTGAATGAGAAAGAACAATTAGAGAAACAACTGACAGAGACAGAGAAACAGAGACATGTGATTCAGACAAAGCTGGAGTCAGAGTAGCCAGAAACAGAAGAGGAACAAAAAAATCAGTCATCTGAAGATCCTGTGTGATTGATGTGTAAATATGAAGAGTATTTGGTTTATTCTGTTTAGAATTTAAAGACTCAGTTACACTGATTTTGAAGAACAGTTTTTTCCTTGTTCTGTTTACAGTTCATTTTAATGTATTTGTGAAAGTCAATAAAACACCAGTTACAGTACAGTGGACCATAAATTTATAATACACATTTTTTACCAGTAATACATTCCGCTATTTTATTCCAAATTATCAAGAACTTAAATCATTTGTAATACAGTGCCATAGGAATGAGTCCTATATTTTAGCACTTCTGTTCCCTAATTCTGAAGTCAGTGGGTTTTTTTCAGGGTTAGATGTCTAAAACCCATTTTATTCTACAACATTCATTTTTTTTTCAGTAAATACTCCACTTGCAAGTGAGGCACAAGGCAGCAAAAATCTAAGTCAAGGAGAACACTTTAAAGCAAAGTGCTATGAGAAGAGTTCACATTTTTGAATTTTTATGAAGGTTTTGTAAAATATTATATATATATATATATATTTTACAAAATATACATTTTTTTTCAAAATATACATTTTTAACAATTTAAGTGCACAGGAATTTGATCCTTGATGATGATCCCCAGACTTAGTGGGGACCATCACTAAAGACCCATTGTTGATGCTGATGTTGTGTTGAATGTCTGGCTCCAAAGACTAGAACTTCTCTACTCTTAGAAAGGTTGAACTAAAGATGTCTTTCTCTCATTCAAGCATAGAGACAGGCAGAAATGGGTGGTAAGACAGTAGAGTCATTTGGTAAATGGTAAATAGTCGCTTATATAGCACTTTTATCCAAAGCACTTTATAATGTTGATTCCCATTCACACACATGCAGATGGCGGTGGCTGCCATGCAAGGTGCTCACCTGACCCACCGGGAGCAACTTGGGTGTCAGTGTCTTTCCCAAGAACACTTCGACATGTAGCCAGTAGCTAAAGTTATAGATACGTAGGTATCAGCCCTATACCAGGAGCAGATCACACCATCTGTAATGCTATTTCAGAATGGTAGCTGACCAACCGTTGGGGGGGGGGGGGGGTGTTACTATCACAGTATAGTCTCCTTTGCTCTCCCCTCAGCCAGCAGATCGTCTTTTCATCGACCACACACTGCACCAGGACTCCAGGGTCCTCCAGCCGCTCACCTGCCTCTCCCCACAGATATTCCCCCACTCTTGTGCTTCTCTCACTTCTGTTCTTACCTGTGCAATGCCTATCAATAACCAGCCTATTTTACCACTTTATTATTTTAATTAGTTTAGATAAAACCACTTCTTTAATTATTTTACCGTCCTCTGTTTACCGCCTCTCTGTTCTGTCTCTCACTTTGGTGATGGCTAGTCCAGCTTAATCACCAGATCTAGACCCCACAGCTTGTCCCACAAGTAACAACAAAATAAAACAGGCTGAGAATGACAGGGAATCTTCACAAAATATTTTAATGCAAGTTTACAATAAAACAGCATCAAGACAAAATAAAAATACCAATGTTGAATAAGGTTTTAGAGGCAAATTTAACCAGTTATAGATTTTTGAATTTTTGCATAACCATCGCAGTTATGCAGCGTTTAAAATACATTTTCAGTGTTATAGAGGAATTACATTTTTATACATTTAATTTGAGAATATGATCTCAAATTAAGTGAAATTCATACAAAGTATGTTTTTACATGTATTATACAGTACAGTATGTGTCTGTCACTCACGTGGCTCAGGAGATTGACTTAATTCTATCAAATGTGTTACTCTACATTGTGCATGAGACATTGTCACCATACAGCCTTTCACAAGTAACTTTGTTCAATGGCGATAAGAAACAATGAAAAACAAGACACTGTGCTTTATTGTGAAATGCAGTGTGTGAAAGTGGACAAGGTTAGATTTTGTGGCAAAACAGCTATAAGAGTACATATCTGAATGTAATGCTATTGCATATGTGCAAAGTTTATGAATTTACACACAGAGGAAGCCTTTGATGTAAATGGTTTTTTTGGTTTAAAGAGCAGCTAAATTGTAGTTTAGTCAGCTATGAACTGAGGGGGGTTCATCTTGGCTTTGTAGGCATCATCTATAAATAATATTTGACACTTAAACAATGCAAATACATTTTACAACTAAAACATTTGTCCTTATATGTACTTAATATGATTCCCATATTAGTCTTTTTAATATTATTGTGAGGGTGAGCGTAAGCACACCAAATAAATTGTGGGACCCAATTAGAAAACCAGGACTCCGAAATAAGTTAAAATATTTATTTATTAAGGGAAGCGGTGCAGGAAGTGTGGATGGGCTTCAGACGTTGTTAACGCTCAACAGGGTGCTCTGGGAAGACAGGAGAAGAGAGTTAGTGGCAGACAGGCGCAGTGGGTATGTGCATACTAGAGTAAGGTCTTACTGTGAGGTAGGAGAAAACTGCAGAACCCGCTGGTGCAAAGTAACGGAGAAGGGGCGTCCGGTGCCAGGGTGGGTGAAGTGAAGACAAGTCCAGTGATCGTAAAGCCTATCCGAGGTCCAAGCCAAGTCCAAATCCAGAAAATCCGAAAGCGGTTTCCAAAAAGGGGGGGTAGGCAGAGGCAGGTCCGGTGGGTAGAAAAGGAGTCGATAGGTCCAGGAGTCAAATAGGGTTCAGTATAAGTAAAGCGGGTGCGAGCTTGAGAGTCGATGCAAAGCAGTCAGACAATCTGGCAAAGTAGCAGGACGACAGGGCTGCTTAAATAGGAGAGGGAACGCAGGTGAAAGCAATGATGTTAATTATTGAGGTAAAACTAAAAATATTGAGAGCGGTGAAAACGGGAAGTCCTGACGTCAAAATAAAAGCCGGAGCAGGAAGTAGTGCTAAAACCATAACAATTATGGATAGTTGCCATGCACACTAGAAGCAACATAGCCGAAATGATAGACTCTGAATAATCATTATTAGCAATATAAATTTACAATAAAGAACAAACACTGACTCATGTCTGTTATATATATTTACAGTTTTGCCAATTTATATCAACCTTCATGACTAAACCAGACTTAAACAGGTATCCACCTTTTAATTTGATCACAAATAAATTCATAAATGTACACTTTTATCTGTTTATGAACATAGTTTTTGATGTCAATGAATTTTGAAATGTAATTCTTGTACTAAGCATGTCTTTTGTACTGAACGTGTCCATAACCACAGTTAGAGTATAATAAAAGCAGATGCGTGTTTGTGTCCATTTCAGGACAACGTTACGCAACAAGTGCTGGAGCCTTTGCTGTAGGGCTGGTGTTATGAATTCAAGAGAGGTTTTTATATTTAAAGTTTGAAACAACGTCATTAATCTGGTTAAAAAAGACAGTGTACTAGCAGCATCTTAAACCAGCTCTATTCTGGTAAACAGCATCTTAGGACGTGTAAGTAGACACAGCAGATAGAACAAGATCATTTAACTACTATTATACTACCTTCAAAAATACACAGCAAGTATCAAAGCTCTTCAATGCTGATGTGAAAATTCTTTAAACTTAAGATTTAACTCAGCTCTTAATGCGACACTCCAATTGACACTTTAAAATCTAAAAGCAGTTATTGTTTTTTAAATACTTTTGCAGATTCATATAACAGCGGTACGTTTGATATATTTCTTCTTTGCTGAAATATCAGAGCTTTAAACTAATGCTCTCTTTACTTTCATCAGGTGTCTGAGCTCTCAGTGACCTGCAAAACACAAATTTCAACAGCTTTTAATTTGTAATGAGTACACGTCTTTCAATATTTAATATAATTATACAAAAATAATAATTCTACTGGATAACAATATTTACATAACAATTTTGCAAGCTCAGCAGACTCTCTCTCAATATTCAAAAAAATGCTGAAAACAGAACTCTTCCGCATCTTCCTATGCACTTAAATCTAAAATAAATAAATAAATAAATTCCTTTCTGCTCTTTCTCGCACTTGCATCTTGTGAACTGTTAACACTTTTCTGATAGGAATTTGCTTTGATGTTATTCCTTGACTTAGATTTTTGCTGCCTTGTACCTCACTTGTAAGTCGCTTTGGATAAAAGCGTCTGCTAAGTGTAAATGTAAATGTAACGTTTACAGTGTAAACATTTTATTTTATATGCCTCCACAAGTCTGCTTTTGAAGACCAAATACATGGTATTTTCCAATTCTAATATTGTTGCCAACTTCTGTGGGATAGTGATTTAAATAGAAAATAGAACTATTACATCGTTGTTGAGTAAATACTGTAATAGGATAGAGTACATGATGAAATAAGTTTTAACTAAAAATTCTTTTGATGCTTCTGCTCTTGATATAATATTTTTTCACATTGATTCTTTAGTTATTTATCTAAGAAAATTTGTTTTTAACTCCTAATACTTTTTATTACTGTATTATTTTCTCACATATGTTAAATTACTTGACAACATACCAATTGAGTCTCGGGTGACTGATGTTCCTCACAGGTTTGCGGAGAGGACGTGGGGTGACATGAAGGAGATGTTGACCTACCTGCTAATGTTAGTAAAATAAAGTAAGTTAGCAGGAAATATTCAGAGAAAGCCATATGTACAAAGCTGTGCATTACTGATAGGTTTTTGTTTCACTGTACCTATGGGTTTCCTGAAAGGAACAAGTCCCACCACCAGCCCAAGAGCCGCTAATAAAATGGTACCAACAGTCCGCAGCACAACGAAGCCCCAAAGAGAACAGTTGTAGAAGGGATGATTTTCTTTATCTAATGCTGATGAAAGAAAAATGTGTTTTTAAGAAATAAAAAAATGATACAATTTACTCAAAATAAGATGGTAACAATCATGGTGATTCAGTTAGTAGTTACACAAAGTTATACAAAGGATCAGTCACTTTTTAAAACTATGGTATGTTTCATTTATAGGGCTCGACTTTAGCTTTGACACTTTTACACATATGCAGCTTCGTAAACTGGCGTTTTGAAAGTCTCACCCCTGACAATCAGCCAGCTCTCTGCTGATCGTCCGGCTCCAGAGATGCTACACTTGTAAAGTCCTTCATCAGACGCTGAAACACTGTGGACGATCATCTCACCCAAGGAGATGGTGTTTAAATGGAGGTCATCTTTATAATCACCCATGAGGCTGAAGGAGCTCTTCTTTGTGCACCTCACAATCAGGGTGTCTTCCTTCATCACAGGATTGTCAGGACTCATTAGGTTCACAGAATCAGCAGATTTTGTGTCTTAGAAATGAAAAAAAAATCCAATTCTTAAAATAGTAAAACAGTTTAGAAATCATTAATACACATTAATTAAATGTAAAATAGAATGTGGATATGGCAAATATGGTTCAGCATAGCCAACCTCAGTATTTTGCAGTATTTTGGTCACTGTGTAAAGTGTAAATAAAGCTATTAATGTAAAAACAGAAACAAATGACTTGCAAATCATAGGATTTTATTTTTTTTGTGGTTTAAGTTTCAATTATAATCAATATATCAAATTTTCCATGTGCAAAATATGATCATTTAGAAAAATATTTGCACATTTCGATTTTATGGCAGCCACAAGAATAAATATTTAAGTGACTCACCTCTGACAGTCAGCCAGCTCTCTGGTGATTCTCCAGCTCCAGAAATGCTGCACTTGTAAAGTCCTTCATCCGACTTGCTGACACTGAGGATTGTCATCTCTCCTGTAGAGCTGCTCCGTATGAAGGAGCCATTCTTATAAAATCCAGCAGTAACATTGGAGGAAGCTTGCTTTGTCCTGCAGCGCAGAGTCACATTATGTCTATCCATCACAGGAAGAACAGGACTCTCCAGGATCACAGAACCAGCTGATGAACATGATCACAATCATATTGCTCAAATTTGTCTCATGTATAGTCTTATTTTTTCTTTATTAAATATTGAAGCCCATGATAACTTGGAAGAGAAGCAAGGACAAAAAACTATTTTAATAAAACTACAGAATTTTCATGAACCAAAGTGTTTCAATTGAAATGAGTTCATTTATTTTGAGTGACTTCTCTAAACAGTTACAAAACACACCAGTGATAGTGATGTTGACGACACTGCTTCTCTTTCCCCTTTTAGCCTCACACCAGTATTCTCCACCGTCTGCTCCAAAGGCATTTTTAATGGTGCAGGGTCCTGTCGATATCTCCCAGCTAGACGCACATATTGTGTTGACTCCCTTGAACTTTCTCCTCACTCTCCACCCATTCGCTTCACCCAGTCCCTTACAGCTCAGAACAATGGAGTCATATTCAAAGAACTGTAGTCTGTTTGGATCGACCTGAAGATAAACTAACACAGAGAAAGACTTGTATCAGTGTAAATTACATAAACTGTCTGAACTCTGCTCTCATGGTACATAATTGATGATGAAAACCCACCAGCATTCTGAGGATAACTGAGGTGGACATGCATGCACGTCAGCAGCAACAACACATTCATGACTGGAGAGAGACAATGGAGAAATCATAGTAGCTTGATTGAATTGTATATGAAAATAATATTTCATTCAATATGTTTTTCCATGGGGTGACTGTGGTGCAGGAGGCGCTATATAAGTTTAGACCATTTACCATGAATCTTATAAATAATATAAACCAGCAACAACATTAATATCTCTTGGTGGTTTTTAAGTTGTGGTGGACAGGGGACAGTATGGGAAAATGTCATGCTGTCCATGATAAATAAGTGCCAGAACACACAGTTCATCAAAGCCAGCTGACTAGCGAGTGCCCATGCTGACCCCTGTCCATCACGACATTAAAACCACCAAGTTGTGGCTCATCAGTGTAGAGTACAATACCTTGTTTTAGCAGTAAACGTTGATCACTTTGATCAATAAAGCACCTTTATATTATATATAAAGAGATTTAGAGACAGCATCAGTACTCACCTAGTCTAAAGCAGAGAGCTGTGTCCTTCATGTTGTCTTCCTGCATCAAAGTGTCTGAGCATTACGCTAACATACTGATCAATTCAAAGTAGGTAAGAGCTTCCTCTTCCTGTGCTTATTTCTGATGACCTGCCTGTGATCATCATTTGGGCTATTCAACTAACCAACAAAAACACTAACACGTTCAAGACATTCATAAAACTTTATTTATAAAGTGGCAATGCACATCAAACTCTACATACCAAGGTACAGTCCTTATACAATTCAAAAGAATATATGCTAGATGTTGTATGCATCTGTGCACCTGCACAAAAGAGATGGGTCAAAGGTAGGCGAGACTATAACTTAGAGCCACTACGACTAAGTGTAGTTTCTCCAACCAGGATTGGCCTATTTATCTGTGCTGGGCATGTTCATTTATTCCAAAACTCTTGGTTGACATTTGTAACAAAAACTGCTATGGCCAAAAAAAAGAAAAGAAAAAACACAGCACTGTGATTATTTAAAAAATTAGGAAAGAGACACTAACAACATACAAACGAATGAAACAATCTGAAAACACTGTGGGCTACAACTCTCAGTCAGTGAGAAACATCCAGCTCCTTGAATCTTGTTTCATTGCTGCTACAATAAATAACTAAGTTAGAGTCACTCATGCAACATGAAGAAAGGCCCAGCCCCTCTTTATAGACTCCACCCCTTGTATTTTCCCCACCCCCAACACACACACAAACACACACATGTTTACAAGGATATTAATGTACCTTTGGTCATGAACTCGTCTCCAAATGCTGCTTTTATATTTATAGATAGAACTAGATGGACTTAAAGGAACAAACATAACACATAAAACTTAACTTCTAAATGGACAAAGTTGTTGCAAGTTAAACAAGTGGCAGTGACATCTGGTGGTTTGTCAGATTAATGGCTGCTTTTGAAGATGGGCTTAAGCAGTACTAGCAGCTTTTGTCTCAGCATGTTATTATTACATTTATAGTTTTATACAGTGGTACATATGTTTTCTAATATGAAATATATTCAGTGCTGCTAAATACTCATATACTTTATTAGTGCCCCTATGGATGCAGTGAAAAATAATATGCATATCATACTGCTATTACTTTAATGAGATTATGATGTAGTAGTAGAAATATAAAATATTCCCCAATATTTTATATTGGGTATAATATACCCAGTATTCTCCTTACAATGATATGTTTTTACTACATTATCCTATTTCTCAATGATTCCATGTCCTATCTCATCAAAAGCTCCTGCATCACTGAATCTGCTCTGCCTGTGGTTGGAGGCCTGTAATGCCGTCCAACCAAGTTCTGCCTAATCAATTGTACAGTAGAAGGGATCTTGTCGTGGTAATAGTAGTTTAGTACCCACAGAGGGACCTGAGGTTGCTGAGTAGCAGAATGCTCCTGGACCTGTGTGAAGAAAAAATGTTACTTTTATATTTATACACAATCTGAAATTGCAATGACTAGAATAAAGACAACAGTCCACAAAAGCCAGTCTGTTGCCATTGGTGTCTTCCCTGGTGAAGTTTATGTTGATGTGAACTGCATTTATGTGGTCTGTGAAAGCCTGGATCTCCTGGATCTTGATCTTAACCAGGGCTCATCTACAAACAGGCTTTGCCTTGTTTCTTCCCAACCTTCATGATAAAGCTTGGCTCATTTGATCTTTGCAGAACATTTCACAGCTACAAGTTCTTCTCATTAGAGTTTAATAATTGAATCAAAGTTTATTCCAAATTCAAATAATATTAGTATAAAATTGATGTCTCATAGTCCCTCTATTCACAGTGTGAATACATTCAGTAACATCTGTTCATTTTCATTGCAGGATCTAAAACAAAACACTGAGATGAAAAAATATGGATCCAAATTTACTGGTGTGGACCCACTGTTTATTTAAAAACACTGACCACCACCCACGCTCTCGCCTACCCGATGATGTCTGAAGCTGCAGGGGGGCTTAGAGTACTTGGTGTCCAGATAAAAATACTAAGAAGCACGTGCATTGTCATGTCCATCAGCCTCGCCTGATTACTTTAAGATCTGCCCACAAAAGAGACGCTGCACACTCAACTGTGGGTTTATAAGCCTGTTTCCATCTGTGGGTCTCTCATGTGGTTTTGGTCTGAGATGATAATAAAGACGCTCAATTCTCACCAGTGCCTATAATGACTAAGCTGTTATATAAATGTTAACTCTGTGCTTTCCACCATTTTCTTGGTGACATCAAAACAATTCCTGTTCACACAGACTTCTGTAAAATTTAGCCTTAATGGAAACAACTTTAGAACTTAGAACTTTTCTTATTACCTATTTTATCAAAGCAGTCAAAAGTCAGGTCTCATGTTGTCTTATTTGGTTTAGCTATGCTGATTGTCCCAGACACAAGACATGAAAAATACCATGTTAACATGGTACAAGGACACATGGAAGCTGCATATATCCATGCAATTCTTTAAAAAAATAACAATTGGATAAACATTATTCATTTTCTTCCAAAAATCATGGATTAAAAATGTCGAACTATTTTCTTTCTCCTATATCCTGAATTTTTTTGACCTTGGGCCATGTTAATCAAACCTACCACGGTTTTATCTTCTTTGAATAAATTTGATGTTGTGTTGGTTTAAATGGAGTTCAGCTTTACACTGAGTAAGACACGATGAGCTGAAACATCATGACCACTGACGCATAAGATGAAGGTTTGTAAGGTTTGTGTGCTGTTCAAAAGTAGCTGTGGTGAGTGTCTACTCACACTATGTAATAAGGAAACATGATGTTGAAGGTGTGGCTTTGGTTTTACAGTGTCAACTGAATTACCTTCCTCCTTCCTGGGTTTCATGACGAGGGCATATGTTGCCTGTTGTGTTCCAGCTACACTCGCCTGCCCAGACACTGAAAATTCATAAAGACGCAACACCTTATACAATAATTCACTACGAAAAATCAGCAGGGAAATCAACTCACTCGAAACCAATTCATTTATTTCAGTATTTCCGCACAGTGAAGTACAGTACAGTATGAAAAACTTTAAGTTCCTCACCTGTTATTGAAGAAGAAGGGGGTTGAGAACAGGAAGGAGATGTTGGAGCATCTGTAAGGAAAACAAAGTTGTGAAGGCCACCAGGTACTGGATCTCTGATTTTAGTTAGATTATGTTGATCCCACTTTTCACACACGTTCTGTCAGTAACGTAGGTGTTTACCTCTGGTGGTCGTATGGTTCTTCCTGCATTGAAGTAGTCCCATCAACACCAGCAAAGACACCAACAAAACACTGACACTTATGCTGAGCAGCAGGTAAAGCTGAAGGGGGTAAGGAGGCTCATCCTGATGTGCTAGAAAAAAGTATGTTGTATGAATCTTTAAAATTTGGAACTTGACACAGGCTCAGTACAAAACACGATTTCAGCCAAATCATCACTAATACTGCTCTGACCTCTGACAGTCACCCAGCTCTCTGGTGATTCTCCAGCTCCACTGATGCTGCACTTGTAGAGTCCTTCATCTGACTTGGAAACACCGTCTATTATTATCTCTCGTCTCGCTGAGCTCCCCATGGAGATGCCATCTTTATAGAATGTAGCTGAGAGGCTGAGGGACGTCTGCTTTTCTCTGCAGCGCAGAGTCACATTATCTCCCTCCATTACAGAAGGAACAGGACTCTCCAGCATCACAGAACCAGCTGAACACATGTTTTGGAAATTAATTTCTCCTAAGAATTGTTATATGTTGAAAATAGATATAAATTTTTTTATAAAGGGAACAAAGCTAAACAATAGGACATATAACACACTGGACAAATCAATGATTTAATCTCCAACCTGACATCTGTATAGACTAATGTAACAAGACTTTAACATGACATGAACTCAGTGTTTTACTCTTTACTTACAAGTGACAGTGATGTTGATGCTGTTACTTTTCTTTATTCCTCCCATTTCACACCAGTATTCTCCACTGTCCATCACTACATATGCAGGTGTTATAGTGCAGGGTCCTGTTGATTTGTCCCAGGTAGCAGCACATGGTTTAACAGTTCCCTCCTCAGCACTCTCCAACCTTTCAGTCCATTCAGTCCTTCACAGCTGACATTAATGGTGCCATGTTCAAAGTGCTGCTGTCTGTTTGGAAAAACCTGAGGAAAACCTGCATCTGCAAGAGAGAGTTGGTGCCAAATTTTCATTTACCAGCATTGTTCAAATGCATCATATTTCCAATTACTATTAAATACTGAACAAATTGTTATTGGTCAAAATATGTTAATTAAATTATTACATTAACCTTCCTCAACTGATAAAGAAAACATTTATGCATAAAATTAAAAGTCTGCTGCTTACCATCTTTCAGAGAATAACTGAGGTGAAGCTGAACAACCAGCAGCAACAACATATTCATCGCTGCTAAAACAAAGACAGAGAGCTGTGTGTCAGAAGATAAATGACTCATTTATCCTCTTGCTCTGTGGCTGACAGATCATGTAGGTACAAAATTAACTTACTGCTAAAGTTGTGTGAAGTAGAAAAGCTTTGTTTTAGTGGTACAAGTTTATTTTTACTGCGTCTTCTCTGCTGACTGAGGCGACTTTAGGTCTGAGGTTTCTGAGAAACAAAGAATCAAAAATACAATGTCAACAGGTGGCAGCAGTAAGTCTGACTTATAGAACATACAGGCAGTAAAACACCTCCAACAGATATTTGGACATGTAATTGGACATCACAATAATATATTTGGCCTTCTACTAATATCTACTATGACTAAGATATTTATTGTCATTCTTCCCTTTCTCCTTTAAGACAGGCAGCCTGTTCCAACCCCCTGTGGGTTAAGTTACTATAGTGTTTTAATGAACAACAGGAGGCAGGTCCAGAGTTTAGTTTCAGTTTGAACATTTTACTGGCATTAAGTAAACAAGATGAATAGAAACGAAAGTACAGGACGAGGACAAGTACACAAGCTCTTTGTCACTATACTGGACTAAACCTGACCTGAGATATTACAACAGTCCTACGAATTATAGAAATGAAAGAAAATAGTGGAGCGTTGTGCATTAAGAAAATAAAATCTAAAAGCTGCACTTTTATTCATTGAGGACAATAAGTGATAAAATCAACACACGTGATCTAAGACGACTGGTGTGAAAGTCCACATTTGAGTTAGGAAAAGTGACTCTGAGGACACAGGGACATACAACAGGTATGTGGACTTTTGCATGAAAAATATGTATTCTTACTTTATTTTAGCAATTATCATTAGCACACTGTTATATTACTGTTATACTTTCTTGATAAAAAAAATCTCACTGTACATTTTTTAGTTGATTTTAATACATGTCCGTGTCCTTTGTGTTACCTTTGAGCTCCATTCAAAGGTCAAATTTGAATCCGCGCTTGACACTGACAACAGAAAAACACCAAGGCCAAATTCTACTTTCAACAAGAAGTTAAGCTTCCAGACAAACCAGCTTGATTCAGTTTGACACAGCTTTGAATTTACCAAGTGAGGATCCCCCATTTCTTTCTTTCTTTTTTTAAATATTTACCTTCATAAAAATCTATTTGGTCCCAGCTGTCTCCTAACTGGAGTGTTTAATCATAAACATTATTCACACTAGTCTAGAAAAACAGTCACCCATGATTACACTTCCTTTAGTTATATTGTTTTGTATTTCTCATTGTTGGTTTCACATTTCACAGCTGAATTATTTTCATTTTCACAACAGGATGATTCACATTCAGGACAGACGGCTCTTGAAACCATTCATCTGTGACTTCACTGTCTTGGTTTTGTCCCACGCTGTTGTCTTTCTTCTGTTAACACAATTCTGCAGAGGTAAAGTTGCACACAGTTACAAAAATGAAAGCCTTTGTTTGTCAAGGTAAAATATCAGAGTCACAAAGTATAAAACAACTGTGTCTATCGTAGCTTGTTGCCAGTCTGACTAAAGCTGGATCTGTCAAGACTGATGTAAAAAAAGCAGTAAATCTACTGTGATATATAACACAAAGTCTTTCCTCTTAGGTCAGTCTCATGTGATTGGTTCTCCTCAACCAATACTGGCGATGGTTGGAGATGATGTCATTTTGCCGTGTCACCTGGAACCTGCTGCTGATGCTACTCACCTGGCTCTGGAGTGGGCGAGACCTGATCTAGACCCTAGATTTGTCCATTTGAGACGCGATGGTGAGGAGCTCCTGATGCAGCAGAATCCATCATACGTGGGGAGGACGTCACTATTCATCAACAAACTGAAGTGTGGAGACATTTCCACTACAGCAGATGTTTATCTGAAAATGCTGTGAATACATTTAAAGAAATTATTTCTTCATCTTTTTCACCACCATGTGTCAATACTATGGTGAGTAGCCATCTTACTCCTGTACAAATTGATTACTTAGTTGACGATTCTGCAGCCTCATTGCGTATGATACTAGATACAGTTGCCCCTCTGAAAAACAAGGCAGTGAATCAGAGGAGGCGACCTCCATGGTACAATTCACAAATGCACAGCTTAAAGCAGGCGTCACGAAAATTAGAGAGGAAGTGGCGTTCCACTAATTTAGAAGAATCCCGGTTAGCCTGGAAAAACAGTTCAAAAGTGTACAAAAAAGCTCTCCGTGATGCCAGAACAGCATATTATTCCGCACTAATAGAGGAAAACAAGAACAACCCCCGGTTTCTGTTCAGCACTGTAGCCAGGCTGACTAAGAGCCATAGTTCTGTTGAGCCTAGTATACCCTTAACTTTGAGCAGCAATGACTTTATGACTTTCTTTACTGATAAAATTGCAGCCATTAGGGAAAAGGTTCACCAGATCCTCCCTACAAATATTACAGATAGATCTTCATGTACAACAGCTCTAGAATCCTCAATAAGGCCCCAATCCATCTTAGACTGTTTTTCACCCATAGATCTCACTGAGCTAAGTTCAACTATCGCCTCCTCAAAACTAACAACATGTCTTTTAGACCCTGTTCCAACCAAATTGCTTAAAGATGTTCTACCTTTAATAGACACATTCATATTAGATTTGATTAACTTATCTTTAGAAACTGGCTATATACCAAAGGCTTATAAAGTTGCTGTAATCAAACCATTACTTAAAAAACCCTGTCTTGATCCAGGTGATTTAGCCAACTATAGACCAATATCAAATCTCCCGTTTATTTCTAAAATCCTGGAAAAAGTAGTTGCAAAACAATTATGTGATCACCTTTACAGGAATAATTTGTATGAAGACTTTCAGTCAGGATTTAGAGTTCATCACAGTACAGAAACAGCACTGGTAAAAGTCTCCAATGATCTTCTCCTCGCTTCAGATAATGGACTTGTGTCCGTACTCGTCTTACTAGACCTTAGTGCCGCATTTGACACCATTGACCACAACATTTTATTACAGAGACTAGAACATAGATTTGGGATTAAAGGAACCACATTACATTGGTTTAAATCTTATCTGTCAGACAGATTCCAACTTGTTCATATTAATGATGACTCTTCTTTATGCACCAAAGTTAGCTATGGAGTTCCACAGGGCTCTGTGTTAGGACCAATACTTTTTAATCTGTACATGTCACCTTTAGGCAAAATTATTAGGAAACATTCCATAAACTTCCACTGCTATGCAGATGATACCCAGCTCTATTTATCTGTGAAACCAGAAGATACTAACCAATTAGTCAAACTTGAAGCATGTCTAAAAGACATAAAGACCTGGATGTCCTACAATTTCCTACTTCTAAATTCAGACAAAACTGAAATCATCCTCTTTGGGCCTAAAAACATGAGAAATATGCTGTCTAACAATATAGTTACTTTAGATGACATAACTTTGGCCTCCAGTACTGCGGTGAGGAACCTTGGAGTTATTTTTGACCAGGATTTGGCATTTACGTCACATATAAGACAAATCTCTAGAACAGCCTTCTTCCACCTACGGAACATTGCTAAAATTAGAAGCATCCTGTCTCAAAGTGATGCCGAAAAACTGGTCCATGCATTTGTTACTTCTAGGTTGGACTACTGTAATTCCCTACTTCTGGGGTGTCCTAATAACTCTCTAAAAAGCCTTCAATTAATCCAAAATGCTGCAGCAAGAGTGCTGACTGGATTAGGAAAGAGAGATCATATTTCACCTTCACTAGCTTCTCTTCATTGGCTTCCCATAAAATCTAGAATAGAGTTCAAAACCCTCCTCCTTACATACAAAGCTCTTAATGGTCAAGCTCCATCATATTTAAAAGATCTCATAGTTCTGTATCGCCCGATTAGACCACTTCGATCCCAAAATACAGGCCTACTTGTGGTTCCCAGAGTTTGCAAAAGTAGAATGGGAGGCAGAGCCTTTAGCTATCAAGCTCCTCTCCTGTGGAACCAGCTTCCAATCCAAATTCGGGGAGCAGACACCCTCTCTACTTTTAAGACTAGGCTTAAAACCTTCCTTTTTGATAAAGCTTATAGTTAAACTGCTCACTCAACCTGAACTAGCTTTTCTCTATACATTTACTTGTCACTACTGTATACCATTAATTCTATATCCTACAACCTGCACGATGCTTTGTTGTTGCTTTTTTGTTGTTTTGTTGTTGCTTTTCTTGTTGTTTTGTTGTTGCTTTTTGTTGTTGCTTTTTTGTTGTTTTGTTGTTGCTTTTCGTTGTTGCTTTTCGTTGCTCTTTTCTTTTCTTTCTCCACTTTCCACTCACCCCAACCGGTCAAGGCAGATGGCCGCCCACCCTGAGCCTGGTTCTGCTGGAGGTTTCTCCCATTAAAGGGAGTTTTTCCTCTCCACTGTTGCCTAGGGCTTGCTCAAGGGGGATTTGTTGGGTTGCTTCTACATACTTGTGTAGTCTGGACTTTATTCTGTAAAGTGCCTTGAGATGACTTTGTTGTAAATTGGCGCTATATAAATAAAGTTGAATTGAATTGAATTTCACTGAGAATCTCTAAAGTGAAACTCTCTGATGCAGGAACATACAGATGCTTTCTTCCAACATCCAGCACAGACCATGTGTCTGAGCTTCTTGTTGGTGAGTTCGTATGATTCAGGAAAAGAATAAATACGTATTTAGAGAGAAAGATATTCTGCCTGAAATGTATAATAATGTTAAGAAGGAGCATTTGATTTTGTTATATTTGGACATCTGCATTACTGTCACTGTGGTAAGGACCTAGATAAGCATCAGTAGAGATGAATGGGTGGACAGCACTGTAAAAGCAACAAGGTGATAAGTGATATTGGCATTGAGAGGGACCAGGACTAACAACAAGAGTATCTACTGTAACAAAAGGGCATTTTAGTCCATCAGAGGAACATTTGAAGTGTATAAATAACTGTTTCAATCATCAAGTTTATTTATGATAAAATGCCAAAAGCAACTTTTTGACATTTCTACTTCAGGTTCTATCTCCTCACCTGAGATAGAGATTTCCAAACTCAGCAGTGGGGTGGTGTTGAAGTGTAAATCTGAAGGCTGGTATCCAGAGCCTGAGGTGTTGTGGTTTGATGGTGGGGGAAACGTCCTCTCTGCTGGACCAACAGAGACAGTCAGAGGTCCTGATGACCTCTATACTGTCAGCAGCACAGTCACTGTGGACAAGAGACACGGAAACAGATTCACCTGTAGAGTCCATCAAAACAACATCAACCAGACCAGAGAGACACACATAGATGTTTCAGGTAAAAAATGTTTTTTGTCTGTCTCAATTTCTGATACATGTATTGTTTTTGATATATTTGGTTTTGTGTTTTATTATTTTAGATGATTTCTTCACAGTTGAATTTAGTTCTTCAGTTCGCATCACTATCAGCTTGGTTGTTTGCTTCATGTGTGTTCTGACAGTTGTCTTTGCTGTGTGGAAAATAAACAGTAAGTCAGAAGTTCATTATGGATTATTAATAATATTATTAGTAGTAATAATATTTATAATTACCAAATAATTGCAACTTTACTGATTCAAGTCATGACCTGCTGCACCTTTGTGACATGTTTCTCTACACTGTATGCTGTTAATTAAAGAACCTACAAGTCCATAATAATAATAATAATAATAATAATAATAATAATAATAATAATAATAATATTAATAATAATAATAATAATAATAATAGTACATTTCTGCTGTGCTTCCATGGATATTTTGGTTCTCTATCTTTTTTCCAGTAAAGACAACACAACATATTTGTTTCATCTAAACACATTAATGCTTTTGTGTTCACACAGAGACCAAGATGCATCAGGAAGAAACTGAGGTGGGTAAAGAAAAGAGCAAAACATTCAGCAACAGAGCAGAACTTCAGCTTCTGATGGAAGGACAGAGAGAACAACTGATGACAGGAAGTGAGAAAGTGAATTATTTGGAGAAGACAAAGGTAAATCTTGATGAGAAGTTACAGAAAAAGGATGAAGAACTTCAACATGTAGAACATGTAATTACAACACTGAGAGAGCAGAAGAAGGATCTGAAGAACCAGAGAGAGAAACTCATCCAATTATTGGAGGAGGTGAAGATACAGACAGAGAAGAACAAGAAAAAGCTGGATGAAAAGACAAAATTAGACAGAGAGAGAAAAATGCAGAAGCGTCAAAAAAACATAAAATATCTGGAGAAGAGAAAAACAGAATGTGAAGAACTGATACAGAACACAGAGAAACTACTGGAGTCAACAGAGAAAATGATCAATGAAATGACAGAAAGGAAAGGGAAACTAGTGAATGAGAAAGAACAATTAGAGAAACAACTGACAGAGACAGAGAAACAGAGACATGTGATTCAGACAAAGCTGGAGTCAGAGCAGCGAGAAATAGAAGAGGAACAAAAAAATCAGTCATCTGAAGATCCTGTGTGATTGATGTGTAAACATGAAGAATATTTGGTTTATTCAGTTTAGTTTTTAAAAAATCAGTTAGACTGATTTTGGAGAAGTGACTTTTTTCTATGAATGGTTTTCTGTGTATGTCTCTCTGTGTTGCTCTGAGCAGACTGGAGACCTGTCCAGGGTAAATCATGCAGTGACAGCTGGGATAGGCTGCATCCCCCCATGGCCCAAATAGGATGAATGGTTACGAATAATGAATGGATGGATTTTTTTTTTATTGTGTTGTTTATTATTTTTCTGTATTTGAGAAGAACAGTAAAACATGAATTTACAACACTGGATCATAAGTTTATTCTACAAATGTTTACAGTGCCATAAGAATGAGTCCTACAACCTGGACATTAGTATTTTTGCTCTTCTGGTCCCTTGATATGAAGTCAGTGTTTTTTTTGGGGGGGGGGGTTAAATGTCTGAAATAAGGTCTTGATAAAAGCTCAAATGTTTCTCACGTTTTATTTTCTAATACATTTATCAGTACATAGTCGACTTGTGAAACTAGTGAATGTCAAAAGAAAATAAAGGGCTTTAGTCAGAGTCTTTAGAAAGAGAATAGGAACTAAATAATTCACTATTCACTATTTTAGTCTATCTTTAGTTAAAAATAGCACAACGTGAAAAAATGCTCCTTTACACCACAGAACATCAGCACTGACATCAAGTCATTATATTAAGATACAAATTACAAATCAAACATCAACCTTCAATTACACAGTGCTGATTATAATCTAGTATTTCATCTCTTTTGTCAACATTGTGGTTTATATATAGTAAAACTACATTGTACATGTCCAAATATTGTTTGTACCTACCTCTACATATGACCAGAGCGCCTCCCGATCCTCAGGAAGCGAAATGGGGCCTGCTGTCTCTTACAAAAAACATCAAAATGGCAACTGGCCTAACAACTTTTCATCAAAAACAGCTGCATTACACAGCACTTTGGTTGGATGTAGGCACACTCACTGTATCCTCATTGTGACGCAGTGAACTGTACATCAGGTCACGTCATGTACAAACATCCTCATGGATACAACAAAAACAAAATGCTACTGAATAAAGTCGGATTACAGTCCTTCATGGGAAAGTCCTCTGTTGCTGACCCAATCACCAGCCTTGTCCTCCGTCCTTAAGTGTCATGTTTTCTAGAAGTCTTCAATAAGTCCCTGTTGCTTGTTTTCTGCTGGTGATTAAAACAGACTATAATGTCTCAGTCTTCATACTCCGGTGGAAAACTCTTCCAGGAGATTTTGAGCACTTTCCTCAGGCGGTCTACACCTTATTGCAACCTTACTTTAGAGCCAGCTTTGTTTTCGTACCTCAACTGTCTCAACCTGATAGCTGGTCCTATTTTGTTTCTTAGTTTCTTTCTCTCTCTCAGAAGCTCCACTTATCACCTGCATGTGTTGTGGCTAAAGTAACATAAGATAGAGGCTCTGTCTTTTTAAAATAGGTCACACATGGGTTCAGTATGTGGTTTAACCTCCATTTTAGCCTTAACAGCCAATGTATAAATAAGAATGCAGCAGAAGTTCAAGTTCTGAGAGCTTTAGTACTTTATTTTACCTGATGAAACCTGCCACAGTTTGTGGTACTAAAGTATAATAATTACAATGTGCTTATAAAAATGCCACAAGCAGTTCAGGGTAAGAATAGCATGTTCACTCTGAGCATTTTGCAGCTACACAGACTCATACACAGTAACATGTGATACACTGTGTGCAGAGGTGGTAGAGGGACAAACTTGATACTTAAGAAAAAAAAATCCTCCACTTCAAATCTTTTACTCAAGTAAAAGTTCTAAGCAGATTATCTAAGTACAAAAGTAAAAGTATTCCACTAAGAAAACAATGTATTTTAAACAATACTTTTCAGAGTAATTATGGCAAAACATGTACAATAATTAATTAATAAATTAAATAATTAATAAAATAAAGGTCAAAGGTCACTGTTGGTAAAGGTGGAGCCGATTTTAACCACTTTAGTTCATAATAGTTTTTATAAAAATCATCATATTTACAGTACATAATCTTATTGTGGCTGATGGTTGCATAGAAAAACAGGTTGGTGCATAGAAAAACAAGATAAACAGCACCAACAGATACAGCACATGATAACCACCATCATTTTAACTCTGCAGTCGACTCCCTCACACTCCTGCATCCTTCCTACTATCAGTTATTTTTCTGTAACCCTGAGTTTCCCACAGTGAAGTAGTCCCACCAGCAGCAGCAGCAGAGCCACCATCACTATGGTAAAAACCATCCTCAAGATGGAATAAATATGACAGGAGTGGTCTGAGGGGACGTCAGTCTTTCTGTGGACTGCTGCAAAGACAATGGACGCGTGATGTAACGTCATGAAACAAAGCTCAACTCCATGTGTTACTGTAAAAGCAAACAATCATGTAACGTCTTCAAATAAGTGATCAGAGACAGTAAAACTTGTGAGTGCATCAGTATAAAGCAAATAATGGGATAAATATGTTAAAAACTACACTCAGTGCTTATTCAGTTTTTTTACAAATTTGATCACTTTCATATCTGGACCCTAAATATGAAGCTATCACAACAGTTAGCATCAACTGCAAACACCTTTACATGTCTGTAGGGAACATGATCAGTGGATGATGATGCTCAGAGGAATAGAAAGCACATTGCAGGAAGGTGATTGGAACAGATGCAGGCAAACAAAGAGCAGGACTGTGTTATGACAGAGTTCAATGGTTAGTTTTCAGTTTGTTAGTTTGGTTTAAACAAGTGAAGCAGTTTAAAGTTAGAGAAAGATCATTAACACATGACTGTTTTTGCTTTAAAAACTAATTAGTTAAAGCAAACATTGGTGGCTTTATGGGGAGTTGTCGGCCAAACTGAGGTTTACTGCACTAATTAACTTCCATGCAAACTTTGGACAGACTGAATCATTCAGTTTCCAATTCTTCCCTAATGCTGCTGGTTGCCACTTCATATTAAGCAGAAGAACATGAGCATGGGAATAAATAAATGGACTTCATCATCTCACCTCTAACAGCCAACCAGTTCTCTGGTGATTCCCCAAAGTCAGAGATGCTGCACTTGTAGAATCCTTCATTAGATTTAGAAACCCTGCTGATGGTCATCTCTCCAAAGGAGCCATTGCTGATGAGGAGGCCATCTTTATAGAAATCAGCAACGTGGGCAGAGGACGTCTTCTTACTCCTGCAGCTCAGAGTCGCAGAGTCTCCTTCCACTACAGGAAGGACAGGACTCACCAGGATCACAGAGCCATCTGATTGGGAAGATTTATGTTAAACATGTCATCTGATCTGGTTTTAAAACCTGCAGCAGCATATGAAATTATAGAAGTTTAACTCTGTAGCTGCAGTGATCCTACCAGTGACCGTAATGTTGATGATGTTGCTTCTCTGTCCGTCCTCAGTCTCACACCAATATTCTCCACTGTCTGATGGATAAACAGGTTTGATAGCACAGACGGACGTTGTCTCCCAGTTGCTCACACACATGCTGACTTCTCCCTTGAGCCTCCTGAACACACTCCATCCAGATGTGGTGTTAGGACCCGTACAGTTAAGAGAGATGGAGCCGTCGTCAAAGACCTGCAGGCTGGATGGAATGATCCAAAAATCCTCTGAAACAAAAAGGAAGAGGAAGATTAACGTGATGAAAAGATTGGTTTAACCATTAGCTAATAAATTAAAGATTATTTCACTCTAGTATAAAGAAAATGTCTGAAGTTTATTTTTCAGGCGCTAAAAACTATAAAGCTAAGAAAGGTTTTACTCAGGGACTTGAGCTGAATGATACTGAAACTATGTTGTATTTAGTCAAAATGTTAATGGTTGAGTTTTATTTAGACAAATAATCCATAAACTTCAGCCTACCTGCATCCCCAGCGTGGCTGTGGTGAACATATCCAACCAGCATCAGCACATGTAGCACTAAGGGGACAATGGAAACATGAATTTTAAACATTTTCATTTTATATTTCTAAAAAAACATCCAAACCATAAAATCATGTGTGTATATGTCTGCTGTGTCGTTGTTTGTTTATCTAAAAATGTCAGCAGCTCTTAAAGCTGCAAAACCAAAATAAAATGAAACCTAAACACTTATGAAAGACAATACTCACACAGCCTGATGCTAAGAGTCCTGAGCCCCATGTTGCTTTGCTGTTGACTGAGCCAAACACACTAGATAAAGTAACAGGTCAGAACCTCCTCTTCCTGGGGCTGATACCACACCTTTGTAGAGGGTTGTTTATGTGCATTATGATTTTAGTTTCGTTGCTTTCTTGCCTTTAGATTTAGATTTGCATTTCAACCTCAGTGACAGAGTGAACAATTATCTTAAACTTCAAATAAAACTTTTATGTATTGCTGTTTAAAAAAGAAAATATAACAAATATAAAATCCTAAAATGATTTTGCACAAGAAGCATGATGGTTAAAGTTTCTGTATTTGCCTCCAGGTAGGGACACTATGTCTGACAGACCCCATGAATTCTGCCAGCCCGTTTTCATTCCAGAGACATCACACATCATTGCTTTGTCCAGTCCCTTCTGCCTTTCATGCCCTTTTGTGTCGGTGATCCATGCTCGGAGCTTTCGCTGTGGCACAATAGAAACCTTTATACATTTTACAAAGATTTTATTTAATGACATTCGAATGCAACTCATTGGTAACATGGACATGGATACATATGAAAAAGTGATTTCAAAAATGTACGAGGTAACTTTTTATCTAGAAAGTATAACAGAAATATAACAGTATGCTAATGCTATTGCTAAAATAAAGAAAGAAAACATGTTTTTCATGCAAAAACCTGTTGAATGTCCCTGTGTCCTCATAGTCACATTTCCAACAGGAATGTGGACTTTCACACCAGTCGTCTTAGATCACATATGTTGATTTTATTACTTATTGTCCTCAATGAATGAAAGTGGGGCTTTTTGATTTTATTTCCTTAATGCATAATGCTCTAGTCGATTCATTTATTTCTATGATTTGTAGGACTGTTGTAATATTTCAGGTCAGATTTAGTCCAGTATACTGACAAAGAGCATGTGTACTTGTCTTCGTCCTGTACTTTCATTTCTCTCCAGCTTGTTTCCTTATGCCAGTAAAAAGTTGAAACTAAACTGCCTCCTGTTGTTCACTAAAACACTATAGTAACTTGACCCACAGGGGGTTGGAACAGGCTGCCTGTCTTAAAGGAGAAAGGGGAGAATGACAATAAATATCTTAGTCATAGTAGATATTAGTAGAAGGCCAAATATATTATTGTGATGTCCAATTACATGTCCAAATATCTGTTGGTGGTGTTTTACTGCATGTATGATCTATAAGTCAGACTCACTGCTGCCACCTGTTTTCTGAGAAACCTCAGACCTGAAGTTGCCTCAGTCAGCAGAGAAGACACAGTAAAAATAAACTTGTACCTACAATATGAAGGTTGCTGATCTCTACCTCAGTCTGTGTGAGTACTGAGTGTACCTCTAAAATCAGAGTCAGTCACTAATTTTATAACAATATGTAGTCAATGTGTCTTTCTGATCAAATTATTCTAATGCTTTTCATGTACTCTGAGTTTGCAGACTTAAAAAAAAAACTTGTAACATAGTAGCTGATAAACTCTTAATAAATCACTAACTTATCTTGTGACACACAGCTCTCTGTCATTGTTTTAACGGCAATGAATATGTTGCTGCTGCTGGTTGTTCAGCTTCAACTCAGTTATTCTCTGAAAGATGGTAAGAAGCTGACTTTTAATTTTATGTGTACATGTCACTTGAGGCAAGTTAAGGTCATTTAAGTTACATATTTTGACCAATAAGAATTTGTTCAGTATTTAATAGAAATTGGAAATATGATGAATTTGAATTTGGCACCAACACTCTCTTGCAGATGCAGGTTTTCCTCAGGTTTTTCCAAACAGACAGCAGCACTTTGAACATGGCACCATTAATGTCAGCTGTGAAGGACTGAATGGACTGAAAGGTTGGAGAGTGCTGAGGAGGGTAAAGGGAACTGTTAAACCATGTGCTGCTACCTGGGACAAATCAACAGGACCCTGCACTATAACACCTGCATATGTAGTGATGGACAGTGGAGAATACTGGTGTGAAATGGGAGGAATAAAGAAAAGTAACAGCATCAACATCACTGTCACTTGTAAGTAAAGAGTAAAACACTGAGTTCATGTCATGTTAAAGTCTCGTTACATTAGTCTATACAGATGTCAGGTTGGAAATTAAATCATTGATTTGTGTGTTGTGTGTTATATGTCCTATTGTTTATCTTTGTTCCCTTTATGTAATAATTAATAAGTATTTTCAACACACAACAATTCTTAGCAAAAAATAATTTCCAAATCATTTGTTCAGCTGGTTCTGTGATGCTGGAGAGTCCTGTTCCTTCTGTAATGGAGGGAGATAATGTGACTCTGCGCTGCAGAGAAAAGCAGACTTCCCTCAGCCTCTCAGCTACATTCTATAAAGATGGCATCTCCATGGGGAGCTCAGCGAGACGAGAGATAATAATAGACGGTGTTTCCAAGTCGGATGAAGGACTCTACAAGTGCAGGATCAGTGGAGCTGGAGAATCACCAGAGAGCTGGCTGACTGTCAGAGGTCAGAGCAGCATTAGTGATGATTTGGCTGAAATCGTGTTTTGTACTGAGCCTGTGTCAAGTTCCAAATTTTAAAGATTCATACAACATACTTTTTTCTAGCACATCAGGATGAGCCTCCTTACCCCCTTCAGCTTTACCTGCTGCTCAGCATAAGTGTCAGTGTTTTGTTGGTGTCTCTGCTGGTGTTGATGGGACTACTTCAATGCAGGAAGAATCATACGACCACCAGAGGTAAACACCTACGTTACTGACAGAACGTGTGTGAAAAGTGGGATCAACATAATCTAACTAAAATCAGAGATCCAGTTCCTGGTGGCCTTCACAACTTTGTTTTCCTTACAGATGCTCCAACATCTCCTTCCTGTCCTCAACCCCCCTCAATAACAGGTGAGGAACTTTAACTTTTTCATACTGTACTGTACTTCACTGTGGGGAAATAGTGAAAACAATTTATAGCATTTAATTTCTCAGTTTACTAAATAGTGTGAGTAGACACTCGCACTGCTGACTGTGATTAGCCCACAAACCTTACAGTTTCGCCTCTTACCAAGCTCTCTGCCTATTCATATCATCTGTCAGTGGTCATAATGTTTCAGCTCATCGTGTCTTACTCAGTGTAAAGCTGAACTCCCTTTAGACCAACACAACATCAAATTTTTTCAAATAAGATAAAACCATAATAGGTTTGATAAAGGTGGCCCAAGGTCAATGAAGTGTCTTAATCTAGGATATAGGAGTAAGGAAATAGCTCTACAATTTTAAAGCACGCAAATAATTTATTTCGTTACACTTGTTGTTGTTTTTTTTAAGAATTGCATAGATACATGTGTCCTTTTACCATGTTATGGTATATTTTTCATGTCTAGTGTCTGGGAGAACCAGCATAGCTAAACTAAAGGAGGCAACATATGTGCCCCTCACAAACTCCAGGAGGGACAATGGTAATTTACATGAGACCTGACTTTTGGCTGCTTTAATAACATGAACGGACATTGTTTTGGTGTCAACAAGAAAATGGTGGCAAACACTGAGTGAATAATAGTTTAGTCACTATGGGCAGAATTTGAGCTTCTTTTCAGACAGATACCACACGAGAGACCCACAGATAGAAACAGGTTTAGAAAAACACAGTTGAATGTGCAACTGCTCTTGTGTGGGCTGATCTTAAAGTCAGGTTGTTTTGAATCAAGAGGCCACCAAAGAAAGAAAGTACGTGACAGTGCATGTGTTTCTTAGTATTTAAATCCGGACACCAAGTATTCTAAGCCACCTGGGAGCTTTAGTTGTGGGGTAGGCGAGTGGGTGGGCAGTGTTTTTAAATAAGCAATGGGCCCAGACCAGTAAATTTAGACCCGTATTTTCTCACTGACATGTTTTGTTTCAGGTCCAGGAGCATCCTGCTGCTTAGCAACCCCAGGTCCCTCTGGGGGTTACAGACTATAATTACCACAGGAGGATCCCTGCTATTGTATTGTCTTTTTATAAAGAGAAATTGGAGGCCTGTTTTTTTTTTTTTGTTTTTTTTTTACTGCATGATTCATGAAACAAATGTTATGGTTTGCTGGGTAGACTTTGGGCCAATCTGAGTCAGAAGTTCCAGTCAGATTTGCCTTCTCTAGAAAGTCCCTATCCACTAAAAACTTTGTTTAGGTCAGAGTACCATACAATCCTTAACTCCACACACAGAAAAATAAAGGTGCTAACTGGAACCAAAAATAGTTCTTGAGACTGATGCCATAGAAGAACCATTTTTGGTCCCACAAAGAACCTTTTAGAAAATGGTTCTTTGAAGAACCATTTTTTTCAGTGGTTCACTGAAGAACGCTTAAAAGTGCCTCAAAGAACCATCCAACAATAGTTCTATGAGGCACCATAAATGGTGCCATTAAGAACCTTTCAGAAGATGGTTCTTCAAAGAACCCCTAATGGTGCCTCAAAGAACTACCAAAAACAGGTTCTTTAAGGAACTTTATATGGTTGCTTAAATAACTTTTCTAAAAATGGTTCTTTGAAGAACCAATTTTAAGAAACCTTTCAAAATAAAATATATCATGAATTGATGTGTCAGGTAAAATAAGTACAAGAACATTGATGTAAAAAGTTTACTGACCATACTTAGCATACACAGAAACAATTAAACAATTTCCACCCTCAGCACAGCTATTAACATATTGGCAGTCCAAGCTGTCATATACAGGGAATTCATAAATTCACAGTAAAACATGACAGAACACATTTTCAACTTTGGCTTGCACTGTTTTTTTTATACGCAAACCCTTTTATATATATATTTTTTTTTTAAAATGTACCACATACAAATAATGTAAGATCTCATGAGTATAATATAAAACTTATTTAGTACTAAAACAAGAATTTATATTTTAGGTTAATCTATCTAGCACCTTTTAACAATAAATAAATTAACAAAAAATACATCCTGGAATCTAATGTGGCCTCCACAAATATTTTCTTTTGTTAAACAAAACAGTTTAAGAAACAGCAAAATATAATTTTAAACATCAACTTTAATATGAAAATTAAAACAGTTGCAGAATTATTATCTAAAGATGGACTTACCAATCAATTAATTATATATCACAGCTTTTCTGTATCAAGACTTCTATGTTTGAATTATTGTTCAATGTTAGTCCATTTCAGGACAATGCAAGGCTCTTCTTAAAATTTGCTGGCACTAGGAGACTAGGACACATTAAGTGCATTTGCCACTCTTTGCACAGCTATTGGTGCAGTTGTCGTCAAGGTTTCAAGCTTCAGAACAAATACTTCCAAAAAGTATTTTTCAGCGGACCTGGATAGGCAACATTGTAGACGTAGTAAAAGGGACAACGCAATACTCAGAGCCAGAGAAATGTTTACTTCCCCACTGTCCAATATCATTTTGTGTCCATCCATCGGGACATTGACCTCAGTGCAGTCATTCTGGGGCTTGCCATCACTGGTGCTCAGGACAATTGTGGGCACTGGGGTGAGTGGATCCTGAAACAATAAATGACAAATCACACTCATAGCTCCATAGAATATAATTTTCTAGAAATCATAATTATTATTATTATTTTTTTTAATTATTAAAAATCACCTTGAAAAATTCAATTAATGACAAACAGATGGCAGGCAGTCTCTTTGAAAACAGAAGGCAAGAAAAGTATCGCTGTGTTCACCATCTTACCTAAAAATGAACCAATGTAGAGATCACAGGGCAGGAGAAGAGCCTTTACACATTTTGGATACTGTATACAGTTGTGAATGAAAGTTTACATACACTCATCATGGGCATGACTGTCATGACAACATTAGGATTTAAATTATTTCTTTCAAGAGTTATGCTATGAAGATGAGTTATACAACAAACATGTTTAATATATAGCCATAACCAAGCTTGTGGTAGAACTCTGGTTAGATATTTGACAACTCTTCTTTTGGTAGAGCTAAATAAAATGTGTTGCTTTTGTGGCACAGACCTGATTCTTAAGCATGATCAAGAATATTTCAATAGGTTTAAAGTCGAGAATTTGGGAAAGCCAATCCAAAAGCTTAATGTTAGCCTGTCAACTTCCTGTTACAGATCACGATTAAGGGCCTTGGGGCTGGCAAATTAAGAGACATTTCCTATCAGATGTTCATGTCAGAGCCGTAAAAAGTGGCATTTGGGATGAAGCTGAAAAATCATTCTAGGATGTTATTAACATATTTGCCTACCATGTCTTTGTGTCTGTTTGGCTGTTGTCAACTGACTGTAGGCAGAGACGTTCACTGTTTGGTGCTATGGACACAAGCTTGTTTGCCAGCTTACTGAATCCTCTGATTGTTTTGTCTGCAGCCGTTTTAGGCAAAGTTGATGCCTCTTCAAGAACCTAAAATAAAAATAATTCAATTTTTCAATTCAATTCAATTCAACTTTATTTATATAGCGCCAATTCACAACAAAGTCATCTCAGGGCACTTTACAGAATAAAGTCAAGATTATAAAGATATATAAAGAGAACCCAACAATTCCCCCTGGAGCAAGCCATAGGCAACAGTGGAGAGGAAAAACTCCCTTTAACGGAAGAAACCTCCAGCAGAACCAGGCTCAGGGTGGACGGACATCTGCCTCGACCGGTTGGGGTGAGTGGAAAGGGGAGAGAGAAAAGAACAGAGCAACAAAAAGCAATAACAAAACATCGGGCAGATTGGTAGGACCAGTAGCTGCACGCTGGAAGACACACAGCTTCAAAGCCGGGGGACACCTGCAGAAAGGGACAGAGAGAGGGGGACAGAGGAGGACAAAGACAACTACGGGAGAGAACACACAGAGTTAATGACATACAGTGGTGAGAATTGCGGGGTGAGAGGAGAGGAGAGATGGTCAAGAGGAGGAAAGGAGCTCAGTGCATTGGGGGGTGGGTCCCCCAGCAGTCTAAGCCTATGGCAGCATAACTATAACTAACTATATGCTTTATTAAAGAGGAAGGTTTTAAGCTTAGACCTAAAAGTAGAGAGGGTGTCTGCTTCCCGAATCTGAACTGGGAGCTGGTTCCACAAGAGAGGAGCTCGATAGCTAAAGGCTCTACCTCCCATTCTACTTTTGGAAATTCTGGGAACCACAAGTAGGCCTGCATTCTGAGAGCGAAGTGGTCTACTGGGATGATATGGTGCTATGAGGTCTTCTAAATATGATGGAGCCTGACCATTCAGAGCTTTATATGTAAGAAGCAGGGTTTTAAATTCTATTCTAAATTTAATGGGAAGCCAATGGAGAGAAGCTAGTGAAGGTGAAATATGATCTCTCTTGCTAGTTCCAGTCAGCACTCTTGCTGCAGCATTTTGGATTAATTGCAGGCTCTTTAGGGAGTTACTGGGGCATCCTGAAAGTAGGGAATTACAGTAGTCCAACCTAGAAGTAACAAATGCATGGACCAGTTTTTCGGCATCACTTTGAGACAGTATGCTCCTAATTTTGGCAATGTTCCGTAGGTGGAAGAAGGCTGTTCTAGAGATTTGTTTTATATGTGACTTAAAGGACAGATCCTGATCAAAAATAACTCCAAGGTTCCTTGCAGTAGTACTGGAGGCCAGACTTATGCCATCTAGGGTAACAATATGGTTGGACATCATATCTCTGATATTTTTGGGCCCAAATACTATGACTTCAGTTTTGTCTGAGTTTAAAAGTAAAAAATTGTGGGACATCCAGGCCTTTATGTCTTGTAGGCATGCTTGAAGCTTTATTAACTGATTATTTTCATCTGGTTCCATAGATAAATATAGCTGGGTATCATCAGCATAACAGTGGAAATTTATGGAGTGTTTTCTAATAATGTTGCCTAAAGGAGACATATATAAAGTAAAAAGTATTGGTCCTAACACAGAGCCTTGTGGAACTCCATAGCTAACCTTTGTGTGCATGGAGGATTCATCATTAACATGAACAAATTGAAATCTATCAGACAGATAGGATTTAAACCAACCTAGTGCAGTTCCTGTAATTCCAATTTCATGTTCCAGTCTCTGTAATAAAATGTTATGATCAATGGTATCAAATGCGGCACTAAGATCTAACAGAACAAGTATAGAGATGAGTCCATTATCTGAGGCCATGAGAAGATCGTTGGTGACTTTTACCAGTGCTGTTTCTGTACTATGATGAACTCTAAATCCTGACTGAAACTCTTCATACAAATTATTCCTATGGAGGTGATCACATAATTGTTTTGCGACTACTTTTTCAATTATTTTAGAAATAAAGGGGAGATTAGATATTGGTCTGTAATTGGCTAAAACACCTGGGTCAAGACAGGGTTTTTTAAGTAATGGTTTAATTACAGCTACCTTATAGGCCTGTGGTACATAGCCTGTTTCTAAAGATAGATTGATGATATCTAATATGAACGTATCTATTAAGGGTAAAGCTTCCTTGAGCAGCTTAGTTGGAATAGGGTCTAGCAGACAGGTTGTTGGTTTAGATGAGGTAATAATTGAAGTTAGCTCAGAGAGATCTATGGGTAAAAAGCAGTCTAACAGGGAGTGGGGCCTTATCCATGATTCTAGCACTGCTGTACATGAAGATCTATCTGTAATTTTTGGGGGGAGGATCTGGTGAATACTTTCTCTAATAGCTACAATTTTATTCATAAAGAAGGTCATGAAGTCATTGCTGCTCAAAGTTAAGGGAATAGTAGGCTCAACAGAACTATGGCTCTTAGTCAGCCTGGCTACAGTGCTGAACAGAAACCGGGGGTTGTTCTTGTTTTCTTCTATTAATGATGAATAATATGCTGTTCTGGCATCACTGAGAGCTTTTTTGTACGTTTTTTAACTATTTTTCCAGGCTAAATGAGATTCTTCTAACTTTCTGGAACGCCACTTCCTTTCTAACTTTCGTGTTTCCTGTTTTAAGTTGCGTGTTTGTGAACTATACCATGGAGATCGCCTCTGCTGATTTACTGCCTTCTTTTTTAGAGGGGCAACACTATCGAGTATTGTACGTAGTGAGGCTGCAGAATTGTCAACAAGATAATCTACTTGTGCAGGAGTAACATTAAGGAGACTACTTTCCATTGTATTAACATATGGTGAAGCAAATGATGAAGAAATAATTTCTTTAAATTTGTTGACAGCTTTTTCACTTAAGCATCTGCTATAGTGGAATTTTTCCCTAACTGCTAAATAGTCCGTTATTGTAAATTCAAATGTTATTAAAAAATGGTCAGACAGAAGAGAGTTGTGAGGACATATTGTTAAATTATCCGTTTCAATTCCATACGTAAGGACAAGGTCTAACGTGTGACTAAAACAGTGAGTGGGTTTATTTACATTTTGGGAAAAACCAATTGAATCTAATAATGAATTAAACGCAGTGCTCAGGCAGTTACTGTCAGCATCTACATGAATGTTAAAGTCACCCACTATAATGACTTTATCTGTACTAAGCACTAAATCAGCTAGAAAATCAGAAAATTCAATCAAAAACTCTGAATAAGGGACTGGAGGACGGTACACGATAAAAAATAATAGTGGTTTTTGAGTTTTCCAGTTTGGGTGTGAAAGGCTAAGAGTAAGGCTCTCAAATGAGTTATAACTATGTTTAGGTCTAGGGTTTATTGATAAGCTACAATGGAAGATTGCTGCAACTCCTCCACCTCGGCCTGTGCTTCTAGGAACATGATAATTAATATGACTTGGGGGGGTTGACTCATTTAGACTGACATATTCTTCCTGCTGCAACCAAGTTTCAGTGAGACAAAATAAATCGAATTGATGATCGCTTATTAAGTCATTTACTAACAGAGATTTAGAAGAGAGAGATCTGATATTTAATAATCCACATTTAATAGTTTTGGGGTTTTGTTCTGTAAGAGGAGTAGTCTTAACTTTTATTAGGTTATTATGATTAACTCCTCTTGTTGTCATATTTACTTTATGTAATTTAGGTCGGGGAACAGACACAGTCTCTATAGGTATGTGGGAGTTGTGGGGGGGTGACGGTTGTAAGGACACTGCAGAGAGGCGTGTAGGACTGGATCTCTGCATCCTAGGCTCAACTCTGGATTGTCATACTTTTGGTTGTCTAATAAAACCAGCCATATTTCTGGATAAGAAAGCTGCACCATCTAAAGTAGGATGGATGCCATCTCTCCTAATCAGCCTAGGTTTTCCCCAAAAACGTTTCCAATTGTCTATGTAGCCCACATCGTTTGCTGGACACCACCTAGACAGCCAGCGGTTGAATGACGACATGCGGGTGTACATGTCGTCACTGGTCAGATTTGGCAGGGGACCAGAGAAAATTACGGAGTCCGACATTGTTTTTGCAAAGTTACACACCGATTCAACATTCATTTTAGTGACCTCCGATTTACGTAATCGGGCGTCATTAACTCCCACGTGAATAATAATATTACAGTATTTACGTTTATCCTTAGCCAGGAGTTTCAAATATGATTCAACGTCGCCCGCTCTGGCCCCAGGAAGACATTTGACTACGGCCGCTGGAGTCTCTAACTTCACGTTTCTGACTATGGAGCTGCCAATTACCAGAGTTGGTTTCTCAGCGGGTGTGTTGCTGAGTGGGGAAAATCGATTAGAAACATGAACCGACTGGTGGTGAACCTCGGGCGTCTGTTTAGCATTAGATCTCTTACGAACCGTCACCCAGCCGGACTGGCTTCCCGGCTGCTCGGGAACTGCCGGGGGACAGCTAGCAGGGGCTACGCTAGGTCGGCCCGCACCAGCTACCGGGGCCTGACTAGCGGAGTTGTTTTCCATGGTGCGGAGCCGTGCTTCCAATTCCGTGAGCCTCGCCTCCAAAGCTGCAAAAACCTTACACTTATTACATATACCATTATCACTAAAGGAGGCAGAGGAAAAACTGAACATGAGACACACCGAGCAAGTGAGAGAAGGAGAGACAGAGGGAGACAGAGAAGCCATTGCTAATGTTTAACTGCTAAGCTAGCGAAGCTAATATAAGTGAAATGTGGAATTTGTAAACTTTAGCTGGTTATGTTTTGCAAAAGCAGGTGCTTGTGCAATACAAGCGTATGTTACGACTAAGTATTAATTCTTGTGTGAAGAAATCCCTTATTTAAGTAAAAATAACAGCTACAATTAATCAGTAAACAGTCTTTCGGTAGAAACCCAAGAGTGTGCAGAAACAACACTCTAACACACCGATGGGGGTTGCTGCCATGCAAGGTGCTCACCTGACCCACAGGGAGCGGTTAACTGCCTTGACAGTTACTCCTGGTGAATCTACCTGGGTCAGACGGATATAACTCATGTAGCTTTAGAACTGGTCTATAAACAAATAATTACAAACAACATTGAAGCTGTGAGGAAAGACTCAGCTACAACCCTGAAATAAAGGTAATCAATAATATATTAGGATTCTACCATAATATCATGCAGTAGCAAAATAGTACCAAAAATTAAAAAATACATAATTTCAAACATCAATTAATATTTATACAAAAACTCAATCATGTAATGCCTTTGTGTTTGTTGACCCTAGTACTGTCTGACCACAGGGTCAGTGGTTCGATCCTCGGTCCCAGCTATATGTTGAAGTGTATCTGGGCAAGACACTAAAGCCCTAACAGCCATTCCACTCCCCAGCTGTGCAGAGCAGGTCCAAGCTCAGAAGACATTGGGGAGGGTTACCTCAGGAAGGGCATCTGGTGTAAAAAATTAGGTGATAAAAACAATTATGCTATTAATTTTATTGAATTTGCTGTTTGATGTCAATCAGAAACTAGAAGATAGGACCAGGGTTAAGAACCAATGAATCTTAGCTTTTCAAAATACTTGTATTATTCTAAAAATCACAAATAATCTGCTGTAGTCAGTGCATTGCTGTATTCCAGTATTCAAAACCTGCTCTACTGAATTTTCCTACGGGGCAACTGAATAAAAACAAAGCGGCCGCGTTCTCTGTAGTAGTGTTACTGATGAAAAAAAGGCTCCCGGTGCGATTTTTTCCAATATTGACAACAGGTCACCTATAAGCAAACAACACAGCGACAGTCTTTGAAATATAGTTATTACAAAAAAAGCATTAGGTGCCATTTGATGTGTTGACATTAACGTTACTTTCCAAATATGTAACGTTAAAGTTACTTGTATCAGTCTAGCTAACACTAAAGGCAGCATTTAGCAGCTAACGCTACAGGTAGCTTAGCAAACGTATTACACTGAACGCTAACAAACAACAACACGTAAAAACGTTTGTGTGAAAATACTTTACCTTATCTATCTCGGAATCCAGAGATGAAGACGACCAGTGGAAAAACCGCAGAGAAATACCGATGACAGTAACTGCCGTCACCAAGAAATTTAATTTGGAAGAAAGTTCTCGTAGCTCGCTGACATTCTGCGTGTGCGCAACTCTTCTTTTTTTTTCGCGTGCGCACCCTGGGTAGCTGTGGCAGCCTGGGTATGACGTAATCCCTCTCTCTCTCTCTGGCAGTACACTTAATAATGAATTAGTGGCTGGAGAGGCGCCCAGATCATTTACTTTAATAAAAGTAGCAATACCACAGTATATAAATACTATAAGGAAAAGTCCTGCATTCAAAATGCTACTAAAGTAAAAGTACAATATTATTAGCTCAAACTACTTTTGTGACATTAGACATCACATAAATGAATGCTATTTTATTGGAATAACATTATTGATTCATTAATATGTCAGCTGGTAATGATAGAGATAAGCTGATTAATTACTTTAAATACTGCTGGATGGCCTATGAATTTCCAAGGATTTTTTTCCAAGGAGTTTTTTTTTTTTATTTTTTGTGTTAAATTCCACTTTTAGGTAGCTAGATAAAGTATTAAACGTTCAATGAATGTTTATATCATTGTCCACCATCAAATAACCCAAATAGCTAAGAATGAAGAACCTTTACTTCTTCAAAGAACCATTTGTAGGAGCCAAAGAACCACTGACCAACAAAAATGGTTCTTTAAGCCTGCATGGATTTTCAAAGAACCATGCAGGCTTCTGAAGAACCGTTTAAGAACCATTTTTTTTCTGTGTGTATGAAAGTGAAACTCCGTTATTTTCGCTGAGAGATCATGTTTGAGATATCTGGATCCACGAAGCACTCTGTGACTGTTGTGACATTTAATAAAGGCCAACCAGAAAAAGAGGTTTTAGAAAATCTACAACTGTCCTCAGTACAGGCAGACTATCGCATAAAAAACAGTCCTGTTTCCATGTTAGCTCTTTTAGTGGAGCCACTGAAGAAGACTGGAGTCAAAGCTGTTCATGCTGATCAATGCTATGCTGAAAGTCTCGAAGTCCTGTTGCAGTCTCCTGTTGCAAGGCGCACATTGAGCCTCATGATGATGTAGCTCCCTTAAAGAAACATAAACTGGAGCTCTCCAAGAATCTTCAGGAGAACTTCTGTTGTCTTGTTTATACCTGCTTATATAGTTTGACATTTGTGGCTCTTATTTATGCAACTTCGTAACTTTAGTTGTTAGAGGCATTCATGAACCGTAATTTCTTTTTAATTTTGCATCATTATATTGAATGATATTAAACATATTCAGTTAATGAACAAATGTAGAACTAATGTGCTTCAGCGGTTCTTTTTGTGGACATGCTAACACAGGAAATCAGTAAACCTGCTAACCATGCAGACCATGGCTTTATCTCACATCACTGCTTTGGGTAAAGTGTAGTCTCACGCTAAAATGGCTGCAGTACATTTTTAAATGTTTTTACATGCAAGTGTCGGCCTACTAGTCCTTTTACCTCATATTCTTGTGCATGTTTTGACCACAGAAGTGTGTTACTACTTTTTGTGTTTCACCCACTGATGCTACAATCAGTAACAAAGGTTTGGTACCAGGAAAGAAAAAAAATAGCATCACATTAAACGCTACTTAAGAAATAGGCCACGTGTGAAGAGACCCCTCCTTACAACGCTTCACTAGAGTTTGATATTCAGACAGTCAGGATAGAAACAACATGGAGGCCACAGCTCTTGTTTTCACACTGCGTGAGTACTGATGTCCTGTAATACTGATTTTGAAAACATTACATTAAATTTAATTTAATTTAATTTAATTTAATTTAATTTAATTTAATTTAATTTAATTTAATTTAATTTAATTTAATTTAATTTAATCCTAAAAGCTGAAGTGCTGGTAATGTTTTTGCTTTGAACATAACCATTCGAGCAGAAGGACTTCAACACTTATACGGTAACATAGAAAATACACTAAACTTGTGGAGTAGCTGTAATATTTGTGGGAATCCAAAAAGCTTATAGATGCTACAAATGCCTTTTTGTGATGCTCTGTCTCTTCAGCGGTGAGTGTAATGATCCTGCTGTGTGCACATCCTCAAAATGTTGGTAAGCATATTTTTTAATTGTGCTCATTAAAGCACATTAAATAAATTGTTGCTTTTTATACAGTATATAGATGATTTATAGAATATTTATCTTTGTTTTTTGTCTCAGCTGCAGCGTTTCTTGAGGTCATTCCAAAGAGACTGCAGTTCTTCGAATATGAGAAGGTGACATTTTACTATGAAGGGGTCTTCAATTGTCAAGTTGTAAAAGAGCACAAAGGGACAATACCCTGCAGTCCTACATCAACAGGATCATCCTGCACCATCGGGAATATTTATCCTGAAGACAGTGGAGAATGGTGGTGTGATGCTGGTGGTGGGAGAAGAAGCAACAGTGTTAACATTACTGTTACTGGTGGGTTTATGTGAGGATGACAGTTATTTATTTATTTATTGTAAACTGAGACTAACATGAACTTTATGGATGATCAGCTGGTTCCGTAATCCTGGAGAGTCCTGCTCTTCCTGTAATGGAGGGACAAACTGTGAGTCTGCACTGCCGAAACAAGACGACTTTCTCCCAGCTCCCAGCCATTTTTTATAAAGACGGACTCTTCATCAGGAACAGCTCTGCAGGAAACATGACAATCAACAGTGTTTCCAAGTCTGATGAAGGATATTACAAGTGCAGTAACTCTACAACTGGAGAGTCACCAGAGAGCTGGTTGACTGTCAGAGGTGAGTGCTTTCACAACTTGCTGTGTTTTAATTTCAATATTCATAACTAGACAAAAGTTTAGGGTCATAAGACGTTTGAAAAGTTGACTACATAATACAAATACACTCAAACGGAAGGAATAACCTGCATTTACCATTTTGTGGAACAATGTAATTTGTCTTGAATGCAGTCCCAGAAAAGTTCACCTCATCAAAATTTTCCGGTGAAATCGTTGAAATCTTACGGATTATCTTCACTATTTTCTGTTTGGCTGTGATGGTGTTGGTGGTGGGACTAGTGCAGTTTTGGAAAAACAAAGGTACAAACTATACAATATATTGGAGTAACAGAAAGTATGTTGCAGTTAAAGTTCATGCTCATTTTTTGGGGGGCATCTACACAAGCATCTTTTTTTTTAAGACTAAGTTTATTGTAAATTTCTGGAAATAAATCTGATGCTAATTTTCTTTTTTACGTTTTTGGACTTTCCTGTCTCCTGTCTAGTTTTTGCTTTTCTTTTGAGACGCCAACACCAGGAGCAGACCTAGGTGAGTATCAAATAATTAAAAAACGGAAAACATTTAGATTGTGTATTTCTTTCAATACTTTGACTTAGACTACCTCCAACAGCATAAACTACATAACACAAAATATTAGTGTTGTAGTCTCTCAAAAAGATTCTGATTCAAGATAATACTACTTCTTATAATAAGTGTGATTTTAAAAATGCATTAATTTCTATTGGAATATCAAGACTGAAAAATTTAAATATTGAGATAAGATAGGATGCACATTACAGTAAGTTTTAAAATCACTTGTGAAAGACAATGTGTTTACTGAGGACTGACATTTTTGATCGGCAAATTTAAATATAGGTGTTATATCTGTGTATGTTTCTTTTACCCAACATGTGCCTTGACGGAAATAAATAGCTGTATTAATCTCTTAACCTTGACCTGTATGTGTCTTCTAGGTTTCTGACAGGAAAAACACTCGACTGAAGAGTGAAAGAGAGACTGTGTGCAAGATAAATAAAGAAATGCAAACCTCATTTATGCAGCCTCAGCTAGTTTTAGCTTTTTAAGTGAACGTACCTGGTTTTCAGCTTTTTGTCTCATCAATATGCAGCATTCTGTTTTTAGATTTTAAGTATAACTATCTCAGTGCTTTAGTAAAACCTTTTTCCCAGTACATCCAGCAGCTTCTCACTGCATTTACTGCTTATGACAAATGTTTCAGCTGTAACTTATAATCATTCATTCCATATAAACTTCTTGTTAAAGTTGAACTGTCTCTGTAGTTGGTGTCTTTATTCAGCCAAAGGTGGGAAGTGTATGTTTGCTGTAAGGACTGTATTTTAAGATAATAACAAATTTAGTTTCTGTTTGTTGCATGTACAGCATCTGCTTTTCAGCATCTCAGTGTAAATTCATACAGTATGTACAGACATCTACTATAAACCTGATATTTAACTATTCTGTCTTCCCCCTAGTGTTGAATCTGTTCTTGTTGCTCACTGCTCGGGGTAAAAGCAGCTACGCTGCTCAGAAAGTTGGTAAGTTGAGACTTATTTACTAACTGCAAACACAAATTCCACCATGTTTATACATGTATATTTTCAGATTAACCTTTAGGTTTTCTTGCACTTTGCATGTGAGAAATGTTGCATTTAATGTTCTCAGATTTTGATTTTCTTTTAGTCTTATGCCAGGTTCAGCCTGCATGATTACTAGCTCAAGCATTATAACTAGATACAATCTCATATTATTTCTCTTAGTCAGGATTCCAATTTTTTGCTGCTAACGATTTTAAATATTATGTGTTATTTCAAATGGAAATGATTCACAATGTGTGATAATGGTTTCCTTTTTTTCCCTTTGCAACATCTATTCTTAAAGCATGGATTCATAATTTAGGAAGATGTCTCTTGTTTTTCTTTTTTCTGTCACAGGTGAAGTTTTTCTTCGCATTGATCCAAACAAACAGCCGTTCTTTTAATACGAATCCATATCATTACGTTGTGCAGGGTCTCATGGCCTAACTGAATGGAGAGTTCTGAAAAAGCTTCCCTCAGAGTCTACTCAGTGGGAAACATCAGCAGGATCCTTAAACATCACACCTGCCATTGTATCACACAGTGGACAGTACTTTTGTGAAAATGAAGAGGGAGAAAGAAGCAACAGCATCAACATCACCATCACTGGTACCGTTTGTTTGTAACTATTATGTCAAGATGAAGTACAGTTGTTAAAACAGTTGTTCACAAATTGCAGGATCAATGGTTCAATTCCCGTTACTTTACCTACATGTGAAAGTAGTTGTCCTTGGTTCCTAAAGTCATCTGCTAAATGACTTTAGGTAAATGACTGAATGTTATTTGTTATAATGGTAAAATCATCTGAGAGCTTCAGTGATAACTTAAAAAAGTGCAGCTAAGAATTTCTTTATGGACATAGTATATTGCAAGATTTATACTTTTTCTACAGGACAAGTTTTGTATCTGTATTTAAGTTAAGATTTTTTTGTCCTTGATCTTCAGCTGGTGATGTGATTCTGGAGAGTCCTGCTCTTCCTGTGAGGGAGGGAGCGAATGTGGTTCTGCGCTGTAGAAAAAGATATTTCCCCAACCTGCCAAGTGATTTCTACAAAGATGGCATCTTATCTAATACTGGATATTTAGGCAAAGTGATTATTGACAAGGTTTCTACATCTGATGAAGGATCCTACAAGTGTCGTATCTCTGTATCTCATGAAGAGTCACAAGAAGCCCAGCTGACTGTCACAGGTGAGACATATGAGTGTTTCTGACAAATAAATCATAGTATTTGCTGATCAATGAAGGAAAATTTTATTGTTACAATTGCAATATTTGTAACAAGACTTTAAATTTTAGGGTCAACAAAAGGTTGCGACATTGATTATATAATACAATCATTTGTGGAACTTTTTTCATGAATGTGTCAGAAAACCTCATCTCATCACAACCTTGGTCTGAGATTATAGAATTTCATGCATTAAAAACCCAATTGGCATTGACATTATTACACTTCACTGTCTGGAGTCCTTTCAATTTTACTTATCAAACTATTTTATTGTTTAAAAAATAAAAATAAAGTAAAAAAATACTGTAAAAGCAAACTGTTTGAATTCACAGTATGTGTTTTAACATCAAAGAAAAAAACAAAATATATATCTATAAATAGATTTTACTTTATCACCAAAAATGTTCCATCTGCTAATCAGGAACCATGAAGAAAGGAGTTATTCTGTTTAACAGGACTTTTTTTATCATCTTCTTTCTGGATTTTTTCCTCACTCATATTTCTACTATTATCTTTGTGTACTATGTTTATTGAAAATAATTTACAGCAGATTACACTTCTCCTCCTCAAGTAACAACATCTGAAAATGGACAACAGACTCCTACTAGTGTCACAGTATTGAGCATGTTCTAAAAAATCCAAGAATTGGTGTCATTAAAAGAACCAGCAAGAGCAACAGTCCCCCAAGTGGTTAAGGCTGAACTACTTCTCTTTCATTTGTAAGGTCTCCTGACCAGCTTGTCTAGTCTCTTGGTGTCCTTGTCCCTGTAGCTGTCTTCTCAGAAGACCACAGGAAAGAAGAGAACGCTGGCCATCACAGACATAAAACATCTACAGCAGTTTCTTCCAGATGTTGAAGGACCTGGGCCTCCTAAGGAAATAGAGATGGCTCTGCCATGGTGTTTACACCATTGCCCTTGTAGTGAAAATCAAATATATCATATGGGGAATTTCCACTGTCTCCACTTCTTACGTGTCTCTGTTTCAGTCATGGAGCTCTGTGACTGTGTTAGCCACAGTGTCTCTATGTAAGTCTACATCTCACTTACTCCCTCATGCTGCTATTGAGGCTGTAGGTCAAAGAACACTGTAGATACTGACATGTTGATTATATTGCTGCTTTCTCACATGAAAGTTCAGTTGTTGTATGAGTGTGTGGCTAATAAAGCGAAGGAAGAGCTAAAAGGTGGGAATGTGGCAGGACAAGGTTTTAAAATAGACAGAAACTAAATAGGGCTGAAATGTGATTAATTCTAAATTCTTCCCTCGAAATGCATAAGAATATTAGGTTTTAGGGACCCAAGAAAGGAGACAGCATGGAGGTTTTAATAATAAGTGGGTTTATTGTATGATACTATGGGGGTGACCAAAACTAATAATCACTCCAGGGAGGACACACAAGCAATAAGGGCAAAAAACTATGAATCTATGAAAACTATGAATAAACAAAAACAGGGAAGAGGCAGGACAGAGAAACAGGAGTCCAAACAGGGAAATGTTTCAGAGACTTGCTGTCCAGAAGCATGCAACATAACTACAGAGATGAACAGGCAGGGAACTGAGGGGAAAGCTGATGACACTAAAGACAGGAAGTATGCTGAGGGGCTACAAAATAAAAGCTGGAGGGAGGAAGTGAAGCTGGGGAAAACAGGGAACAGAAAGGTGACACAGTGTCAATGCAGTGAAACCTTTCAGTGTTTTGTTCCTTCATTGCATTAAATTACAGTTCTTAACACACAGAGGGAAAAATGAATTTATACACACTGCTGCTGCAGGTCTGACAGTTCTACAAAGACACAAATTTACTTATTGCTTTTAGTATTATTATTATAATATAGACAAACTGAACAGATTATCTTGTATCATTACTTCATTGTCTCAGTAATGTACAGTTAAAGACCTGCAACTTCATCAGTTTGTGTGAGGTCAAGCTGATGCTTAACAAGACATTAACCACAGAGAGTTTTTGCAGCAGCTTTGTTCTCGATAACAGCGTCTTCAGACGTGGGATCAGACCGAGCAGATAAAACATGGTTGTTTAACTGTCACTCTGTAACAAACCACAACACTTTAAACACACTGATGTGCAGGTGAAAACTAATGCTGGTTTTAGACCTGATACAATTTGGTGTCATTATATTTCAAAATGCTTTCAACAGCCATTCTATTTAAAACAAAACAGAAAAATACACAATGCTGATGCTTGATAAGCTAAAAGAGAAAGAAATAACTTTGTTAATTAAAATAAAAAGATGTAAACTGGGTACGTTCACTTATAAAACTACAAATAACTGTGGCTGTCTAAAGAATTTTTTGTTTTTCTTCATCTTGCACACAGTCTTTTATTCTTCTGCCAGGTGTTTTTTCCTGTTAGCAACCTAGAAGGCAGAAATAAACATATCAGCATAGTTAATAGAAATATTTTAAATGCTTAACTTTATACAATTGTGATTATTACAAGTGGTTTCAAAAGTTATGAAACTTTGGGAAATGTTCCACTGTCTGCACCTCAATACCCAAACAATGACAGTACCTGTCTCCGTCCTCTGCATGATAACAGCATAGGTCGATCTGTTTGGATCTGATACGTTTGGCTCTCTAGAAACTGAGAAGGGAAATATTAACTTTAAAAAAAAAACTGCATGTACATTTTGACACAGCTGTTCAGTATTAGATATAAATATAGATAAAAAACAAATCTGGTTTATATCAAAGTTGGGTAAACTATTACAAACTCATCTAAAACATTGAGGGTAGTGCAGTGAGGTTAATTAAATGTTGCAGCAGTTCTGTTATCATATAAAGTGTTTTCAAACATGGAAACACAATGTAAAGATAAAAAATGGTGGTTTATCAGTATGACTGTAAGAAACACACTTAAAAATAGACACAGATGCTGCAAGTTACATGAAGCTCTCACATGAAGGTATTTCATTTACTTTGAATAGGCTATTGGATTTTAATAATCGATGCAGACAAATACAATATGTTTGTTTCACTTTCAGTAAATTATTGATTATATAACTAAAAACATACCTCTGTCCTTCTTCTTTACAATGACAGCAGCATACGTTACATTTTTTGAATCTGCTACATTTTCCTTTTGACATCCTGAAATATGAACATAAAGAATACAGTAGCCTCTATGTGAAATTTAGTAAGAACTTTCTACTTTTTGTCATTGCTGATTGCAGCTAGTTAATTACAGTAAGGTCATAACTAGCTTTTAATTCATATATCCATAAATGATTTGAATGGAATTATCTCCACTGCTTTGTGTCCGGTAGTTTCACATTTTACAAGTTCAAATTAAAAAAGACAACATTGATTTTTAATGTTTTTTAAAGGTACCACATTAGTACTGCATTATCACTTAGAGGTAACCAGTGATGCTAATGTGGCTTTAAATAAACATGTCACCTGGTTAAATGAACAACCTACCTCTTTTCCTCTTTTGTTTTGTGACATTAGCGTTTATTGCTGCTTGCGGAACAGATGCACCAACATGTTCATAGACTGAAACATACAAAAAATTGTTTATTTATCATTTACTCTTGCTTTATTTAATCATACGTTCTAAAAGAAGTTGCATGAAGGTGGTCTAATATACAGTAAAATGCTGACTAACATCCTTTCATACCTAAATAGATGTTATGATGGACGAAATATATAATGCTTTAATGTCGTTAATTATTTGATACTCACTTGCTTCTGATTCTGGTGTTGGTGTCGCAGAAGAAAAGCATAACACTACATGGAAGAAAGCAAAAATGTAAGTAAAAGGGAGAATTTGAATTGTAATTTTTGTCTTAAAAGGTACAAAACAAAATGAGAATGAACTTTCAGTGTAGCTTAAGATGTACTTTCTACTCATCTTAAGTACTGTATTTTCTGTACCTCTCTGTTTCCGACACTGCAGTATTCCCACCACCAACAGCAGTACAGCCAAACAAAACACTGTGAAGATAATCGATAGCAGGACGGAGAACTGATTGGAGCCGGGGTGAGGTGGACTAGTTGGTGTCTCTTGGCCATTTTCAGATGTTGTTACTTGAGGAGCAGAAGTGTAATCTGCTGTAAATTATTTTTAATAAACATAGTACACAAAGATAGTAGAAGAAATACGAGTGAGGAAAAAACCCAGAAAGAAGATGATAATAAAGTCCTGTTAAACAGAATAACTCCTTTCTTCATTGTTCCTGAAGAGCAGATGGAACATTTTTGGTGATAAAGTAAAATCTATTTATGGATCTATCTTTTGTTTGCTCATTTTTATGTACGATTTTTTTCCTTTGATGTTAAAACACATTGTAAATATAAACACCTTGAATTGAAGCAGTTTGCTTTTACAGTATTTTTGTAATTAATAGTTTGACAATAAATTTGGTTCTAACATTAAAGGACTCCAGACAGTGAAGTGCAATTATTTCAATGCCAATTGGGTTTTTAATGCATGAAATTTTATAATCTCAGACCAAGGTTGTGATGAGATGTGATTTTCTGACACATTCAAGAAAAAAAAGTTCCACAAATGTTTGTATTATATAATCAATGTCGCAACCCTAAAATTTAAAGTCTTGTTACAAATATTGCAATTGTAACAATAATTTTTTCTTCGTTGATCAGCAAATACTATGATTTATTTGTCAGAAACACTCATATGTCTCACCTGTGACAGTCAGCTGGGCTTCTTGTGACTCTTCATGAGATACAGAGATACGACACTTGTAGGATCCTTCATCAGATGTAGAAACCTTGTCAATAATCACTTCGCCTAAATATCCAGTATTAGATAAGATGCCATCTTTGTAGAAATCACTTGGCAGGTTGGGGAAAGATCTTTTTCTACAGCGAAGAACCACATTGTCTCCCTCCTTCACAGGAGGAGCAGGACTCTCCAGAATCACATCACCAGCTGAAGATCAAGGACAAAGATATCTTAACCTAAATAGATACAAAACTTGACCTGTAGAAAAAATATATAAATCTAGCAATATACCATGTCCAAAAATAATCTTCAATAATATTATACTCACATAGGTGGAATGTTTGCAGAAAGCCACAATGTCAGACAAGGATTATTAATTCTTAGCTGCAGTTTTTAAAGTTATCACTGAAGCTCTCAGATGATTTTACCATTATAACAAATAACACAAGTCATTTAGCAGATGACTTTAGGAACTAAGGACAACTACATTCACATGTAGGCGAAGGAGATGGGAGTTGAACCACTGATCTTGCAATTTGTGAACTGTTTTAACAACTGTACTTCATCTTGACATAATAGTTACAAACAAACTGTACCAGTGATGGTGATGTTGATGCTGTTGCTTCTTTCTCCCTCTTTACTTTCACAAAAGTACTCTCCACTGTGTGATACAAGGGCAGGTGTGATGTTTAAGGATCCTGCTGATCTTTCCCACTGAGTAGACTCTGAGGGAAGCTTTTTCAGAACTCTCCATTCAGTTGGGCCATGAGACCCTGCACAACGTAATGATATGGATTCATATTCAAAGAACTGTAGTTTGTTTGGATCAATGCGAAGAAAAACTTCACCTGTGCAAGAAAAAAACAATTAGAGACATCTTCGCAAATTATAAATCTACTCTTCAAAAATATATGCTACAAAGAAAAAGGCCAATATGGCCAATATGACACATCATGTGTCATTTCTGTTTGAAATAACACATAATATTTAAAATCGATTTCAGCAAAAAATTGGATTTCTGACTAAAAGAAACAATACAAGATTGTATAGTGATTAAGACATCTAGTTATTTTGTTTGGGCTAGCAATCATGCAGGCTGAACCCGGCATAAGACTAAAAGTAAATCAAAGTCTGAGAACTGGAAATGCAACATTTTGCACATGCAAAGTACAAGAAAACCTAAAGGTTAATCTGTACAAACATGGTGGAAAAGAACAAATAATTTGTGTTTGCAGTTAGTAAATAGATTTAAACTTACCAGCTTTCTGAGCAGAGTAGCTGCTTTTACCTCGAGCAGTGAGCAACAACAACAGATTCAACACTAGGGGGAAGACAGAACAGTTAAATATCAGGTTTATAGTAGATGTCTGTACATACTGTATGAATGTCCACTGAGATGCTGAAAAGCAGATGCTGTACATGCAACAAACAGAAACTAAATTTGTTAATATCTTAAAATACAGTCCTTACAGCAAACATACACTTCTGTTGGGAGCTATCAAGGATTCTGATATGTTATAGTGTTAAATATTAATTCTCATATTACCAATGTAAACACATAGTGTATCAGAAGAGTCTAAGTTTAAAGTCAGTTAACTCCAGATAGTACTCACACAATATGAAGCAGAGCGATGTCACCTCCATGTTGTCTCTCTGCAAACTGAGCAGGTGACTGAGTAGAAGTAAAATAAGTGGTTGTTGAAGGACTTCCTTTTTTTTCAGCGGGATACAGGCCACTGCAGTTTATAGCAATATAACCTTTTTTTTAGATTCAGTTGCTCTGGGGGAAAATGTTCCTGTTAAGTGTCAGTGTCTCAGCTTAAATTGAAAAGCTTCAATGACAGTAGTCTAATAAAAGTTAGTTTGATACAGTGAGAGACAGGACAGAGTGTCCCACAGTAGTAAAATCACAAACCAAATTCCACTGAGGTCAATTTTTCTTTATTTCTCCTAATCACAGGGTGCATGAAACTGACTCTGTTACTTCCTGGGCAAGAAATGAACACCGAGCAGGACTGTGACACGTTACTTACTTCTCTGTGCTGAACACAGTCTAACATATTTTATAAATCCACTGTGGCCAATAGAATGTGAGCTTCAGTAACGTAGTTGATTTTATCCTTACAAAACTCTGCACGCTCACCAAACTCACTCCCAATGTTCAAAGAACTGCAGAAAACAGAACTCTTCTGCATCTTCCACTTAAAGCTATAGTAAAATAAAATAAAAAATAAATAAAACAAAACTTCCTTTCTGTTCTTTCTTGCACTTGCATCTTGTGAAACACTTTTCTGATAGGACCTGATGTTTTCTCCTTGACTTCGATTCTTGCTGACTTGTACCTCACTTCTAAGTCGCTTTGGATAAAAGCATCTGCTAAATCACTAAATGTAGATGTAAGATGATGGTCCCTACTTCCTGATATGACCACCAGTATTATTCAGGTACATTTTTCATACTGATTATTTTGGATAACTGTCATTGCATACATTCATTACTGCCAGTAAGGAAGGAGACCTAGTATTCAGAATACTTGTTAGACTCTAAGGGAACATACTACAGTCTGTGTTATTGTAGGCTTCAACTGATCGAATCTTTCTGATCTAATATTTCGTGGCTTTGTGTTGAAGTGTCCGTAGGGCAAGACACTGAACCCTAAGTTGCTCCCAGTGGGTCAGTCGAGCACCTTGTATGGCAGCCACCGCCATCGATGTGTGTGTGTGTGTGGATGGGTGAATGAGAAGCAAAATTGTGAAGCGCTTTGGATAAAGGTGCTTTATAAGTGGACATTTACCATTTACATTATGTTCATTAAATTTGCGTCTGACACATTGAAATACCAGCAGAAACAATTTTTGGCTGAGTAATGACACCGACTACAGAGACAGTTCAACTTTAACAAGAAGTTTATATGGAATGAATGATTATAAGCTACAGCTGAAACATTTGTCATAAGCAGTACATGCAGTGAGAAGCTGCTGGATGTACTGGCAAAAAGGTTTTACTAAAACACTGAGATAGTTATAATCTAAAAACAGAATGCTGCATATTGATGAGACAAAAAGCTGAAAACCAGGTATGTTCACTTGAAAAGCTAAAACTTGCTGGGGCCGCATAAATGAGGTTTGCATTTCTTTATTTATCTTGCACACAGTCTCTCTTTCACTCTTCAGTCGGCTTTTGTTCCTGTCAGAAACCTAGAAGACACATACAGGTCAAGGTTAGTAGATTAATACAGCTATTTATTTCCGTCAAGGCACATGTTGGGTAAAAGAAACATACACAGATATAACACCTATATTTAAATTGGCCGAGTAAATGTCAGTCCTCATTGAACAAATTTTCTTTCACAAGTGATTTTAAAAATGACTGTAATGTGGGCATATGACCCACAGTCTGCACAGACAACAACTACAACACGTACTATAAATGTATTGTTATCACTCCTGTTAATTTGTGTCATAACAAAACCAAATAATCAAGTTATATCACAGCCACCACAGTGCACATAAACATGTCATGTGGTTAACTTTGAACAATTTATCTCTTCTGTTTTTTACTTGCAGGACATCTACAGCAGCCTGTTAATAGACTGGAACATACAAAGAAAACTGTAAACCTCCAGTTCAATAGAACAATTTCAGACTTTAAACACAATACTGTGTAAACATTTAGACTTAAACAGTTTCCCCACTGTGGGAAAGACAAAGGTTTATTTCATCTTATCTCAATATTTAAAATATTTTAAGACTAATATTTTATTTTAGTCTTGATATTCCAATAGAAACTAATACATTTTTAAAATCACACTTAGTATAAGCAGTAGTATTATTTCAATATACAATGGCAGAATCTTTTTGAGACACTACAACACTAATGTGTTATGTAATGTATGCTGTGGTAATGGAGTCTAAGTCAAAGGCTAAAATGCTATTTAACATACTTTCCTAAATGATTAAATGTTATATTGAAAGAAATACGCAGTCTAAATGCTTTCCATTTTTTAATTATTTGATACCAACCTAGGTCTGCTGCTCGTGTTGGTGTCTCAAAAGAAAAGCAAAAACTAGATGGGAGACTGGAAAGTCAAAATTTAAGGTAAAGAGAAAATTAGCATCTGAGTTTTTTCCACAGATTTACTATGAACTGGGAATTCAAAGAAAAGATGCTTGTGTGGATACAAAAAGAAAAAAAAATGAGCATGAACTTTAACTGCAACATACTTTCTGTTACTCCAATATATTATAATTTGTACCTTTGTTTTTCCGACACTGCAGTAGCCCCACCACCAACACCATCACAGCCAAATAGAAAATGGTGAAGATAATCCGTAACATTTCGGAGAGCTGAAGAGATCTAGGGTCAGGACTCTCTTGGACTTCTTCATGTGCTGTCACTTGAGGAGCAATATTTGCTCCTCTTTTATCACCTTCTTTCTCTTAAAATAAACATACACAGAGATGTGAGTACGCACTGAAATTAAGTGTATAATTTTATTCTTGGCCGTTGAAACATTTTGTAAATATAAATACACTGAGTAGAAGCAGTTTGCCTTTAGAATAGTCACTGTGTTATGAAGTGTTGAAGTTTGTAATGGGATACGTTTTTACATATTCAGTGAAACACATGATGTATTCTGATTTATTTTGTCCCCATACTTCTCATGTAGTGCAGCCATGATGCTTTTTTTGTGACGACTGAATATTGAATTTGGTTCTGACATTATTGGCCTCCAGACAGTGAAATGTAATAACTTTGATGCCTATTACATATTTTAAAATGAAATGTCATCATCTCACAGGACGACTGTGATGAGATGAACTTTTCTGGCACCACATTCAAGACAAATATTGTTCTATGTTCCATAAATGGTCAAGGTGTAAAAATTAAAAATGGTAAATGCAGGTTATTCCTTCTGTTTAAGTGTTTGTATTATGTAGTCAACTTTCCAAACTTCTGATGACCCTAAAATGTTGTTTAGTTACATATATTGAAATTAAAGAAAAACAAATTGTAAACTTTTCTATTTGATGACATTCTTTAAAATTGTTCAGCAAATAATCTGATTTATTTGTCAAAAACACTCACCTGTGACAGTCAACCAGCTTTCTGGTGATTCTCCACCAGATCCAGAGATACTACATTTGTAGAGTCCTTCATCAGATGTAAAAATCTTGTGAAAAGTCATTTTGCCTGAATATTCAGTTTTAATAAAGATGCCATCTTTGTAGAAATCACTCGGGAGCTTGTAGGCTGTTCTTGTTCTACAGCGAAGAACCACATTGTCTCCTTCTTTCACAGGAAGAATAGGACTCTCCAGAATCACATCACCAGCTGAAGATCAAGAACAACAATGACAACAACAACAAAAAAAAAATTCCAAGGAGATATTTAATTATAATCGTTATTGTTAAGTGTTGTATTTGGTGTAGCTCACAATGAAAAATAATGATTCTGAAAACTTTAAAATGTTTTGATGTAATAGTTACAAACAAACTGCACCAGTGATGGTGATGTTGATGCTGTTGCTTCTTTCTCCCTCTTCATTTTCACAAAAGTACTGTCCACTGTGTGACACAAGGGCAGGTGTGATGTTTAAGGATCCTGCTGATGTTTCCCACTGAGTAAGCTGTGAGGAAAGCTTATTCATAACTCTCCATTCAGTTGGGCCACGAGACCCTGCACACCGTAATGATATGGATTCATATTCAAAGAACTGTAGTCTGTTTGGATCGATACGAGGAAAAATTTCACCTGTGACAGAGAAAAGAAAATTCGAGACTTTTTCCCAAATTAAAGATTGATTCTTTAAGAATGTGTTGCATACTGAACATGCAGCTCTTCCTTAGCTGTGGCTAGATGCTGAATGTGTACCAACATAAAAAGTTAAGAGAATTTACTGTTTAGCTAGTGCTGTGAAGAAAGCTTTTACATCTGGAGCTGATAAGGACACATTATGTGTCAATTGTATTTGAAACACCACATAACATTTAAAATAGATTGCAGAACCCTGAATCAAATTGAAATCACAGAATGTCAAACTATTATGTATCACCAAAAATTTGGATTCCTAACTAAGATAATTAAAACTAGATTGTATTGTTATTAAAAACTGTAGCCATTAGAACTTGGGCTAGTTGTCATAAAGCACTCAGAACTCAGCATAATAATATGTTTGTATACGGTAAATGGTTACTTACTGGTACCATAAGCACTTTACACGGTGTGTACTCACTTAGTGAATACTGTACATTTTAAAACTTACCAGCTTTACCTCGAGCAGTGAGCAGCAAGAACAGCGTAAACACTGGTGGGAAGGCAAAACATAGCTATATTTCACATTTGCAGTAGATGTCTGTATATACAGTATGAATTTACACTGAGGGACTGTGCATGCTACAAACAGCAAAATACCTGTAAATATCTTTAAAGTTAATAAGTCCTTGATGCAAACACACACTTATTTTGGGCACAATAAACAGTTCTGATTAGTTTCAGTGTTAAATAATAACTCTCATAATACCCATGTTAACACAAGTGTCTATGTGAATGCTTCTGTTTTCCAATTATTTAATAGATATACAGCCAAATACAAGATCAACTACAGTAGACTAAATTACTAAAATAGGAATCTCAATCAAAAGCTATTTATGTATTAATAATATACACAATCATAAAGACTGTATATTTATTTTTGCATTCTGTAGAACAAAGTACTTCAAAGAAGAATTCATTTTTTATATTATTTCATAAAATAGTATATGCAGTACTTTACTGTATCTGTGTTGTGTAAAAGAGTGTAATTGCTTGTATCATACATATATATATATGTTATAAAAAATTAAATTGATCCATTAAAAATCAAAATGCCTACATTTAACTGAAGTGGATTTGCAGTTCAAGCTCATTTAATAGACAGTAGATCTACATCAGATGAGTCTGAGATTAAACTCAGTATAAGACCAGGTATCACTCACACAATCTGATGCACAGCGCTGTCACCTCCATGTTGTCTGGCTGCAAACTGAGCACGTGAATGAGTAGAAGTAAAGCATGTAGTTGTTGAAAGACTTCCTTTTTTCTGTGCGGAAAAGAGGCCACAGCAGTTTATAGCTTTATAGCCCTTTTTTTTCAGATTCAGTTGCTCTGGTGGAAAATAACCCCGAGCTTAAACTAAAAAGCTTAATAGACAGAGAAAGAAAGTAAAATGACAAACCAAACCCAATTCCACTTTGGCCTTGTTAAAATTTTCCTTTATTTTTCATAATCACATGGTGCATTAAACTGTCTCTGTTTGACTTCCTGGGCAAGGAATAAGCAAGGAGCTGGACTGCGACAGGTTCCTTACTTCTCTGTCCTGAACACAGTGGAACGTATTTTATAAATTTGCTGTGGCCAATAGAATGTGAGCTTCACTAACATCATTCCAAAATGATGGTCCCTGCTACTGGGCAACATGACCACCAGTATTATTCAGACATATTTTTTTTCGTAATCATCAATTATTATCATTGCATTCATTTGTTACTGCCAGTGACAAAAGAGACCTACTCACGTCAAAAGCACATACTAGTATGTGTAGGCTTCAACTGGATAGGGAGGTCCCAATCAGGTTTTGGCCATGATCCAAATACTTTTTTATTAATAGCAGTATATAAAGACATCTCATCTATCCATCCAAGAACAGAACTCGTCCTGTCCTGTCATTTAGCTATAGCAAATGTACATTAAATATGTGTCTGACACATTGAGATAACCGCTCCATCTTACTTAATCTGACACACTATTTTTCAGCACCTACTTAATCCAAATAGTCAAAGTCCTGAAAGTGTATTACATTTATAAATGTAACAAGCTAATGAAAACATTAACTGGGACAAAGTGGCTTTTGAAATTGAAATGACTGGATTCTACAGTAAAAATGCATCATTCTACTGGATTTTCCAAAGTTATATTAATACTCAGTCCCACTGCAGTGGTTCTACAGAGCTACACAATAAAGCATCCTCTCACACCAACAATCTTTGGCTGAGTAGAGTACTTCTTCCTTCTTAATACTAAATCAAGAATTCTGAAGATTGATAAGATTTGGGCTATAAAGCTAAATGACAAAGAAATAACTTGATTGGTAATTGAAGGTCACATGTTCATCAAAAAGCTGAAAACTGGGTGTGGTTCACTTAAAAAGCTACACATTACGGTGGCTGCTTAAAGTATGTTTGCATTTCTTTATTTGTCTCGCACACTGTTTCATCCTTCAGACAGGTGTTTGTCCCGACAGAAACCTGGAAAACACAGAATTATTCAAGTCAATAAGGTTAGTAGATTAGTTGTTATTGATGCTATTTATGTTTGTCAAGGCACATGTTGTATATTGCTAAAAGCAGGATTAAATAATAATAATGCAGATAAGTACAGTTGGCTGATCAAAAATGTCTGTCTGAACTTCTTTTGGTCATAGTAACAACACCAAATATTCCAGTTATATCACAACCACATGAACATGTCATGTGGTTAACTTTAAACAACCTACCTCTTCTCTCTCTTTTTTTTTTTTTTTTTGCCCACCTAACAGCTACACCTGTTCATAGACTGAACCATAAGAAGAAAACTGCAAACACCAATTTCAACACAAATTATTTTTGTAGTTCCAATATAAAATAATGGGGTTTTTATACTTATTGAAAGTAGTGGCATTATCTTGATATACAGTGACAGTCTCTTCTTGAGACACTGCAATACTGATATTCTGTATTAGTTACTGTACTAATGAAATTAATTAAAGAAATATACAATTAAAATGCTTTGTTTTATTAATTACGTAATACTCACCTATGTCTGGTCCTGGCGTTGGTGTCTCAAAAAAAAAGCATAAACTAGACGGGAGACTGGAAAGTCCAAATTTGAGGAAAAGAGAATTACAATAACGACAAAAAAGATGCTTGTATCAAAAATTATCATGAACTTTAAGTTCAACATACTTTCTAATACTGCCATGTACTTTATTTTCTGTACCTTTGTTTTTCCGACTCTGCAGAAGCCCCACCAGCGACACCAGCAGCAGCAAATAAAATATGGTGAAGATAATCCGCAACATTTCAGAAAGCTGAAGAGAGCCAGGGTGAGAAGGACTCTCTTGGCCATCTTCAGGTGCTGTCACTTGAGGAGCAGGACTATCTGTTGTTGAAATTTTTAAATAAACATACGTACTTAATATACAGGTATAGAATGAATCAGGGATGATGTGATAAAAAATAATTATTAATATGCAGTTAATGAAAAACTGAATCAAAAGATTGATAAATTTCTATTTAATGAAGTACTTCACAAATTGATCAGCAAATAAGATTTATTTGTCAAAAACACTCACCTGTGACAATCAGCCAGCTTTCTGCTGATTCTCCACCAGATCCAGAGATACTACATTTGTAGAGTCCTTCATCAGATGTAGAAATCTTGAGAAAAGTCATTTTGCCTGAATATTTAGTTTTAATAAAGATGCCATCTTTGTAGAAATCACTCGGCGGGTTGGAGAAAGATCTTGTTCTACAGTGCAGAGCCACACTGTCTCCTTCCTTCACAGGAAGAGCAGGACTCTCCAGAATCACATCACCAGCTGAAGATCAAGAACAAATAAACTGTAAGAGAATTTCAAATACAAAACTTCTTATCGTATATATAAAAAGGGTATTAATCAAGCAATAATATAATGACGGGTAGACAAAAATAAAATAATTGCAAATAATATTATGTGTTATTATATTACCAAAGGCAACAATGTCAGAGAAAGTTTCTTATTTCTTAGCTGTAAAGTTTTCACAGAAGCTATCAAATGCATTTTGTAATTTCTTAAAGGTAAAAAAGTCTCGACTTAAACAAACTGTACCAGTGATGGTGATGTTGATGGTGTTGCTTCTTTCTCCCTCTTCATTTTCACAAAAGTACTCTCCACTGTGTGATACAAGGGCAGGTGTGATGTTTAAGGATCCAGCTGATGTTTCCCACTGAGTAAGCTGTGAGGGAAGCTTATTCATAACTCTCCATTCCTTTGGGCCATGAGACCCTGCACAGCGTAATGATATGGATTCATAATCAAAGAACTGTAGTTTGTTTGGATCAATGCGAAGAAAAACGTCACCTGTAGCAGAGAAAAAAAAGACCATTATGACATAATGTGTCATTTGCACACATCACATTTCAAAATGATTGCAGCAAAAATTTGATTCCTGAGAAATAATATAAGATTATATTGTGATTAACGGCTCTAGTTATTAAGCTTGGACTAATTATCGTGTAGTTTGTACCAAAATCTGGTGCCTAATTTAACACTGAATCCAACATATCTCACGTGCAAAGTGCAACAAAAACTAAAGGTTCATAAGGTTAACATGAAAATATACATATACAACATACATTACAAAACATTGTTGAAAAGAACCAATAATTTGTGTTTGCAATTGTGTTTGCAACAACTTACCAGCTTTCTGAGCAGAGTAGCTGCTCTTACCACGAGCACTGAGCAGCAAGAACAGATTAAACACTGGTGGGAAGATAAAACAAAGCTGTGTATCAGGTTTATAGTAGATGTCTGTATATACTGTGTTTACACTGAGCTCCTTAAAAGTACATGCAACAAACTGTTTAAAAAAAGGGAATTATTCAAAATATAGCATTGAGGCTTCTCAATGTTCTCAATGTTCATTTTTAATGTTAAATACGAATTCTCATTTTCATATTTAATATGAGTAAATACATATAATAACATTAATAACAATGTGAGTGTGTCAGAGAATGTGATGACAAATTAGAACAATCAAAGTTTTACTGAACTTGATTTGAACTTGATTTGAAGTTCAAGCCCATTTAATAGACAGTATATCTACATCAGATGAGTCTGAGTTTAAACCCAGTGTAGGATCAGGTAGTACTCACACTTGATGCAGAGCGTTGTCACCTCCATGTTTTCTCGCTGAACAACTGGGTAGAAGTAAAACAAGAAGTTGTTGAATGACTTCCTTATTCTGTGCACTGCAGTTTTCCTACGTTCGGTTGCTGTGGGCGGCAATGTTACTGGTTACATAGCTAGTTAACTGTCACTGGGCAGGAAGACTGTGAAACAATCCAATTAAAAATGTTAAAAGTGACACAGTGAGGGACAGTTCAGAATATGCCACATATAAGTAAAATCAAAATCTTTTATTTTCTTTGTGGTCAAAACAGGAGCAGGAATGTGACAGGTTACCTACTACTACCTACTCAGTGCAACATACTCCATAAATACACTGGGGCTGTTAGTATTTGAGCTTGACTAACATAGTTGAATTTATAATTTATAGTTCTCATCCATTAAATTCTCTTTTATAATAGAAATAACAATTTGTACAGGGTAGTAGTTACGGATGTCCGGATACTACTTTTTCCCAGACTGACTACGAGTACATTTGAGTACTTGTCGATAACGAATACAAGTACTTAACAGTGTTGCTTCTAATATTGTTGCTGGACATTAAAATTCTCATCAATCCTCAGCAGTTAAGCAAATCTAAAATTAAACTAAATTATGGTGAATTCTTGTGCCAAACAAATATGGTTTAACCCTAACAATGCGGTGGTTAACGTGGTATTGGGTGCAGTACACATTTACATTTAGGTACAAGGCAGCAAAAAATCTAAGTGAAAGAAAAAACATCAAAGTAAACCCTAAAAGTTGTTGCCTGTATAAAGTCAGTCCCATGGCTCCAAATAGTGACACTTCTAGAGAGTCCAACACGTAAAGCAGGGGAACAACAGCACAGCAAACCGTGGTGTGTAGAGAGCAAACTAGCTCAGCCACTTATACAACAAGTTTGACTTTATCACACAACACACCTGACACTTTTCTGCTTGCACACGCCTCCATCTTCAAAGCAAATACTGCATCTGTTGTTCTCTTTCTGGGCATGAAACCATATTGCTGCTCACAAATGTTCACCTCTGCCCTTAACTTAACTTCAACTACTCTTTCCCACAAGTTCAGATAGTTTTAGCTCCTCACCTGAAAACTACACGACATTCTTCCTTTTTCAACTTCCATCACTTCGTCCTCTGCTCTGCCTCTGTCCTCTTCATCTTCCTCACCACCAGCATCATTTTACACACCACCATCATGTGTTTTCTGGCTACACTCTCCCCTACCAACACTTTACAGTCACTGATCTCTTTCAGATTATAACGTCTACACAAGATCATGTCGTCCACCTGAGAGCTTCTACCTTCGCTCTTACACTTCACCCTATGTTCCTGCCTCTTCTGGAAGAAAGTGTTCACTACAGCCATTTCCATCCTCTTTGCAAAGTCTACCACCATCTGTCCTTCTGTGTTCTTGTCCTGAATACCAAAGCTGCCCATCACAGTCTCATCACCTCTGTTCCCTTCACCTACATGTCCATTGAAATCTGCACCAATCATCACTCTCTCACCTCTGGGGATGCTCTGCATCACTTCATCTAACTCACTCCAGAATTTCTCCTTTTCTTCTAACTCACATCCTACCTGTGGGGCATGATTGCTAACAACACTGAACATCACACATTCAATTTCCAGCTTCAGACTCATCAACCTGTCTGTACCTTTTTCACCTGTAGGACATTCCTCACAAACTCGTCTTTCAGATTAACTCCTACTCCATTTCTCTTCCTATCTGACCCATGGTAGAACAACTTGAACCCTGCTCCTTAGTCCCCTAAGTCATATTTTGTGTGGAAGTCATGATTAACATGTTTAATTTGGCATGCGTTTTACATCGGATGCCCTTCCTGACACAACCCTCTGCATTAATCCAATCTTAGGACTGGCACAAGAAGACACTTGATTGTGCCCCCTTGTGGTGGCATTTTTTAATTCTATGTAACTTAAATTCTGTAGTCTTGGCTCACGGTACCACTATTGGGTGGCAATGTGTAGTTCTATGTTGATATGATTATATTACTGCTACATTATATTCCATATGATAATGAAGTTTTAAAAAATTATCTGGGTCAAATGTTTTAGGTTTTCTATTTTTGGAGGGTGGGGTTATTGATTTTCATATCTAATGTTGGCTCCGGATGTCTTCAATTTCTCTTGTGATCAATAAAGTATCTATCTAGCTTGTTCTATTCTCACATGAGCAAATTGTTTACAGGGAATTTTTTTTTTTGCAGTTATCGGTGCATCGGTTCTATCAATGTTAATTCTATTTTGCAACTCCTCCTTTTTGCACCTATACATGCTCCTGCCCAGAATAGTCTTAATGTGTTTCGTAATACAAGCCTGTAAAGCATTTTTGGTTCTGACATGTGACTGAGTCAAGTGGAAACAGAAAGAGGGTTGGTCAGGTGGTGGTGAAGGAGGGAAAGCAGAGCTAAGACACAAAAATGGGAGGGGCTGGATGAATCTGTGGCTGATAAAGCAAAGGAAGAGCGAGAGCGTGGGAACATCTGGTGGCAGCAGATACAACAGAGATTTGCTGCATTTCTTACACTAATGGAAAAAGTAAATTACATACAAACACAAGTCAACTAATCAATGGGGATTTTAGAGATTTGATGCAGTCAAAATCTAAATAACAACATGAAACTCGATACTGAAGTGTCTGCTGAATATCAGTTTATGCTTGGACACACTGCTGCTGTGGGTCTGACAGTTATACTGTGTTTCCATTATTTCACAGCTTATATACAAAGACAAAAAACTGCTTATTGTTATTTATGTTATTCTTATTATTATATACACAAATTGCACAGATTCTCTTGGTATCTTTACTTTATTGTCTCAGTAATGTACAGGTAAAGACCTGCCACTTCATAAGTTTCTGTCAGGTCAAGCTGATGCTTGACAAGACATTAACCACAGAGTTTTTTTTATGGCTGCTGCAGCTCAGTTCTTGAAAACAGCTTCTTCAGACGTGTGATCAGACCGAGCAGATAAAATAAGGTGGTTTAACTGTCACTCTGTCACAAACCACTACACTTTTAATACACCGATGTGCATGTGAAGACTAATGCCGACTTTAGGTTTGGTGTCAGTCTATTGTAAAATGCTTTCAACATCCATTTATATAAAACCAAACAAAACAAATGCATAATGCTGCAGATAAATATGAGTTAGACTATAAAACTAAAAGACAAAGAAATAAATTGATGGTAATAAAAACAGTGATTCTTCAAAAAGCTGAAAACTGAGTATGTTCACTTAGAAAATTACAAATGACTGTGGCCGTCTGAAGTATTTTTGCATTTCTTCATCTTGCACACAGTGTTTTATTCTTCTGCCAGTTTTTTTTCTGTCAGCAACCTGAAGAAGACACATAAATGTAAACAAGTTAACAGGGTTAGTACATTAGCATGTTATTCAAAATGCTTGAAAATGTTTTACTGTGTATTAATGTGTGTACATATACACATTTATATACAGTAAAGCATTTTGGCATTTGACAAATATTTATCCTAAATGAACATTAATTATTACAAGTGATTTAAAAAATTATTGTAACTTTGGTATATGCTCCACCGACTGCATAGACAACACCACCACAATACAAAAACAATGACAGTACCTGTCTCCGTCCTCCGCATGACAACAGCATAGGTTGATGTGATTGGATCTGATACGTCTGACTCTTTTGAAACTGAGAAGGAAAACATTAACATTTATAACATTCTAAACATTCTAAATCCAGACAAAACTGAAATCATCCTCTTTGGGCCTAAAAACATGAGAAATATGCTGTCTAACAATATAGTTACTTTAGATGATATAACTTTGGCCTCTAGTACTACGGTGAGGAACCTTGGAGTTATCTTTGACCAAGATTTGGCGTTTACGTCACATATAAGACAAATCTCTAGAACAGCCTTCTTCCACCTACGGAACATTGCTAAAATTAGAAGCATCCTGTCTCAAAGTGATGCCGAAAAACTGGTCCATGCATTTGTTACTTCTAGGTTGGACTACTGTAATTCCCTACTTCTGGGGTGTCCTAATAACTCTCTAAAAAGCCTTCAATTAATCCAAAATGCTGCAGCAAGAGTGCTGACTGGATTACGAAAGAGAGATCATATTTCACCTTCACTAGCTTCTCTTCATTGGCTTCCCATAAAATCTAGAAAAGAGTTCAAAACCCTCCTCCTTACATACAAAGCTCTTAATGGTCAAGCTCCATCATATTTAAAAGATCTCATAGTCCTGTATCGCCCGATTAGACCACTTCGATCCCAAAATACTGGCCTACTTGTGGTTCCCAGAGTTTGCAAAAGTAGAATGGGAGGCAGAGCCTTTAGCTATCAAGCTCCTCTCCTGTGGAACCAGCTTCCAATCCAAATTCGGGAGCAGACACCCACTCTACTTTTAAGACTAGGCTTAAAACTTTCCTTTTTGATAAAGCTTATAGTTAAAAATCCTCACTCAACCCTAACTAGCTTTTCTCTATACATTTATTTGTCACCACTGTATGCCATTAATTCTGTGTCCTACAACCTGTACAATGCTTTGTTGTTGCTTTTTTTTTTGTTGTTGTTGCCTTTCTTGTTGTTGCTTTTTCTTGTTGTTTTGTTGTTGCTTTTCGTTGCTCTTTTCTTTTCTTTCTCCACTTTCCACTCACCCCAACCGGTCAAGGCAGATGGCCGCCCACCCTGAGCCTGGTTCTGCTGGAGGTTTCTCCCATTAAAGGGAGTTTTTCCTCTCCACTGTTGCCTAGGGCTTGCTCAAGGGGGATTTGTTGGGTTACTTCTACATAATTGTGTAGTCTGGACTTTATTCTGTAAAGTGTCTTGAGATGACTTTGTTGTAAATTGGCGCTATATAAATAAAGTTGAATTGAATTGAATTGAATTGAATTGAATAAAAGACTGCATGTAAATGATCACATTTAATATTCTAAGATCAGCTGTTTAAAATTAGAGGTTGATGAATATAAATAAAACAATGATAAAACATAACTTAAACAATTTTGATCAACTTACAAAATAAATTTTCTAATTAAAGTGTCTTACACGTCAATTAGTGTGTCATCAAAAACTTTGACTCAGTGTCTTCCTCAAGACAAACTACAGTATAATGATGATGGTAGTAGACCACAGTGAGTGTATTTAAAAGCTGCACCAGCTCTGTTATTATAGAAAGTGTGTGTGAACACACAGAAGATAAAAAATGGTGGTTTATCAGTATGACTGTAAGAAACAGTTTTAAAAAAAACACAGATGCTGCAAGTTGCGTGAAGCTCTACATGAAGGTATTTCAGTTACTTTGAATAGGCTATTGGAGTTTAATAATCAATGCAGACAAATACAATTACAAATTTTGTTCCACTTTCAGTAAATTATTGATTATAGGAAATTTAAAACATACCTCCGTCCTTCCTCTTTACACTGATAGCAGCATATGTGGCATTGTTTGGATCTGCTACATTTTCGTTTCGACAACCTGAAATATGAACATAAAGAATACAGTAGCTTCTATGTGAAATTTAGTAAGAACTTTTTGCTTTTTGTCAGTGCTGATTGCAGCTAGTTGATTACAGTAAGGTCATAACTAGTGTAGTTTTTAATCACTATATTTATAATTGATTTAAATTGAATTTTCTCCACTGGTTTTTGTCTCAGAGACCCAAACAAAAGTAGTAGTAGTTTTGCATTTAAAAATTTTAAATTTAAAACGACAATCTTGATTTGGGCTTTATTATTGCAAAAACACTTGGAGGTAATCAGAGATACTAATGTAGTTTTTAAAAAGTATGAAAATGATTTACACGCACTTTATTTTATATCACAAACACCACAGTGGACATTGAACAACAGCACCAACTTTGAACAACCTACCTCTTCTCCTCTTTTGTTTTGTGACACTGGTGTTTCTCGTCCCCTGCGGAACAGATACACCAACGTCTTCATAGACTGAAACATACAACACACCAACAAACAAACAGTTTAAAGACTTAGATAACAATTAATCATATACAGTACATCCAAATAGTATTCACATGCTTAACTTTTTCCACATTTTGTTATGTTACAGCCTTAGTCCAAAATGCATTAAAATCATTATTTTTCTGAAAATTATACAAACAAAAACCCCATAATGTCAACTTGAAAGAAGTTTGTTTGAAATCTTTGCAAATTTATTCAACATAAAAAATGAAAAATATCACATGTACATAAGTATTCACTGTCTTTGCCATGACACTCAAAATTTCTTATTATGTTCACATGAAATGTAAAATGTTTGAAATTACATTCTTTGCAAAAATGTAATCACATTTGCAGTTTAGTTTTATATTATACATAATTCTTAACATAGTCGGCAGAGAAATCAACTCACTCCAAAACCAATTAATTTAACAGTACAGTATGAAAAAACGTAAGTCCCTCACCTGTTATTGAAGAAGAGGGGGGTTGAGAACAGGAAGGAGATGTTGGAGCATCTGTAAGATAAACAAAGTTGTGAAGGCCACCAGGAACTGGTTCTCTGCTTTTAGTTAGATTATGAGGATCCAACTTTTTTGCAAAGCTTCTGTCAGTAACTTAAGTTTCTACCTCGGGTGGTTGTATGGTGCTTTCTCCACTGACGTAGTCCCATCAACACCAGCAGAGACACCAACACAACACTGACACATATGCTAAGTGTTTGTGTCATAAAGGGCTGAGGGGGGTGAGTGGGGGATGGATGAGGCTCCTCATGATGTGCTAGAAAAAAAGTGTTGTATGAATCTTTAAAATTTGGAACTTGACACAGGCTCAGTACAAAACACGATTTCAGTCAAATCGTCACTAATGCTGCTCTGACCTCTGACAGTCACCCAGCTCTCTGGTGATTCTCCAGCTCCAGTGATGCTGCACTTGTAGAGTCCTTCATCCGACTTGGAAACAGCGTCTATGGTTATCTCTCGTCTCGCTGAGCTCCCCAAGAAGATGCCATCTTTATAGAATGTAGCTGAGAGGCTGGAGGACGTCTGCTTTTCTCTGCAGCACAGAGTCACATTATCTCCCTCCATTACAGAAGGAACAGGACTCTCCAGGATCACAAAACCAGCTGAACAAATGATTTGGAAATTATTTTTTGCTAAGAATTGTTGTATGTTGAAAATACTTATTAATTTTTACATAAAGGGAACAAAGCTAAACAATAGGACATATAACACACTGGACATATCAATGATTTAATCTCCAACCTGACATCTGTATAGACTAATGTAACAAGACTTTAACATGACATGAACTCAGTGTTTTACTCTTTACTTACAAGTGACAGTGATGTTGATGCTGTTACTTTTCTTTATTCCTCCCATTTCACACCAGTATTCTCCACTGTCCATCACTACATATGCAGGTGTTATAGTGCAGGGTCCTGTTGATTTGTCCCAGGTAGCAGCACATGGTTTAACAGTTCCCTTTACCCTCCTCAGCACTCTCCAACCTTTCAGTCCATTCAGTCCTTCACAGCTGACATTAATGGTGCCATGTTCAAAGTGCTGCTGTCTGTTTGGAAAAACCTGAGGAAAAACTGCATCTGCAAGAGAGAGTTGGTGACAAATTTGCATTTACCAGCATTGTTCAAATTCATCATACAAATTGTTATTGGTCAAAATATGTAAATTAAATGACCTTAACTTTCCTCAAGCGATAAAAACAACATTTATGCATAGAATTAAAATTCTGCTTCTTACCATCTTTCAGAGAATAACTGAGATGAAGCAGAACAACCAACATCAACAACATGTTCATCACTGCTAAAACAATGACAGAGAGCTGTGTGTCAGAAGATAATTTACAACTCATTGTGATGTAGTTTTAATCTAATCTGCAAACTCCAAGTGCATGAAGAACATTAAACTGAATATGTAAGAAAATACAAAAACATTCAGTAAAATTGTTATAAAACAACTGATTGACTATACTTTTAGATTTAGGCTCAGTACTCACACAGTCTGATGCAGAGATCTGCAACCTGCATGTTGTCGTCCACCTGTCGCCTGTCTGAGCATCACATGTACAGTTGAATTCAAATGTGAGAACCTCCTCTTCCTCTGTGGCTGATAGATCATGTAGATACAAAATAACTTAATGCTGAAGCTGTGTCAAGTAGAAAAGCTTTGTTTTAGTGTCTGCTCTTCAGGCTCTGCTGCTTGGGCCCAAACAGTTTGTTCTAGTGGTTTTTATCAGGAATCAATTTATTGTATCGTCTCCTCTGGTGACTGAGTCAACTTCAGGTCTGAAGTTTCTGAGAAACAAAGAGGTTCTGAAAATAGAAAATTAAAATTCAAAAAACAATGTCACTAGGTGGCAGCAGTGAGTCTGACTTATAGAACATACAGGCAATAAAACACATCCAACAGATATTTGGACATGTAATAGGACATCACAATAATACATTTGGCCTTCTACTAATATCTACTATGACTAAGATATTTATTGTCATTCTCCCCTTTCTCCTTTAAGACAGGCAGCCTGTTCCACCCCCCTGTGGGTTAAGTTACTATAGTGTTTTAGTGAACAACAGGAGGCAGGTCCAGAGTTCAGTTTCAGTTTGAACGTTTTACTGGCATTAGATAACAAGATGAATAGAAACGAAAGTACAGGACGAGGACAAGTACACAAGCTCTTTGTCGGTATACTGGACTAAATCTGACCTGAGATATTACAACAGCGCTACGAATTATAGAAATGAAAGAAAATAGTGGAGTGTTGTGCATTTAGAAAATAAAATCTAAAAGATGCGCTTTCATTTATTGAAGATAATAAGTGATAAAGTCAACACACATGATCTAAAATGACTGGTGTGAAAGTCCACATTCGAGTTAGGAAAATCGACTCTGAGGACACAGGGACACACAACAGGTATGTGGACTTTTGCATGAAAAATATGTTTTCTTACTTTATTTTAGCAATTATCATTAGCATACTGTTATATTTCTGTTATACTTTCTAGATAAAACGTCTCACTGTACATTTTTTTGTTGATTTCAAAACATATCCAGGTCCTTTTTGTTACCCTTGAGCTCCATTCAAAGGTCAAATGTGAATCTGTGCTCCACACTGGCAACAGAAAAACACTTTACCAGGGTTAAATTCTACTTTCAACAAAAAGCTAAGCTTCCAAACTAGCTTTATTTATTTTGACACAGCTTCGAATTTACCATGTGAGGATCCCCCATTTCTTTCTTTCTTTTTTGTTTATTCATAAACATTATTCACACAAGTCAAAAAGAAAAAACCTATTATTACACTTCCTTGTTTTATATTTGTCATGGTCGGTTTCACATTTCACAATTGAATTACTTTCATTTTCAGAACTTCAGGATGATTCACATTCAGGACAGACAACTCTTGAAACCATTCATCTGTGACTTCACTGTCTTGGTTTTCTCCCACACAGTTGTCTTTCTTGTGTTAACACAATTCTGCGGAGGTAAAGTTGCACACAGAAACAAAAAAGAAAGCCTTTGTTTGTCAAGGTAAAATATCAGACTCACAAAGTATAAAACCACTGTGTCTGTCGTAGCTTGTGGCCAGTCTGACTACAGCTGGATTTGTCAAGACTGATGTAAAGAAAGCAGAAAATCTACTGTGATATATAACACAAAGTCTTTCCTCTTAGGTCAGTCTCATGTGATTGGTTCTCCTCAACCAATAGTGGCGATGGTTGGAGATGATGTCATTTTGCCGTGTCACCTGGAACCTGCTGCTGATGCTACTGACCTTGCTGTGGAGTGGGCGAGACCTGATCTAGACCCTAGATTTGTCCATTTGAGACGCGATGGTGAGGAGCTCCTGATGCAGCAGAATCCATCATATGTTGGGAGGACGTCACTATTCATCAACAAACTGAAGTGTGGAGACATTTCACTGAGAATCTCCAAAGTGAAACTCTCTGATGCAGGAACATACAGATGCTTTCTTCCAACATCCAGCACAGACCATGTGTCTGAGCTTCTTGTTGGTGAGTCCGTATCATTCAGGAAAAGAATAAATACATATTTAGAGAGAAAGATATTCTCCTGCACTGCTTAATATATATATATATATATATATATATATATAATATTATATTTGGACATCTGCATTACTGTCACTGTGATAAGGACCTAGATAAGCATCAGTAGAGATGAATGGGTGGACAGCACTGTAAAAGCAACAAGGTGATAAGTGATTTAGGCATTGAGAGGGACCAGGACTAACAACAAGAGTATCTACTGTAAGAAAGGGGCATTTTAGTCCATCAAAGGAACATTTGAAGTGTATAAATAACTGTTTCAATCATCAAGTTTATTTATGATAAAATGCCAAAAGCAACTTTTTGACATTTCTACTTCAGGTTCTGTCTCCTCACCTGAGATAGAGATTTCCAAACTCAGCAGTGGGGTAGTGTTGAAGTGTAAATCTGAAGGCTGGTATCCAGAGCCTGAGGTGTTGTGGTTTGATGTTGGGGGAAACGTCCTCTCTGCTGGACCTACAGAGACAGTCAGAGGTCCTGATGACCTCTATACTGTCAGCAGCACAGTCACTGTGGACAAGAGACACGGAAACAGATTCAACTGTAGAGTCCAACAGAACAACATCAACCAGACCAGAGAGACACACATACATGTTCCAGGTAAAAAATGTTTTTTAGTCATTTGATCTCTGTCTCAGCTTCTGATACATGTATTGTATTTAATATATTTGGTTTTGTGTTTTATTATTTTAGATGATTTCTTCACAGCTCAATTTAGTTCTTCAGTTCGCATCACTATCAGCTTGGTTGCTTGCTTCGTGTGTGTTCTAACAGTTGTCTTTGCTGTGTGGAAAATAAACAGTAAGTCAGAGGTTTATTGATTTTCTATTATTAATTATGATTATTATTATCTTTGTTGTTATTAATAATTATAATTAACATGCAATTGTAACTTCACATGGTTTAAGTCCCAACCTGGTAAAACTTTGTGACATGTTGTTTCTCTCTCTCTATGACTTGGTTTCATGTCTCTCTAAAGTGTATGTTGTTAATTAAAGAACCAAAGCAGCATAACATAATAATAATTATTATAGTACATTTCTGCGGTGCTTCCATGGATACTTTGTTTCTCAATCTTTAATAATTTTGTGTTCACCCAGAGACCAAGATGCATCAGGATGAGACTGAGGTGGAAAAAGAAAAGAGTAAAACATCCAACAACACAGCAGAACTTCAGCTTCTGATGGAAGGACAGAGAGAACATCTGATGACAGGAAGTGAGAAAGTGAATTATTTGGAGAAGACAAAGGTAAATCTTGATGAGAAGTTACAGAAGAAGGATGAAGAACTTCAACATGTAGAACATGTAATTACAACACTGAGAGAGCAGAAGAAGGATCTGAAGAACCAGAGAGAGAAACTCATCCAATTATTGCAGGAGGTGAAGACACAGACAGAGGAGAACAAGAAGAAGCTGAAGGAAAAGCCGACATTGGACAGAGAGAAAAAAATGGAGAAGCGTCAAAAAAGCAAAATACATCTGGAGAGCAGAAAAACAGAATGTGAAGAAATGATACAGAGCACAGAGAAACTACTGGAGTCAACAGAGAAAATGATTAATGAAATGACAGAAAGGAAAGGGAAACTAGTGAATGAGAAAGAACAATTAGAGAAACAACTGACAGAGACAGAGAAACAGAGACATGTGATTCAGACAAAGCTGGAGTCAGAGCAGCGAGAAATAGAAGAGGAACAAAAAAATCAGTCATCTGAAGTCCCTGTGTGATTGATGTGTAAATATGAAGAGTATTTGGTTTATTCATTTTAGTTTTTAAAAAGTCAGATTTAATTTTTACATCGTGTTTTATCGTGTTGTATATTGATGATTTTTTATATTTGTGTAGGACAATAAACTTGAATTTCCAACAAACTCCATGTTTTCATGGACTGAAATAATTTCCTAATATGGTGCTATAAGAATAAGTCCTGCAACCTGTAATTGAATCAGAATTTGTCAGTAAATAGTCGACTTGTAAAACACGTGAATGTCAAAACTAAATAAAAAACTGATAGAGAACCTGAGAGACGTGACTCAGAAGACGCTTTATTCAGAGCCATTAAAAGAATTCATTATGTCATGATTGTGTCAATATTTTAGTCTATCTTTAGGTAAAAATAACACCTCAACGACTCATATCTATTAAAATGGATTTTAGATTTAACAGTATGTGTTAAATCAAGGAAAATAGTGTGAATCTTGAAACCGTGAAAATGCACATAGCGTATATGTGTAGTTTTTTTTATGGGACTGTGGTGACAGTGTTCAAAGAGTTTGAAACTGTCTGCTTCCACCATTTCCCCAGGTTCCTGCAGAAACATGCACCTGTGGGTCTTTGAAGGGTCATGTGGGAATAAATAAACAGTGAAAGAGGAACACAGCATAAGAGGCATCATACATAATAAACATAAGGAACATAAGTCATACAGAGGTCAGAGGGTTCAGGCGTAAGATCTGCAACTGCAACAACAAGAACCTGAAATGTAGATACTAATATATTCAATCAAGAGAGATAAAAAAAAGTGGGGTTGGGAGGTAATAACCTCATAAAGGTACCTGAGCTGACATTTCAGTGTCTGAGGTAAAAAGACATACTGTGCAAGAGGTATTTGATTTGATCTTTCAAGATGAGGAAGCAGATAGATGTGTCAGAGCAGGAAGACAATTTGGGAAAACATCTTAACACCAGCCCCTCTGATGATGACGCTGCCCATTTTACTTATAATTAAACATATGATAGCTGTTATGTTCACATTCATGTGACAGTAGATTTTATCCATAAACTGTGTAAGAACCCAACAAATATACTCACCCTGCTCTCTGAAATGTTGATTAAGGCTTAATCATCCATTTATTAAGGTCAGATAGGCTACTAATAAATTGTAAGAAGATCTGTGGTTCATAATTTGGCATTGACACTTATTATGAGGTTATTTTTGTTCCGGGGCAAAATGTAACCAGACCCTACTTTGAAGACATGGAAATGGCTAAATATAATGAAACTGCTCCTTAAAATGTTAAATATAAATTTAAAATTAAGCAAAGTCCTGTTTATCATAAGTTGTCATGAACTACTGCACTACAATTGTGGTAACATGGCAGTTTGGTTGAGTTTAGGTTCAAAACAAACATGGTAAGAAATCTTAAAATCCTCAATGTTATGCAGGGAACTGTACATCAGGTCATGTCATGTACAAACATCTTCATGGATACAACAAAAACATAATGTTACAGAATGGAGCTAAATTAAAGTCCTCATGCGAAATTTTTGTGACACAATCGCTTGTCGTCCTTTCTAGAGTTTGTGATAGTATCAAATTTTCTATAACCACAAGATTTCACCCACCTTCGATAAGTCTCTGTCGCTTGTTTTCTGCTGGTAGTAAAAAAAAAACTGTTTCAGTCTCAGTCTTCATTCTCCAGTGGAAATCTGTTGCAGAAAACTTCAAGCATTTTTGACCGTCTGTCTACCACGACCTACTTGTCCTAAAGTACACCCTACTTTATGGCCAGCTTTTTTGTCGTACCTCAACTTACCCAGGCAAAGAATAAGGCCCTTTTTGTTCGCTCCTTTCTCTCTCTCAGAAGCTCAAATTATCACCTGCATGTGCTGTGGCTAAAGTAACATAAAATAGAGGCTCTGTCTTTTTAAAATAGGTCACATGTGGGTTCAGTATGTGGTTTAACCTCCATTTCAACCTTAACTGCCAATGTAAATATAAGAATGCAGCAGACGTTTGTTTCAGACCTTTATTTTACCTGATGAAACCTGCCACAGTTTGTGGTACTAAAGTATTATAATCACAATGTGCTTATACAAATGCCACAAGCAGTTCAGGGTAAAGGTAAGAAAAGTACACAGATCATCCACAGCAATACACATCAAAATGTGATACACTTTGTGCAGAGGGGGTAGAAGTACACAATCTCAAAAATTGAGAAAATGCGCAAGTGTTGGCCTGAAAAAGAAAGTACCACTTCATATCTTTTACTCAAGTAAAAGTTCTAAGCAGATTGTCTAAGTACGAAAGTAAATTTTAAACAATACTTTTCAGAGTAATTATGGCAAAACATGTTAAATAATGAATTCAAAAATAAAGGGCAAAGGTCACTGTTGGTAAAGGTGGAGCTGATTTTAACCACTTTAGTTCATAATATTTTTTATAAAAATCATCATATTTACAGTACATAATCTTATTGTGGCTGATGTTTCCATAGTAAAACAGGTTGGTGCATAGAAAAACAATATAAACAGCACCAACAGATACAGCACATGATAACCACCATCATTTTAACTCTGCAGTCGACTCCCTCACACTCCTGCATCCTTCCTACTATCAGTTATTTTTCTGTAACCCTGAGTTTCCCACAGTGAAATAGTCCCACCAGCAGCAGCAGCAGACCCACAATCACTATGGTAAAAACCATCCTCAAAATGGAATAAATATGACAGGAGTGGTCTGAGGGGACATCGGTCTTTCTGTGGACTGCTGCAAAGACAATGGACGCGTGATGTAACGTCATGAAACACAGCTCAACTCCATGTGTTACTGTAAAAGCAAACAATCATGTAACGTCTTCAAATAAGTGATTAGATACAGTAAAACATGTGAGTCCATCAGTATGAAACAAATAATAGGCTAAATATGTTAAAAACCACACTCAGTGCTTATTCACTTTCTTATTAAAATTGTTATCACTTTCATATCTGGACGCTAAATATGAAGCTATCACAACAGTCAGCATTAACTGCAAACACCTTTACATGTCTGCAGGGAACATGATCAGTGGATGATGATGCTCAGAGGATTAGAAAGCACGTTGCAGGAAGGTGGTTGGAACAGATGCAGGCAAACAAAGAGCAGGACTGTGTTATGACAGAGTTCAATGGTTAGTTTTCAGTTTGTTAGTTTGGTTTAAACAAGGGAAGCAGTTTAAAGTTAGAGAAAGATCATTAACACATGACTGTTTTTGCTTTAAAAAACTAATTAGTTAAAGCAAACATTGGTGGCTTTATGGGGAGTTGTCTGCCAAACTGAGGTTTACTGCACTAATTAATTTCCGTGCAAACTTTGGACAGACTGAATCATTCAGTTTCCAATTCTTCCCTAATGCTGCTGGTTGCTACTTCATATTAAGCAGAAGAACATGAGTGTGGGAATAAATTAATGGATTTTATCATCTCACCTCTAGCAGCCAACCAGCTCTCTGGTGATTCCCCAAAGTCAGAGATGCTGCACTTGTAGAATCTTTCATTAGATTTAGAAACCCTGCTGATGGTCATCTCTCCAAAGGAGCCATTGCTGATGAGGAGGCCATCTTTATAGAAATCAGCTACGTGGGCAGAGGACGTCTTCTTACTCCTGCAGCTCAGAGTCGCAGAGTCTCCTTCCACTACAGGAAGGACAGGACTCACGAGGATCACAGAGCCATCTGATTGGGAAGATTTATGTTAAACATGTCATCTGATCTGGTTTTAAAAGCTGCAGCAGGATATGAAATTATAGAAGTTTAACTCTGTAGCTGCAGTGATCCTACCAGTGACCGTAATTTTGACGATGTTGCTTCTCTGTCTGTCCTCAGTCTCACACCAATATTCTCCACTGTCTAATGGATAAACAGGTTTGATAGCACAGACGGACGTTGTCTCCCAGTTGCTCACACACATGCTGACTTCTCCCTTGAGCCTCCTGAACACACTCCATCCAGACGTGGTGTTAGGACCCGTACAGTTAAGAGAGATGAAGCCGTCGTCAAAGACCTGCAGTCTCGATGGAATGATCCAAAAATCCTCTGAAACACAGAGGAAGAGGAAGACTAACGTGATGAAAAGGTTGGTTTAACCATTAGCTAATAAATTAAAGATTATTTCACTCTAGTATAAAAAAATGTCTGAAATTTATGTTTCAGGCGCTAAAAACTATAAAGCTAAGAAAGGTTTTACACAGGGAGTTGAGCTGAATGATACTGAAACTATGTTGTATTTAGTCAAAATGTTAATGGTTGAGTTTTATTTAGACAAATAATCCATAAACTTCAGCCTACCTGCATCCCCAGCGTGGCTGTGGTGAACATTTCCAGTCAGAATCAGCACATGTAGCACTAAGGGGACAATCGAAGACATGAATATTAAACATTTTCATTTTATATTTCTAAATAAACATCCAAACCATAAATTCATATGTGTATATATCTGCTGTGTCGTTGTTTGTTTATCTAAAAATGTCAGCAGCTCCTAAAGCTGCAAACCAAAGTAAAGTGGCACCTAAACATTTATGAAAGACAATACTCACACAGCCTGACGCTAAGAGTCCTGAGCCCCATGTTGCTTTGCTGTTGACTGAGCCAAACACACTAGACAACAGGTCAGAACTTCCTCTTCCTGGGGCTGATACCACACCTTTGTAGAGGGTTGTTTATGCGCATTATGATTTAAGTTTCATTGCTTTCTTGCCTTTAAAGTTTTGCATTTCAACCTCAGTGACAGAGTGAACAATTATCTTAAACTTCAAATAAAAATTTTAGGTATTGCTGTTTAAAAAAGAAAATATAACAAATATAAAATCCTAAAATGATTTTGCACAAGAAGCATGATGGTTAAAGTTTCTGTATTTGCCTCCAGGTAGGGACACTATGTCTGACAGACCCCATGAATTCTGCCAGCCCGTTTTCATTCCAGAGACATCACACATCATTGCTTTGTCCAGTCCCTTCTGCCTTTCATGCCCTTTTGTGTCGGTGATCCATGCTCGGAGCTTTCGCTGTGGCACAATAGAAACCTTTATACATTTTACAAAGATTTTATTTAATGACATTCGAATGCAACTCATTGGTAACATGGACATGGATACATATGAAAAAGTGATTTCAAAAATGTACGAGGTAAATTTTTATCTAGAAAGTATAACAGAAATATAACAGTATGCTAATGCTATTGCTAAAATAAAGAAAGAAAACATGTTTTTTAAGCAAAAACCTGTTGAGTGTCCCTGTGTCCTCATAGTCACATTTTCAACAGGAATGTGGACTTTCACACCAGTCATCTTCGATCACATATGTTGATTTTATTACTTATTGTCCTCAATGAATGAAAGTGCGGCTTTTAGATTTTATTTCCTTAATGCATAATGCTCTAGTCGATTCATTTATTTCTATGATTTGTAGGACTGTTGTAATATTTCAGGTCAGATTTAGTCCAGTATACTGACAAAGAGCATGTGTACTTGTCTTCGTCCTGTACTTTCGTTTCTTTCCAGCTTGTTTCCTTATGCCAGTAAAAAGTTGAAACTAAACTCTGGACCTGCCTCCTGTTGTTCACTAAAACACTATAGTAACTTAACCCACAGGGGGTTGGAACAGGCTGCCTGTCTTAAAGGAGAAAGGGGAGAATGACAATAAATATCTTAGTCATAGTTGATACTAGTAGAAGGCCAAATGTATTATTGTGATGTCCAATTACATGTCCAAATATCTGTTGGTGGTGTTTTACTGCCTGTATGATCTATAAGTCAGACTCACTGCTGCCACCTGGTTTCTGAGAAACCACAGACCTGAAGTCGTCTCAGTCAGCAGAGAAGAAACAATAAAAATAAACTTGTACCTTCAATATGCAGGTTGCTGATCTCTACCTCAGTCTGTGTGAGTACTGAGTGTACCTCTAAAATCAGAGTCAGTCACTAATTTTATAACAATATGTAGTCAATGTGTCTTTATGATAAAATTATTCTAATGCTTTTCATATACTCTGAGTTTGCAGACCAAAAAAAAAAAGCGTCACAAAAAATGTCACAAAGACTTGTAACATAGTAGCTGATAAACTCTTAATAAATCACTAACTTATCTTGTGACACACAGCTCTCTGTCATTGTTTTAACGGCAATGAATATGTTGTTGCTGCTGGTTGTTCAGCTTCACCTCAGTTATTCTCTAAAAGATGGTAAGAAGCTGACTTTTAATTTTATGTGTACATGTTGTCTTTGTCACTTGAGGCAAGTTAAGGTCATTTAAGTTACATATTTTGACCAATAAGAATTTGTTCAGTATTTAATAGAAATTGGAAATAGGATGAATTTGAATTTGGCACCAACTCTTTCTTGCAGATGCAGGTTTTCCTCAGGTTTTTCCAAACAGACAGCAGCACTTTGAACATGGCACCATTAATGTCAGCTGTGAAGGACTGAATGGACTGAAAGGTTGGAGAGTGCTGAGGAGGGTAAAGGGAACTGTTTTATCATGTGCTGCTACCTGGGACAAATCAACAGGACCCTGCACTATAACACCTGCATATGTAGTGATGGACAGTGGAGAATACTGGTGTGAAATGGGAGGAATAAAGAAAAGTAACAGCATCAACATCACTGTCACTTGTAAGTAAAGAGTAAAACACTGAGTTCATGTCATGTTAAAGTCTTGTTACATTAGTCTATACAGATGTCAGGTTGGAGATTAAATCATTGATTTGTCCAGTGTGTTATATGTCCTATTGTTTAGCTTTGTTCCCTTTGTGTAATAATTAATAAGTATTTTCAACATACAACAATTCTTAGCAAAAAATAATTTCCAAATCATTTGTTCAGCTGGTTTTGTGATCCTGGAGAGTCCTGTTGCTTCTGTAATGGAGGGAGATAATGTGACTCTGTGCTGCAGAGAAAAGCAGACGTCCTCCAGCCTCTCAGCTACGTTCTATAAAGATGGCATCAGCATTGTGTCAGTGTTTTGTTGGTGTCTCTGCTGGTGTTGATGGGACTACGTCAGCGCAGGAAGAACCATACGACCACCAGAGGTAAACACCTACGTTACTGACAGAATGTGTGTGAAAAGTGGGATCCAGTTCCTGGTGGCCTTCACAACTTTGTTTCCCTACAGATGCTCCAACATCTCCTTCCTGTTCTCAACCCCCCTTTTCTTCAATAACAGGTGAGGAACTTTTCATACTGTACTGTACTTCACTGTGGGGAAATAGTGAAAACAATTTATAGCATTTAATTTCTCAGCTTACTAAATAGTGTGAGTAGACACTCGCCACTGCTGACTGTGATTAGCCTACAAACCTTACAGTTTCGGCTCTTACCAAGCTCTCTGCCTATTCATATCATCTGTCAGTGGTCATAATGTTTCAGCTCATTGTGTCTTACTCAGTGTAAAGCTGAACTCCCTTTAGACCAACACAACATCAAATTTATTCAAATAAGATAAAACCATGATAGGTTTGATAAAGGTGGCCCAAGGTCAATGAAGTGTCGTAATCTAGGATATAGGAGTAAGGAAATAGCTCTACAATTTTAAAGCACACAAATAATTTACATTGTTACACTTTTTGTTGTTTTTTTAAGAATTGCATAGATATATACAGTTTCCATGTGTCCTTCTACCATGTTATGGTATATTTTTCATGTCTAGTGTCTGGGAGAACCAGCATAGCTAAACTAAAGGAGGCAACATATGTGCCCCTCAAAAACTCCAGGAAGGACAATGGTAATTTACATGAGACCTGACTTTTGGCTGCTTTAATAACATGAACGGACATTGTTTTGTTGTCAACAAGAAAATGGTGGCAAACACTGAGTGAATAATAGTTTAGTCGCTATGGGCAGAATTTGAGCTTCTTTTCAGACAGATACCACACGAGAGACCCACAGATAGAAACAGGTTTAGAAAAACACAGTTGAATGTGCAACTGCTCTTGTGTGGGCTGATCTTAAAGTCAGGTTGTTTTGAATCAAGAGGCCACCAAAGAAAGAAAGTATGTGACAGTGCATGTGTTTCTTAGTATTTAAATCCGGACACCAAGTATTCTAAGCCACCTGGGAGCTTTAGTTGTGGGGTAGGTGAGTGGGTGGGCAGTGTTTTTAAATAAGCAATGGGCCCAGACCAGTAAATTTAGACCCGTATTTTCTCACTGACATGTTTTGTTTCAGGTCCAGGAGCATCCTGCTGCTTAGCAACCCCAGGTCCCTCTGGGGGTTGCAGACTACTATTACCACAGGAGGATCCCTGCTATTGTATTGTCTTTTTATAAAGAGAAATTGGAGGCCTGTTTTTTTTGTTTTTTTTTACTGCATGATTCATGAAACAAATGTTATGGTTTGTTGGGTAGACTTTGGGCCATTCTGAGTCAAAAGTTCCAGTCAGATTTGCCTTCTCTAGAAAGTCCCTATCCACTTTGTTTAGGTCAGAGTACCATACACTTCTTAACTCTATGAAAGTGAAACTCCGTTATTTTCGCTGAGAGATCATGTTTGAGATATCTGGATCCACGAAGCACTCTGTGACTGTGACTGACTGTGACACACTGTGGAGTCTTGGATGACATTTAATAAACGCCAACCAGAAAAAGAGGTTTTAGAAAATCTACAACTGTCCTCAGTACAGGCAGACTATCGCATCAAAACCAGTCCTGTTTCCATGTTAGCTCTTTTAGTGGAGGCACTGAAGAAGACTGGAGTCAAAGCTGTTCATGCTGATCAATGCTATGATGAAAGTCTCAAAGTCCTGTTGTAGCTCCCTTAAAGAAACATAAACTGGAGCTCTCCAAGAATCTTCAGGAGAACTTCTGTTGTCTTGTTTATACCTGCTTATATAGTTTTAATATATAGTATAGTAGTAGTATATAGTATAGTTTTAATTCTAATGTTACCTTACCCTGATGCTCCTGGAGTGTCCCATAGTGATGCCAAATGGTACCATGGCCTGATAGCTTAATGGGCAGTGCAGCAAGATGGGATGCAGGAGTCTGAAGGAATAAATTCCAGCCTACCTACCAGGGACACACCTGGTAGGTGAGCCAGACATTTGCTTTTCTAAGAAGATGACTGATGATTGAACTATCAACTTTGAAAGTTTGACTTTGCTGCTGTTGCCAGTTTGTTATTGACATTTGTGGCTCTTATTTATGCAACTTCATAACTTCAGTTGTTAGAGGCATTCATGGACTGTAATTTCTTTTTAATTTTGCATCATTATATTGAATGATATTAAACATATTCAGTTAATGAACAAATGTAGAACTAATTTGCTTCAGCGGTTCTTTTTGTGGACATGCTAACACAGGAAATCAGTAAACCTGCTAACCATGCAGACCATGGCTTTATCTCACATCTCACAAGTGTAGTCTCATGCTAGAATGGCTGCAGTACATTTTTAAATGTTTTTACATGCAAGTGTCGGCCTACTAGTCCTTTCACCTCATATTCTTGTGTATGTTTTGACCACAGATAATTTTGTCACTTCTTTTTTTGTTTCACCCACTGATGCTACAATCAGTAACAAAGGTTTGGTACCAGGAATGAAAAAAATAGCATCACTTTAACCGCTACTTAAGAAATAGGCCAGGTGTGAAGAGACCCCTCCTTACAACGCTTCACTAGAGTTTGATATTCAGACAGTCAGGATAGAAACAACATGGAGGCCACAGCTCTTGTTTTCACACTGCGTGAGTACTGATGTCCTGTAATACTGATTTTGAAAAATGATTAAATTTAATTTAATTTGAAATGATTGAAATGATTAAATTAAATTAAATTAAATTAAATTACATTACATTACATTACATTTAATTTAATTTAATTTAATTTAATTTAATTTAATTTAATTTAATTTAATTTAATTTAATTTAAATTAATTTAATTTAATTTAATTTAATTTAATTTAATTTAATCCTAAAAGCTGAAGTGCTGGTAATGTTTTTGTTTTGAACATAACCATTCGAGCAGAAAGACTTCACCACTTATAAGGTAACATATAAAATACACTGAACTTGAGGAGTAGCTGTAATATTTGTGGGAATCCAAAAAGCTTATAGATGCTACCAATGCCTTTTTGTGATGCTCTGTCTCTTCAGCGGTGAGTGTGATGATCCTGTTGTGTGCACATCCTCATAATGTTGGTAAGCACATTTTTTAATTGTGCTCATTAAAGCACATTAAATAAATTGTTGCTTTTTATACAGTATATAGATGATTTATAGAATATTTATCTTTAATTTTTGTCTCAGCTGCAGCGTTTCTTGAGGTCATTCCAAAGAGACTGCAGTTCTTCAAATATGAGACAGTGATGTTTTACTATGAAGGGGTCTTCAATTGTCAAGTTGTAAAAGAGCACAAAGGGACAATACCCTGCAGTCCTACATCAACAGGATCATCCTGCACCATCGGGAATATTTATCCTGAAGACAGTGGAGAATGGTGGTGTGATGCTGGTGGTGGGAGAAGAAGCAACAGTGTTAACATTACTGTTACTGGTAGGTTTGTGTGAGGATGACAGTTATTTATTTATTTATTGTAAACTGAGACTAACATGAACTTTATGGATGATCAGATGGTTTTGTAATCCTGGAGAGTCCTGCTCTTCCTGTAATGGAGGGACAAACTGTGAGTCTGCGCTGCCGAAACAAGACGACTTTCTCCCAGCTCCCAGCCATTTTTTATAAAGACGGACTCTTCATCAAGAACAGCTCTGCAGGAAACATGACAATCAACAGTGTTTCCAAGTCTGATGAAGGATATTACAAGTGCAGTAACTCTACAACTGGAGAGTCACCAGAGAGCTGGTTGACTGTCAGAGGTGAGTGCTTTCACAACTTGCTGTGTTTTAATTTCAATATTCATAACTAGACAAAAGTTTAGGGTCATAAGACGTTTGAAAAGTTGACTACATAATACAAATACACTCAAACGGAAGGAATAACCTGCATTTACCATTTTGTGGAACAATGTAATTTGTCTTGAATGCAGTCCCAGAAAAGTTCACCTCATCAAAATTTTCCGGTGAAATCGTTGAAATCTTACGGATTATCTTCACTACTTTATGTTTGGCTGTGATGGTGTTGGTGGTGGGGCTAGTGCAGTGTTGGAAAAACAAAGGTACAAACTATACAATATATTGGAGTAACAGAAAGTATGTTGCAGTTAAAGTTCATGCTCATTTTTTGGGGGGCATCTACACAAGCATCTTTTTTTAAAGACTAAGTTTATTGTAAATTTCTGGAAAGAAATCTGATGCTAATTTTCTTTTTTACGTTTTTGGACTTTCCTGTCTCCTGTCTAGTTTTTGCTTTTCTTTTGAGACGCCAACACCAGGAGCAGACCTAGGTGAGTATCAAATAATTAAAAAACAGAAAACATTTAGATTGTGTATTTCTTTCAATACTTTGACTTAGACTACCTCCAACAGCATAAACTACATAACACAAAATATTAGTGTTGTAGTGTTTCAAAAAGATTCTGATTCAAGATAATACTACTGCTTATTATAAGTGTGATTTTAAAAATGCATTAATTTCTATTGGAATATCAAGACTAAATGCACATTGAAGTAAGTTTTAAAATCACTTGTGAAAGCCAATGTGTTTACTGAGGACTGACATTTTTGATCGGCAAATTTAAATATAGGTGTTATATCTGTGTATGTTTCTTTTACCCAACATGTGCCTTGACGGAAATAAATAGCTGTATTAATCTCTTAACCTTGACCTGTATGTGTCTTCTAGGTTTCTGACAGGAAAAACACTCGACTGAAGAGTGAAAGAGAGACTGTGTGCAAGATAAATAAAGAAATGCAAACCTCATTTATGCAGCCTCAGCTAGTTTTAGCTTTTTAAGTGAACGTACCTGGTTTTCAGCTTTTTGTCTCATCAATATGCAGCATTCTGTTTTTAGATTTTAAGTATCACTATCTCAGTGCTTTAGTAAAACCTTTTTCCCAGTACATCCAGCAGCTTCTCACTGCATTTACTGCTTATGCCAAATGATTCAGCTGTAACTTATAATCATTCATTCCATATAAATTTCTTGTTAAAGTTGAACTGTCTCTGTAGTTGGTGTCTTTATTCAGCCAAAGGTGGGAAGTGTATGTTTACTGTAAGGACTGTATTTTAAGATATTAAGAAATTTAGTTTCTGTTTGTTGCATGTACAGCATCTGCTTTTCAGCAGCTCAGTGTAAATTCATACAGTATGTACAGACATCTACTATAAACCTGATATTTAACTATTCTGTCTTACCAAGAATGTTGAATCTGTTCTTGTTGCTCACTGCTTGAGGTAAAAGCAGCTACGCTGCTCAGAAAGTTGGTAAGTTGAGACTTATTTACTATCTGCAAACGCAAATTATTTGTTCTTTTCCACCATGTTTGTACATGTATATTTTCAGGTTAACCTTTAGGTTTTCTTGCACTTTGCATGTGAGAAATGTTGCATTTACTGTTCTCAGATTTTAATTTTCTTTTAGTATTATGCCGGGTTTAGCCTGCATGATTACTAGCTCAAGCATTATAACTAGATACAATCTCATATTATTTCTCTTAGTCAGGATTCCAATTTTTTGCTGCTAACGATTTTAAATATTATGTGTTATTTCAAATGGAAATGATTCACAATGTGTGATAATGGTTTCCTTTTTTTCCCTTTGCAACATCTATTCTTAAAGCATGGATCTATAATTTAAGAAGATGTCTCTTGTTTTTCTTTTTTCTGTCACAGGTGAAGTTTTTCTTCGCATTGATCCAAACAAACTGCAGTTCTTTGAATATGAATCTATATCATTACGCTGTGCAGGGTCTCATGGCCCAACTGAATGGAGAGTTCTGAAAAAGCTTCCCTCACAGTCTACCTAGTGGGAAACATCAGCAGGATCCTTAAACATCACACCTGCCGTTGTATCACACAGTGGACAGTATTTTTGTGAAAATGAAGAGGGAGAAAGAAGCAACAGCGTCAACATCACCATCACTGGTACAGTTTGTTAATAACTATTAAAACAGTTGCTCACAAATTGCAGGATCAATGGTTCAATTACCGTTACTTCACCTACATGTCAATGTAGTTGTCCTTAGTTCCTAAAGTCATCTGCTAAATGACTTGTGTTATTTGTCATAATGGTAAAATCATCTGAGAGCTTCAGTGATAACTTTAAAAACTGCAGCTAAGAATTAATAATCCTTCTCTGACATTGTGGCTTTCTGCAAACATTCCACCTATGTGAGTATAATATTATTGAAAATTATTTCTGTGAAATTCTTTCTTTATGGACATAGTATATTGCTAGATTTCTACTTCTTCTACAGGACAAGTTTTATATCTTTATTTAAGTTAAGATTTTTTTGTCCTTGATCTTCAGCTGGTGATGTAATTCTGGCTGACTGTCACAGGTGAGACATATGAGTGTTTCTGACAAATAAATCATAGTATTTGCTGATCAATGAAGGAAAAGTTCAATTTTTTATTGTTACAATTCCAATATTTGTAACAAGACTTAAAATTTTAGGGTCATCAAAAGGTTGCGACATTGATTATATAATACAAACATTTATGGAACAATTTTTTTTTTTCTTGAATGTGGTGTCAGAAAAGCTCATCTCATCACAACCTTGGTCTGAGATTATAAAATTACATGCATCAAAAACTTAATTGGCATTGAAATAATTACACTTCACTCTCTGGAGTCCTTTAAATATCACTTATCAAACTATTTTATTGTTTAAAAAATAAAAATAAAGTACAACAATACTGTAAAAGCAAACTGTTTGAATTCACAGTATGTGTTTTAACATCAAAGAAAAAAATTAACAAATTAACAGCAGATTACACTTCTCCTCCTCAAGTAACAACATCTGAAAATGGACAACAGACTCCTACTAGTGTCACAGTATTGAGCATGTTCTAAAAAATCCAAGAATTGGTGTCATTAAAAGAACCAGCAAGAGCAACAGTCCCCCAAGTGGTTAAGGCTGAACTACTTCTCTTTCATTTGTAAGGTCTCCTGACCAGCTTGTCTAGTCTCTTGGTGTCCTTGTCCCTGTAGCTGTCTTCTCAGAAGACCACAGGAAAGAAGAGAACGCTGGCCATCACAGACATAAAACATCTACAGCAGTTTCTTCCAGATGTTGAAGGACCTGGGCCTCCTAAGGAAATAGAGATGGCTCTGCCATGGTGTTTACACCATTGCCCTTGTAGTGAAAATCAAATATATCATATGGGGAATTTCCACTGTCTCCACTTCTTACGTGTCTCTGTTTCAGTCACGGAGCTCTGTGACTGTGTTAGCCACAGTGTCTCTAAGTAAGTCTACATCTCACTTACTCCCTCATGCTGCTATTGAGGCTGTAGGTCAAAGAACACTGTAGATACTGACATGTTGATTATATTGCTATATTGGAAAGCTGATGACACTAAAGACAGGAAGTAGGCTGAGGGGCTACAAAATAAAAGCTGGAGAGAGGAAGTGAAGCTGGGGAAAACAGGGAACAGAAAGGTGACACAGTGTCAATGCAGTGAAACCTTTCAGTGTTTTGTTCCTTCATTGCATTAAATTAAAGTTCTTAACACACAGAGGGAAAATTGAACTTATACACACTGCTGCTGCAGGTCTGACAGTTGTACGAAGACAAAAAATTTACTTATTGCTATTAGTATTATTATTATAATATAGACAAACTGAACAGATTATCTTGTATCATTACTTCATTGTCTCAGTAATGTACAGTTAATGACCTGCCACTTCATGAGTTTGTGTGAGGTCAACCTGATGCTTAACAAGACATTAACCACAGAGAGTTTTTTTTAAGGGCTGCAGCAGCTCCGTTCTCGATAACAGCGTCTTCAGACGTGGGATCAGACCGAGCAGATAAAACAGGGTGGTTTAACTGTCACTCTGTAACAAACCACAACACTTTTAATACTCTGATGTGCTGGTGAAAACTAATGCTGGTTTTGGACCTGATACAACTTGGTGTTAGTTTATTTCAGAATGCTTTCAACAGCCATTCTATTTAAAACAAAACAGAAAAATACACAATGCTGATGCTTGATAAGCTAAAAGAGAAAGAAATAACTTTGTTAATTAAAATAAAAAGATGTGAACTGGGTACGTTCACTTATAAAACTACAAATAACTGTGGCTGTCTAAAGAATTATTTGCATTTCTTCATCTTGCACACAGTCTTTTATTCTTCTGCCAGGTGTTTTTTCCTGTTAGCAACCTAGAAGGCAGAAATAAACATATTAACATATTTAATAGAAATATTTTAAATGCTTAACTGTATATAATTGTGATTATTACAAGTGGTTTTAAAAGTTATGAAACTTTGGGAAATGCTCTACTCTACTGTCTGCACCTCAATACCCAAACAATGACAGTACCTGTCTCCGTCCTCTGCATGATAACAGCATAGGTCGATCTGTTTGGATCTGATATGTTTGGCTCTCTAGAAACTGAGAAGGGAAATATTAACTTTTAAAAAAAGACTGCATGTACATTTTGACACAGCTGTTCAGTATTAGATATTAATATAGATAAAAAACAAATCTGTTTTATATCAAAGTTGGGTAAACTATTACAAACTCATCTAAAACATTGAGGGTAGTGCAGTGAGGTTAATTAAATGTTGCAGCAGTTCTGTTATCATATAAAGTCTTTTCAAACATGGAAACACAATGTAAAGATTAAAAATGGTGGTTTATCAGTATGACTGTAAGAAACATTCTTAAAAATAGACACAGATGCTGCAAGTTACATGAAGCTTTCACATGAAGGTATTTCATTTAGTTTCAATAGGCTATTGGATTTTAATAAACGATGCAGACAAATGCAATATGTTTGTTTCACTTTTAGTAAATGATTGATTATATAACTAAAAACATACCTCTGTCCTTCTTCTTTACAATGACAGCAGCATACGTTACATTCTTTGAATCTGCTACATTTTCCTGACATCCTGAAATATGAACATAAAGAATACAGTAGCCTCTATGTGAAATTTAGTAAAAACTTTCCACTTTTTGTCAGTGCTGATTGCAGCTAGTTGATTACAGTAAGGTCATAACTAGCTTTTAATTATGTAATATATCCATAAATGATTTTAATAGAATTATCTCCACTGGTTTGTGTCTGGTAGTTTCACATTTTACAAGTTCAAATTTAAAAAGACAATATTGATTTTTAATGTTTTTTAAAGGTACCACATTAGTACTGCATTATCACTTAGAGGTAACCAGTGATGCTAATGTGGATTTAAATAAACATGTCACCTGGTTCAATTGAACAACCTACCTCTTTTCCTCTTTTGTTTTGTGACATTAGCGTTTATTGCTGCTTGCCGAACAGATGCACCGACATGTTCATAGACTGAAACATACAAAAAATTGTTAAAAAATTATCATTTACTCCTGCTTTATTTAATCATACGTCCTAAAAGAAGCAGCATTATTGTAAAATCTATGTACTTATATTTTACATATTGTAGTAACATTCTTATACTACTAAACTGCAAATGTGTGACGTTTTTGTAGCAAATGTAATGACGTCATCATTGTGCAAAATATAAAAATATGGAATTTACTTTTGAATGAATGAAACTGTACTTTCATTAAGTTCAAAGGGAGCTGCCTGGATGTGGTTGGGGAGGGTGGTAAGAGGCAAGAAAACCACTTAGAGAAAGATTGTGGATGTGTTTAAAAGTAATAACATGTTTGGTGTAAAATGATGTTACACCAGCCGGTAACTACATAATCACAACCATAATATACTTTAATCACACAAACTAGACTTTATGGTAAATGGTAAATAGTGTCTTATATAGCGCTTCTATCCAAAGCGATTTACAATGTTGATTCCCATTCAAACACACACACACTCACACACCGATGGTGTTGGCTGCCATGCAAAGTGCTCACCTGACCCACCGGGATCAACTTGGGGTACAGTGTCTTGTCCAAGGACACTTTGACATGGAGCCAGGAGCGAGGATTGAACCACTGACCTTGTGGTCCATGGTCCATGCTACACGATCTGATATTTTGGTGATACGTTGTCTAGTAACATTTTAGTGATGTGTTTCGTAACAATGACAACTCATGATTTATGTTGATACAGTAAACAGGATACAGGATATGTAAAAATATCCTCATTTTGCTCACAGGAAACATGACATGTTAAAATTACTTTGCTTTGAAAAACAAAATTGGGTTTGCAGTTTAGTTGTATAGGAACGTTATTTTTAGCAGAAAGGGTTAAGTAATGAAGGTGGTCTAAAATACAATAAAATGCTGACTAACATCCTTTCTTACCTAAATAGATGTTATGATGGACGAAATATATAATGCTTTAATGTCGTTAATTATTTGATACTCACCTGCTTCTGATCCTGGTGTTGGTGAAGAAAAGCATGAAACTACATGGAAGAAAGCAAAAATTTAAGTAAAACGGAGAATTTGAATTGTATTTTTGCCTTAAAACTAGAAAAGTACAAAACAAAATGAAAATGAACTTTGAGTGTAGTTTAAGATGTACTTTCTACTCAACTGAAGTAATGTATTTTCTGTACCTCTGTGTTTCCGACACTGCAGTATTCCCACCACCAACAGCAGTACAGCCAAACAAAACACTGTGAAGATAATCGATAACAGGACGGAGAACTGATTGGAGCCGGGGTGAGGACTAGTTGGTGTCTCTTGGCCATTTTCGGATGTTGTTACTTGAGGAGCAGAAGTGTAATCTGCTGTAAATTATTTTTAATAAAGATAGTACACAAAGATAATAGTAGAAATATGAGTGAGGAAAAAATCCAGAAAGAAGATGATAATAAAGACCTGTTAAACAGAATAACTCCTTTCTTCATTGTTCCTGAAGAGCAGATGGAACATTTTTGGTGATAAAGTAAAATCTATTTATGGATATATATTTTGTTTGCTCATTTTTATGTAAGTTTTTTCTTCGATTTTAAAACACATTGTAAATATAAACACCGTAAATTCAAGCAGTTTGATTTTACAGTATTTTTGTACTTTATTTTTTCTTAAACAATAAGATAGTTTGATAGTAAATTTGGTTCTAACATTAAAGGACTCCAGACAGTGAAGTGTAATTATTTCAATGCCAATTAGGTTTTTAATGCACGAAATTTTATAATTTCAGACCAAGGTTGCGATGAGATGAGCTTTTGATGAGCAATGAGCAACCTTTTGATGACCCTAAAATTTAAAGTCTTGTTACAAATATTGGAATTGTAACAATAAAAATTTGATATTTTCCTTCATTGATCAGCAAATACTATGATTTATTTGTCAGAAACACTCATATGTCTCACCTGTGACAGTCAGCTGGGCTTCTTGTGACTCTTCATGAGATACAGAGATACGACACTTGTAGGATCCTTCATCAGATGTAGAAACCTTGTCAATAATCACTTCGCCTAAATATCCAGTATTAAATAAGATGCCATCTTTGTAGAAATCACTTGGCAGGTTGGGGAAAGATCTTTTTCTACAGCGAAGAACCACATTGTCTCCCTCCTTCACAGGAGGAGCAGGACTCTCTAGAATCATATCACCAGCTGAAGATCAAGGACAACGAAATTTTTACTTAAATACAGATACAAAACTTGTCCTGTAAAAAAAGTATAAATCTAGCAATATACTATGTCCGTCAAGATAGAACAAACTGTACCAGTGATGGTGATGTTGATGCTGTTGCTTCTTTCTCCCTCTTTATTTTCACAAAAGTACTGTCCACTGTGTGATACAAGGGCAGGTGTGATGTTTAAGAATCCTGCTGATGTTTCCCACTGAGTAAGCTGTGAGGGAAGCTTATTCAGAACTCTCCATTCAGTTGGGCCATGAGACCCTGCACAACGTAATGATATGGATTCATAATCAAAGAACTGCAGTTTGTTTGGATCAATACGCAGAAAAACTTCACCTGTGACCAAGAAAAGAAAAATTAGAGACATCTTCCTAAATTATAAATCAACTCTTCAAGAAAATATGCTGCAAAGATAAAAAGAGGCCAATATGACACATCATGTGTTTAAAATAACACATAATATTTAAAATCGATTGCAGCAAAAAATTGGATTTCTGCCTAAAAGAAATAATACAAGATTGTATAGTGATTAAGACATCTAGTTATTATGTTTGGGCTAGTAATCATGCAGGCTGAACCCGGCATAAGACTAAAAGTAAATCAAAATCTGAGAACAGTAAATGCAAAATTCCGCACATGCAAAGTGCAAGAAAACCTAAAGGTTAATCTGTACAAACATGGTGGAAAAGAACAAATAATTTGTGTTTGCAGGTAGTAAATAGATTTAAACTTACCAGCTTTCTGAGCAGAGTAGCTGCTTTTACCTCGAGCAGTGAGCAACAACAACAGATTCAACACTAGGGGAAAGACAGAACAGTTAAATATCAGGTTTATAGTAGATGTCTGTACATACTGTATGAATTTACACTGAACTGCTGAAAAGCAGATGCTGTACATACAACAAACAGAAACTAAATTTGTTATTATCTTAAAATACAGTCCTTACAGCAAACATACACTTCTGTTGGGTGCTATCAAGGATTCGGATATATTATAATGTTAAATATTAATTCTCATATTACCAATGTAAACACATAGTGTATCAGAAGAGTCTAAGTTTAAAGTCAGTTAACTCCAGATAGTACTCACACAATATGAAGCAGAGCGATGTCACCTCCATGTTGTCTCTCTGCAAACTGAGCAGGTGACTGAGTAGAAGTAAAATAAGTGGTTGTTGAAGGACTTCCTTTTTTTTCAGCAGGATACAGGCCACTGCAGTTTATAGCAATATAACCTTTTTTTTAGATTCAGTTGCTCTGGGGGAAATTGTTCCTGTTTTATTACATTAGTAAAATCACAACCCCAACCTAATTCCACTGAGGTCAATTTTTCTTTATTTCTCCTAATCACAGGGTGCATGAAACTGACTCTGTGACTTCCTGGGCAAGAAATGAACACTGATCCACTGTGGCCAATAGAATGTGAGCTTCACTAACATAATTGACTTTATAATTCCAAAATTTACCAATCTACCAAACGCACTCCCAATATTAAAAAAAAAATGCTGAAAACAGAACTATTCCCATGCACTTAAAGCTATATTAAAATTTTAAAAATAAATAAAAAACTTCCTTTCTCTTCTTTCTTGCACTTGCATCTCGTGAAATGTGAACTCTCTGATAGGACTTGATGTTACCATTTACATTATGTTCATTAAATATGCATCTGACACATTGAAATACATTTACATTTACATTTAGTCATTTAGCAGACGCTTTTATCCAAAGCGACTTAAAAGTGGGGTACAATGCAACAAATATATCAGCAGAAACAATCTTTGGCTGAATAAAGACACCAACTACAGAGACAGTTCAACTTTAACAAGTTTATATGGAATGAATGATTATAAGTTACAGCTTAAACATTTGTCATAAGCAGTAAATGCAGTGGTCAGTTCTGACAAACAATGAGAAACTGCTGGATGTACTGGGAAAAAGGTTTTACTAAAGCACTGAGATAGTTATACTTAAAATCTAAAAACAGAATGCTGCATATTGATGAGACAAAAAGCTGAAAACCTGAGAGCCTGCACACCATAATGATGTGGATTTATATTCAAAGAACTGTAGTCTGTTTGGATCAATACGCAGAAAAATTTCACCTGTGACAAAGAAAAGAAAATTTGACACTTTTTCCCAAATTAAAGATTGATTCTTTAAGAATGTGTTGCATACTGAACGTGCAGCTCTTCCTTAGCTGTGGCTAGATGCTGAATGTGTGCCAACACAAAAAGGTAAGAGAATTTACTGTTTAGCTAGTGCTGTGAAGAAAGCTTTCACATCTGGAGCTGATAAGGACACATTATGTGTCAAGTGTATTTGAAACACCACATAACATTTAAAATAGATTGCAGAACCCTGAATCAAATTGAAATCACATCATGTCAAACTATTATGTATCACCAAAAATTTGGATTCCTAACTAAGAGAATTAAAACTAGATTGTATTGTTATTAACAACTGTAGCCATTAGAACTTGGGCTAGTTGTCATAAAGTATGCATTAAACTGTCTCTCTTTGACTTCCTGGGCAAGAAATAAACAACGAGCTGGACTGCGACAGGTTCCTTACTTCTCTGTGCTGATAACAGTGGAACACTTGGAGACCTATTCAGAATATTTGTTACACTTCAAAAATACATGTGTGTATGTGTAGGCTTCAACTGGATAGGGAGGTCCCAATCAGGTTTTGTCCATGATCCAAATACTTTTTTATTAATAGCAGTATATAAAGACATCTCATCTATCCATCCAAGAACAGAACTCGTCCTGTCCTGTCATTTAGCTATAGCAAATGTACATTAAATATGTGTCTGACACATTGAGATACCCGCTCCATCTTACTTAATCTGACACACTATTTTTCAGCACCTACTTAATCCAAATACTCAAAGTCCAGAAAGTGTATTACATTTATAAAAATAACAAGCTAATGAAAACATTAACTGGGACAATGTGGCTTTTGAAATTGAAATGACTGGATTCTACAGTAAAAATGCATCATTCTACTGGACTATATTAATACTCAGTCCCACTGCAGTGGTTCTACAGAGATACACAATAAAGCATCATCTCACACAAATAATCTTTGGCTGAGTAGAGACACCATCTACAGAGAGAGTTCAGCTTTACCAACACGTTTTTATGGAATGAATGATTATTAGACACAGCTGAAACCAAAAGCAGCCAACAACTTTTGTCATTATAACCACTGAATGGTTACAATGGTCAGTTCTAAAAAATGAGCCGCTGCTGGATGCAGTATACTATCAATGTTCACATTCTATGCTTTTACTAAAGCACTGAGATAGCAGTACTTCTTCCTTCTTAATACTAAATCAAGAATTCTGAAGAATGATACGATTTGGGCTATAAAGCTAAATGACAAAGAAATAACTTGATTGGTAATTGAAGGTCATATGTTCATCAAAAAGCTGAAAAGTGGGTGTGTTCACTTAAAAAGCTACACATTACGGTGGCTGCTTAAAGTATGTTTGCATTTCTTTATTTGTCTCGCACAGTGTTTCATCCTTCAGACAGGTGTTTGTCCCGACAGAAACCTGGAAAACACAGAATTATACAAGTCAATAAGGTTAGTAGATTAGTTATTAATGATGCTATTTATGTTTGTCAAGGCACATATTGTATATTTCTAAAAGCAGGATTAAATAATATTAATGCAGATAAGTACAGTTGGCTGATCAAAAATGTCTGTCTGAACTTCTTTTGGTCATAGTAACAACACCAAATATTCCAGTTATATCACAACCACATAAACATGTCATGTGGTTAACTTTAAACAACCTAACTCTTCTCTCTCTTTTTTTTTTTTTTTGCCCACCTAACAGCTACACCTGTTCATAGACTGAACCATAAGAAGAAAACTGCAAACACCAATTTCAACACAAATTATTTTTGTAGTTTAAAGAAAACCATACTGCGTATGCATTTAGATTAAAAAGGCCACCCATTTATTTTATTTACTATTCACATTCCAATATAAAATAATGGGTTTTTATACTTATTGAAAGTAGTGGCATTATCTTGATATACAGTGACAGCCTCTTCCTGAGACACTGCAATACTGATATTCTGTATTAGTTACTGTAGTAATGAAGGTAGATTATGGTACATTAAATTGCTAATTAACATACTTACTTACTGAAATAAATTTTGTAATGGAAGAAATATACAATGTAAATGCTTTGCGTTGTTAATTGCATGATACTCACCTACGTCTGATCCTGGTGTTGGTGTCTCAAAAAAAAAGCATAAACTAAGCATAAACTGTTAAAGGAAAATAGAATTACAATGAAATCAAAGTAACAACAGAAAAGATGCTTGTGTTAAAACCAAAAAAAAAAAAAAAAAAAAGAAATTATCATGAACTTTAAGTTCAACATACTTTCTACTACTCGCATGTACTCTAATTTCTATACCTTTGTTTTTCCGACACTGCAGTAGCCCCACCAGCGACACCAGCAGAGCCAAATAAAATATGGTGAAGATAATCCGTAACATTTCAGAAAGCTGAAAAGAGCCAGGGTGAGGAGGGTGAGAAGGACTCTCTTGGCCATCTTCAGGTGCTGTCACTTGAGGAGCAGGAATATCTGTTGTTGAAATTTTTAAATAAACATACGTACTTAATATACGTACTTAAATACAGGTATAGAATGAATCAGGGATGATGTGATAAAATAATAATAATTATTAATATACAGTTAATGAAAAACAGAATCAATAAGACAACTACTACAGAAGAACAGACTCAATGATACCATGTTAATTAGCAGACAATAATAAGTTCATAATTCTCAGTTAAACACAATAACCACTTTATTCAGCAATGGTTCCTGATTAATGATGAGCAGATACAAAATTTTTGGTGATGGAAGAATTAAGGTAAAATATTATTTAAAGCTTTAGACATGTGGGTTGTTCGTTCTGTTCAACTGTGTTTGTATTATGTAGTCAATAACTTCCTGATGACCCTAACATTTTAAAATCTAATTACAAATATTGAAGTTATAAAAGAACAAACTGAAAGTTTCTATTTGATGAATTACTTCACAAATTGATCAGCAAATAAGATTTATTTGTCAAAATCACTCACCTGTGACAATCAGCCAGCTTTCTGCTGATTCGCCACCAGATCCAGAGGTACTACATTTGTAGAATCCTTCATCAGATGTAGAAATCTTGAGAAAAGTCATTTTGCCTGAATATTCAGTTTTAACAAAGATGCCATCTTTGTAGAAATCACTCGGCGGGTTGGAGAAAGATCTTGTTCTACAGCGCAGGACCACATTGTCTCCTTCCTTCACAGGAAGAGAAGGACTCTCCAAAATCACATCACCAGCTGAAGATCAAGAACAAACAAAGTGAAAGAGAATTTCAAATACAAAACTTATTGTATAAAAAAAAAAAAGGTATTAATCAAGCAATAATACAATGACCGGTAAACAAAAATAAAACAATTATAAATAATATTATGTGTTATTATATTAGCAAAAGGCCACAATGTCAGGGAAAGATTCTTAATTCTTAGCTGTAAAGCATTAAAATGTCTCGACTTAAACAAACTGCACCAGTGACAGTGATGTTGATGCTGTTGCTTCTTTCTCCCTCTTCATTTTCACAAAAGTACTCTCCACTGTGTGATACAAGGGCAGGTGTGATGTTTAAGGTTCCTGCTGATGTTTCCCACTGAGTAGACTGTGAGGGAAGCTTATTCATAACTCTCCATTCAGTTGGGCCATGATACCCTGCACAACGTAATGATATGAATTCATATTCAAAGAACTGTAGTTTGTTTGGATCAATACGCAGAAAAACTTCACCTGTAGCAGAGAAAAAAAAGACCATTATGACATAATGTGGCATTTCCATTTAAAATAACACATCGTATTTCAAATCGATTGCAGCAAAAATTAGGTTCCTGAGAAATAATATAAGATTATATTGTGATTAACGGCTCTAGTTATTAAGCTTGGACTAATTATCGTGTAGTCTAAACCAAAATCTGGTGCCTAATTTAACACTGAATCCAACATATCTCACATGCAAAGTGCATGAAAGTCTAAAGGTTCATAAGGTTAACATGAAAATATACATATACAACATACATTACAAAACATTGTGGAAAATAACCAATAATTTGTGTTTGCAATTGTGTTTGCAACAACTTACCAGCTTTCTGAGCAGAGTAGCTGCTCTTACCACGAGCACTGAGCAGCAAGAACAGATTAAACACTGGTGGGAAGATAAAACAAAGCTGTGTATCAGGTTTATAGTAAATGTCTGCATATACTGCATATACCACTGAGGCTGATTAGCCTCAGTGGTATGTGTATATATATATATATATATATATATATATATATATATATATATATATATATATATATATATATATATATATATATATATATATATATATATATATATATATAGATATATATAGATAGATAGATAGATAGATAGATAGATAGATAGATAGATAGATAGATAGATATTTATATCTAATCAGTTTTAATGTTAAATATTAATTCTCATATTAATATTTAATATGAGTAAATACATATAATAACATTATATGAGTGTGTCAGTGAATGTGATGACAAATTAGAACAATCAAAGTTTTACTGAACTTGATTTGAACTTAATTTGAAGTTCAAGCCCATTTAATAGACAGTATATCTACATCAGATGAGTCTGAGTTTAAACCCAGTGTAGGATCAGGTAGTACTCACACTTGATGCAGAGCGTTGTCACCTCCATGTTTTCTCGCTGAACAACTGGGTAGAAGTAAAACAAGAAGTTGTTGAATAACTTCCTTTTTCTGTGCACAGTTGAGGCCACTGCAGTTTTCCTACGTTCGGTTGCTGTGGGCGGCAATGTTACTGGTTACATAGCTAGTTAACTGTCACTGGGCAGGAAGACTGTGAAACAATCCAATTAAAAATGTTAGACACAGTGAGGGACAGTTCAGAATACGCCACAATCAAAATCTTCTATTTTCTTTGTGGTTCTAATTCCAAAATGATGGTTCTCATCCATTAAATTCTCTTTTATAATACAAATAACAACTTGTACAGGGTAGTAGTTACGGATGTCCGGATACTACTTTTTCCCAGACTGACTACGAGTACATTCAAGTACTTGTTGATAACGAATACAAGTACTTAACAGTGTTGCTTCTTATATTGTTGCTGGACATTAAAATTCTCATTATCCTCAGCAGTTAAGCAAATGTAAAATTAAACTAAATTATGGTGAATTCTTATGATAAACAAAATATGGTTTAACCCTAAAACTGTGGAGGTTAACGTGGTATTGGGTGCAGTACACATTTACATTTAGGTACAAGGCAGCAAAAAATCTAAGTGAAAGAAAAAACATCAAAGTAAACCCTAAAAGTTGTTGCCTGTATAAAGTCACTCCCATGGCTCCAAATAGTGACACTTCTAGAGAGTCCAACACGTAAAGCAGGGGAACAACAGCACAGCAAACCGTGGTGTGTAGAGAGCAAACTAGCTCAGCCACTTATACAACAAGTTTGACTTTATCACACAACACACCTGACACTTTTCTCCACCCACTCCTTTCTGCTTGCACACGCCTCCATCTTCAAAGCAAATACTGCATCTGTTGTTCTCTTTCTGGGCATGAAACCATATTGCTGCTCACAAATGTTCACCTCTGCCCTTAACTTAACTTCAACTACTCTTTCCCACAAGTTCAGGTAGTTTTAGCTCCTCACCTGAAAACTACAAAGCATTCTTCCTTTTTCAACTTCCATCACTTCGTCCTCTGCTCTGCCTCTGTCCTCTTCATCTTCCTCACCACCAGCATCATTTTACACACCACCATCATGTGTTGTCTGGCTACACTCTCCCCTACCAACACTTTACAGTCACTGATCTCTTTCAGATTACAACGTCTACACAAGATCATGTCGTCCACCTGAGAGCTTCTACCTTCGCTCTTACACATCACCCTATGTTCCTGCCTCTTCTGGAAGAAACTGTTCACTACAGCCATTTCCATCCTCTTTGCAAAGTCTACCACCATCTGTCCTTCTGTGTTCTTGTCCTGAAGACCAAACCTGCCCATAACAGTCTCATCACCTCTGTTCCCTTCACCTACATGTCCATTGAAATCTGCCCCAATGACCACTCGCTCACCTCTGGGGATGCTCTGCATCACTTCATCTAACTCACTCCAGAATTTCTCCTTTTCTTCTAACTCACATCCTACCTGTGGGGCATGATTGCTAACAACACTGAACATCACACCTTCAATTTCCAGCTTCAGACTCATCAACCTGTCTGTACCTTTTTCACCTCTAGAACCTTCCTCACAAACTCCTCTTTCAGGATAACTCCTACTCCATTTCTCTTCCTATCTGACCCATGGTAGAACAACTTGAACCCTGCTCCTTAGTCCCCCAACTCATATTTTGTGTGGAAGTCATGATTCACATGTTTAATTTGGCATGTGTTTTACATCGGATGCCCTTCCTGACACAACCCTCTGCATTAATCCAATCTTAGGACTGGCACAAGAAGACACTTGATTGTGCCCCCTTGTGGTGGCATTTTTTATTTCTATGTACCTTAAAAACTGTAGTCTTGGCTCACGGTACCACTATTGGGTGGCAATGTGTAGTTCTATGTTGATATGATTATATTATTGCTACATTATATTCCATATGATAATGAAGTTTTAAAAAATTATCTGGGTCAAGTGTTTTAGCTTTTATATTTTTGGAGGGTGGGGTTATTGATTTTCATATCTAATGTTGGCTCCGGATGTCTTCAATTTCTCTTGTGATCAATAAAGTATCTATCTAGCTTGTTATTATATTCTCACATGAGCAAATTGTTTACAGGGAATTGTTTTTTGCAGTTATCAGTGCACCGGTTCTATCAATGTTAATTAGTGGGAGAGCTGTAAGCACAGCTCTCACACTATTGAGATCCTTTTCTTTATTATTATTAGTGTGATTGCTGAAAGCAATCACACTATTGTTGTTTCCAGTATTTAATTTTATTATTATTATTATTCCGGATTCTTCCGTCCGTTTTTCGGCATGCTAAAAGTCCTAAGTGCTAAAAGCTGTAAACATGGTTCCAACTGTAATATGTTCAGCATGGTTGGGAGAGGTGTGCCATTACCCTGTGTGCTGATAGCTAATGTACTGTAATTATTATGAATATTAATATGAATTTTTTTTTGAATGGAAAGTCTATGGGAGTGATGTTTAAACTGCAATATCTCAAAAACTACACATGGTAGCATGATGCAGCTTTGTGGGATGCTGTCCCATGATGAAGTGCTTCACATGTTACAGCGTGAGCTCCATAGCGCCACCGTGTGGTCAGCTATCAGCATGTTTTTGTGCGTTTTTTGACACGCTACTACTCCTACACGCTTACAGCTAGAAACATGGTTCCAACTGTAATATGTTAAGTACAGTTAGGAGAGTTCATGTATTACTCTGTGGGCTGACAGCTGATGTACAATAATTGTTATGAATATTTGTATGATTTTTATTTTGCATTGCCGTCTATGAGAGCAATCTTCACACGGCTATATCTCGGAAACTATGCGTGATATTGTTATGAAACTTTTACCCATGATGCCCCATGATGAAATGCTTCACATGTTACAGTGTGGGCTCTCTAGCGCCACCGTGTGGTCAGTTATCAGCATGTTTATGTTAGTTGTTTTGACATGCTACTACTCCTACACGCTTACAGCTAGAAACATGGTTCCAACTGTAACATGTTAAGTACAGTTAGGAGAGTTGATGTATTACTCTGTGGGCTGACAGCTGATGTACAATAATTATTATGAATATTTGTATGATTAGTTTTTTGCCGTCTATGAGAGCAATCTTCACATGGCTGTATCTCGGAAACTACACGTGATATTGTTATGAAACTTTGACTCATGATGCCCCATGATGAAATGCTTCACATGTTACAGTGTGGGCTCTCTAGCGCCACCGTGTGGTCAGTTATTTAACTCGTTTTTTAACTCCTAAAAATTGTTGTTTTTTTTTCTGATTTCACTTCTATGTTGTACAGGGCCTTTAGTACTACCCGTTTTTCGGCATGCTAAAAGTCCTAAGTGCTAAAAGCTGTAAACATGGTTCCAACTGTAATATGTTCAGCATGGTTGGGAGAGGTGTGCTATTACCCTGTGTGCTGATAGCTAATGTACTGTAATTATTATGAATATTAATATGAATTTTTTTTTGAATGGAAAGTCTATGGGAGTGATGTTTAAACTGCAATATCTCAAAAACTACACATGGTAGCATGATGCAGCTTTGTGGGATGCTGTCCCATGATGAAGTGCTTCACATGTTACAGCGTGGGCTCTATAGCGCCACCGTGTGGTCAGCTATCAGCATGTTTTTGTGCGTTTTTTGACATGCTACTACTCCTACACGCTTACAGCTAGAAACATGGTTCCAACTGTAATATGTTAAGTACAGTTAGGAGAGATGATGTATTACTCTGTGGGCTGACAGCTGATGTACAATAATTGTTATGAATATTTGTATGATTTTTACTTTGCATTGCCGTCTATGGGAGCAATCTTCACATGGGTATATCTCCTAAACTACACGTGATATCGTTATGAAACCTTGATTACTACTGTCCCATGATGAAGTGCTTCACATGTTACAGCGTGGGCTCTCTAGCGCCACCGTGTGGTCAATTGTCAGCATGTTTATGTTAGTTGTTTTGACATGCTACTAGTCCTACACGCTTACAGCTAGAAACATGATTCCAACTGTAATATGTTAAGTACAGTTAGGAGAGTAGATGTATTACTCTGTGGGCTGACAGCTGATGTACAATAATTTTTATGAATATTTGTATGATTTGTTTTTTGCCGTCTATGAGAGCAATCTTCACACGGCTGTATCTCGGAAACTACACGTGATATTGTTATGAAACTTTCAGGAAAGCTGCCCCATGATGAAATGCTTCACATGTTACAGTGTGGGCTCTCTAGCGCCACCGTGTGGTCAGTTATTTAACTCGTTTTTTAACTCCTAAATTTTTTTTTTTTTTCTAATTTCACTTCTATGTTGTACAGGGCCTTTAGTACTACCACGTGCGCCACCTAACGGCCGTTGGCGGTACTGCAACTCACTAGTTGTTCAATATTTTAAAAAACTACACATGCTACAGTGTTGCCTGTCGCTTCTACAACGTTCAGAGCTGCAGATTCGGCGATGGCTGCAGCGGCTGCGGCGGCTGGCTTTCAGCAATCACACGCATTTTCTGCAGGAAATGCCCATTCTAGTTATTATTATTATTATAGCTCGTTTTTCGGTCGCTATCTAGTCCTAGACGGTTTGTCGTAGAAACTTCGTTCCACTTCCTAAACGTAGGTCCCTTTTAGGACAGGGGTGGTATTACTTTTCTCATTAATAACTTTTATACTTTTTATTATATTTCACTTTTTATGAATTTTTTTTCCCATAGAAAATGAATGGAAGGCACTTAAAATTTCCCTTCAACTTGCCTCTTTTTAACTGCTTCTTGTAGCTTCATAGTTTTACGTAGAAACTTCATTTAAAGTTTATACAGGTCTAGTCCCTTTCAACTTTTTCTGTGTTGATCAGCTTCTTTGTATCTTTTATACTTTTTGAATAATCGCAGTTTTAGTTTTAGGCAACTTTTGGAGCTTTTTCAACTTTTCCATTAGTGTGTATTGCGGAATGTTGGAGCAGCTAGAGTGGGTGACATCACACGCACTCTAACTTTTCAGCTTCCACTTTTAGCAACTTTTTTCCTTCTTTTCCTTCTTTCCTTCAGTCAACTTTAATCTTACATAAACAAACTATACATCAGAATGTAGGTATTTTTGTGTTCTTTCAGTAAATGTAACTCTCATAGTCACAGGACTGACGGTTCTTTCTCCAAGTGTCCAGAAGCAGAGAGAGTGCCGTCAAAACTCCCATTGGAGCCCATTATAACAGAGGTTCTTAAATTCTAATCAAATCACAAACGGGGGGCTGTTTTAAAATCGCCACCACGCCTTCATTTTATGGAGTATCTTCAAATAAAGTACATCAGTGTGTTCATTGAAGCCTTTTGTCACTCACAGTTTTTGAATTGTTTCGATAGGACTAATACTTTTTCATATTTTGAGCATTTTGCGAGGCATAGTCTCAGCACTTTTCCAGCCTGCCTTTGCATTTGGCTCACATGACTCAGCAGGCAGGCAGCAGTCATTGTCATGGTAACGGACACAGCTGCATGACGTCATGTAATCAGCCTCAGAGCTGTGTCCACACACTTTACCTGAGTTTTTCTCCCTCAACATACACAGTGGAGACACACACAGACACACACCCTCACAGACAGGAAATACCCTTTCAAAATAAAAGCCTTTCATAATATTTTATCCACTTTTTAGCATTTAAATGCTAAAATGACTTTGTGGTGAAGTTTCCCTACACACACACCCTCACAGATAGGAAACACACTTTCAGAATAAAAGCCTTTTATCATTCTTATTTTAATTATTTATCATTTAAATGCTAAAATGAGTTTGTTTTGAAGTCTCCCTACAGTGGACACACAAACTACCACACAGACACAGACAGGAAACACACTTTCAAATTAAAAGCTCTTTTCAACTTTTTTTTTTTCATCAGTTTTTCAGCATTAAAATGGTTCCTTCATTTCTAAGTAGTTACTTCTAGCTTTTTTCTTTACACTTTAATAGCAACTTTTTTACTTTGCTTCTTTTTTGTTTCTTTTAACTTTGGAAATATTTACCTTTTCCTTTGTTTCTTACTACTTCTTTCCACTTTTGTTAATCAAGTTGTTGCTTTTTCACTTCTTCCTTTACACTTTTAAAAGCAACTTTTTTCCTTTGCTTCTTTCTTTGTTTCTTTTACCTTTGGGAATATTTACCTTTTCCTTTGTTTCTTACTACTTCTTTCCACTTTTGTTAATCAAGTTGTTGCTTTTTCACTTCTTACTTTTTTCTTTACACTTTCAATAGCAACTTTTTACTTTGCTTCTTTTTCTGTTTCTTTACACTTTAAATATCAACTTTTTACTTATTTACTTCCTCCATTGTTACTTTCTACTTTTTTTCTTTTATGAATTCAACTTTTCCTGGGATTTTGGATTTTTTCCTTTTCTTGTCATCTTCTTTTTTGTCTTTTTGTTTGTATTTATCTCTCTTCAGCGTTTGCGGCTTTGAACGTGCAAACGCCTCTGCTCTCAGCAGCTTCTGAGCGGTCGGCCTCTACCGGGCGACTTAACAGCTCTCCCACGTAATTTCCTTGGAAATTGCCTTTTCTAGTTCTATTTAGCAACTCTTCCTTTTTGCACCTATACATGCTCCTGCCCAGAATAGTCTTAATGTGTTTCGTAATACAAGCCTGTAAAGCATTTTTGGTTCTGACATGTGACTGAGTCAAGTGGAAACAGAAAGAGGGTTGGTCAGGTGGTGGTGAAGGAGGGAAAGCAGAGCTAAGACACAAAAATGGGAGGGGCTGGATGAATCTGTGGCTGATAAAGCAAAGGAAGAGCGAGAGCGTGGGAACATCTGGTGGCAGCAGATACAACAGAGATTTGCTGCATTTCTTACACTAATGGAAAAAGTAAATTACATACAAACACAAGTCAACTAATCAATGGGGATTTTAGAGATTTGATGCAGTCAAAATCTAAATAACAACATGAAACTCGATACTGAAGTGTCTGCTGAATATCAGTTTATGCTTGGACACACTGCTGCTGTGGGTCTGACAGTTATACTGTGTTTCCATTATTTCACAGCTTATATACAAAGACAAAAAACTGCTTATTGTTATTTATGTTATTCTTATTATTATATACACAAATTGCACAGATTCTCTTGGTATCTTTACTTTATTGTCTCAGTAATGTACAGGTAAAGACCTGCCACTTCATAAGTTTCTGTCAGGTCAAGCTGAAGCTTAACAAGACATTAACCACAGAGTTTTTTTATGGCTGCAGAAGCTCAGTTCTTGAAAACAGCGTTTTCAGACGTGTGATCAGACCGAGAAGATAAAATACGGTGGTTTAACTGTCACTCTGTCATAAACCACAACACTTTTAATACACCGATGTGCATGTGAAGACTAATGCTGACTTTAGGTTTGGTGTCAGTCTATTGTAAAATGCTTTCAACATCCATTTATAAAAAACCAAACAAAACAAATGCATAATGCTGCAGATTAATATGAGTTAGACTATAAAACTAAAAGACAAAGAAATAAATTGATGGTAATAAAAACAGTGGTTCTTCAAAAAGCTGAAAACTGAGTATGTTCACTTAAAAAACTACAAATGACTGTGGCTGTCTGAAGTATTTTTATTTTAGTATTTCTTCATCTTGCACACAGTATTTTATTCTTCTGCCAGTTTTTTTTCTGTCAGCAACCTGAAAAAGACACATAAATGTAAACATGTTAACAGGGTTAGTACATTAGCATGTTATTCAAAATGCTTGAAAATGCTTTACTGTATATTAATGTGTGTACATACACACATTTATATACAGTAAAGCATTTTGGGATTTGACAAATATTTATCCTAGATGAACATTGATTATTACAAGTGATTTAAAAAATTATTGTAACTTTGATATATGCTCCACCGACTGCATAGACAACACCACCACAATACAAAAACAATGACAGTACCTGTCTCCGTCCTCCGCATGACAACAGCATAGGTTGATGTGATTGGATCTGATACGTTTGACTCTCTTGAAACTGAGAAGGAAAACATTAACATTTATAAAAGACTGCATGTAAATGTTCACATTTAATATTCTTAGATCAGCTGTTTAAAATTAGAGGTTGATGAATATAAATTAAAACATGATAAAACATAACTTAAACAATTTTGATCAACTTACAAAATAAATATTCTAATTAAAGTGTCTTACACGTCAATTAGTGTCTCATCAAAAACTTTGACTCAGTGTCTTCCTCAAGACAAACTACAGTATAATGATGATGGTAGTAGACCACAGTGAGTGTATTTAAAAGCTGCACCAGCTCTGTTATTATAGAAAGTGTGTGTGAACAGACAGAAGATAAAATATGGTGGTTTATCAGTATGACTGTAAGAAACATTTTAAAAAAAAACACAGATGCTGCAAGTTACGTGAAGCTCTACATGAAGGTATTTCAGTTACTTTGAATAGGCTATTGGAGTTTAATAATCAATGCAGACAAATACAATTACAAATTTTGTTCCACTTTCAGTAAATTATTGATTATAGGAAATTTAAAACATACCTCCGTCCTTCCTCTTTACACTGATAGCAGCATATGTGGCATTGTTTGGATCTGCTACATTTTCGTTTCGACAACCTGAAATATGAACATAAAGAATACAGTAGCTTCTATGTGAAATTTAGTAAGAGCTTTGTGCTTTTTGTCAGTGCTGATAGCAGCTAGTTGATTACAGTAAGGTCATAACTAGTGTAGTTTTTAATCACTAAATTTATAATTGATTAAAATCGAATTTTCTCCACTGGTTTTTGTCTTAGAGACCCAAACAAAAGTAGTAGTAGTTTTGCATTTACAAATTAAAAATTTAAAACGACAATCTTGATTTGGGCTTTATTATTGCAAAAACACCAGGTAAGCCAGGCCAGGTAATCATAGATACTAATGTAGTTTTTAAAAAGTATGAAAATGATTTACACACACTTTATTTTATATCACAAACACCATAGTGGACATTGAACAACAGCACCAACTTTGAACAACCTACCTCTTCTCCTCTTTTGTTTTGTGACACTGGTGTTTCTCGTCCCCTGCGGAACAGATACACCAACGTCTTCATAGACTGAAACATACAACACACCAACAAACAAACAGTTTAAAGACTTAGATAACAATTAATCATATACAGTACATCCAAATAGTATTCACATGCTTAACTTTTTCCACATTTTGTTATGTTACAACCTTAGTCCAAAATGCATTAAAGTCATTATTTTTCTCAAAATTATACAAACAAAAACCCCATAATGTCAACTTGAAAGAAGTTTGTTTGAAATCTTTGCAAATTTATTCAACATAAAAAATGAAAAATATCACATGTACATAAGTATTCACTGTCTTTGCCATGACACTCAAAATTTCTTATTATGTTCACATGAAATATAAAATGTTTGAAATTACATTCTTCGCAAAAATGTAATCACATTTGCAGTTTAGTTTTATATTATACATAATTCTTAACATAGTCGGCAGAGAAATCAACTCACTCCAAAACCAATTAATTTAACAGTACAGTATGAAAAACGTAAGTCCCTCACCTGTTATTGAAGAAGAGGGGGGTTGAGAACAGGAAGGAGATGTTGGAGCATCTGTAAGATAAACAAAGTTGTGAAGGCCACCAGGAACTGGTTCTCTGCTTTTAGTTAGATTATGAGGATCCAACTTTTTTGCAAAGCTTCTGTCAGTAACTTAAGTTTCTACCTCGGGTGGTTGTATGGTGCTTTCTCCACTGACGTAGTCCCATCAACACCAGCAGAGACACCAACACAACACTGACACATATGCTAAGTGTTTGTGTCATAAAGGGCTGAGGGGGGTGAGTGGGGGATGGATGAGGCTCCTCATGATGTGCTAGAAAAAAAGTGTTGTATGAATCTTTAAAATGTGGAACTTGACACAGGCTCAGTACAAAACACGATTTCAGTCAAATCATCACTAATGCTGCTCTGACCTCTGACAGTCACCCAGCTCTCTGGTGATTCTCCAGCTCCACTGATGCTGCACTTGTAGAGTCCTTCATCCGACTTGGAAACAGCGTCTATGGTTATCTCTCGTCTCGCTGAGCTCCCCATGAAGATGCCATCTTTATAGAATGTAGCTGAGAGGCTGGAGGCCGTCTGCTTTTCTCTGCAGCACAGAGTCACATTATCTCCCTCCATTACAGAAGGAACAGGACTCTCCAGGATCACAAAACCAGCTGAACACATGTTTTGGAAATTATTTTTTGCTAAGAATTGTTGTATGTTGAAAATACTTATTAATTTTTACATAAAGGGAACAAAGCTAAACAATAAGACATATAACACACTGGACATATCAATGATTTAATCTCCAACCTGACATCTGTATAGACTAATGTAACGAGACTTTAACATGACATGAACTCAGTGTTTTACTCTTTACTTACAAGTGACAGTGATGTTGATGCTGTTACTTTTCTTTATTCCTCCCATTTCACACCAGTATTCTCCACTGTCCATCACTACATATGCAGGTGTTATAGTGCAGGGTCCTGTTGATTTGTCCCAGGTAGCAGCACATGGTTTAACAGTTCCCTTTACCCTCCTCAGCACTCTCCAACCTTTCAGTCCATTCAGTCCTTCACAGCTGACATTAATGGTGCCATGTTCAAAGTGCTGCTGTCTGTTTGGAAAAACCTGAGGAAAAACCTGAGGAAAAACTGCATCTGCAAGAGAGAGTTGGTGACAAATTTGCATTTACCAGCATTGTTCAAATTCATCATACAAATTGTTATTGGTCAAAATATGTAAATTAAATGACCTTAACTTTCCTCAAGCGATAAAAACAACATTTCTGCATAAAATTAAAAGTCTGCTTCTTACCATCTTTCAGAGAATAACTGAGGTGAAGCTGAACAACCAACATCAACAACATGTTCATCACTTCTAAAACAATGACAGAGAGCTGTGTGTCAGAAGATAAATTACAACTCATTGTGATGTAGTTTTAATCTAATCTGCAAACTCCAAGTGCATGAAGAACATTAAACTAAATATGTAAGAAAATACGAAAATGTTCAGTAACATTGTTATAAAACAACTGATTGACTATACTTTTAGATTTAGGCTCAGTACTCACACAGTCTGATGCAGAGATCTGCAACTTGCATGTTGTCGTCCACTTGTCGCCTGTCTGAGCATCACATGTACAGTTGAATTCAAATGTGAGAACCTCCTCTTCCTCTGTGGCTGATAGATCATGTAGATACAAAATAACTTAATGCTGAAGCTGTGTCAAGTAGAAAAGCTTTGTTTTAGTGTCTGCTCTTCAGGCTCTGCTGCTTGGGCCAAAACAGTTTGTTCTAGTGGTTTTTATCAGGGATCAATTTATTGTATCGTCTCCTCTGGTGACTGAGGCAACTTCAGGTCTGAAGTTTCTGAGAAACAAAGAGGTTCGGAAATTAGAAAAATTAAAATTCAAAACACAATGTCACCAGGTGGCAGCAGTGAGTCTGACTTATAGAACATACAGGAAATAAAACAAATCCAACAGATATTTGGACATGTAATAGGACATCACAATAATATATTTGGCCTTCTACTAATATCTACTATGAGTAAGATATTTACTGTCATTCCCCTCTTTCTCCTTTAAGACAGGCAGCCTGTTCCACCCCCCTGTGGGTTAAGTTACTATAGTGTTTTAATGAACAACAGGAGGCAGGTCCAGAGTTCAGTTTCAGCTTGAACGTTTTACTGGCATTAAGTAAACAACATGAATAGAAACGAAAGTACAGGACGAGGACAAGTACACATGCTCTTTGTCAGTATACTGGACTAAATCTGACCTGAGATATTACAACAGTCCTACAAATTATAGAAATAAAAGAAAAGAGTGGAGCTTTATGCATTTAGAAAATACAATTTAAAAGATGCGCTTTCATTTATTGAAGATAATAAGTGATAAAGTCAACACACGTGATCTAAAACGATTGGTGTGAAAGTCCACATTCGAGTTAGGAAAACCAACTCTGAGGACACTGGGACACACAACAGGTATGTGGACTTTTGCATGAAAAACATGTTTTCTTACTTTATTTTAGCAATTATCATTAGCATACTGTTATATTTCTGTTATACTTTCTAGATAAAAAGTCTCATTAAATATTTTTTATTTGATTTTAATACATGTCCATGTCCTTTGTGTTACCCTTGAGCTCCATTCAAAGGTCAAATGTGACCAAACCAGCTTCATTCAGTTTGAAAAAGCTTTAAATTTACCATGTGAGGATCCCCCATTTCTTTCTTTCTTTTTTGTTTATTCATAAACATTATTCACACAAGTCTAGAAAAACAACCCCCTATGATTACACTTCCTTGTTTTTATATTTGTCATGGTCGGTTTCACATTTCACAATTGAATTATTTTCATTTTCAGAACTTCAGGATGATTCACATTCAGGACAGACAGCTCTTGAAACCACGCGTCTGTGGCTTCACTGTCTTGGTTTTGTCCCACGCTGTTGTCTTCCTTCTGTTAACACAATCCTGTGAAGGTAAAGTTGCACACAGACACAAAAACGAAAGCCTTTGTTTGTCAAGGTAAAATATCAGAGTCAGAAAGTATAAAACAACTGTGTCTGTCGTAGCTTGTTGCCAGTCTGACTACAGCTGGATCTGTCAAGACTGATGTAAAGAAAGCAGAAAATCTACTGTGATATAACACAAAGTCTTTCCTCTTAGGTCAGTCTCATGTGATTGGTTCTCCTCAACCAATAGTGGCGATGGTTGGAGATGATGTCATTTTGCCATGTCACCTGGAACCTGTTGCTGATGCTACTCACCTGGCTGTGGAGTGGGCGAGACCTGATCTAGACCCTAGATTTGTCCATTTGAGACGCGATGGTGAGGAGCTCCTGATGCAGCAGAATCCATCATATGTTGGGAGGACGTCACTATTCATCAACAAACTGAAGTGTGGAGACATTTCACTGAGAATCTCCAAAGTGAAACTCTCTGATGCAGGAACATACAGATGCTTTCTTCCAACATCCAGCACAGACCATGTGTCTGAGCTTCTTGTTGGTGAGTCCGTATCATTCAGGAAAAGAATAAATACGTATTTAGAGAGAAAGATATTCTGCCTGAAATGTATAATAATGTTAAGAAGGAGCATTTGTTATATTTGGACATCTGCATTACTGTCACTGTGGTAAGGACCTAGATAAGCATCAGTAGAGATGAATGGGTGAACAGTACTGTAAAAGCAACAAGGTGATAAGTGATTTTGGCATTGAGAGGGACCAGGACTAACAACAAGAGTATCTACTGTAAGAAAGGGGCATTTTAGTCCATCAGAGGAACATTTGAAGTTTATAAATAACTGTTTCAATCATCAAGTTTATTTATGATAAAATGCCAAAAGCAACTTTTTGACATTTCTACTTCAGGTTCTGTCTCCTCACCTGAGATAGAGATTTCCAAACTCAGCAGTGGGGTAGTGTTGAAGTGTAAATCTGAAGGCTGGTATCCAGAGCCTGAGGTGTTGTGGTTTGATGTTGGGGGAAACGTCCTCTCTGCTGGACCTACAGAGACAGTCAGAGGTCCTGATGACCTCTATACTGTCAGCAGCACAGTCACTGTGGACAAGAGACACGGAAACAGATTCAACTGTAGAGTCCAACAGAACAACATCAACCAGACCAGAGAGACACACATACATGTTCCAGGTAAAAAATGGTTTTTAGTCATTTGATCTCTGTCTCAGCTTCTGATACATGTATTGTATTTAATATATTTGGTTTTGTGTTTTATTATTTTAGATGATTTCTTCACAGCTCAATTTAGTTCTTCAGTTCGCATCACTATCAGCTTGGTTGTTTGCTTCATGTGTGTTCTGACAGTTGTCTTTGCTGTGTGGAAAATAAACAGTAAGTCAGAGGTTTATTGATTTTCTATTATTAATTATGATTATTATTATCATTGTTGTTATTAATAATTATAATTAACATGCAATTGTAACTTCACATGGTTTAAGTCCCAACCTGGTAAAAGTTTGTGACATGTTGTTTCTCTCTCTCTATGACTTGGTTTCATGTCTCTCTAAAGTGTATGTTGTTAATTAAAGAACCAAAGCAGCATAACATAATAATAATTATTATAGTACATTTCTGCGGTGCTTCCATGGATACTTTGTTTCTCAATCTTTAATGATTTTGTGTTCACCCAGAGACCAAGATGCATCAGGATGAGACTGAGGTGGAAAAAGAAAAGAGCAAAACATCCAACAACACAGCAGAACTTCAGCTTCTGATGGAAGGACAGAGAGAACATCTGATGACAGGAAGTGAGAAAGTGAATTATTTGGAGAAGACAAAGGTAAATCTTGATGAGAAGTTACAGAAGAAGGATGAAGAACTTCAACATGTAGAACATGTAATTACAACACTGAGAGAGCAGAAGAAGGATCTGAAGAACCAGAGAGAGAAACTAAGCCAATTATTGCAGGAGGTGAAGATACAGACAGAGGAAAACAAGAAGAAGCTGAAGGAAAAGCCGACATTGGACAGAGAGAAAAAAATAAAAAAGCGTCAAAATAGCAAAAAACATCTGGAGAGCAGAAAAACAGAATGTGAAGAAATGATACAGAACACAGAGAAACTACTGGAGTCAACAGAGAAAATGATCAATGAAATGACAGAAAGGAAAGGGAAACTAGTGAATGAGAAAGAACAATTAGAGAAACAACTGACAGAGACAGAGAAACAGAGACATGTGATTCAGACAAAGCTGGAGTCAGAGCAGCCAGAAACAGAAGAGGAACAAAAAAATCAGTCATCTGAAGATCCTGTGTGATTGATGTGTAAATATGAAGAATATTTGGTTTATTCATTTTAGTTTTTAAAAAGTCAGATTTAATTTTTATTTTTTTTATCGTGTTGTATATTGATGATTTTTTATATTTGTGTAGGACAATAAAACTTGAATTTCCAACAAACTCCATGTTTTCATGGACTGAAATAATTTCCTAATATGGTGCTATAAGAATAAGTCCTGCAACCTGTAAATGAATCAGAATTTGTCAGTAAATAGTCGACTTGTAAAACAAGTGAATGTCAAAACTAAATAAAGAACTGACAGAGAACCTGAGAGACGTGACTCAGAAGACGCTTTATTCAGAGCCATTAAAAGAATTAATTATGTCATGATTGTGTCAATATTTTAGTCTGTCTTTAGGTAAAAATAACATAACATGATGCATCTTATTAATGCAGATTTACACCACAAAACATCAACACTGACATCAACTCCTTTTTATTAAGATAAAAATTACAAATCACACAGTGACCTAAATTACACTGTGATAGTTTTAATCTAATATTTAATCTCTTTTAACCCTTACAATACTGTTTGGGTCAAGTTCGACTCATATCTATTAAAATGGATTTTAGATTTTACAGTATGTGTTAAATCACGGAAAATAGTGTGAATCTTGAAACTGTGAAAATGTACATAGTGTATATGTGTAGTTTTTTTTATGGGACTGTGGTGACAGTGTTCAAAGGGTTTAAAACTGTCTGCTTCCACCACATTTGCCCAGGTTCCTGCAGAAACATGCACCTGTCGGTCTTTGAAGGGTCATGTGGGAATTACTAAACAGTGAAAGAGGAAAACAGCATAAGAGGCATCATACATAATAAACAAAAGGAACAGAAGTCATACAGAGGTCAGAGGGTTCAGGCGTGAGATCTGCACCTGCAACAACAAGACAATGTAGATACATTTCAAAAAAATTCTAATATATTCAATCAAGAGAGATAAAAAAAGAGGGGTTGGGAGGTAATAAGCTCATAAAGGTACCTGAGCTGACATTTCAGTGTCTGAGGTAAAAAGACATACTGTGCAAGAGGTATTTGATTTGATCTTCCAAGATGAGGAAGCAGATACAGTAGATGTGTCAGAGCAGGAAGACGATTTGGGAAAACACCTTAATACCAGCCCCTCTGATGATGACGCTGCCCATTTTACTTTCAATAAAACATTTTAAAATCATGATAGCTGTTATGTTCACATTCATGTGACAGTAGATTTTATCCATAAACTGTGTAAGAACCTAACAAATATGCTCGCCCTGCTCTCTGAAACGTTGATTAAGGCTTAATCATCCATTTATTAAGGTCAGATAGGCTACTAATGAATTGTAAGAAGATCTGTGGTTCATACTTTGGCATTGACACTTATTATGAGGTTATTTTTGGTCCAGAGCAAAATGTAACCAGAACCTACTTTGAAAACATGGAAATGGCTAAATATAATGAAACTGCTCCTTAAAATGTTAAATATAAATTTAAAGCAAAGTCCTGTTTATCATAAGGTGTCAGGAACTGCTGCACTACAATTGTGCTAACATGGGTTTGGTTGAGTTTAGGTTCAAAACAAACATGCTAAGAAATCTTAAAATCCTTAATGTTATGCAGTGAACTGTACATCAGGTCATGTCATGTACAAACATCCTCATGGATACAACAAAACAAAATGTTACAGAATGGAGTTAAATTAAAGTCCTCATGCGAAAGTTTTGTGACACAATCCCCAGGCTTGTTGTCCTTTCTAGAGTTTGTGATAGTATCAAGTTTTCTATAACCACAAGATTTCACCCACCTTCAATAAGTCTCGGTCTCTTGTTTTCTGCTGGTAGTAAAAAAAAACAGTCTCAGTCTTCATTCTCCAGTGGAAACCTGTTGCAGAAAACTTCAAGCATTTTCGACCGTCTGCCTACCACGACCTACTTGTCCTAAAGTACACCCTACTTTATGGCCAGCTTTGTTGTCGTACCTCAACTTTCTCAGGCAAAGAATAAGGCCCTTTTTGTTCGTCCCTTTCTCTCTCTCAGAAGCTCAAATTATCACCTGCATGTGCTGTGGCTAAAGTAACATAAGATCGAGGCTCTGTCTTTTTAAAATAGGTCACACGTGGGTTCAGTATGTGGTTTAACCTCCATTTCAACCTTAACTGCCAATGTAAATATAAGAATGCAGCAGACGTTTGTTTCAGACCTTTATTTTACCTGACGAAACCTGCCACAGTTTGTGGTACGAAAGTATTATAATCACAATGTGCTTATACAAATGCCACAAGCAGTTCAGGGTAAAGGTAAGAAAAGTACACAGATCATCCACAGCAATACACATCAAAATGTGATACACTTTGTGCAGAGGGGGTAGAAGTACACAATCTCAATAATTAAGAAAATGTGCAAGTGTTGGCCTGAAAAAGAAAGTACCACTTCATATCTTTTACTCAAGTAAAAGTTCTAAGCAGATTGTCCAAGTAAAAAAGTAAACTTAATCCACTGAGAATATTTTAAACAATACTTTTCAGAGTAATTATGGCAAAACATGTTAAATATTTAATTAAAATGTAAAGGTCAAAGGTCACTGTTGGTAAAGGTGAATCTGATTTTAACCACTTTAGTTCATAATATTTTTTATAAAAATCATCACTACAGTACATATTCTTATTGTGGCTGATGGTTGCATAAAAAAATAGGTTGGTGCATAGAAAAACAAGATAAACAGCACCAACAGATACAGCACATTATAACCACCATCATTTTAACTCTGCAGTCGACTCCCTCACACTCCAGCATCCTTCGTACTATCAGTTATTTTTGTGTAACCCTGAGTTTCCCACAGTGAAATAGTCCCAGCAGCAGCAGCAGCAGACCCACCATCACTATGGTAAAAACTGTACCCAAGATGGAATAAATATGACAGGAGTGGTCTGAGGGGACATTGGTCTTTCTGTGGACTGCTGCAAAGACAATGGACACGTGATGTAACGTCATGAAACAAAGCTCAACTCCATGTGTTACTGTAAAAGCAAACAATCATGTAACGTCTTCAAATAAGTGATCAGAGACAGTAAAACATGTGAGTCCATCAGTATGAAACAAATAATGGGATAAATATGTTAAAAACTACACTCAGTGCTTATTCAGTTTTTTTACAAATTTGATCACTTTCATATCTACACCCTAAATATGAAGCTATCACAACAGTCAGCATCAACTGCAAACACCTTTACATGTCTGTAGGGAACATGATCAGTGGATGATGATGCTCAGAGGAATAGAAAGCACGTTGCAGGAAGGTGGTTGGAACAGATGCAGGCAAACAAAGAGCAGGACTGTGTTATGACAGAGTTCAATGGTTAGTTTTCAGTTTGTTAGTTTGGTTTAAACAAGTGAAGCAGTTTAAAGTTAGAGAAAGATCAGTGACACTTGACTGTTTTTGCTTTAAAAAATGAATTAGTAAAAGCAAACATTGGTGGCTTTATGGGGAGTTGTCGGCCAAACTGAGGTGTACTGCACTAATTAACTTCCATGCAAACTTTGGACAGACTGAATCATTCAGTTTCCAATTCTTCCCTAATGCTGCTGGTTGCCACTTCATATTAAGGAGAAGAACATGAGCGTGGGAATAAATTAATGGACTTCATCATCTCACCTCTAACAGCCAACCAGTTCTCTGGTGATTCCCCAAAGTCAGAGATGCTGCACTTGTAGAATCCTTCATTAGATTTAGAAACCCTGCTGATGGTCATCTCTCCAAAGGAGCCATTGCTGATGAGGAGGCCATCTTTATAGAAATCAGCTACGTGGGCAGAGGACGTCTTCTTACTCCTGCAGCTCAGAGTCGCAGAGTCTCCTTCCACTACAGGAAGGACAGGACTCACGAGGATCACAGAGCCATCTGATTGGGAAGATTTATGTTAAACATGTCATCTGATCTGGTTTTAAAACCTGCAGCAGGATATGAAATTATAGAAGTTTAACTATGTAGCTGCAGTGATCCTACCAGTGACCGTAATGTTGATGATGTTGCTTCTCTGTCCGTCCTCAGTCTCACACTGATATTCTCCACTGTCTGATGGATAAACAGGTTTGATAGCACAGACGGACGTTGTCTCCCAGTTACTCACACACATGCTGACTTCTCCCTTGAGCCTCCTGAACACACTCCATCCAGATGTGGTGTTAGGACCCGTACAGTTAAAGGAGATGGAGCCGTATTCAAAGACCTGCAGTCTGGATGGAATGATCCAAAAATCCTCTGAAACACAGAGAAATAGGAAGATTAAAGTGATGGAAAATGTGGGCTAACCTTTAGCTAATAAAGTAAATATTATTTCACTCTAGTATAAAACATTTTCTTTCATCAAGACACAAAAATGATTTATTCCCGTATAACAATGCATCATTGTCAAAAAATGTCTGAAATTCATGTTTCATACAGTAAAAAACATAAAGCTAAGAAACATTTTACACAGGGTTTTTTATCTGACTCATACTGAAACACTTATTACAGTTATATTTTGTCAAAATGCTAATGGTTTAGTTTTATCATAGACAAATCATCCTCAAACTCCAGCCTACCTTCATCCCCTGCGTAGCCGTGGTGAACATTTCCAACCAGCATTAACACATGCAGCACTAAGGAGAAAAGTGATGAATGTGATTTTTTGTTCTTTCATATTTCAAAATAAACAACCAAACTGTAAAATTAAATTAACCCAAAAATAATCTAAAGGTCTCAGCAGCACCTAAAGATGCAAAACCAAAATAATTTCAGTTACATACAAACTTTTTAAAGGAGAATACTCACACAGCCAGATGCAGAGCGTCCTGACCCCCATGTTATTTAGCTGTTGACTGAGCCAAACAAACAAAACAAAGTAACAGGTCAGAACTTCCTCTTCCTGGGGCTGATATGACACCTTTGTAGAGGGTGTGAACAAAAGCCTTATCTTTCAAATAAATAGTTTATTTATTGTATAAAAACAAAGTATAAGAAATATTCTAATATGATTTTTCACAATTAGCAAGATGATTAAAGGTTCAGTATTTGGTTGCAGGAATCATAGTTAGGACATCACAGGGGTCCCACACTGTCTGAGAGATGCCATGAATTCTACCAGCTTGTTCTCATTCGCGAGGCATCAAAAAGTCCCTTAGTGTCACATGCCATTTATGTCTGTGATCTGTCTCAGATATTATTTGTGTATATATAAAGTCATTCCCATGGTGTGAAATGGTGACGCTCCTGCAGAGTCAAACAGCAGCACAGCAAACGGTGGTGTGTAGACAGCAGATTAGCTCAGTCACCTCTACAACAAGTTTCACTGCGTTACTCCTGCTTCACTCTATCCAGTTCCCAACCACACATCCCACCCTAAGGTGGTGCTGAGGGGAAGCCCCTTCAATATACCTTCAATCTGAGCCTGCAACTGGGGAAGGCACTGTGAAGGACATCATACCATGTTCTGATCCTTATAACTGGACTTCGGACCATTTGCATTGACTAGAAATGTGCCAGTTAAGTGCTGCACTTTAACACACTCGACAACTGGATGTTCTCAGGTAGACTAACCTGCAAATCCTGCGAAAACCAAAATCCTATCATGTTCGTCTGATGAAATAAATATGGTGGAGACGGGGTTTTAATAAACAGAGCAACTTTCCTGGACACACATATAGCATGAACAATGTGGACTGTAGAGTCTATGGAGAAATGTGGGTTGACTGGTCCTTAGCTTTCCTCTGGCTTCTGTGTACCTTAAAAACTGGATTCTTGGGTCACGGTACCACTAATCCGCTCTGGGTGAATCGGTTGTGTAGTGCTATGCTGATAGGATTATATTGCTGCTGTAGTATATTCCATAAAATAAAGTTCTGGATGATTTTCTGGGTTATTTCTGGGTTGTTTTTCGTTTGGTGTTTGATTTTTTGACAGTTTTTAGGGGTTTTTTTGGAGGTGGGGGTTATTGATTTATTGACTTTCATACATAATGTTGGGTGTTTCTGTTTCTGTTTGCAACCCAGTGCATCAGCTGTCTGCTGCTGCTCGAGGTCTTGAATAAAATCTGTTTTGTTTTTTTGGCTCATGTTGTAACCAACTTTTTTCACAGAAATCACTGTTGAATCTCTTTTAGTATTTCATTATGAGTTCTGCTAATGTCGCCAACTTCACCTTTTGCACATGTACATGCTCATAGCCAGAAGAGGCTGAACTTGGTCTCTAATACAAGCCCATAAACTCAGGTTTATGTTCTGACATGTGATTGACTCAATTGGAAACAGAAAGAGAGGGGGGTCAGGTGGTGGGGAAGGTGGGTTGCATCAGTGTGTGGCTTATAAAGCAAAGGAAGAGTGTGGGAACATGGCAGCACAAGGTCTTAAAACAGAGAAGAAACAGGGCTGAAATGTGACTAATTTTATAACCTTCCCTTAGTTTTCAAAATGTAACAACGTTGCATCAGGGAACCTTTTACATGTTGTCTTCCTTTATTACATTAATTTCCTGCCTTTTAGCAGCAGTCCAGACCAGTCAACTAATTAACGGGGCCCTAGAGATATAATGTAAGTAGACAATATAAAGACATATAAAACATAAAAACACGAAACTTTGTATACAGATATACAGCAGAGCTCCTGCTGAATATCAGTTCATGCTGCTGAAGGTCTGACAGTTACTTTTTTGTTTGCACTATTTGTACAAAGACATACATTTTATAATTAATTATTACATACACAAACTTACTTTGTCTCAGTAATGTACAGGTAAAGACCTGCCACTTCACGAGTTTGTGTGAGGTCAAGCTGATGCTTAACAATACATTAACCACAGAGAGTTCTTTTTAAGGGCTGCAGCAGCTCTGCTCTCGATAACAGCGTCTTCAGACGTGTGATCAGGCCGAGCAGATAAAACAGGGTGGTTGAACTGTCACTCTGTAACAAACCACAACACTTTTAATACACTGATGTGCTGATGAAGACTAATGCTGATTTTAGACTTGATACAATTTGGTGTCAGTCTATTGTAAAATGCTTTCAACAGCCATTCTATATAAAACCAAACAGAAAAATACAGGATGCTGCAGCTTGATAACATTTAGGGTATAAAACTAAAAGACAAATTGTTAATCAAAAAGATGTAAACTAGGTATGTTCACTAATAAAACTACAAATGACTGTGGCTGTCAAGTATTTTTGCATTTCTTCATCTCTCTTTTATTCTTCAGCCAGGTCTTTTTTCCTGTCAGCATCCTAGAAGACAGAAATAAACATGTCAACATGGTTAGTACATTAGCATGTTATTCAATATGCTTAAAAATGCTTTACTGTATACAAAGTAAAGCATTTTGGCTGATCAAAAATGTCCACCGCAAATGAATGCATTGATTACCAGCCAGTTCTCATTCCTGAGGCGTTAAAAAGTGGCGCGTTGTTAGGACCTTCTACATTTCATGCTGATGCTGAAGGTGGCCATTTGCATCTGTGATTGACAGTAGGAGCTTTCAGCGTAGTTAAATAGAAACCTGTCAAAATTATTTGACATCAAAATCCATGATGTAAAATAAGAAGAGAAAAAGTCTTACAGGGAGCTGGAGGGGGTGGTGGACGGAACAAGACATGGGACTTTTCCTTGCCCATGGACACCGAGGTTCAGCTCTAGTGTGAGATGTTGTTCGCTTTGTTGATGATTCATTAATAAATTATAAAATTCCATTAGCCTATTCAAAGTAATTGAAATATCCTCATGTGAGAGCTTCATGTAACCTACAGCATCAGTGCCACAATGTGGCACACATGGTTACAATATTAAAGAAACTTGTATGTCACTTTTTTACTTTTGGTAAAATGCAATTTGTCTTATAACTTAACTTTATCCTGAAGTTGTTTTCCATAACCCTAATCTAGTTTTTTTTTCTGCATATAAAGGTGATGCAGCTGGAGTGTCCAATATCGACGCCAAAGTGCACCTGCAGCATCAATGCTGGACTCAGTTGTTCCCAGGGCGTCAAATAGTAACGTGAAAGGGTACATGTGACGTCAGTATGTTACGCCAAAGGATGTACAAAGCGACAAAATTTGACGCCTTACAATGTCTCATGTGCTCCACTGTCTGCACCTCAATACCAAAACAATGACAGTACCTGTCTCCGTCCTCTGCATGATAACAGCATAGGTTGATCTGTTTGGATCTGATACGTTTGTCTCTCTAGAAACTGAGAAGGAAAATATTATACATATATACATTTATAAATATTCTCATTTAATGTTCTTAGATCAGCTCCTAATTAATAAAGAAGTGAATATATCTTAAAAAATTACAAAACCTAACTTCACTGATTTATATGAAAGTAGAGTAAAGTATTTTGATCAACTTAACAAAATAAATAATAAAAGTGTGTTACAGATCAAATAATGTCCCAAGACAAACTCAAAGACAAACTCATCTAAAATGATGATGGTAGTAGGCCATAGCAAGTTTATTTAAAAGCTGCAGCAGTTCTGTTATTTTAAAAGTGTTTTCAAATGTGTGAACAAACACTGAAGATGTAAAATGGTGGTTTATCAGTATGACTGTAAGAAACACTCTTATAAATAGACACTGATGCTGTAGGTTACATGAAGCTCTCACATGAGGATATTTCAATTACTTTGAATAGGCTAATGGAATTTTATAATTTATTAATGAATGCAGACAAATTTAATATGTTGTTCCAAATTCAGTAAATGATTGATTCAGTTATGACAGGAAAAAACAAAACACATACCTCTGTCCTTCCTCTTTACAGTGACAGCAGCATATGTCACTACATTTTCCTTATGGCAACCTGAAATATGAACATAAAGTATATGTTCTCTTTTGAATAGGAATTCAATAAGCACTTTCCATTTTTTGTCAGCGTGTGATTAAAGAAATTTGAGGGACATTGCTAAAAGCAGACTCAAGCTTCTGGTTCTTATTTTAATTAATTACTTTGCTGATGACAGCCAGTTGTCATTTCTAAACAGAGGAAAAAAGGCCATTTGACCTGATTCAATCTTCGGAAAACCAAATCGACTGAACATCTTCTCTGACAATTGACACATGTTATAGCTGCACTTTATTTGGTCATCGTAACAAAACTAAATTATATCACAAACACCACAGTGGACATAAACATGTCACATGGTTAACTTTCAACCACCTATGTCCTTTCCTCTTTTGCTTTGTGACATTAGTGTTTAAAGCTGCCTGTGGCAGGTGTACAAACCACAGGACTGTAAGAGTCCAGAGATCAGAGTTTGGTTCCTGAGTCCTGTGTCTGGTTAGCTTTAAGCAAAAAAAAAATACAAACCTACTGAGAATTAGTGTTAAGGAAAGATTGTGGATGTTTTTAAAAGCGATGACACACGTTTTGTGTAAAATGACACATTTTACACCAGCCCTCAATCTTCCTTTGTGTAACCAGCTGCTGTAACTACACAACCATAAAATACTTTAATAACACTGTGGTCACACAAACTGGACATTACTATGACAGAAAACAAAATCAAATATTTTGGCGGACAAAAATATGTTTTATATGTTTTGTATTATAACATATTCTCATTCACCATTTATGTTACATGTCAACATATTTTCATTATGTTCACAGTGGACATAATTATATTTCTTGTGATAACATAAACTTGAAATTGTTTGCAGTGTAATTGTATTGGAATTTTATTTTTAGTTGACAGTTATTAGAAATGGAGGTAGTCTAAGGTGGACTACAATGCTAATTAACATATTTTCTTACCTAATTAAATGTTATGATGAAAGAACTATACAGTGCTAATGCATTTTTTCATTATTTGATACTCACCTGGGTCTGTTCCTGGTGATGGCGTCTCAGAAGAAAAGCATGAAACTAGATGGGAGAAAGCAAAATCTAAAATTAAGTAAAGTTTTGAAAAAACACCCCAAAAAATGCTTGTGTGAATATGAAACATGGGCTTAAGTGTTACTTAACACATATTTTCTACTCATCTGAAGTACTGTATTGTCTATACCTCTGTGTTTCCGACACTGCAGTAGCCCCACCACCAACAGCAGTAGAGACAAACAAAAAACTGTGAAGATAATCGATAACAGGACGGAGAGCTGAATGGAGCCGAGGTGAGGAGGACTAGTAGGAGTCTCTTGGTCATTTTCAGATAGTGTCACTGGAGGAGCAGGAGTAATATTTGGTGTTGACAGTAGTTACTGAAATATATGTGCAGAATGTAATGATGTGTTTAAAAATACTCATCAATGTGTAGATACTGAAAGAATCAATGAATCAATAGGACTAGTGTATAATGAGTAACAGGCACTAAAGAACAGATACCATGCTGATCAGTAAGTTCATAATTATTTGAGAATCAGAGTACATTTTTTAATAAATGGTTCCTGATTAAGCCTGAGCAGATTGAACATGTTTAGCGATGGGTCAATTAAGTTAAAATAAAATTTTACTTTTGTTTTTTTTTACATTTTTTACATTTACATTTTTTTTTACAAGTTATAAACATTTTATTCTTAGACATTGATGCATTTAGTAAATACGTAAATATATTTTTGTACAGTATGATGAACATTATGTTACCAACAGTTTACGAGTTAATGAAAACTGTTTAAATACAGCTGTTCATAACCACATCTGTCTGGTAGCACTGCCAATATGCCAATTTGTGATGATTAAATTGTTTTAACAACAACTATATAGATTGACATTGAATTTGGTTTTGACATTATTGGCCTCTAGACAGTGACATCTAATCATTTTGATGCCAATTTCATTATTTAATACATTACATTTTATAATCTCACAGGAAGACTGTGATGGGATGGACTTTTCTGGGACTGCATTCAAGACAAAATGTATTTTGTATCACAAATGATGAAGGTGTAAGAATAAAAAAATGATACATGCAGGTTACATTCCAAACTGCTGACGACCGTAAAATTTGGTTTTCAAATGAATTGATCAGCAGTCCAAAATTGTCAGGTGTCACCTGCGACAATCAACCAGCTTTCAGCTGATTCTCCACCAGATCCAGAGATACTACATTTGTAGAGTCCTTCATCAGATGTAGAAATCTTGTGAAAAGTCATTTTGCCTGAATATTCAGTTTTAATAATGATGCCATCTTTGTAGAAATCACTTGGCAGATTGTTGGTAGTTCTTCTTCTACAGCACAAAACCACATTATCTCCTTCCTTCCCAGGAAGAGCAGGACTCTCCAGAATCACATCACCAGCTGAAGATCAAGAACGATAAAATCCGATATAAAAGAGATATTTAAATCCTTTTTCCAAATATAAAAAAGTCTGTTGATCATGAATTTCACGAAAACAACCTTTAATAAATATTATTATGCTCATATATGTGTTAAGGCCACGATACAAAAATAATCATTCCGAAAAGTTTAAAATGTTTTGACTTAATAGTTACAAACAAACTGTACCAGTGATGGTGATGTTGATGCTGTTGCTTCTTTCTCCCTCTACATTTTCACAAAAGTACTCTTCACTGTGTGATACAAGGGCAGGTGTGATGTTTAAGGACCCTGCTGATGTTTCCCACTGAGTAAACTCTGAGGGAAGCTTATTCATAACTCTCCATTCAGTTGGGCCATGAGACCCTACACAACGTAATGAAATGGATTCATATTCAAAGAACTGAAGTTTGTTTGGATCAACATGAAGAAAAACTTCACCTGTTATAGAGAAAAGAAAAATAAGAGACATCTTCCTGAATTTAAGAACTCTTTAAGAATATTTGTTGCACAGTGAACACTGAGTAGCTTTTTGTCAGCTGAGACTAAATCCACCAATGTCAACATGAAAATATTCATGTACAAAACATTAAGGAAAAGAACAGATAATAAATCTCAACTTACCAGCTTTCTGAGCAGTGAGAACCAAGAGGAGATTAAAGACTGGTGGGAAAGTGAAACATTACTATATATTAGGTTTATAGTAGTGTCTAGGGGCGGCTATAGCTCAGTTGGTAAAGACAGCCCATTCCCAGCGATGCAGTGCCGGTACAGAAATTGGGGAGGTTGCGTCAGGAAGGGCATCCGGCGTAAAAACTGTGCCAAATCAACATGCGGACAGTGATCCGCTGTGGCGACCCCGAACTCACGGGATAAGCCAAAAGGAGAGTAGTAGTAGGTTTATAGTAGTGTCTGTATATACTGTGCATGAATTTGCACAGGGCTGCTGAAAAGCAGATACTGTACAAGCCACAAACAGGAGAATAATAAATTGTGAATAATTCAAAATATAATAAACCTTTACAGCAAACATACACTAATGTTGGGCAACATCAAGGCTTCTAATTAGTTATAATGTCAAATCTCATATTTAGTAAATTAACAAATATAAAATTTACTATCATATAATAAACTTAAAACTGTGAATCTTCACTTACAGCCAACCATCAAACATTAAATATGTATTAATATGCACAGTCATAAAGACTTTATGCTGTATATTGGTACCTGTATAATGTTTATATCATATATAATTTATGACAAATTAAATTGTTCAAAATGCCTAAAGTTAATTGAATTTCATTTGAATTTTAAGCTCATTTAAAAGAAAGTATATCTACATTAGATGAAGCTGAGTTTAAATTTAGTATAAGACCAGGTATCACTCACACAAATTGATGCAGAGCGCTGTCACCTCCATGTTGTCTTCTAGCAAACTGAACATCTGACTGAGTAGAAGTAAAATATGTAGTTGTTGAAGGACTTCCTTTTCATGTGGAGAACTGAGGACACTGCAGTTTCTAACAATATAACCTTTTTTTTTAGATTCAGTTGTAGGAGGCAATCTTACTGGTTATGCAGCTAGTTAACTGTCAGTGGGCAAAAACACTGTTTTTGAGTTTAAATTCTTGAAGGACAGTGACAATCAAATAAAACATATTAGATACAGTCAGGGACAGAAAAGAATACCCCACATACTGTACAAACATAATGACAATGTCCAAGGCTTATTTTTAATGTCGTCTTTTTACCATATATTTCAAATATTCTCTGTAATCACAGAATGACACCCTGGTGTCTTGAGAAAGAAGCTCTTGACCTTGCTTATGGCTGAAAAGCTCAGGATGTAGGATTGATAACGCCAAGAAGCAAACCTCCTGTTTGACAAAGCGGCTGTTAGGGGAGAAGCGCTGCGGGCATCATGAATGCCCAAGGAAGAGGTGGATCCAGACAGAGAACAAGAGCTAGGACGGGCCAGCACCCCAGTGGAGTTTAACATCTCAGAACCAACCTGGAAGAAAGTTCAGGAGGTGTCAGATGTTCTCCAGACCCCAGTACTGTACCCTATAAGATGTATAAGTGCTGTCCAGGGCTTTTATGAATCTTTTGGAATAGTGATTTGGTGAAGAGGAACCATTGCAGAACAGTAGAGACAGGCAGGCACAATAGCAGGAAACATAAGAACAGTTTTTTGAAACCTGCACAGCCAGGTAATGATGCCTCAACTTGTAGGCTCAACATGGACATCTGTGATGTGAAGATTGATGAAAATGATATGCCATAGAAGACACATTTATGAAAAATTTGGAACTGTATTTAAGGATGCAAGCTAATATGCTGCTACCAGCCACCATTATTCAAAGTTTAATTGAGGAACCACTGGGCATGTGTTTTCAAAGCTGAGAGATGAATTATCAAACATGAATGTCTGTGAGTGAAATTGATGACATCATATCTGGTCTAAACAAGAGCAATCTTCTGCAAATGAACAACAAAGGAGTATTTAGGTCTTATGAAACCCGGAAGGCATATTGTTATTGCTATTCTCTTATGTTAAAGTACATTTCACAAGGGTGACCTTAGCCTATTGTGCTAAAAAGCAGTTTGCCTGATGATGTCTCTTTCACAGAGGATTCTGTTCTCAATGCAAAAACATGGATGGTGACAATGGAGGGTAGAGTTGTCATCCAACCCCAAGACCTGACCGACTTTTCCTCAGCATTAACTGCACTTTTTGGATGCTACTATATTTTCACCGTGCATTACCAGGAAGAGGCAGGCTGGAGTTTATTCAGAGGTCTGTACATTGTGAAATGTCTGTTGTAAACATAATATTTAATAATTAGGCTCATAAAATACTCACCATCTTGACATTTTGGCAACTAAACAACTAAATAAATAACAAGATTTAACTGAGAGATTTGATTATTTTCATTAACTCTAACTGTCGGCGAAGATTCTCAGTCATCCCGGTTTGGCTTTTTGAACCATGTTAACTGGATTTCTTTCTTCTTGGTCCTTCTCTAACCAAGAAGTCCAGTTGACATAGAGTTTTACTGTAGCTCTAAACAGGTCTGGAATAGTGAGTAATTTAAAATAGTACATATGCTATACTTATAAAATACTTATTATCCGTATCACTTAATAATACGGATATTTAACAACACAGTAATATTACTATTAATAAAAAAACAATACTGCTGTAAATACTGTGAGTATAAATACAGTAATATAACTGTAAATGCAATTGCAGTAATATTAACATAACTCAGAATACAATAAAGTGTAGTAATACTGTAGATCAGAATACAGTAGTAACACAGTAATTGAAAATGCAGTAAAACTACTGTAATGGATTTTACAGTAACTAGCTGGCATCCAGCTGCCAGTTAATTACTGTAAAATGTACAGCAACCTCTTTACAGTGTACAGAAAGACAACATTCCTGGAATCCCAGGGTGCCTGGAACACACCGGAGTGGTTACACAACTGATAAGGGGGGCACGAGAGGGAAGCTTGTTTCTTGGGCTACAATGAGCTTTAAAACAACATTCAACCAAGTCTAGATCCATGGTCCTGAAGAGAGGGAAAGTGGTTGACAAGTTTCACTTCTATGTGGATTCCGTATTAATGCTATAAATCACTGAGAAACCAGTCACCAGCCTGCGAAAGGTTTTTGACAGCAACCTCAGAGACACAGCATCAGTCCAAACAACCATCAAGAAGCTCAAAGCTTGGTTGGTGGTAGTAGATAAGTCTGGCCTACCTGACAGGATCAAAGCTTGCTTGTACTAGCACAGTATTCTGCCCCACATTATTTTGCCATTGTTGGTGTATGACATTGGTGTAAGGGTATTTCTACAGTGGAGACCCTGGAGAGAAAGATGTGATAAATAAAAAACAAAATTACAAGAAAAAGGTGAAAATATATTAATACTAGTGATTGAGAAGAGATGGAGTGGTTGCTAAGGACTGTTAATAGGAGGGGGAGGTGACCATTTAAGCATGGTTTCCGGGGAGATGGAAAACAAACATATGTGGAGTATGGGTGATCCGGCATTAGCAGAGTGCAGATGCCGACTGTGAGATAAGAGTTGTAAGTTGAATTTACCCTGAAAGTGTTGAAAAGTCCCTGTTAACTCAACTGGAATAAGAAGGGGATGCTTCATCAGTGTGGTTAACCATAGGGAGGTCACTGGTTATCAACCTAGTTGAGTCTGTTTGGAGCCAGTATTGTTACTGAAGAAAGCTTCAGTAAACAAGGCAAAAGCAAAGGAAACTGGGTTATTCCTGCATCTCCTGTGGTTGACTTATGCATTTTTCAAGTTTTGGCAGTCGATGAAGCAGAAACCCCAGAAAACCTAACAGTATATAAGGACCAAGTGAGGACAAGCAGAGAGGAGGAATGGTGGTAAAAGGGATTTATTGTAATGATGTATAAAAATCAGCTACTACAGATTTACAGCTTGAACAACTCAGTTTTCAGAATTTTACAGTCATTTTTATTGTAATAACTAATCATTACATATCTATTCTTCAAAAATATATATAATCAGTGTGAATGATGTGAAGTGTGAAGTTATCCAGCAAAAAAGGGCGAAAGTGAAAGAAACCTTTTTAACAAAACATATCTGGCTGATAACAATCTGATACCAAGATTAAATATTATCCCACTGACTTTATTCGGTGTGTATTAAAGATTGAATCAGTCCTTAGTTTATCTTTTAGTTGGAACTTTTACACTCAAAGCATAAAGTCCAATCATTGTATTCACTTTTTGAGCCCTTTGTCACTTTAATCAGACTAAATAAGCTTTCTTTGCACTAAAACCTTTTTTATCTGCACCGTTTGTTCACTTCACTAGTTTTGTGCCTTGCGCTGCTTTTTTTAACTTTATTTTTTTTTTTATTACTCTTTTACATGCCCTGATTGTATAGTTGTATTTTATATTTTATATTTGATCTAGAATTTTTAGGCTCTATACTGTTAGTGTTATCTGTATGCACCATGGGTCTGAGAGTAACACAATTTCAACTGTAACTGACAGTAAAACTTGACTTGACCAACTTGACCAAGGATGGTCTGACAGTATCAGACCTTATGAAACCAAACATTAGCCATGAACAACATGTGTGTGAGTATGTCTGTTTATCTATATTGTGGGTAATTTTCAAGTTTCCCTCATTTTATGCTTCTTTAGCATATTAGTAAACTTGTGTTTATCCTCTGTCCACCACTACTTTTTCACTATTTTAGCAAAAAGAACAACTGTGTTAAAACTACTACTAAATAGCTATTTACTTATTCAAAACAGCTAATAGCTACTTTGCTGAAAACCTAAAATATTATAATTGTAATATTTAAATTGCTGTTATGTGTTCATTCTTGAAGATGATTTGGTTCAGCAACCATCACCTTTGAGTTAGTAATGACAAGACACTAATAATTAAGTCATTAATTTTTATTTGTCTTCCATTTTGGATTTTTAAAGTTTATTGTGACATCAATGGAGATATATAAATATAGTTTTAAGTTTTTTATAGTAATAAAACATAAATATCTTTAATGCATTTAAAATAATTGAACTGGTTTTATTTAGCTACATAATAGAAAAATAGCATCATCTCTCACATTATGCTGTTGACACCCACATTTTCACTGATCATTGACTGTTTGTGCATAAATGTACTCTAACTTAATACATACAAAACTCAGATAGTTTATTGTTAGTTGGAATAAGTGCAAAAGCCAAAGACAAACATGGGAGAATATAGCAATTTTTTTATCACTATTGGTAACAGCAATGTTTTCTTAAAACCAGAAGCAACAGTCCTTACGAACAGGTAGAGGAGAACAGGAAGTTGGTCAGAACAAAGTTGGATAGCCTTATTTGGACACAAAAATAATAGGAAGTATTTGTTGTAACATAATTCCACAAGGCCTTAGTGTTCTTTATTTAATACAATCAAAACAGTTACAAAAAATTAACTACTAACTAATAATGTTTCACTTCATCGTACCTCTGACATCAAGCCAGTTCTGTTTTGATTCTTGACCTACTGATACGTTACACTTGTAGCGTCCTTCATCAGACTTGGTAATACTGTGGAGGGTTAAGTTCCCAGTGAAGCTGCTCCCAATAAAAATGTCATTTTTATAAAAATTAGCCATGTTGCTGGTGGCCATCTTGTTTCTACAGTGCAGAGTCAAAGATTCACCTTTTATCACTGGAAGCACTGGAGTTTCCAGGATCACTGCAACTAGCAAGTAGTTTGTAAAAACAAAGAAAAAGGTAACATTAATGATGGTGGAATTCACAACTATGTAACTGGTAAAACAAACACACATTTTTAAATCTTTTAAATTTGATGAAACAATCTGACTGATTTAAGTCTCACAGTGTAAGTTTTCTTTATCATCTGCATAAAATCGTATTTTTTCTGACCTGTCACAGTCAGCCACCTCTCTGGAGAGTCTCCAGCTCCTGAGATGCTGCACTTAAGTGGTCCTTCGTCAGACTGTGGATGGTCATTTCTCTGAGAGAGGGGCAACGTGAGATGTTCTTTACTTTCACTAGCATCTTCAACACAGACATTCGTCTGAAAAGTAAGCTATTGGAAATGCAGATGGACTATCACCTGGTGACCTGGATCACTGAATACCTAACAGAAAAACAATGGTATTTCAGGCTGGGGGACTTTGTGTCTAAGAATTATGCCACATGCACATTCTGGGATGACACTGCTGTTGTAGGTTGAAACGAAGAGGTATAGTAAGATGAATACAGGAACTTGTTGGAGGACTTTGTGAGGTGGTACTGCTCTTACCACCTACTGCTGAAAGAGCTACGACCAAATAAGTGTGTGTGATGTGTTTGTATTATGTAGTCAACTTTCCAAACTTCTGATGACCCTCATTTTTTTTCTAATTACAAATATTGAAATTAAAACAGAACAAATTCAAAGTTCTTCTATTTAATGAGGTAATTCACTAATTGATCGGCAAATAATATGATTTATTGTTCCAAAACACACTTAATGGGGGCGGCTATAGCTCAGTTGGTAAAGGCAGTTGCTTACGGACCACAGGGTGAGTGGTCGATCCCCGGCGCTGGCTATATGTTGAAGTGTCCCTGGGAAAGACACTGAACCCCTAACAGCTTGTTCCCCTCCCCAGCGATGCAGTGCTGGTCCAAGCCTGGTAGAAATTGGGGAGGGTTGCGTCAGGAAGGGCATCCGGCGTAAAAAAAAACTGTGCCAAATCAACATGCGGACAATGATCTGCTGTGGCGACCCTGAACTCACGGGATAAGCCGAAAGGAGATTAGATTATTCCAAAACACATATGCTTCACGTGTGACAGTCTGCCAGCTTTCTGGCGATTCTCCACCAGATCCAGAAATACTACATTTGTGGAGTCCTTCATCAGAAAAATCTTGTGAAAAGTCATTTTGCCTGAATATTCAGTTTTAATCAAGATGCCATCTTTGTAGAAATCACTCGGCGGGTTGGAGAAAGACCTTGTTCCACAGTGCAGAACCACATTGTCTCCCTCCTTCACAAGGTTTCACTCAAGCTATTAACAGCATTTTGCCATTTCTGAAGTTTAAAATGTTTTGACTTAATAATTACAAACAAACTGTACCGGTGATGGTGATGTTGATGGTGTTGCTTCTTTCTCCCTCTTCATTTTCACAAAAGTACTGTCCACTGTGTGATGTGGGGCTGCTCTAGCTCAGTTGGTAAGGCCGCCGTCCTGACCCTGAACTCACGGGATAAGGACAAAAAATAAAATAAAATAAAATAAAAAAAACTCTCCACTGTGTGATACAAGGGCAGGTGTGATGTTTAAGGATCCTGCTGATGTTTCCCACTGAGTAAACTGTGAGGGAAGCTTTTTCAGAACTCTCCATTCAGTTGGGCCATGAGACCCTGCACACCGTAATGATATGGATTCATAATCAAAGAACTGCAGTTTGTTTGGATCAATACGCGGAAAAACGTCACCTGTGACAGAGAAAAGAACAATAAGAGACCCCTTCATAATTACAGATCCACTCTTTAAGAATATGTGTTGCATACTGAAACATGAGTAGTTTTTTATCAGCTGAGACTAAATGCAGCAGCGTGTCATAAAAAGGTACTAGTGCTGCATTCACAAAAAAAGTCTTGCTGTATCTATGTTATCAAACTATTTAGCTTTTTATTGGTCGTCTGAACCTGGTATACGACTAAAAGTAAATAAAAATCTGGTGCCTAAATTAACACTGAATGCAACATATTTCACTCAAAAAACCCTTAAATTTTAGGATGCTGTACATACCACAAACAGAAAAAGAAAAATGTGAATAATTAAAAAAGTTTTACAGAAAACATACACTTGTTGGGCACCATCAAGGCTTCTGATTAGTTATAATGTTAAATATTAATCTTTTTTTCCTAATTTTAAACACGTTTGTTTTTAATTTAGTAAACAAACAAATACAAAACTGACTACAATATAATAAACTTAAAACTGAATCTTTACTTCACTGAATCTAAAATCTTCATTTAAGGACAATTATCAAAAATGAAATATGTATTCATATACCAAATCATAAATACTTCATGCTGTATATTGGTATTTCCATTCTGTATAACAAAATAGTACAGAACAGTTACAGAACAGTAACAGAAAGTATATAAAATACCATAATCATAATATCATAACAGGCTACAAATTACTGTGGCTGCTTAAAGTATGTTTGCATTTCTTTCTGTCTTGAACAGTTTCTCTTTAATTACTCAGAAAGGTGTTTTTTTTTCATGTGTCTCATAGTAATCTAGAAGACACATGAAAACATACAAGTCAAGAAGGTTAGTAGATTAATAGAGCTATTTATAATTGTCAAGGCACATTTTTTGCATTGCTAAAAGCATGATTTTAAAAGTGCAAGTATGCAGATAAAACCTATATTTAAATATGCGTATATGAGTATAATTGACTTTCACAAGTGATTTTAAAAATTATTTTAATGTTGGTTTACAATCCACAGTCTAAAAAGACAACATATTCAAATAGAAATTAACATATTTTTTTATCATACATATTAGACATAGTTGCATTATCTTGATGTACAGTGACAGCCTCTTTGAGACACTACAATGCTAATGTTTTGTGTTAGATACTGTATCCTGTAGTAATGAAGGAAGTTCAAGGTAAAGGCTTAAATGCTATTAATGCACTTTCTTAAATGAATAAATGTTATACTGAAAGAAATATACACATACACTCACACAAACAAAAAAACTAAACAGGTGACAAATTGTGAAAGGTCACTGTGCTGAACGCAGTGTAACATAGTGAACTTCACAAACTAATGGCCACAGTGTATTTATAGACTAACATAGTTGATTTTATTATCACAAAATGATAATGGCGGTTCAAAATGGTTCTTATCTATTAAACTATCAGTTATAGCATTTGGGAATGTTCCAATATTACTTTTCCTAAAGTACATTTGAGTACTTGCTAATACAGACTTACAGATACCAATAAGTACTAAATTGTTTTGTTTCTAATATGGGTTCCTGGTCAGTAAAATCCTCATTAATCCTCTGCACTTAAGCAAATCCTGTGGGAACAGAATTTATAGATTCTTCTAGCAAACAAATGGTGGTTACTGGTGTTTTGTAAATGGAGCAACTTTGGCTGAAAAGAAAAAGAAAAGAAATGGGGTTAAATCCTGGCTGTAGAGGCATTGAAAATATTGTTAAGTTACTGTTGCCATTATCAGTCGCAAAAATTACAATTTTTTAAAATAAATCTGACATGAACATGAGGAATTAGAGGTTAAGTAGAAAAGCAAACCTTTCATTTGGCTTTATTTTTGTTGTCGTCAATCAACACAGAGACACACTTACGGAGTCTAGGGTATCAGGTGCAGTATCTTTTATGAGTGCAACTACACAAAGGCAGGATTGCAGCAGATGCCTGATACTGGTATCACCATTAGGGCATTCCTAGTAGCAGTATTTAAAGACTATCTTTCCCCCCATTAACATAACGGCTCATCCTGTTAAGGGTCGTAGGGTGCTGGGGCTGATCCCAGTTGTCTTTAGACAAACAGGTCTTCAGTCTATCTCAGGGCCAACATAGACAGACAAACATTTATGCTCATATACACACTTTTAGACAATTTTACTGCATGTCTTTGATCCCTGGGAGGAAACTGGATGACCCAGAGGAAATTCATGCAAGTACATGAAAACTCCACACCAAAGGCTGCTCCCGGCCATCAGACATTCTAACAAAAAACTTTCTAACACACAATATTTCTGAAAATAATCTGACTATGGCAAATGTTCATTAAGCATCTGTCTGACACATTGAAATAGCAGCTGTATCTGACTTAATCTGACACATGTACTATTTTTCAAGAACTACCTAATCCAAATACTGGAAGTCCTGGAAGTGTAATACATTTCTGAGAGAATGTGAATTTTGAAATTGCCATGACTGGATTTTTCAGCATGACGGTGTCTCATTCTGGTGGATTTTCTGGAGCTGTATTAATAGTCAGTTCTACTGGTACTACAAAGTTATAGGGTAGAGCACTGAGTAAAGACAAAGGCTTCAGAGACAGTTCAAGTTAAAACCGTGATGCTGCACGTTGGATCAATCATACATGGGAATTAGAACTTTGGGTCAAGAAAAATCCTGGAATTACAGTAGTTTTACATTTTTAGATTATTAAAGTGATTTCACTTTGGGGATGTTTCTTAAACACAGAAAGCAGTACTGTACATTATTTTTTAACTTAGCCATCAAAGCTAAGGTTAGAGTCAAACATTACTCCTGCAAGTTTCGACATATAACAACACATTGCTAAGGTTATTATTGATAAAATGGAAAGAGTTAATCGATCCTCAAAGCAAATCTCATTTAGTTGAAGGAGGATGCTGCAAATCTGCAAAGGTGAGTTAAGTGAGATACTGTTATGTCCACAAATATCTGGTTGTGTTTGGCATAAACATTTTATTTTATCTTATATTTGTGTGAATATTGAAAAAATAAAGGTCCTACAATTACGTTTTGCAGCAAACCAACCATGATGAGGTGACAGGGAAAGTTTTATGGATGAGGTATGATTTGAATCAGTTCAGGACAAAAACAGAGACACCAACTTAAACAATGTCACATTTAGCACTGAGCTCAAATAATATCAGGACTGACTAGTAAAAGTCAGATGCCACCAAGAGATTTCTCTCACTCTTACTGGGTCTCTTTTGTCACACACAAACATTTAAAACTAGTACTTAACTGCCTTCTACTAACAATAAATCATGTTTTTGGTTTAAACAAACTATGTCTCCCACTATTCTATGTTGAAAAGGAACCAGGCTTGGCAGTGTATATGAATTCATAGTAAAAGTATTTGGTTATTTCCATTTAAATTAAAGAGTTGGTTCTGAAGTTTAGTACAAACATTCGCATGGCTGTTAATGACTTACCAACTCAGCTATTGTCAGTAGACTTTTTTAATTATTGGATTTGTTTTGAACTTCTTTAATGACAAATCTACTATAATCCAAATGTCAGTGTTTGTGGCAGAGTAGATTTCAGTGTGTTTGTCTAAGATTGTCTGTAGTTTAGTTTAGGAGAAAAGGGAAAAAATGCATATAAATCTAAACTGCAGCAGATAACAGAAATGGGACAGACCTTATCTGGTTTGTCATGGACAAATGTTATTGTGGAGCAGAACGGGTAAGTGCATTTTTTTTGTTTGTTTTCTAAATAAAACCTTACTTTTCTGAACTTACTTATTTGTAGCTTTGTATAATGTCCATCAAGTTGTTAACTAAATAAATATACAACTATGCAATAACTTTAAATAATTTCTAATTTGTTTATAAATATACAACTACGCAGGCTACTAGTAAAGATTTAGGGAATCGTGCCTTCTAGTTTTTCTCTCCGTTGGCTCATGCTGAGATAAAAGATGCTTTCTATGTGGGAAAACATCCGTAGCACTGATTAAAATTTGCTTTATTTTCCACAACTTTGTGCTATTGTGGTAAAAGCAGAACAGATGTGGATGAAAGTTTGATACGGTGGTACAGCTACCACAAGAAATATAGTGACACATATTAACTTTGAATTTGAAACATATTTGTTGTTAACAAAGTTAGTTTGAAGCAGGTTTGGTTGGTGCAAACCTCTGCCAGAGAACATCGGGAAGGACCCCGCTGACAAGCCTGTGGTGCAGTCAGGCAGAGAATCTCATCCTGATTACCAAAGTGAAATGGATATGCTAGAAAACACGTGCAACAAGTTGTAGCCCTAGGGGACCTCATCTGTCACACCAAACACTATGGCTTCAGGTATGTAACAGGTGCTAAGGGGTGGCTTCTAGCAGCGATGTACAACATCTAAAGCAGCACCATCTAAGCTACCAACCACCCACTTATGTTTAGAGGGCACACCAGAGAAGGCTTCCTTCTTGGGGATCAGGTCCTCAGGGACATGTCATATAGTGGTCTGGGGTCTATCGCTGAAGCTGTTCCCTAACTATGAGCCTGGAAAGTTTGGGTGCTTGCTACTGTAGCAAAAGGTTACAGATTTGTTTCGGTGGCATCTCCCATCTTTCTCCAAGATCCGCATGAACATGGTGAAAGATCCAGTCTAGGCACATAAGATCTTGTCTGCCAAGATCTTATCTAACTTACAGACATTTACAGGTCACACTGCCTCAGCAGCGCCTGCTATATCACAAAGACACAATACATCCTTTCTGCCATCTGTTTGCATGATTGCCATCTGGAAAATTAGCCCTTCGGACCCGGTTTTCCAGACTCTGAGACAGCTTTTACCCTACAGCTATCAGAGACCTGAACTTGCAGACCCCCCAAAACAAACACACACACACACACACTTCCATCAATACTCAGTTAACTCCAAACTCAAGTGTTATATTACTGTGCAATATCTGTTTTTATCAAATGCTTTAATCAGCCTTTCACACATTATTTATTACAGTGCTATATCTGCTCAAGTACCCTAATCTCTTTTATCAAGTTCCCCACTGTTTTCTATTTTATTTATTATGTCTTGTCTGTGTATACATGTGAATGATCCTGATGCATGTGTAATGTAACAACCTTTGTTTAAGGAGAAACAACAAATTTTGGTGTATGGTAACATGCAATAAAGGCATTCACTTCAGAAGGAGGCGATTATGAAAGTAGACACCAGCAACAGCACTGGGTTTCTCGTCCAAAAAGAAAAAAAAAAAAAGGCTGTCTGTGCCCAATCCTAGAATTAGGGCAACAGAACATTTTTTAGATGCTAACAACCAAACGGATTTACAGTTGGTGGTAAAAGGAAAGTTGTTACTTCCCTAAATCGAAAGGATGCCTTTTAAAGGATGCCTACTTTAACGTCCCCATTTGTCCAAATCACAAACCACAGACCATCTTCCCTTCATTTGAGGCAGACATTTTCTAGTATGGACAGACACTTGTTCTATTTTCTACCACATAAATCACCAAGGAAGGATCAGGTCTCTTTGTTGTCTACATGTGTCCTGTAGAACATGTTATGCTGGGCCTTCCCTCATCTGGCATCCCTCCAGGCATTGTGTGTCCCTATTCATTTAGTAACTAATAATTATATGTCTATTCTTCCCAAGGAAAAAGATATAAACAAAGTTCCACTTTTCTTCAACTGCCTTGATCTTACATCTCTTTAACAGTAGTTCAATATCGCATTATTTTATCATATCTTGTGAATGATTAAAGATATATAATTGCGTTGAGATTGTGAAAAAATTGTAATGCTTCACCTTAATAATTTTTGGTCACTCATTTACCTTGAATCATATGTTTTGTCTAAAGTTCATAAGTTATCCACCAACAAAAGCTGAAAGTGAAAGAGGGAGGGAGGAATGGGTGAATCTAATTACTTTAATTAATAAAATTTTAAAAATCATTTTCAGCTGTGTTTCTTTTAATTCTAAATGAGGAGTAAAGATTGAATTAGTCCTTAGTTTGTCTTTTAGTTGAAACTTTTACACTCAAAGCTTAAATGAAGTCCAATCATTGTATTCATTTTTGTAGATTAGATGCTTCTATTTCCCCTTTATATTGTCATTATAGGCTCAGTGTTAACATATATAATTGATGTTGGAGGGAAAACAAAACCAAGCTAATAAATAAAAGATGTGGACAGGACTTTGACCGGGGAGTTTGTTTTCTTTTAAGGTGAACTGACTCACTGCTGGTCAACAGAGGTATGTGAGTTTTACCAAACCTTATTTTTATTTACTCTTAGTCCTAACTTTAGAGATACATTTTACTGAATATCTGTACAGTGATAAGTATCATTATTTATTAATGGAAATGAACCCCCCAAAAATAGTATTCAAACAGGCTGTTAAGAATAAAAATGACTATACTCCAATATTTAAGTATTTAACAATGTAAATGCTTTTTGTTGATATACTTTTTACACTTTTTATAGTACAGTATTTATTTGTAGTTTATTTATGTAAAGGAGCTCAGTATGAAGGGATATGAAAATGGTGCACAGAGGGCAAATGAGCAGGTCTGTCTGCTGCTATTATTATACTGTAGCAGTTGTAGTAGTGGTAGTAGCAGTAGTAGCCATAGTTCATTACTATATAATTCACAGTAACATACTCTAAATAAAAATTAACAGCACTAATAACATTTGACTTAGTTATTTTTTAGTACTTTTTATTATTATTTCTTCTTATTTTTTCATTACAACAGATATTTCTGTTTGCAGGATTTCAGGATGGTGACTGATAGACTGATCTATTTATTGTGGCTCATCATCCTTAGTAGATTGTTCCCAGTGTTGTATACAGGTAATATACAGTGTATGCACTTTTGCTAAAACATTAAAAGTTCAGTATAAACATGTTATGTGTGTTTCAAGACATGGAGAATAAAACATTACTGGCTTCTGTTACTCCTGTACAATGCTTTGTTGTTGCTTTTTTTTGTTGTTGTTGCTTTTTGTTGTTGTTTTGTTGTTGCTTTTCGTTGCTCTTTTCTTTTCTTTCTCCACTTTCCACTTACCCCAACCGGTCAAGGCAGATGGCCGCCCACCCTGAGCCTGGTTCTGCTGGAGGTTTCTCCCATTAAAGGGAGTTTTTCCTCTCCACTGTTGCCTAGGGCTTGCTCAAGGGGGATTTGTTGGGTTACTTCTACATACTTGTATAGTCTGGACTTTATTCTGTAAAGTGCCTTGAGATGACTTTGTTGTAAATTGGCGCTATATAAATAAAGTTGAATTGAATTGAATTGAATTGTTACTTCATTGAGATGTATCTAATTGTTGACCTGAGGCGCAAGGAATCAGATGTTAATAACTGGTTTTATTGCTGGTTTGTTAAATCTGTTTTGTTAATTTTTTTTTAAATTTTGGATGCATCTGCCACTGTTTCTCTCAGATTTAGCATCCATAAAGTCGACCAGTGATGAAAAGGAGCCACTTGTTGCACACTCACGTAGTGGTACATTTATTATACTTTTACTAATACTACTGTTCATTTTAGTTTTAATGAAGTCATTTATTTGGCTAATGCATAGCATCTTATTATTAAAAAACGTTTTTATTGTGTAGCTGTAAGAATATCATTAATTGCAGAAAAAGTTCATTATCACTATTATTAGATATTTCTGAAAATAAATGAATCACTTCTGTAGTATCATCACAAACATAGCTGTTATAGTAAACTGACGAAAATGAACGTGTAATGGTACTGAATACTTTTGGAAGAACAGCACCATCATATAAACTAACTTTTTATAACTTTCTATCTTTTATTTGCTAATTATTATCTTAATCTTTATTTAAAGTATGGTTCATTCTACAATTTCAGTTTGTTACATTTTCTCAGCAAAAAAGGCAACTTTGACGGAAAATAAGGTTCAGCTGCAGAAAACAGCCCAGAGGATTCAAGAAGAACTGAATGCACTGGCAGCTGTTCTCAACTTCTTGGTGGAACTGAATGGAGGACTAGGAAACCGGAGAAAGGAATTCAGAGAGCAGCTGGAGGAGACAGAGAGAAAGAAGGAGGAGCACAAGAAGAAGCTCCAGGTAGTGGACCAGGAAATAGCAGAGAGTGAGATACAAAAAGCTACAGATAAAAGAGGAGGGTATTTAAGAGAAAAAGAACACCTGTTATTTTGTCTATCGCTAATAGAGAAGAGAACAGAAGATGTAGAGAAAGAACAGCTAAACATGGAGAAGCTGCTACAAAAAACAGAAGGTGAAATCACTAGAATAAAAGACATGAAGAGGAAGTTAGAAAAAACCACATGGAGGTGATTAACCTGCAGCTGGAGGAGGCAGAAAGTGATACGGCTCATCTTCACAGAGATTAGCCAGAGTCGACCTTCTGTTTGAGACCGCTGAGTAACTGAAGTTAAACGCAGCCAGCACCTAAAAGTACAGTTAACATATAAAAATTAATTCTTCTGTTTTTAAGTGAATATTGAAGTGATACAATATTAGTTGTTTACTGTAAGATTGGAGATTTTAGCACAGAGCCAATAAAATACATGATGAGTGAACTTTTTATTTCTATAAATTTTAACTTAGAGTAATAACAACTTCCTGAAGTCATAAATGAATCTAACAGTGTTTCAACAATTCAGCTGCTTATACTATATTGTAATATATTGTAAATTAATTATAAATAAAATTCTTTTCTAACAAAAAGGTGTTTACCAGTCCAGAGATTAAACTAATTCATTTGATTGTGTCAAATTAATATGTTGTTGTCATTATTTAATATGTGAAATGTTAATATATTAGTACCATATGTATTAAATAATAAAACTTTCAATAAAGTTAGTTTGAATTCAGGTGGACTAAAATTGTGCACACTGTATTTATTTAATTATTCATTATCTCACCAACACAGAATCATTATACATAAAGGTGGTGATTCATGTTCACATGAACTGTACATCACTGCAGGAGGTGTGGTTGGTTTTAGAGTAGCTACAGTAATAAGCACAAATGTTATACGGTCTTAAACTTGTTAGTATTATAGTGTTAAATACATATAAATACATTTTACTTACTTACTTACTTTGACCACACAGTTTTAACTCTTTGTATGTGGTGAACCCTGACATACATATATGTAGCAGGTATGTTCCTTTTGTTGGGTAAACTTAATTTGTACCAGTTCTTTAACTGCTTTTTTTTAAAGTAAAATATGTGTTTTGTTAATTTACAAAAACATGAAATTATGATAAATTTGTGTTGTACTTACAGCAGTGCTGCCTACTGTTAACTGCCTTGTCCCTGTCTCTAGGTTGGCCGATGTTTTAGACCGGGTTAAGGCCAGCCCATGGTTCGGGTCCTGTCCCTGTTTATCCAGATCGTGTCCTGGCACCCGGGTCAGCTGTCGTTCGTCCGGCTCCAGTTCCTGTTTCTCCTGTCTCTGGGTTGGCTGATGTTTCCAAGAGGCCCGACGCCACCAGTTCTGACTCAGTTCCTGTTCCTGTCTCCGGGTCGGCCCAGGTTCGGCCTGGTTATGTTCCTGATCCGGTTTCTGACCCTGGGTCCGCTGACATCTCACCTGTTGCTGGTCCCGAACAGGTTTTATACCCCTCTCCTGGAGGTGGCTATTGCATCTCCTCTTTTCCAGCTGACCAGCGCAGCAACGGTTCCTGTTCGTGGATCAGCCAAAGTCCCTTTCGGTCCAGCTCCTGGTCCTCCATTGCTGGGTTCCAGCCATTGTCACCAGTCTCCTGCCCGGCTCCCGGAGGGCTTTATCCACAAATGCTGGCCTCCTGCCAGACCCCCTGCCCGGCCCCCGGAGGCTTCCGTCGTTGTCGCCGGCCTCCTGCCAGACCCCCTGCCCGGCCCCCGGAGGGCTTCAGCCGTTGTTGCCGGCCTCCTTCCCGGCCCCCAGAGGGAACCCTGACAAAGGCAGCTTGCTTCAGTTCACAGAACACAACTGCTTGTTGGTTCCAAATAAAGGTTACTTACAGTAGCTGGACATACATAGCTATCTGCAAGGAGGACATGTCTGACATTGCATGACAGCAACCAAAACAGAGGTAGTTGAGCCTCAACCACTTGGGGGACTGTTGCTCTTGTTGCTTCCTTTGATAACATCAGTTCTTGGTTTATTTGCAACATGCTCAATAGTGTGACACTGGAGTTTATTAGTGATTATATCTTGTTCTTCCTTATAGGGAAGAACAAGTCCTTTACTTCTCTGTTTTTGATTATTTGGGTCCTTTTTTTTCACAGATATCACTGTTGAATCCCTTTTAGTACTTCATTATTGGTTCTGCCAATGTTGACAACTCCACCTTTAACACGTGTATATGCTCTTAGCCAGAATAGGCTGAACTTGGTCTATTATGCAAACCCATAAACTCAAGTTTATGTTCTGACATGTGACTGAGTTAAATGGAAACAGAAAGAGGGGGGGTCAGGTGGCTGCAAAGCAAACAAAGAGAAAAAGTGTGGAAATACTTGGCAGGTGGTAGGACAAGGTTATAAAACAGACAGTGAGAAAACAGGGCTGAAATGTGACTAATTTTATAACCTTCCCTCATCTTTCAAATGTAACAACGTTGCATTAGGGAACCTTTTGCGTGTTCTGTTGCTTTATTACATTAATTTACAGCATTTCTGAACACACAAAAAAAGTACCTTACACACAAACACATGTCAACTAATTAACCAGGCCCTAGAGATTTGATGTATAATATAATATAAATAAATGCAATAGAAATATAAACATGAAACTTTATATACAGAGGTACAGTAAAGTGCCTGCTGAATACCAATTCATGCTTGAACACAGTGCTGCTGCACGTCTGACAGTTGGTTACATTGTTTCCACCGCTTTTATACAAAGACATACAAGTTTATAGACAAGTTACACAGATTCTCTTGTATCATTACTTCATTGTCTCAGTAATGTACAGGTAAAGACCTGCCACTTCACGAGTTTGTGTGAGGTCAAGCTGATGCTTAACAAGACATTAACCACAGAGAGTTTTTTTTAAGGGCTGCAGCAGCTCTGTTCTCGATAACAGCGTCTTCAGACGTGTGATCAGGCCGAGCAGATAAAACATGGTGGTTTAACTGTCCCTCTGTAACAAACCACAACACTTTTAATACACTGATGTGCTGATGAAGACTAATGTTGATTTTAGACTTGATACAATATGGTTTCAGTCTATTGTAAAATGCTTTCAACAGCCATTCTATTTAAAACCAACCAAATGCAGCTGCATCTACAAAAAGCTGAAAACTGGGTATGTTCACTTATAAAACTACAAATGACTGTTGCTGTCTAAAGTAGTTTTGCCTTTCTTCATCTTCGCCTTTAATTCTTCTGTCAGGTGTTTTTCCTGTCAGTAACCTATAAGACATATAGAAGTAAACATGTCAAAATAATTAGTACATTAGCATGTTATTCAAAATGCTTGAATATGCTTTACTGTATATAAATGTGTGTACATACACATTTATATTCAGTAAAGCATGTTGGCCAATCAAAAAGGTCTACTCTGGATGAACACGTTGATTATTACAAGTGATTTTAAAAATTATTGTAACTTTGGTATATGCTCCACAACACCACCACAATACAAAAACAATGAAAGTACCTTTCTCCGTCCTCCGCATGACAACAGCATAGGTTGATCTGTTTGGATCTGATACATTTGGCTCCCTAGAAACTGAGAAGGAAAATATTAACATTTATAAAAGACTGCATGTAAATTTTCACGTTAAATATTCTTAGATCAGCTGTTTAAAATTAGAGGTTGATGAATATACATAAAAACAATTATAAAACATAACATCACTGTTTTATATGAAAGTCAGTTAAACTATTTTGATCAACTTAAAAAATAAATATTCTCATAAAAGTGTGTTACACATCAAATTAGTGTCCCATCAAAAACTCAGTGTCTTCCTCAATACAAACTCATCTATAATGATGATGGTAGTAGACCACAGTGAGTGTATTTAAAAGCTGTAGCAGCTCTGTAATTATAGAAAGCGTGTGTGAACACACAGAAGATATAAAATGGTGGTTTTTCAGTATGACTGTAAGAAACACTCCCTCTTAAAAAATAGACACAGGTGCTGCAAGTTACATGAAGCTCTCACATGAAAGTATTTCATTTACTTTGAATAGGCTATTGTAGTTTAATAATTTATTAATGAATGCAAACAAATGTAATATGTTTTTTTGTTCCACTCTTAGTCAATTATTGACTCACTAATGCTAATAGAACAAACATACCTCCTTCCTTCCTCTTTACAATGACAGCAGCATATGTCACATTGTTTGGATCCACCACATTTTCCTTTTGACAACCTGAAATGCGAACATAAGGTAAACAGTACCCTCTATGTGGTCATCTCCTATTTTGAATAGGAATTCAATAAACACTTTCCACTTTTTGTTGCACGTGATTATGAGAATTGTGAGGGAAATTTATATCCTATATCCAGTTATATCCTCCAGAAGTGGTCTTAAGCTCCCTGATGACGGATGAAAAGGCAGCATGAAAAATAATGATACCTGTCCCAGGAAGCTTCCACCATGTCCACCAAGATAGTCACAACTATAAAACCCCATCTTAGGGGTTTAGGGTCGTAATCATTACATCTCGTAACTCCACTCTGTTCCCACCTCCCATCATAACAAGCCTATTTAGGCCTGGGTGAAAAAAAATGGAGGATATAACTGGGTTTTCCAGCAATTTTAACAGACTGAAGAAGCTGTTTGGATAAGTTGCGAAATACTTCTAACCAAGGAAAAGAAGTCCAGTAGACATGATTCAAACATAAGTAAGCCAGGATGACTGAGAATCTTCTCTGACAATTGACACATGTTATAGCTGCACTTTATTTGGTCATCGTAACAAAACTAAATTATATCACAAACACCACAGTGGACAAAAACATGTCACATGGTAAACTTTGAAAAACTTACCTCCTTTCCTCTTTTGTTTTGTGATGTTACTGTTTAAAGCTGCCTGTGGAACAGATACAGCAATGTCTTCATAGGCTGAAACATACAATAAACAAACTTTTATTTCAACATTATTTTTGTAGTTTAAAGACTGTTTATACTATTTATATTAATTTAACAATCTATCATTTACTCTTCGTAGTCCATTAAAAATGTGTGCATTTTATTTAATCATACCCCTTAAAAGAAGTGGCATTATAGTAACATACAGTGATATCCTCTCTTTGAGACACTACACTACTGATATTTTGTATTAAATACTGTAGTAATGCAACCCTGTCTCCTAAAAATGATGTTCCTACTGTATATAACCAAATTGTAAACACAATAACTTTTTGTAGGGAACATAATGACTTAATCATTATGCCTTGATGCAACATATCTTTTGAATGAAATAAACCTTTATTAAGGCAAAGGGAGCTGCCAGGAGGTGGTTGTGGAAGGGGGCAGGTGTACAAAGCATAGGACTGTCAGAGTCCAGAGATCAGAGTTTGGTTCCTGAGTCCTGTGTCTGGTTAGGTTTAGGCAAAAAAACAATACAAACCTACTGAGGGTTTAGTGTTAAGGAAAGATTTTGGATGTTTTTAAAAGTGATGACATACGTTTTGTGTAACATTTTACACCAGCCCTCAATCTTCCTTTGTGTAACCAGCTGCTGTAACTACACAACCATAAAGTACTTTAATAACGCTGTAGTCACACAAACTGTACATTACTACGACAGAAAACTAAATCAAATATTTTGGCAGACAAAAATATATTTTATATGTTTTGTATTACATTCACCATTTGTGTTACATGTCAACATATTTTCATTATGTTCACAGGGGACGTAGTTATATTTCTTGTGAAAACATAAACATGAAAATGTTTGCAGTGTAATTGTATGGGGATTTTATTCTTAGTTGACAGGGATAAGAAGTGGAGGTAGTCTAAGGTGGACTACAATGCTAATTAACATATTTTCTTACCTAATTAAATGTTATGATGAAAGAACTATACAGTGCTAATGCATTTGTTCATTATTTGATACTCACCTGGGTCTGTTCCTGGTGATGGCGTCTCAGAAGAAAAGCATGAAAAGCAAAATCTAAAAATTAAGTAAGACAGAGAATTTGAATTGGAACGTTTCAAAAATAGTAATAATTGAAATATGGCCAATATGTGTGAATATGAAATATGGCCAAGAACGTCACTGTTACTTAACACATTCTTTTTAGATGTCTAAAGTACTACCCCTCTGTGTTTCCGATACTGCAGTCGCCCCACCACCAACAGCAGTAGAGACAGAAAAAAGATATGGAAGATAATCGATAAGAGGACGGAGAGCTGAATGTGAGGAGGATTAGTAGGAGTCTCTTGGCCATTTTCAGGTGGTGTCACTGGAGGAGCAGGATTAATATCTGCTGTTGACATTTTAAAACAGTAGTTACTGAAATATAAGTGTAGAATGAATAAGAAATTATGTGATAAAAAAATAATTATTAATGTGTAGTTACTGAAAGACTGAACCTATACGACTAGTGTATAATGAATAACAGTAACAACAATAATTTTTTTTTATCAACGGTTCCTGATTAAACCTGAGAAGATTGAACATGTTTGGTGATGGGTCAATTTAGATAAAATATAATTTTACTTAATTTTTATGTAAAAGTTTTAGAAATTGTATTCTTAGATGTTGCTGCATTTAGTAAATACATAAATATATTTTACAGTACAGTTTACGAGTTAATGAAAACTGTTTCAGTGTAAATACAGCTGTTCATAACCACATTTCTCTGGTATCACTGCCAAAATGCGTTTTTTGTGATGATTTAAATGTTTTAACAATTGGTTGACATTGAATTTGGTTTTGACATTATTGGCCTCTAGACAGCGACATCTGATCATTTTGATGCCAATTAAATTATTTAATACATTAAATTTTATAATCTCACAGAAAGACTGTGATGAGATGATTTTTTTCTGGCACCACATTCAAGATAAAATTTATTTTTTGGTTCCACAAATCATGAAGGTGTAAGAATAAAGAATGATACACGCAGGTTATTCCTTCTGTTTAACTGTTTGTATTATGTCGTTAACATTCCAAACTTCTGATGACCCTAAAATTTTGTTTTCAGATTAATTGATCAGCTCAGCAAAGTGCTCAGGTCTCACCTATGACAGTCAGCCAGCTTTCTGGTGATTCTCCACCAGATCCAGAGATACCACATTTGTAGAGTCCTTCATCAGATGTAGAAATCTTGAGAAAAGTCATTTTGCCTGAATATTATGTTTTAATA